>NW_027325771.1:2318396-2918396 GCF_048418805.1 Vulpes vulpes | reverse complement strand
AGGAAGGATTCCATTGTAATATTTTGTGGTAAAAATGTGAACTCTCTTACTTTGTTAAAAAAACATGATAGTATTCATCTTTTTTCCTGCCCCCTGCCAGTATTCACCTTTTATGATGCCTGTACACCCAAATTCACTTAATAAAGTTTGTGAGTGGACAAATATAAAAGACAGATGTGTATACAGAAGTAAATGGAAGCTAACAGATGTTACAGAAATGAAAAACAGTAATTAGACTGATCATTCTTACTGGTGCTAATATAAAAATGAAATATTTTTGCTGTAATCCAACAAAGAAGGTAGCTATAATCTGTCCACTTAAAATTATGAGCCATGAAATTTCAAAAATGTTTTGATGAAATCCGTGAACAATCATCAAGGTAATGATAAGCTAGAACACAGTAAAAATGTACCTGAAATCTGGAATCAATATTTAGAAGATAAATATATTGTAGGCTCATGCATAACAACTAGTGAACAGTTAGATGCATCCAAAGAATGTTACCCATTTGTGATACACACACATATTAAATATCGGGAAAATATGGAATAAAAACTTGGGTTTGCGGTTTCTGAATTCTCACTGGAATTGCTAACAAAGTTATTTTCATTATCTCTATTCTTGGGTAAACTGCTTATAAAACAACTTAAATGCACTTGATTCTCATTATTCCCAGTAGTCATGTTCTAAAAAGTCATTTTGGGGGGAGGGGGTGGCAGGCTCCAGTGGAGCCCAACGTGAGGCTTGAACTCACAACCCTGAGATCAAGACCTGAGCTGAGATGATGAGTTGGACAGTTAACCAACTGAGCCACCCAGGTGCCCCTAAAAAGTCACTATAAACAATGAATTTGTGGGTGCTTGGGTGGCTCAGCTAGTGAAGCATCTGCCTTCAGCTTAAATCATGATCTCAGGCTCCTGGGATCGAGTCCCACATCAGGCTTCCTGCTCAGCGGGGGTCGTTTTCTCCCTCTCCTTTTGCCCTTCCCCTCACACTCATACTCTCTCAAATAAATAAATATAATCTTTTTTTTTTTAATTTTTATTTATGTATGATAGTCACAGAGAGAGAGAGAGGCAGAGACACAGGCAGAGGGAGAAGCAGGCTCCATGCACTGGGAGCCCGATGTGGGATTCGATCCCGGGTCTCCAAGATCGCGCCCTGGGCCAAAGGCAGGCGCTAAACTGCTGTGCCACCCAGGGATCCCGAATAAATATAATCTTACAACAACAACAACAACACAACAATAAACTTGTGAATAATGAGCCATTGCTTTTAGAAGATATAATAGAGCTACGTTCAGGCAAGCCTCTAGTCACATTTCTATCAACTGATAAAAATACCTTTTAAAATGTTGTGTTTCTGTTGAAAGACACGTTACTTTATACTGAGGATTCATTAACACTGAATCACAGCCAAAAGCACTATAACTTATGCCTGAATAAAGCTTAACCAACACATGTATTTTTCTCTGTAAGGCACCTCACAGCCTTCTTGCACTTGGGAACATAATGCACAAAGTTTGGGGGTCACCTTAAAGAGAGAAAAAGCACAGAAATGTGAAAAATGTAGCACTAAAAAGCTGTGCAAGGAATGCTGGTTTATAGTATGAGATGAAAGATGGTTTTGCGCCTGCCTTTGGCCCAGGGTGCGATCCTGGAGTCCCGGGATCAAGTCCCGTGTCAGGCTCCCGGCATGGAGCCTGCTTCTCTCTCTGCATCTCTCTCTCTCTCTCTATCATAAATAAATAAAAATAAATCTTTAAAAAAAAAAAAGAAAGATGGTGACAGATGGGTGCCTTGGTGGCTCAGAGATGAATACGGAGGAGTGCCTTGGTGGCTCAGTCAGTTAAGCATCCGACTCATGACTTTGGCTTAGGTCATGATCTTTCGGTAGCGCACTGCACTCAGCGTGGAGTCTGCTTGGGATCTTCTTTCCCTCCCCTGGTGCGCGCGCATACTCTTTCCCTCTCTCTCTCTCCAAATACATAAATGAGTCTTTAAAAAAAGAAAGATGAAGACCAAGCACTGCTCAGCTCAACTGTGAATGTCTGTGTCAGAGGACTCCAATTTCTTGCCACTTTGCACTTGTCTGCAAATGATGGCAAAAGCACCATGATTATTGATTTGGGCATTATAGATAAATTTCAGCAAGCAGGCAAATTTGCCTATACACAACCTGTGAATGAGAATCAACTATGTAAAATTTGAAAAACAAGAATTATTATTTTTTAAGATTTTATTTATTTATTCATGAGAGACACACAGAGAGAGGCAGAGAGGCAGAGAGACACAGGCAGAGGGAGAAGCAGGCTCCCTGTGGGGAGCTCAAGCGAAACTCGATCCCAGAACCCTGGGATCACAACCTGAGCCAGGTGCACCGAAAAACAAGAATTTATTTTTAAATTATTATTATTATTTTTTAAAGATTTTATTTATGAAAGACACACAGAGAGAGAGAGAGAGAGAGAGAGAGAGAGGCAGAGACACAGGTAGAGGGAGAAGCAGGTTCCATGCAGGGAGCCTGACATGGGACTTGTTCCCAGGTCTCCAGGATCACGCCCTGGACCGAAGGCAGCGCTAAACCGCTGAGCTACCCGGGCTGCCCGAAAAACCAGAATTTAAAGAGAGTAAACAGAAATATGTAAAATGATAAAAGGAAAAAAATCATATAGATATAGGAAATTAAACATTTCGGTCAAGATGGCAACGATTACACCAAAAATAAGATCAATAAAAGATAAACTAGAAACAAGTATTTGTAACTCCTATCCCAGAGGAATGGTTTCCATAATATATCAAGAATTCTTGCAAGTCAAAAAGGAAAAACATACATCCCAATTAAAAAGTGGGCAAAGGGCAGCCCCAGTGGCCCAGTGGTTTAGCGCCGCCTTCGGCCCAGGGAGTGATCCTGGAGACCGGGGATCGAATCCCACATCGGGCTCCCTGCAAGGAGCTTCTCACTCTGCCTGTGTCCCTGCCTCTCTCTCTCTGTGTCTCTCATAAATAAATAAATAAAATCTTAAAAAAAAAAAAAAAGTGGGCAAAGGTGACATTCATAAAGTTTTCAGCAAAAACCTATAGCTCTTAAACATATGAAAAGATGCTGAACTTTATAATAATAAAAAGTTATAGTTATATAACCATTTCCAACTATTAGATTGACAATGATCCAAAGATTTCAGACATTAAATAGAATGTGGCCAACAGCTTTTAAACAATGTCGGTAAGAATATTAATAGTCTCTACTGAGAGCAACATGGCAAAAAACTATTAAAATTAAAGATACATGTTCTCTTCAATCTAGCAGTTCTAATTCTAAAATCCAAATCTAGATTAGAATCCTAGATTCTATTGAGGTAATCCTAAATCTACACAAAGAACTGTGTAAAAGGATACTAACTGTAGCATTAAATAGCAAACAATTGGGAACAACCTAAAATTCCATCCATAAGAGCTCAATTAAAGAAGTATATAGTACACATCTCCATATAAAAAGATCATGCAATTTTAAAAAGCAAGGCAGTTTTATATGCTGGTATGGAGTATTCTCCAAAAAAACATGGAGGAAAACGCACTCACCACAGAGAACACTGTATGAATTACCTAGAAGAATGAAAAATTTACAAAGTTGAAAGATGTAATGATGATAGAAACATCTTAGATTTATTTCAACTACGTATCATTTATTTTTACTCTCACTAAACATACACAGCACACACATACATACAAACACAAAACATTGAAGGGTATGCTGTGAAGTGTCCCTTGCACATGTACCTTTTAGTCCCACTTCAGAGCTACTTTGAGTATCACCCTGAGGTAACCATCAATGCACACACGTATATGTATACAAACATTTACTTACATAAATGGCAGGTAGCATAATATATTTCTGCATTGTTTTTCATTTACACATATCTTACTATCAAATTGCTCAACATAACAAGCAATGATGTAGTTTTTTATTTATTTCAGAGACACAATGAGAGAGAGAGAGAGAGAGTGCGCGCAGAGTGCATGAGCTGGAGGAAGAGCAGAAGGAGAAGGACAAGCAGACCATGTTGAGAGCAGAGCTCATCCCCATGGCCCCAAAATCGTGACCTGAGCCGAAAGCAAGAGTTGGAGGCCTAACTAAGAGACCCAGGCACCCCAACAATGTAGTTTAAAAAATAATAATAATTAAAAGAATAAACTGAATATAAGTATCTCCATGCTTTTCAAAAGTTTGTGGTAGGCCACTCCGCTTTGTACTGAAGACCTACACTAGTAGCACCTGTTTTCACTAACCAAAAGAAATCCAAAGAGGATTTATGTTTTTGTGAAAAAGGCAAAAAACAAAAATCATGTTTGGCATGTGTTTTTGCAGAGGCTGTTCTGGAGGCACTGCCAGGCTCCTTCCCCGGCATCTCAGTCAGCATCCAGCTGCTGTATTTATGAACTGTGAGCATCTGTGCTCCATTTAGTCTGTGCATCCGATAGCAAGTTGTGTACTAAGATACCAGAAAATCCTGAGTGGTTATTTTTGTCATTTGGGATACTAAAAAATTTTCCATTTAAAGTAATGGTAAATGGTAATTGCTTCTTGGCTTTATGCCATTTCAGATCATGAAAGGTTTCACAGAAATGCTCTACTTTCAGGTATTGGGGAAAACCTGTAATATGTTCAAAAATAGATTCAAACTACCTTAGATCATGTATTTTATAAATAACAATGGAAAAAGAAATAACTCTTAAATGATAACAAATAGATATTCTAGCAATTAGATAAGTGGGAAGAATAAAGGCATTATTAACTAGTTTATTCTTTGGGGAAAGCAATATGACAGCATACAGTGATCTCTACAGAATAAACTTAAGGGATACCTGGGTGGCCCTGTGGGGAGCCTGATGTGGGACTCAATCCTAAGACCCCAGGATCACGCCTGAATCGAAGGCAGATGCTCAAACACTGAGTCACTCAGGCTTCCCTCATTTCCTCTTTCCTATGACATCCTCTTGTCTATGCTCTAAGCCCATCCTAGACTTGAAGAACCTATGCCAGATATCAAAGACATAATTAAGACTAAAATGTAGTGCCTTGCCTCTAATGATAGAGGAAAGACGCATGCATAAATTATAACAGAAATAACCAGAGAGCAGACTCAAAGGGGAAATTACCATGGATGGGGGTGGATAATAAGGAGGCCAAGTGACATGAGGAACAGGGAAATGACAGTAGATCAACTTAGGCCTTGAAATACAATGACCTACTGGTCGGTCCGGCTTTATACAATCTCTGCCTGGAACATTTTAGCCCATTTAGGCCCTAATTTTGCCATTTACCTCTTTAGACTTGGCTGAATAACCTAGCTAAAGAACTTCAACTAAATGAAAACACCTTTAATCAAAGAATGAATTATGGGTAACTATCCTTAAAAAAATTTTTTTTAAGATTTTATTTTTAAGCAATCTCTATATTCAACATGGGGCTCAAACTCACAACCCCATGATCAAGAGTCACATGCTCTACCAACTAAGCCAGCCAAGCGCCCCTGGGTAATTATGTTTTTAAGTATGATGATTTATGTAATTTTAAAAATACTCCTCCCAGGAATGCAATGCTTGTTTTAAAACTTAGAAGGAAGGGATCCCTGGGTGGCGCAGCAGTTTGGCGCCTGCCTTTGGCCCAGGGCGCGATCCTGGAGACCCGGGATCGAATCCCACATCAGGCTCCCGGTGCATGGAGCCTGCTTCTCCCTCTGCCTCTCTCTCTCTCTCTCTGTGACTATCATAAATAAATAAAAAAAAAAATTAAAAAAAAAAAAAAAAGATAAAATAAAACTTAGAAGGTACCCACTGCAACGTTATCCAGAATGCTAAAAACTACTAACTAAACAAACAGCGGCATAACGTATAGGCAAACAATCCAACAGAAATAACATGTAAAAAACATTAAAATGTCATGTTAAGTGAGGATATAAATGTGTGCACAAAATGCTATGATGACATCTGTATAAAATATAGATGAATATGGACTGAAAGCGTAAGATAATCTGTGAAAAAGGAATGCAATGATAGACACACAGCTTTTACTTATTTAAAACACTGAACATTTTTCTTACATACTTTTCAAACACAGAAAGCAGAAAAAATAGGACAATGAACACCCATGTGCACACCACAAAGATTCAACAGTCATATATGCTTCCTGCACATTCACATACATTTTGCTAAACCATTTAAAAAGATATTCAAGACATTATAACACTTCACTTATAAATACTTGAGTACATAAATTACTTTTATAAATTACAACACCCTCATCATAGCTTGTAAAATTAGCAATAATTACCTTATTTTATTTAATGAAACGAATGTGGCTCTATTCCCAATTATTTCCAGTGAAAGGAAAAGTAGATCTTTTCCCTAGATTCAATTAAATTCCACTTAAACTCTTTTGATCAAAACACTTCATAGATAATTCAGTCTATTTCAAACCGAATCACAAATCAAAAACCAAGTCTGGCTGCCCCACCACAGTGGTGCAATCTCATCGCTAATTCTAAGGATCTCTCTACCATAAAGATGTTTTTCTTTCCAAACCACTATTTGCTAAGATGATACTTTGACATCATTAGAGAATGTAGATCAACTTTTTATCAAATTGTTTTGACATCAAAATGTATTTAATACTACTAAATATAGAAAACCCTAAAGACTACATCACAAAACTACCAGGATTTATAAATGAATTCAGTAGTCACAGAATACAAAATCAATGACAGAAATCTGTTGCATTTCTATATAGTAATAATAAGCTAGTAGAAATACAAAATAAGAAACAATCCCATTTACGACTGCACCAAAATCAATAAAACCCTTAAGAATAAAATTAACCAAGGCGATTAAATAGATCTGTACACCAAAAACTATAAAAAACCGATTAAAGAAATTGAAGATCAAAAAAAAAAAAAAAAAGAAATTGAAGATCACACAAATGATCCATGCTCATGGACTGGGGGAATATATATATATATTTTTTTTTGGACTGGGGGAATAATAAATGTCTACACTACCCAAAGCAATCTATAAACTTAACTATCAAAATATATAGCATCATCCACAGAACTATAACAAATAATCCTAAAATTTGTATGGAACCACAACAGACGTTGAATAGTTAAAGCAATCTTGAAAAAGACGAATCAAACTGGAGGCATCACAATCTCAGATTTCAAAACAGACTACAAAGCTGTACTGATCTAAACAGTACTGTACTGGCACACAAACAAAACACCAATGTCAATGGAACAGAACTGAGAAACCAGAAATAAGCCCACACTTACATGGAAATTATTAATTTGACAGAGGAGGTAAGAATATACAATGGGGAAACAAATGGTATTGGGAAATGCCTTGAACAAATGGTATTGGGAAAATGGTATTGGGAAAATTGGACAGCTATATACAGAAGAATGAAACTGAAGAATTATACTATACAAAATATAGTATTTGTATTATATTATACTGTATTATACTATACTGTATTACTGTATAATATAAATACTATATTATAGTATTTGCATTATATTATATTGTATTTGTATTATACTATACAAAATATAGTATTTGTATTATATTATACTGTATTATACTATACTGTATTACTGTATTATAATATAAATACTATATTATAGTATTTGTATTATATTATATTGTATTTGTATTATGCTATACAAAATAAAACTATACTATACACAAAAATATACTATATTATAGTATATAGTATAGTATACTATATATAGTATACTATATATAGTATATATATATTATAGTATACAAAAAGTATACTATACTATACACAAAAATAAACTCAACACGAATTAAACACCTAAATGTGAGACCCGAACCATAAAATTCCTAGAAGAAAACATAGGCAATAATCACTCTGACATTAGGTTATAGAAACATTTTTCTAGATATGTCTCCTTTGGTAAGGCAAAGAAAAACAAAAATAAACTACTCAGATTACAGCAAAATAAAAAGGTTTTGCACAGTGAAAGAAACCCAACAAAACAAAAAGGAAACCTACTGAATGGAGAAGATATTTGCAAATGATATATTTGATTAAGGGTTAATATCCAAAATATATAAAGAATGTGTACAACTCAACACACACACAAATCAAACAATCCAGTTGAAAAATGGTAAGATGACAGGAAGACATAGTCAACAGACAAATTAAAAAGATGCTCAACATCACTAATCATCAGGGAAATGCATTTCAAAACCAGAATGAGATACACCTCATAGCAGTTAGAATGGCTAAAATAAAAAACACAAGAAATAACAAATACTGGTATGGATGTAGAGAAAAAGGAACCCCCATGCACTGTTGTTGGGACTGCAAACTGATACAGCCATTATGGAAAATGGTATGGACATTCCTCAAAAAATTAAAAATGGAATTATCACATGATTCAGTAAGTCCACCGGTAGGTGGTAACCCAAGGAAAGTGAAAACACTGATTCAAAAAGATATATGCATCCCTATGTATATTACAGCATTACCTACAGCAGTCAAGATATGGAAGCAACTCAACTGTTCATTGATAGGCAAAGGCATAAAGATGATGTGGTGCATACATACACACACACAATGGAATATTACTTGGACATAAAAGATTTCACCATTTGAGACAATAATGATGGATGTAGAGAGTGTAATGAGAATAAGTGAAATAAGTCAGTTGGAGAAAGATAAATATCATATGATTTCACTCATATGTGGAATTCAAGAAACAAAACCAATGATCAAAGAAAAAAGGAAACAAAAAAACCCCACTAAAAAAAAAAGATTTATTTAGTTTAGAGAGAATAAGAGAGCGAACACATGAGCAAGAGGGGAATAGGGACAAAGAGAAAGAGAAACTCAAGCAGACTGTGCACTGAACAGAGCCAGACATGGGGCTCGATCTCACAGCCCTAACCCTGAGATGATGACCTGAGTCTAAACCATGAGTCAGACGCTTAACGGACTGTGCCACCCAGGTGCCCTAAAACAAACTCTTAAATATAGAAAGCAAAATTGTGGTTGACAGGGGGGTGGTTGATAAGGCCATGGGTGAAATGACTGAACCTGTGATGAGCACTGAACAGTGTGTACAATTGTTGAATCACTGTTTTACACCTGACACTAATATAACACTGTATGTTAAATGTACTTTAATTAAAAATGTATTTAAGTTTTCTTATTAACTTCTCCATTTTTTAACACTTCAATTTTTAAACATGTTTTCCACAAACTGTGAAACTTATATGAAAGATTCACTTTTATAATGATGGTAGACTTACTCCTTAATTGAAATGTGAGCACCTTCCTTCTTTTTGGTTTTGTTTGAAACCCTGTAAAGGCAACATAAAGGAATTTAAAACAATAGTATACACATATTATACAGATGTAAATAAACACTTTGTTCATATGACATTTTACTAACTCTCTATTTAACAAAGTATTATCAGAAAATAAGTTAACAGCCTTCAAATGTACTTCAAAAGTGATTCCAGAGTTAACAATTGCCCTGTAATTAAGAAATTTTCTTTCACATAGTCCCATGAAGTTCCTGAGTCAACTTATTAATTCTGTCAAGTAAAATACACACTGCATCATACTTGTTTACTAAAATAAAGCCATTGGAGAACACTACATACTAAACAACAGTTTAGAAATGAAAAAAAAGCAGGACATCTGTGTGGCTCAGTGTTTGAGTGTCTGCCTTCGCTCAGGGCATGATCCCGGGATCCTGGGATGGAGTCCCTCATCGGGCTCCCCGCAGGGAGCCTGCTTCTCCCTCTACCTGTGTCTCTCATGAAGAAATAAATAAAATCTTAAAAAAAAAAAAAAGAAAAAAAAAAGCAAGATCAGCACTCAAATATTTGTTTTACCTGGTCAGACCTGATCCAAATGTCCTATTCCTCTCTTCTAGCTTCCAGGTCTCCTATGAGCTTCCCACTTTACTATTAATCTATACCTTAGAGGCTATAAGATGTATTAAAAATAATTTGTTCTTAATAAGTATCCAAGTTATAGCCTATTTTGTTACTCTTAAGTCACTTGTATTCTGTTTGGATTTCTAGATTTCTAGAGGTTAAGAGGTGGACCCAAATCTTACGTGGCTGCTTTACTGGGAACAGGTTGCTAACACAAAAGTTGTCTGGCACGTGATTCTGTAAAGCAATGGTTAAGTACTGCTTGCTGAAGAGTGCCTGGGTGACTCAGTCAGCTGAGTGTCCAACCCTTAATTTCGGCTCAGGTTATGATGATCTCAGGGTCATGAGATTGAGCCCTGTATCAAGCTGAGACGGTAGTGAGGCCCAAGGCTCCCCCATGGGTCCTGTCTCTGGGCTTTAATAAAACCACCTTTTTGTACCAAAACAAAACAAAACTAGCTGAAGGCAATGGTGGGTAAAACATATTTAAGCTGTTAGAAAACATAATGAGCACTGGCTGTTTTATTTTTTAATTTTAATTTAAAAAATTTAAAAAAGATTTTATTTATTTATTCACGAGAGATACACACACAGAGAGAGGGTGAGACACAGGCAGAGGAAGAAGCAGGCTCCATGTAGGGAGCCCGACGTGGGACTCGATCCTAGGTCTCCAGGATCACACCCTGGGCTGAAGGTGGCGCTAAATCGCTGAGCCACCCAGGGATGCCTTATTTTCTTTTTTAAAAATATTTTATTTATTTATTCATTAGAGACAGAGAGATTGGGAGACAGAGGGAGAGCCTGGCTCCCCAAGAAGCATGACCTGAGGTAAAGGCAGACGCTTAACTGACTAAGCCACCTAGGTGCCTCTTATTTTTATTTTTTAAAGATTTTATTTATTTGATGGAGAGAGAGTTTGCACGTGGGTGAGACAGCACAAGCAGGGGGAGCTACAGGCAGAGGAAAGGGAGAAGCAGGCTCCCTGTTCAAACCTAGGGACTCGATCCTAGAACCCCAGGATGATAACCCAAGTGAAGGCAGACACAGAACACATTGAGCCACCCAGGTACCCCATCGCGTTTTTATTTTTATTTTTTTTAAAGATTTTATTTATTTATTCATAGAGACACAGCTAGAGAGAGAGAGGCAGAGACACAGGCAGAGGGAGAAGCAGGCACCATGCAGGGAGCCCGATGTGGGACTTGATCCCAGGTCTCCAGGATCACACCCGGGGCTGCAGGAGGCGCTAAACCGCTGCGCCACCGGGGCTGCCCCAGCGTTTTTATTTTTTAAGACTGTATTTATTTCTTTGAGAAAGCACAAGCTGGGGGGCGGGGAGGGCACTGAGGGAGAGGGACAAGCAGATTCCATGCTGAGCATAGAGCCTGATGCAGGACCCTGGGACATGACCTGAGTGGAAGGCAGACACTTAACCAACTAAGCCAGGCACCCCAATAATACTCCTAAAGGTAAAGATCCTTTCTTAGGAACAATTAGTCATAGATTGGTCCTTATTTTGTGGCAAATATTCTGGACAAGGTTGCACTCCCAAGAGTTGCTTGAACTCATGAAAAAAAACCTATAACATCTGCAATTTAATGGTTATCATAGTTAAACATCTAGAAAAAAATCTGCTAGGTTTTAATAATAGTACAAGTACTTGAAATAAGGGTGCTTAAAAATATAATTTAACCAAGTCTAATTTTCATTCATGCCATTCTTCAAGTTAAATATATTCAAAATGTTGAAGCCTGGGTGACTTAGTCGGTAAGTGTCTGACTGATTTTGGCTCAGGTCATGATCTCAAGATGACAGGACACTGAGCCCTGCATTGGACTCTATGCTCGGGGAGAAGTCTGCTTGATATTCTCTCTCCCCCTCTACTCTCATTTTTAAAATTTTTATTTATTTGAGAGAGAGAGAGCACGCGAGCATGAGCAGAGGGAGAGGCTCTATTCCAGGACCGAGATCATGACCTAAGCTGAAGGCAGATGCTTAACTGACTGAGCCACCTAGGCACCTCTCCCCAAACAAATAATAAATCTCTTAAAAAAAAAAAAATCAAAAGGTTAGTACACTTATATATTTTAACGGTTGCTAGATCTATCAAAATAGAAAATAAGACCGTAACAGTTTAAAGCTATGGGAAAATACCTATTTTCAAGTGTCAATACATGTGGAAATAATCATGGAAAGCCAGTCAGTCATCTCAAAAGCTATTAAAATGTTTATATATATATATTTTTAAGATTTATTTATTCAGAGAGAGAGAGAGAGGCAGAGGCACAGGCAGAGGGAGAAACAGACTCCATGCAGGAAGCCTGACATGGGACTCGATCCCGGGTCTCCAGGATCACGCCCTGGACTGAAGGTGCCGCTGCGCCACCGGGGCTACCCAATGTTTATACTTTTTGATGCAATAACAGTACTTCTAGAAATCAAAAGGAAATAATCTATAAGAAGTTTCATATATAAAAATGTTTATCTAATTATCAGAGGAAAAACTTGCTAGTGTTCAGCATTCGGCTAACTATGAACTTTCTCTGAACCAGACATAATAGGAATCAGGCACTATCTCAGATACTAAAAGGAGAAGGAGAAGCAGGCTCCCCACTAAGTGCAGAGCAAGGACTCAAATTTACAAATGTGAATCATGACCTGAGCCCAAATAAGGGTTGGATGCTCAACCAACTGAGCCATCCAGGTGCCTCATAATATGTCTTTATATAAAGAAAGAGGAACATAAACAATACATTTTCTAACACCACTCATACATACTTGAAGACAGAGAAATAGATTTGATAGGCTATAGAGCAAACTAATTTTAGTGGTGACCTATGGAAAAGGGTAGGAAGTGGGACTGGCTTTGGTCACCAATGGGATTTTTGTCTTATTTGTAATTTGTGAAATATAAAAAATTTATTTATTAAAAAAGATGTATACAGGGATGCCTGGGTGGCTCAGTGGTTGAGCGTCTGCCTTCGGTTCAGGGCGTGATCCTGGAGACCGGGGATTGAGTCCCACATCGGGCTCCCTGCATGGAGCCTGCTTCTTCCTCTGCCTGTGTCTCTGTCTCTCTCTCTGTCTCTCATGAATAAATAAATAAAATCTTAAAAAAAAAAAAAAAAGATTTATTTGAGAAAGAGAGCTATCACAAGGAAGGGGGGTAAGGGCAGAGGGAGAAACAGACTCCCCTGAGCAGGGAGCCCAATGTGCGATGCCATCCCAGGACCCTGGGATCATGACCTGCACCGAAGGCAGACACTTAACCAACTGATCTACCCAGGTGGCCTAATTTGTGCAATTTTTAAATGATTTTATTTATTCATTCATGAGAGACACAGAGAGAAGGCACAGACATAGGCAGAAGGGGAAGCAGGCTCCCCACAGGTAGCCCGATGTGGAACTCAATCCCAGAACTCCGGGATCATGCCCTGAGCCGAAGGGAGACGTCTAACCACTGAACCACTCAGGCATACCTAATTTGTGCAATTTTTAGAAGGTAATGTGTTCACGTATCATTTATGATTAAGAAATACATATATTCTTTAAAGATATAAAACAAAGTAAACGGTATGAGAACAATATAAAAAAAAATAAACCATGTAATAAAGACTCCAGACACAGGACAATAAAATATAACATGTGGCCCTGGACTCAATCCTGGATCAACAAAATCAACTCTTTCTTTTGTTGTAAAGGATATTTGTAAGACAACAGGCAAGATTCAAATAAGGGGTGCAGATCAGATCACAGAATTATGTCAATCTTAATTCCTCATTTGATAACTATAGTGTGGTTATATAAAACAGTGTTTCTGAATCTAGGGAACATGCTATATTTAAATGTAAAGGGGCATAATGTGTGTAACTGTCAATTGTTTTGGGGGAAAATATACACAGAGACAAAGAAGAAAGAGAAATAAACATGAAATAAATGAGAAGAAATCTAAAGTATTAAAAAGCTAACACTGGGGGAAAGTGGTTGAAGGACACATGGAAATTCTAGTGCTATTTTCACAACTTTAAGTCTGAAAAAACTTTTTTTTTTTTTTTTTAAGTTACAAGCAAATAACTACATGCAATTGTATTTTGGTTTGGTTATCTGCCAAAGGTGACCTTTCACATACCATATGGCACAGCAATTCCACTTCTAGGTGTATACCCAAGAGAAATGAAAACATACATCCATACAAAAATTTGTATATGGATGTTCATCACAGCATCATTCATTAGAGCCCCCGAATGGAAATAGTCCCAACAAAAAATATGTGGCATACACAATGGATTATCATTCAGCAAAAACGAAAATGGGTACATGCTGCAACACAGATGGATCTAGAAAACATTAAGTGAAAAAAGCCAAACACAAAGCACTATATATGGTATAATTTATTCAAAATGTCTACAACAAGCAAGTCCACAGAGAAAATAGGTCAGTCATTGCCTAGGCCTGGCAAAGTTGGAAAATAGAGTACGTGTTAGTTTTTTTAGGAGAGGAGGATACATTATGAAGACATTCTGTAACTGACTGTAGTCATGGCTTTGTAATTGTGAACATACTAAAAACCCAAATCACTGAGCTGTACATTTTATAAGGTGAATTGTATGCCATGTAAACTCTATTTCAATAAAGCTTAAATAGAAAAAAAAAATCAGAGGATATTTTCCAAAATGGATATAATACAAATGTCCATCAATGGTTAAAATAAATAAATAGATTATGGTGGATGCAATAAAACTATAACTATAAACAACGTGTATTACTCTAAGTGTTGAGCAAAATAAGCCAGTCACAAAGGAGTTGTATGTCTAAGTCTAAGTATAAAAGTTCCAAGAAGGGCAAAACTGATCTGTGACGTTAGAAGTCAGAATATTCATGGAGATCCCTGGGTGGCTCAGCAATTTAGCACCTGCCTTCAGCCCAGGGCATGATCCTAGAGTTCCAGGATCAAGTCCTACATCAGGCTCCCTGCATGGAGCCTGCTTCTCCCTCTGCCTGTGTCTCTCCCTCTCTCTCTCCCTCCCTCCCTCGCTCTCTCTCTCTCTCTCAATCTGTGTGTCTCTCATGAATAAATAAATAAAATCTTAAAAAAAATTGAAAAGTAAACACAAATTACATCAAAAGTTTATGTATTACACATAATATAATATATATATATATTTTTTTTAGATTTATTTGAGACAGAGCAAGTGAGAGCATGTGTGCAAGCAGACACAGAGGGGAAGGGCAGAGAGAGAGGAAAAGGAAGGAGGAGGGAGGGACGGAGGGAGAAAGATAGGGAGAGGGAAGGGAGGAGGAGAGAGGGAAAGAGAGAGAGAACAAATGAATCCCAAGCAGACCCTGCATTGAGCCTGATGCAGGACTCAAGACTACAATCTGAGGTGAAACCAAGAGTCTGCTCCGTAACCAACTGTGCCACCCAGGTGCCCCTACAAAATATTGTTCAAAGTATTTCATAATAAAAAAAATCATGCAGGGAAAGGTGAAGTGTAGATAAGGGAAGCTTAGCAAGTTAAGTGATTGGTCTCAAATTACAAACTGTTAATTTGTCACGTTCCGTTATCTTTTTGGTCATTAAAAGGGGAACTTCATCATACAATACAAACATATCAAGGTTACACAATAGCTCAAGATTAGCTTTATTTATTTTTTTTTATTTTTTTAAGGATTTTATTCATTTATACATGAGAGACAGAGAAGAGAGGCAGAGACACAGGCAGAGGGAGAAGCAGGCCCAAGCAGGGAGCCCCACGTGGGACTTGATCCCGGTCTCCAGGCCCAGGCCCTGGACTGAAGGCGGCGCTAAACCGCCGAGCCACCCGGGCTGCCCCAAGATTAGCTTTTATTTTTTTATTTTTTTATTTTTTTAAATTTTTATTTATTTATGATAGTCATCACAGAGAGAGAGAGGCAGAGACACAGGCAGAGGGAGAAGCAGGCTCCATGCCCTGGGAGCCTGACGTGGGATTCGATCCCGGATCTCCAGGATCGCGCCCTGGGCCAAAGGCAGGCGCTAAACCGCTGCGCCACCCAGGGATCCCCCAAGATTAGCTTTTAAATAACAGTATTAATGGGAGCATGTACAGGTAATACATTTAAGTTACCTGTTTTTTTTTCTTTTACATATTAATTAATTAGAAATTCAAGTACCTATAATATCATAATCTCAGCATGATATAACAGCTTCCTTTTATTTATTTATTTATTCATTCATTCATTCAACAGCTTCCTTCTAAAAAATTTATAAATTGTCACTACACTGAGACACAAATTATGTTTCCATACTTGCTGTGGTGAAAATGAGACCTGTAATGTTTTCTGCTAGGCTCATGGAGTAAAGAGAAGTAGTAAGACGTTGAATATTAGAAAAAAATAAGGAATAAAAATTTTAGATCACTTGACAAAATAGCTATCAGTGTATTTCCTACAATTTGACTTCTTGGTTACTGGAAGGGAATTTATGAAGTATGTCTATATTCAAGTGGAGATCAAAGAAGCCCAGCTGAAAGAACTCTAGACTGACAGCGACAACTGTGGACTGAACAAAAGTTCCTTCTAAAAGGGCTATTCTGAAGATTATGATTCTGACTTTGGAGGAAGTATGGTGATTAGCAGTGGAAGAAATCACATGTAAAATTCCTTAAATAAAAACTTACTAAAAAAAAAAAAAGAACTTACTGACTGTATTTACGTATTTTTTTTAAGAGATTTTATTTATTCATGAGAAACACAGAGAGAGGCAGAAACACAGGCAGAGGGAGAAGCAGGCTCCATGCAGGGAGCCTGATGTGGGACTCGATCCCGGGACCCCGGGGTCACGCCCTGAGCCGAAGGCAGGCGCTAAACAGCTGAGCCACCCAGGGATCCCCAGCTTATTGACTTTAAATTTAAAAAACTAAAAATTTCCTGCTAAATCATAATACAACATGTCTGCCACAGATTGATGTATAAAAGGACAAGTTTGGAGCTTCGGTCCCTAAAGTCCAGTTTGGGATTTATCACCTCAGACCTTTCTCTATGCACAGAAACTAACACTCTTTGTCTTTCTCTATCTCCTACAATGTATTTTTATTTCAAATTGAAAGAGAAAGACTAATGAAATTGGAAAATAATTTAGAAAGAGTATCATTAAATTAGAAAATATATAATCACAAAATAACAAAATGAAAAAATTTTAAATGCGCTACAATTACACTTAGCAGGGATAATACAAGAATAATGTAAGCCTTAAATAATTGTATAGTTTTAAACTCAGGGGTAGTTTCCAATGCTTAGGATTTGTCAAACTTAACAAACCATTTTTAGTCACAAACAAAACAAAGTCAAAACAAGCAAGCAAACAAAACAAAGTCACATAATCACAATGTGACTGTCAGGAAAGATGCTCAGTGATCACTTACCATATAGTAACCAGTATGATAGCCACTCATGTACCAAGAGATTAACATACTTCCCAAAGCATCAGCATCATCAAGAGAATCTGGACATATCGGAGGTGGTGGAGGAATTATCTGGAAATGGAGAAAGTCAATATTCTAAAGTCAATAAACAAGAACTGAAGTCTGGACATCCATTTTACATAGAGAATGCTGGATTAGTGGTATCTTTCCCTACATTTCATGCCATTTCCTACTTAAAACTTAAAAAAAAATCTGACATTTTGAAAAAGCTAACCAGTAACAACACAAAAGACCAACAAAATTGGGATCCCTGGGTGGCGCAGTGGTTTGGCGCCTGCCTTTGGCCCAGGGCGCAATCCTGGAGACCCGGGATCGAATCCCACATCGGGCTCCCGGTGCATGGAGTCTGCTTCTCCCTCTGCCTGTGTCTCTGCCTCTCTCTCTCTCTCTCTCTCTCTCTGTGACTATCATAAATAAATAAAGATTAAAAAAAAATGTTTAAAAAAAAAAAAAAGACCAACAAAATTTAAATGAGTTAGAATCGGGACACCTGGGTGGCTCAGTGGTTGCGCATCTGCCTTTGGCTCAGGTTGTGATCCCCAGGTCCTGTGACTGAGTTCCATATCAGGCTCCCCATGGGGAACCTGCTTTTCTCTCTGCCTCTCTCTCTGTGTCTCTCATGAATAATAAAAATCTTTTTTTTTTTTCCAAAAAAAGGACAGCCAGGTTGGCTCAGCAGTTTAGTGCCACCTTCAGTCCAGGGTCTAATCCTGGAGACTCAGGATGGAGTCCCGCGTCAGGCTCCCTGCATGGAGCCTGCTTCTCCCTCTGCCTGTGTCTCTGCCTTACACACACACACTCTCTCTCTGTGTGTGTCTTTCATCAATAAATAAATAAAATCTTTAAAAAAAAATAAGAATCAAAAGACAACAGATCACATAAAATGTTTAGATACTTTCATTTTTCAATTATTATTGTTCCATTACGAAGCTATGGGTAAAAGACCAAGAATATTATACTTTTGTCCCCCCCAAGATTTTTTTTTTTTTTTTTTTTTTTTTTTAAATTATGATAGTCACACAGAGAGAGAGAGAGGCAGAGACACAGGCAGAGGGAGAAGCAGGCTCCATGCACCAGGAGCCTGACGTGGGATTCGATCTTGGGTCTCCAGGATCGCGCCCTGGGCCAAAGGCAGGCGCCAAACCGCTGCGCCACCCAGGGATCCCTCCCCCCAAGATTTTATTTCTCTCTCTCTCTCCGAATAAATAAAGAGCATGTGCATGCATGCGAGTGGGCATAGGGGAAGATGGAGAAGGAGAGAATCTCAAGGAGACTCTGCACTGAGCATGGAACCCTTGAAGGGGCTCAATCCCACAACCCTGAGATTGCGACTTGAACCAAAATCAAGAATCGGATGCCCAGCTGACTGAGCCATCCATGTGTCACAAATATAAATACTTTTATGGTTTTACTCGAAAAATACCCATACAACATTTTTTTTTTCCCATACAACATTTTAAGTAAAGGTCCTGTGTTGCTCCCACTGGAACACACAAAGCATCTTATATCTAGTCTATCACTGATAACCAGAAGTCTACCATTAGATAGCCAAATAGTCTATGTGAAGTTAACATCCAAGCATATCTGGAAAGAGCAAACTATTAATCCTTTCTTTAAAAAAGGTTTTATTTACTCATGAGCAACACACAGAGAGAGGCAGAGACAGGCAGAGGGAGAAGCAGGCTCCACAGTGGGAGCCTGACATGGGACTTGATCCCAGGATCACGATCTGAGTCAAAGGCAGATATTTAACCACTGAGCCACTCAGCTGCCCGCTATTAATCCTTATTTATGGTGTAATTAAATCCTTTCAAATAGGAGCTACCTCCGTACAGAATGGGAAACAGTTTCTGAGAGGAAGGAAGCAGGCAATATGGGCCTCAGAGTTGGGGCTAATAAGAGGACTGAGTCTGGGTAGCAGACGGGCATTAAAAACAAAAACCTTAAGGTTTAGTTCAAATTTTTACCCATTAGAATGTGACCACAGGGATAGTCTAAAAATGACATTTCCCAACAACCTATGTGCTAAATCCCCAAGAATGTATGAAAGCAAAGTTTAATCTGAATCCTTTTGCACTTACTGGCGGTCCAGAAGGAAATGGAGGCAGCCAGCATGATAGGAAGTGTGGTGGTGGTGGAGGTGGTGGTGGGCCACTGAATTTTACACCAGGCTGTAAAGAAAATTTCAAAGGAAGATTAATTTACCAATTTACACATGAAAGGGGGAAAAAAGATTCAATACCACAGAGTCAAAATAATCACCCAGAATAATATACATATCAAAAAAGATGAAATAGAGTTTCATATATCAAATAGTAAAGACTTATACATCTAGATTTTCCTCATTTCCTTTCTATAATAAACATTCAGAAAGTAGTTCAAAATAAGAAAGATTCCTAATTACCTCATAAATCAGAGACAGTGGTATTTATTTATTCATTCATTTATTTATTTTAAAGATTTATTTATTTATTCATGAGAGAGACAGACTGAGAGAGAGAGAGGCAGAGACATAAGCAGAGAGAGAAGCAGGCTCCATGTAGGAGGCCTGATGCAGGACTTGATCCCAGATCCCAGGATCACGACCTGAGCCAAAGGCAGGAGCCCAACCGCTGAGCCACCCAGGTGTCCCCCCACCCCCTGCCTTTTTTAAAATAAGAGACAGTGATATTTAGCAAGATATTTCAATCATAAAAGACTATTGCCCCTCACAATTTTGCTAATTAAGTTGTATAATCCCCCCCCCTTTTTTAAGATTTATTTATTTGAAACACAGAGAGAACACAAGCAGTGGGAGCTGCAGGCAGAAAGACAGGGAGACGTAGGCTCCCTGCTCAGCAGGGAGCCTGATGTGGGGCTCGATCTCAGAACCCTGGAACTATGACCTGAGCCAAAGGATATTTAACCAACTGAGCCAACCAGGCCCCTAAACTGTATAATCTTTTTATGAATATCCTTTGAGTTACATACACTACTGTAAATCATATATTGTACAAAAATTAGTAAGCCCCTCATTTAATAAGAAAGATCAGCCCTCTGAAACCAATGAAGTATGATATATAAACCAAGAAGTTTAATCATTCTCGAAATTGTAATATAGTATAAATCTAATAAGAAATCTCTCACACACAAAAAAAATCTCTCACAGAAAATCTTCAGGAAAAGCTTTAATAAGTTGTGATTTTTAATTTTATTTATTACTATCACTGTCTGAATACTATCACTGCCAGGAAGAAATCAATGCTTTACACAAAACAACTGTATAAACACACCTACTTGGGTTCTATGATATAACTTAAAAATCTTGTTACTTAAAACCAAAAGAACCATAAAGGAAAACAATATTTACATTTTCATCTATAAAACAATCTGAGAGCACCTAAGGATTTAATCTATATTATTAGGTGTAAATATTGTGTTTTCTTCCAATTTTAATACACTTACCGAAGTGATGTGGAGAACTAGAGTATAACACCTAGACGGTAAAACACCATAATAGTTTCTAATTTAAGTTCACAAATTTATTAGTCTAATACTCAATCCTCCATAAAAAAATAGTTGGGAGGGACACCTGGGTGGCTCAGCTGTTGAGCATCTGCCTTTGGCTCAGGCCATGATCCTGGGGTTTGGGGATGGAATCCTGCATCAGGCTCCCCACAGGGAGCCTGCTTCATCCTCTGCCTATATCTCTGCCACTCTCTGTGTCTCTCATAGAGTAAGAATAAATAAATAAAATCTTAAAAAAAAAAAGTCAGGAAGGTCTTTCAGTATAAGCTACTCTGAATTACTATCTCATTTCCTTTGTAAAGAATTTTCAAGTGTGTGGGATGCCTGGGTGGCTCAGTGGTTGAGCATCTGCCTTTGGCTCAGGGCGTGACCCCAGAGTCCCGGGATCGAGTCCCACACTGGGCTCCCTGCATGGAGCTTGCTTCTCCCTCTGCCTGTGTCTCTGCCTTTCTGTGTGTCTCATGAATAAATAAATAAAATCTTAAAAAAAAATTTTTTTTTCAAGTGTAGATTTAGAATACCTACAAAAAACTACAAAAGTTTCGTAGAAAAGCTAAAACTCATTTAATATAGTATTTTTTTTCTTAAGTTCTAGAATTATTAACTATTTTCTGGGAAACCTTTTCTGGGTAGAAATTACCTTTCCTGGTCCCAGTCCCGATCCTGACATTGGGGGTGGTGGAGGGAGAAAAGAGTTCCACGGAGCAGCTTTTGACTTGATGTTATTTGGTTTATTTCCAGGAGACCTGGAGGAGTTCTCACTTTCATCTGTTGAAATTTGACTTTCATTTTCATTCTTTAAAATGAAAAAAATAGACGTATTCTTGTTATAAAGGTATCATTAAAAAAAAATTAATCCTCAGATCAAACTAACAACTAATTGTTTAATTTCTCATGCCCTCTTGGCTTCTAAGAATTCTTTTTTTTTTTCTTCTGTATCCTTACCTCCTGAGTATCCTGTTCTACATTATTTGCTACTTCACAGGCTGGGGAAAGTAGATCAGACACATTTTGCTCCTCCCTATTTCCATATCCAGTATAAACCACAACGCAGGTTTCTCTCTTAAAATCAATTGAAGCAATGGTAGCTGGGTAAATGCACCCGTCTTCTGACCAAACAGCAGAACATTTGTCACCAACTTTCCACTATAAAAGAAACCAAAGATATATACATGTACATATCTCTTTTAAAGAGGATAAACTGCAATCTTGTTTAGGTAGGGTATAGCAGGTTGTGGAGGGGACAGTCTCTGACTAACTGATCTGGAAGGCAGAATGACATAATCGAAAAGGCTTGGGAGAAAAACAAAGAAATCTAAATTTCCTATATAAATATAATTGTTTATATACTCATGCCACATATTTGCCATAAATACAAATTCTGCAATTTTTATAATCATGGATAAGTTTCTTAATCTCTTTAGGTCTCATTTTCATCTGTTAAGTAATTATAATAAAATCTACCTCATATATATTTGTAGTGAAGAACAGAAAGGGGAGAAAGTGTCTAAAGTGTACTACACTCTGGTTCAGCACATAGCGAGAGCTTATCAAAGTTACCTTTCTTTCCCCTTAGTGATGATAAAACTAAAGGAACAGATGAGACATCAAAATATTTAGCTTTCAGGTCTAGTGTTTTATTTATTTATTTTTTAATATTTATTTATTTATTTATTCAGAGAGAGAGAGAGAGAGAGAGAGAGAGAGGGGGAGAGGCAGGCTCCATGCAGGGAGCCCGATGTGGGACTCGATCCCAGGTCTCCAGGGTCACACCCTGGGCTGCAGGTGGCGCTAAACCGCTAAACCGCTGCACCACCGGGGCTGCCCAGGTCTAGTGTTTTAAATAACAAAAGATTCTACCCAGATTTTTGGTTCCTGAGTATTAGTTTAATCGTTTTTGACGGAAAAAAGAAAAAAAAAAAGCATGGCCATCTATCAGTTTAAGCAGAATACTGCCAAGTCAGTTTCAGGCCCTGAGTTTCAGGCTACTCCTCCCAAATAGCACTGGGTTCCTCAACCCCACCCCTCACAGAAAGTAAACGCGATCTTCAATGCATCATTCCCACTTACTTCATTATACTCTTATTAACATGCATGTTTCTAAACTATAGAAAGTTTAATAGCTATCTTAGAAATGTTATGATTACATGTCAATGGAAAACATCATACTAATCATTTAAGTTAAAGAGATTTTCACTATTATTAAAAACAGTAACAAGAAATTCTTTGAAGCTCAAACTCAATGTTTTAAAAATAACCTGCTTCAGGGCTGTGGTAGCATTCTTTTTTTGGCTTTTATTCTTCTTAGCAGGCTTTCTTTTAGGTGTGCTTTTTGGTTTATCTGAAGCTTCAGAAATGTCACCATTCTTTAGCGCATGCTATGAAAACATGAATAGAAAGGTACATGTTAAAGGGTAAGACATGAAAGAAGTGTAACAATATAATCCGTTCACTGCAAGCTGATCTTCAAGGCCCCATCAATTCAGACAGCCTCTATTTCCTCTTTTCATCTTCCCACATGCTACAGAAACTATTCTGGAGGGAATCATATATCCGATCAGCAGCCCTAAGGACACTTTTAATCAAGTCCTCACTCTCAACCTTTTTGTAATATTAAATTCTGTTGATTGTCTTGAAATTCATGACATTTTGGATGATATAGCAATGCAGAACTCAATACTTTATTACCTCTCTGATTGAGTCTTAAACTTGGGCATTCCCCAAAACAACTGTCCATCCTTCTTTATTGGCTTATGATCATCTATTCCTATCAACTATTATAACTTCTATATAAGCAGACTTTTTAAAAATTTAATTTATTTATTCATGAAAGACACACAGAGAGAGAGAGAAAGAGGTAGAGACACAGGCAGAGAGAAGCAGGCTCCATGCAGGGAGTCCGACATGGGACTTGGGCCTAGATCCTGGGTCTCCAGGACCACACCCTGGGCTGAAGGCGGCGCTAAACCGCTGAGCCACCCGGGCTGCCCTATAAGCAGACTTCTAAAACTATTATCCAGCAGTCATTTCTTCTTTATTAATCCAACATCTCCAAATACCAATTTCATATCTTTACATTTACTTTAAACTTAACACAATTAAAAGTAAACTATCGGGGTGCCTGGGTGGCTCAAATGGTTAAGTATCTGACTCTTGATTTCAGCCCTGGGCATGATCTCAGGGTTGTGAGAGAGTTCAACATTAGGCTCTGTCCTCAGCATGGATAGAGTCTGCTTGGGATTCTTTCTCTCCTTCCCCTTTTCCTCTCCTTCTGCTCGTTTGCTCTCTTTCTGAAAAAGTAAATCTTTAAAGATAAATAAAAATTAACTATCTTTTCCTCTACTCAGACTACTTCCCTCTGCAATATTGTCAATTCCATCCAATGCTGAGACCCACTTTAATATGCATTTTACAGAACCTTGTATTAGCATGCTTCTACTCTAAGGGTATATAGAAAAGCATTACTGACAAATCTGAATTCCGCTTCAAGGATAACATACAGGTTTGATCTTTACCTCATGAGGGAAAGAAGTGGACTTTCTACTTGGTGCTCTCTATGAGATATGCTCTTTTCTTGGACTATTGATGGTCCATGCATCATGCTCAAAAAACTAAATACCTCGCATGGTAGGAAAGGGATGACGCTGGTCAACTGTGTAAATGTCTTTTTTGAGCCACAACAACAGAACTCATCCCCTAAAAGAATTGTATATTCCTACCATGAGGAACACTTGACTTGATAATGAACTCACAGGATTTGGGGAGGATTAATTTAAGTAAAGCACTTAGAATGGTGCATAATATGTTGTAAACATTCTACAAGTGCTAATTATAAGACTATTGGTATTATTATTATTTCAGTGAAGGCTTGTTAAATGAAAATCATAACTCAGGCTTCCCTTCCACTAATCTGAGTTAGAGGACTTCTATAGTTTGATACAATGCAAACACATTAAAAGTAATTAATGTTTAAAATTCTACTTCAGTTGCCTTTGCGAAAGGGATGACATCCAGAGAGCCTACCAACTTCTGAAGGAAGATGATCAGCTAAGTTAACTAACCAATGATATCTACTGGTCTTCAAAATTACAACTGAATAATATGTACTTTGACATCTAAGTATGTTATCAGTTAATTTTTTTCCCAAATGATTAACGTGAGGAAATAAGGAAAAGAATAAATATTTCATACCTTAAATGAAGCCACAGCTTTATCATAAGCTTTTATCAATGCTGTATCATCCCAAATGTCAGAATCATCACTCTGGGAAGGGTAAAGAACAAAAATAATTAGTGTTTAAATGAATTTCATAAAAAAATGTACATTAGATACCATCAAGAGCCATCTTACCCCACACATAATGAAATTATGCTACAAACAGGTATTTTAAATCCTAAATAAAACTACAAGAAGGCTACCTACTTAGAAAGTATGTGACATTATCCTCAAAGGATATGTCAATGTTCTAAGATGTATACTGAAAAGTGAATGCTCCACAATTTAATGAGTAAGCCGATCTGACCAAGGGTCCATGTTTCAATCTTTTCTAAGAGCTGATAAAGGGTTTTGTTTGGCAGTGTAGGAAAATATCTGGCTATTCACTTGACTTTATACAGACTATAGTAATGTAATTCTGACCACAGAGTCTGTGGTCTAAAGAATATTCTTTTCCCCTTCACTTACACTATGTCTAGATCATTCAAAGAATTCCCAAAATGTTCAGGGGGTGGCAAATTATCAATAGTGATCAATCAATTTTCATTTTTAAAAAAAATTTATTTATTCATGAGAGGCAAAGAGAGAGGCAGAGACACCGGCAGATGGAGAAGCAGGCTCCATGCAGGGAGCCTGATGTGGGACTCGATCCCGGGGCTCCAGGATCACACCCTGGGCCCAAGGCAGGCGTGAAATCACTGAGCCACCCAGGGATCCCCCTCAATTTTCATTTTAAACAGGAGTGGTATTAAGTAATCTGGAAAACACTCAGGTATCAGTAATTCCTATTTTTACTTAAATTTAATTCAATTTAAAAAGTACTATTTTTGAATATCCATTATTTCCTAAGCACTGATTGCTGAGAAATATATGAAATCATCCTGTTCCTTTTTTTTTTTTTTTAAAGATTTTATTCATTTATTCATGAGAGACACAGAGAGAGGCAGAGACACAGGCAGAGGGAGAAGCAGGCTCCATGCAGAGAGCCCGATGTGGGACTTGATCCCGGGTCTCCAGGATCACGCCCTGAGCCAAAGGCAGATGCTCAACAACTGAGCCACCCAGGGATCCCATCCTACCTGTTCTCAAGAGAGATGGTCTAAATAGGAATTTAAAACAGTGTCACAAAAAAAAAAAAAAAAAAAAAAAAAAAAAAAAAAAAAAAAAAAAAGTGTCACATAAAACAAAAAGAAAATATAAAACATATGATGTAATACTATGATGTGAAGTACAACAATAAACGTCTGAATTAAAAGAAACGAATTTTCTCTGTTTCAAAATACCAACTTAGCAAGGTCCTGAACTCATCTGCCAACACACCAAAATTTACAGCTACATATGGAACAAATTCCTCTAAGGAGAAAACAATAAGAAGAAATACACCTAAAAACTAGTTAAGCAATTCCCATTAGGCAAATATGGAAAACAAACAAACAAACCCTACATTGAAGTGGTAAAAGAAACAGAGACACAGCCTTGCCATAAACCCCTCCCTGGTACAGGGACCCATAATAGAGAAGAAACTCAAAACCCAGGGCTTCTCCCTGAAGGGCAAAGAGTTTGAAGCCCAAACTGAGCACCTCAACTTTTAAGACCTGCACCTGAGAGATGAGCCCCCAAAACATCTAGCTTTAAAATCTCGGGGAGGGTGGTGGGCTGCCTGGGTGGTTCAGCTATAAACGTCTGGCTCTGATTTCAATTCAGGTCATGATCTCAGGGTTGTGAGATCAAGTCCCAAGTTGGGCTCTGGGATCAGCAGAGATTCTCTCCCTCTCCTTCCATTTCCCCCTCCCCTCCTCACCATGCACATGCTCTAATTAAAACGAAACAAAATGGGGATTCATGGAGTGACTGGGAGACTCAGTTGGTTAAGTATCCAACTCTTGATCTCAGTTCAGGTCTTGATCTAAGGGTTGTAAGTTTAAGTCCCACATTAAAAAACAATAAAGTACTCAGGTATCAGTTATTCCTATTTTTACTTTAATTCAATTTAAAAAGATATATTTTTGAACATCCATTATCTCCTAAGCATTCATTGCTGAGAGGTATATTTTTATTGGGGCACCTGGGTGGCTCAGATCATGATCTCAGGATCTAGCTCTGCACTCAGTAGGGGGCCTGCTTGTGGATTCTCTCTCCCTCCTTCAATGGTTAAGGGGATAAATTCTGTTACGTGTGTGCTTTTTTTTTTTTTTTTAAATTTTTATTTATCTATGATAGTCATCAGAAAGAGAGAGAAAGGCAGAGACACAGGCAGAGGGAGAAGCAGGCTCCATGCACCGGGAGCCCGACGTGGGATTCGATCCCAGGTCTCCAGGATCGCGCCCTGGGCCAAAGGCAGGCGCCAAACCGCTGCGCCACCCAGGGATCCCTACGTGTGTGCTTTTAAACCACAATTAAAACAATGTATTTTGATCTGTGAGGCTACAAGTCCGACTAGAATCAGGTTTATTCTATATAACAGCTTAAGATAAGTTTAGATACATAATGTTGGTAATGAGAAGATAAGTTACAAAACACCTGTAGTACCTAGGATTTGGTACAATGTTAATCAAGGAGTTCTAAAGAAGTCTGTAATAAAATTCATTTAGCTGTAAAACTAGGTGACTTTGCTGATAATATCCATTATATTAAGAAAAATAGGTTCCATGTACAACTGTTAATCTCACTTAAAAAAAAAAAGATTTTTTTTTAAATTTTATTTATTTATGATAGGCACACAGTGAGAGAGAGAGAAGCAGAGACATAGGCAGAGGGAGAAGCAGGCTCCATGCACCGGGAGCCCAACGTGGGATTCGATCCCGGGTCTCCAGGATCGCGCCCCGGGCCAAAGGCAGGCGCCAAACTGCTGCGCCACCCAGGGATCCCCAAAAAAAGATTTTTATTTATTCATGAGAGACACAGAGAGAGGCAGAGACACAGGCAGAGGGAGAAGGAGGCTCCCTGCAGGAAGCCCAATGCAGAACTCAATCCCAGGGCCCCAGGATCACAACCTGAGCCAACAGTTAGACGCTGAACCACTGAGCTACCCAGGTGTCCCTAATCTCACTTTTTGATATAAGTCTTTAAAAAAATCATTAAATCATGGGATGCCTGGGTGGCTCAGTGGTTGCACATTTGCCTTCAGCTCAGGTCATGATCCTGGGGTACTGGGACTGAGTCCTGTATTGGGCTCCTTGCATGTAGCCTGGTTCTCCCTCTGCCTGTCTGTCTCTCTCTATCTCTGTGTCTCTCATGAATAAATAAATAAATAAATAAAACCTTTTAAAAAATCATTAAATCTTTGTGTAGATAAGAAAACTAATCACAGAGGTAACTGATTTGTCCAAGGTTACACTTGGAGAGGGGAGATGTTCCTTTGAGATTTGGTGAAGGGCAAGAAAGCAAACAGAAATTAAGGATAATGAAGATATTTTTAAAAAATCACATAATTAGAAGACATACCAATTTCCCTGCAGCTGCAAAATGTAGTGCTGATAATGAAAATTCCACTGTATCAAAAGAAGGCTTTTTTTTTTTTTTTTTAATGAGCTCCATCCAATGTGGGCCTTGAACTCACTCAAGACCCTGAGATCAAGACCTGAGCTGAGATCAAGAGTCAGACACTTAAATAATTGAGCCACTCAGGCACCCCAGGAGAGGGCATTCTTAAAAGTGAAACACAAACAACTCAAAATCCTCACATCACAATGGTTATTGTCAGATCAGGGAAAACAGGATATTTCAAAATGAAAAGAAAAGTCACTGCAGTTTTATACAAAGCTGTTATAACAAAAAATATTTTAGCTGATAAAACTTCCCAAATAACAATTACAAAAAGAAAACAGAGGCAGCCCAGGTAGCTCAGCGGTTTGGTGCTGCCTTTGGCCCAGGGCGTGATACTGGAGTCCCAGGATCAAGTTCCACATCGGGGTCCCTGCATGGAGCCTGCTTCTCCCTCTACCTGTGTCTCTGCCTCTCTCTCCCTGTGTCTCTCATGAATAAATAAATAAAATCTTAAAAAAAAAAAATCAAGAAAGAAATGGAAGAAAAAATAACATTGCCTACAAGGTACCCAAAGAATACATTTGGCTGAAAATTTAAGAGGTACTGAAGAAAAAACAACAACAAAAAAAGAGGTACAGAAGAAAAGACATAAAAGAAAGAAAGAAGAAACAAGTGAAATGATAAATATGGATGACTAGCAAAGAATATTTAATGTGTATTCAGGGATCCCCTGAATATAAGCTTTAATCAACCAAGATATGAATAGAGAAATCTTGGGTTTAAAAAGAAAAAATCCAGGGGGAATCCCTGGGTGGCGCAGCGGTTTGGCGCCTGCCTTCGGCCCAGGGCGTGATCCTGGAGTCCCGGGATCAAGTCCCATGTCGGGCTCCCTGCATGGAACCTGCTTCTCCCTCTGCCTGTGTCTCTGCCTCTCTCTCTGAGTAAATAAATAAAATCTTTTAAAAAAATTAAAAAGAGAAAATCCAATGCTGGTTAGCAACAAATATATTTAATTGCAGTTCTAAGAGAAAAGTAAAGTATATTTGACCCTTGAACAATGAAGGGTAGAGGGTAAGGGGCGCTGACTCCTCCCTAAATCCTCCCCTCATTCAAAAATCTGTGTAGAGGGGATCCCTGGGTGGCGCATAGGTTTGGCGCCTGCCTTTGGCCCAGGGCGCGATCCTGGAGACCCGGGATCGAATCCCACGTCGGGCTCCCGGTGCATGGAGCCTGCTCCTCCCTCTGCCTGTGTCTCTGGCTCTGTCTCTCCTTCTATCTCTCAAGAATAAATAAATTAAAAAAATCTTAAAAAAAAAAATCTGTGTAGAAAAATTTTTTAAGTGGGCTCTATACCCAACATGGGGTCGAAATCATGACCCAAAATCAAGAGTCACATGCTCTATTGACTAAGCCAACCAAGCACCCCTCTGTGTTTAACTTTTGACCTCCCAAAACCTTAACCACTAATAGCCTACTGTTGACTGAAAGCCTTAGAGATAACATAAACATCCCATTAACACACATTTCGTATAAGTATTATACACTGTATTCTTACAATAAAGAAAATGTTAAACTCCTAAGGAAAATGCATTTATAGTACTGTACTATATTTATGGCAAAAAAATTTCACATATAGGTGGACATGCACAGCTCAAACCAGTGTTGTTCAAGAGTGAACATCTATTAAATTAATGAGCTGATTGTAAAACTCATATGGAAATACAAAGGACCAAGAATAGTCAAAACAATTTTGAAAAAACAAAGTAAATCTGGAGGACTTACGTTATCTGACTTCAAGATGTACTGTGAAGCTATAGTAATCGAAAGTGTGATACTAGCATCAAGGTAGAGAAATATACCAACACAACAAAACTGAGTCAGAAATAGTCCCATACACATATTACTGATTTGAAACAAAAGTACAAATGCAATTTAGTAGAGAAAGCAAAGTAGTGTTAACAAATGGTGCTGAAACAATTGGAAACTCTCATGCAGAGAAAAGAATCTGCATCCATATCTTAATTTATACTCAAAAATTAATTCATAATGGATCATAGAAATGGAAAACATAAAACTGTAAAACTTAAGAGAAAAATCTCTGTGAACTTACATTGTCTACACAAAAATAGTGGGGGGAAAAATCTTAAAAATTAGATTTCGGCAAAATGAAGATTTCTTTCCTAGAAAGATGATGTTAAGAGACTGAAAAACCACACCACACATTGGGAGAAAATATTTGCAAATTACCTAATTGGTAAAGGTTTTGTATCTAGCTAGCATATTTGAAGAACTTGCAAATACTGACAAAAACAATCTAATTTTAAAATACCAAAAAACAGGGATCCCTGGGTGGCGCAGAGGTTTAGTGCCTGCCTTTGGCCCAGGGCGCGATCCTGGAGACCCGGGATCGAATCCCACGTCGGGCTCCTGGTGCATGGAGCCTGCTTCTCCCTCTGCCTATGTCTCTGCCTCTCTCTCTCTCTCTGTGTGACTATCATAAATAAATAAAAATTAAAAAAAAAAATTTAAAATACCAAAAAACAGACAAAAGGGGAAGCCTGGGTGGCTCAGTTGGTTAAGTGACTTCAGTTCAGGTCATGATCTCAGGGTTCTGAGATTGAGCCCCCTTAGGCTCCATGCTCAGGGGGGAGTGTGCTTCTCTTTGCTCATGCTCTTAAATAGTAAGAGATAAAAAAATAACAAAAGATCTCAGTACTTTGTCAAAGAAGATAGTATATACATAGTAAATAAGCACATAAAATGGTGATCAATATCACCAGTCGTTAGGGAAATAACAGCAAAATTCCTGACACAGGGGTGCCTAGCTGGCTCAGTCCATGGAGCTTGCAACTCTTGATATCCGAGTTGTGAAGTGACCCTCACGTTGGGTATAGAGATTACTTAAAAAACAAAAACAAAAAACCCCACAAAACTTAAAAACAATAAAATCTTGAGATGGCAGTAACATCTATTAGAATGTCTAAAATTAAAAAAAAAATGTCTAAAATTAATGAGAATAACCATTCCAAATATTAACAAATATGTGGAAAAACTGGAAACATCACACATTGCTAGTCAAAATGTAAAATGGTACAACCACTTTGAAGAAGGGCTTGGCATCCCCCTACCCCCTTAAGGTTTAATTGGATTTATTTAATGGGTAGCATCCTATTTAACAAAGAGAAGGGTACTCCTAGGCAGCTTTTTTTAAAAGTGGGACACATCCAACACGGTGTTTGAATTCATGACCCTGAGATCAAGAGTTACACGCTCTAACTGGTCAGCCAGGTACCCGCCAAGGCAGCTTCTTACTAGAGTTAAAATACAACTACTCCATGAGTAGATTTCCAAGAGAAATGAAAGCCTATGTCCATACAAAGTCTATTCCACTAATACAGCAGCTCTATTAGTAACAGTCCTCAAATGAAAACAATCCAAATGTCCTCAAACAAGTGAATAAACAAATCATAGTATATTAAAGCAATGGGATACTATAGTAGTAAAAAGAAATGAACTACTATGTACAATTATTACTGTTTCAAGCTACTGAGTTTCGGGTGATGTGTTACACAGTAGCCAGAACAGGCCATGACACTGCCTTTACATTTCTGTTGCTTGGTCAGCACTAGTGGCCTCAGTTTCTCAAGTTCTGCCATCTTCTACAATTCTCAGTAGCTGACACTTCTGTTGTGAGGTCTTCAGTAATCAGCAAATCTTGCTTCCAATATCTTTAACCCTTTATCTTCTTGCTTTAAAATCTAGCTTTCCCCAAAGATGCCTCTTTCTCTGCAGACATCTCAATGAAATATTTTCTCAATATCCCTCAAATCATTGTACCACAGATGGGAAAGCAACCTTCCTTGCTCCTCACATCCACTTTCAGAATTTTCTCTCTCCTTCCTTCTTGAACACAGTTTTCAAAATCCTGTTACCAGACTCCACTGTCTACTAATCTTCTTCATGCAATCATCTACAGCCATCTGAGCCATCCTTCCTCATTCCCTGAGGTTTATATCCCAGTACGCTCTCCAATGTTATTCCTATCATTCCTGATTATTTAAAAACCCATGGAGATGATCCCTGCAATACCCTATCACTGCAGGTCTTTAAACTCCTCCCTACCAATGATCTTGCACATCACTCAATCGCAGCTACTAACTTCTACCGTCCTTACTTACTGTAATCAATAACTACAACCCTTCCAAAAACTCAGTTTAAAGAATTCTACTCTCCTGGGTAGAAAACACAAACAGGTATTTCTTGGTAGACACAGAGAGCCAAAACACACATGAAAAATTGCTCAACATCACTCACCAATAGGCAAATGCAAATCAAAACCCCAACGATGTATCACCTCACATTCATAATGGCTAAATGAAAACCACAAGAAGCAAGGTTTGGTGAAGATGTGGAGAAAAAGAAATCCCCATGCATTGCTGGTGGGAATGCAAACTGGACCAGCCACCATGGAAAACAGTATGGAGATTTCTCAAAAAAATTAAAAATAGAGCTCTTTCCCTCTCCCCAACCCCATGCCTCTGACAAAAAGAACTATCCTATGATCCAATAATCGCACTAGGTATTTACCCAAAGAATACAAAAAGACTAACTTGAAAGGATATATGCACCCCTACGTTTATTTTAAAAGTCATTTTACTGGTGTGCCTGGGTGGCTCAGTCAGTTAAGCATCTGCCTCGGCTCAGGTCGTGATGTCAGGGTCCTGGGATGGAGCCCCACATTGTAGGGCTCCCTGCTCAGTGGGGAGTCTGCTTGTCCCTCTGCCCATTCCTCTGCTTGTGTGTGCATGTGCTCTTAAAGTCTACAAAAAAAAAAATCATTTTACTTCATCATAGGTGTACTCTTTAATCCCCATTACCACCCACCTCCCCTCTCATAACCATCAGTTTGTTCTCTATGGTAAGAGCCTTTCTGGGAGGGGAACTCTCTTACGCTGCTGGCAGGAATGCAAGTATAGCCACTCTGGAAAACAGTGTAGAGGTTCCTTGAGAATACCCTACAACCCAGCAACTGCACTACTGGGTATTTATCCCAAAGATACAGATGTAGTGAAATGATGGGAAACCTGCACCCCAGTGTTCACAGCAGCAATGTCCACAACAGTCAAATTGTGGAAGGAGCCACGATATCCTTCGACAGATGAATGGATAAAAAAGAAGACATGGTCTATATATACAATGCATTATTACTCAGCCATTAGAAACGACGAATACCTTTCATTTATATCCATGTGGATGGAACTAGAGGATATTATGCTGAATGAAATAAGTCAATTGGAGAAAGACAATTATCAAATGATTTTAGTCTTATGTGGAATATAAGAAATAATGAAAGGGACCATAAGGGAAGGGCGGGGACTGAGTGGTGAAAAATTAGAGAGGAAGACAAACTATCAGAGATTTCAGACTCTGGGAAATGAAGGGTTGCAGAAGGGGAGGGGAGTTAGGGGATGGGTTAACTGGGTAACAGGTGTTAAGGAGGGCACATAATGTGATAAGCACTGGGTATTATACTGTACGTTGGCAAATTGAATTTAAATTAAAAAATGGGACGCCTGGGTGGCTCAGTGATTGAGTATCTGTCCTTTTTTTTTTTTTAATTTTTAAATTTTTATTTATTTATGATAGTCACAGAGAGAGAGAGAGGCAGAGACACAGGCAGAGGGAGAAGCAGGCTCCATGCACCGGGAGCCTGATGTGGGATTCGATCCCGGGTCTCCAGGATCGCGCCCTGGGCCAAAGGCAGGCGCCAAACCGCTGCGCCACCCAGGGATCCCGAGTATCTGTCTTCTGCTCAGGGCATGATCCCAGGGTCACGGGATTGAGTCCCACATTGGGCTCCCCACATGGAGCCTGCTTCTCCCTTTGCCTGTGTCTCTGCCTCTCCCTCTCATTCTGTGTCTCTCAGGAATAAATAAAATCCTAAGTAAATAAATAAGAGCCTTTCTTTTTTTTTTTTTTAAATAAATATTTATTTTATGATAGAGAAAGAGAGAGAGAGAGAGAGGCAGAGACACAGGAGGAGGGAGAAGCAGGTTCCATGCCGGGAGCCCGACGTGGGACTCGATCCCAGGTCTCCAGGATCACGCCCTGGGCCAAAGGCAGGCGCTAAACCGCTGAGCCACCCAGGGATCCCCAATAAGAGCCTTTCTTGATTTGTCTCTTTTTTCCTTTGTTTTGTCTTCTTCCTTTTTTAAAGTAAAAGGAGCTAGGTGTGGAACCCAATGTGGGGCTTAAACTCACAACTCTGAGATAGAGAACTGAGCTGAGATCAAGAGTCTGAAACACCCAGGTCCTCATTCGTTTTCTTAAATTCCATGTAAGAGTGAAATCATATGGTCTTTCTCTGACCAATTCACTTAGTATTATACTCTCTACACCTACTCTTGTTGTTGCAGTGGTAAGACTTCTTTCATTTTTATAGCTGAATAATACTCTGTTGTATATATAACACATCTTTTTTTTAGTATATGTGCTGCCACAGTGAGCACAATACCACATTTTCTTTATCCATTCATCAGTAGACATCTGGGCTGTTTCCATAATGTGGCTACTGTAAATAATGCTGCAATAAACACAGAAGTGAAATACTGACGAAATAAATTCAAGATAACACAAAGAAATGGAAAAACATTTCATTTCACGCTTATGGGTTGGAAGAACAAATATCGTTAAAATGTCTTTACTACCCAAAGTAATCTACAGATCTAATGTAATCCCTACCAAAATACTAACAGAAAAAAAAAATATATCAACAGCATTTTTCACAGAACTAGAACAAACAATCCCAAAATTGTATGGTACTACAAGAGACCTTGAATAGCTAGAGCAATCTTGAAAAAGAAAAAAAAAAAACAAAAAACTGGAGGTATCCCAATTCCAGATTTCAAGTTATGAAACAGAGTGGTAATAATTAAGACAGCATAAACTCACAATTGTGTGGTCAATTAATACTTGACCAAGGAGAAATGAATATACAATGAAAAAAAGACAATCTCCAGATGCCTGGGTGGCTCAGCAGTTGGGCCTCTGCCTTTTGGCTTAGGGAGTGACCTTGGGGTCCTGGGATCGAGTCCCACATTGGGCTCCCGGTAGGGAGCCTGCTTCTCCCTCTGCCTGTGTCTCTGCCTCTCTCTCTGGGTCTATCATGAATAAATACATAAAATCTTTAAAAAAGAAAAAAATTGGGCAGCCCAGGTGGCTCAGTGGTTGAGCGCCTGCCTTCGGCCCAGGGCATGACCCCAGGGTCCTGGGATGGAGTCCCACGTTGGGTTCCCTGCATGGAGCCTGCTTCTCCCTCTGCCTGCGTCTGTGCCTCTCTTTCTCTGTGTTTTTCATGAATAAATAAATAAAATCTTTTAAAAAATTAGCTAAAAACTAAAAAAAGAATGGGTAGAAGACATGAACAGTCATTTCTCCAAAGACAGATGAGGGATATGCAAATCAAAACCATAATGTGTGCTGTGTGTGGCTAGCTCAGTGGGTAGAGTATGTGACTCTGGATCTTGGAGTCAAGAGTTTGACCCCCACATTGGGCACAGAGTTTACTTAAAAAACAAAACCATACATACAATGAGGTATCACCTCACCTGTCATTATCAGCTAAAATAAGAAACAGATGTGGGTTAGCATGTGCAGAAAATGGAACACCTTTGTACTGCTGGTGGGAATGCAAATTGGTGCAGCCACTATGGAAAAGAGAATGCAGGTTCCTCAAAAAATTAAACAGAACTACCTTATGATCTGGGAATCATACTACTGGGTATTTACCCACCAAAATACAAAAACTCTTAAGTCACAGGAATACACGCACTCCTATGTTTATAGGTGCACGTATTAAAATAGCAGTATTTACGCTAGCCACACAGGAAGCGGCCCAAGTGTCCACTGATGGATGAACGGATAAAGAAAATGTGGCACGTATACACAGTGGAATGTTATTTAGCCATAAAAAAGAATGAAGTATCAGGAACGGGGGCACCAAGCTGCTCAGTCAGCAGGAAATGCAATTCTTGATCTTAGGGTAAGGAGTTCAAGCCCCATGTTGGGCATGGAGCCTACTGAAAAGAAAACAAAGAACAGAGGAAAAAAAGGGACAAACCAACAAATAGACTCTTAACTATTGGGAACACACGAGGGTTACCAGAGGGGAGAGGAGTTGGAGGATGGTGAAATAGGGGAAGAGGATGAACAGTAGTAAGCTTACTGTGATGAGCCCTGAGTAAGGCAGAGACGTGCTGAACCCCTATGTTGTACAGCTGAAACTAATACAACACTCCATGTTAAGGACACTGGAATCAAAATAAAAAACTTAAAAAAAAAATCCTCCTCTTTAACCATCCATCACCTTATAGCCTCTGCAACTTACGCCTTCTGGCAGCCGCATGATGTCAATCATTTCACTTCACTGGGACAAAACACTGATCCTCCAGCTTTTTAAACTCTTACTCTATCCTAAGGTCCTCACTCCGTCTCTTAGCTTAAATTCCAGGGTCGATTCTTCTTTTTTCTACTTATTTTATTTTATTTTAATTTATTTTTAATTTTATTTTAAAGATTTTATTTATGAGAGAGAGAGAGAGAGAGAGACAGGCCGAGGGAGAAGCAGGCTCCGCGCAGGGAGCCCGATGCGGGACTCGATCCCAGGACCCCGAGAAACTTCCCGTCCTTACCGGATCTTTCCCACGGGCCCACGAAATGCGGAAACAGGCTTCTATCCTCTTACGAACAAGAAACGCAATTAGGAACCGCGTTTATTTCGCTCCCCCTCCGTCTATTGGCCAATTCCTCTACCTTCAGGCTACAACTCGAAGTATTTACAGACGTTGCCCCGACTTTGTCCTCTCCCAATCCGAATCCACTCCAATCAGATTTTACCCAAGGTCGATCTTCCCCCTTGGAAACCCTTCTCCACCTGCCGTCTTCCCTGGCACACCTCAGTAAAAAGCAATTTCATCTTTTCAGCGCTTCAAGACAACCCCGGAGTTATCCCTGGCTCTCCTCTCCATCATTTCAACGGCCTGCCTCACCGCGGCCGGCCCGCGCACACTACACGCTCCCCGGTCAGGGAGAAGGGACACAAGGAGGTGGGGAGTCGGCTCGTGGCTACCAGAGAGCCCAAGGGGCACGAGGGGGCAGCTCGGGGCTAATGCTCCCAAACGTGTACAGGTGCAGTAACCGAGAAGGCTGCCGCGGCTGCCCCACCGCCGGGCCCGCGGGGGGGGGTGGACGGGGACCACCGGGAGCCCGCTCGGGGCTCCCGGCCGAAGGCGGAGCCGTCGGAGGCCTCACCTGGCCAGTGCCGCGCCGGAACAGCACCGAGTCCTCGGGCTCCGGCAGCCCGCCGCCTCCGCCCATCGCCATGGCGTGGACACCGCCGGGTGCGCGGCGTGGGCTGTGTCTCCCTCGCAGTGACAACTTCCGGCGCTCGGGCCTCTGGGAGCGGAAGCGGAGGACGGTGGCCTGGGGGCGCCACACGGCGTCCGCGTCCTCGTCCGCGTCCGCCTCCGCCCAGGTAGGAGCGCTCCCGCCGCTCCGCTCGGGCGCGTTGCTGTCCCGCCCCCTTTCAATTGCTTGACTTCACCGTTTCCTATGTTGGTAGAGTGATGCGAACAGGGTGTTTCTGTTTTAAACAAATTTCCAAGGAAAATAGTGTCCAGGGGCCCCCCCGGGGGGCTCAGCGGGTGAGCACCTGCCTTCCACCCAGGTCGTGACCCCAGGTCCTGGGATCCAGTTCAGCGTTGGGCTCCCTGCATGGAGCCTGCTCCTCCCTCCTCTGGGTCTCTGCCTCTCTCTGCGTCTCCCATGAATGAATGAATGAATGAATGAATGAATGAATGAATAAATAAATAAATATTTTTGTAAAGGAAAATAGTGTCCATTGCGGATAATTTAGGAAATATGGGTAAGAAATACAGAATTTGGTTCACAGGTAACCTATAGCTACCATTTTTTTAAAAAAGCGCTTTATAAAGTTTTATGTTAATTTTTGCAACCCCATAAAGGAAGGATTACTATTCCCATTTTAATCATATAGGAAATTTACTGTGGTGCAGGTGTAGACTACTACTCAGCAATTAGGTAAAAAAGGAATGAGGGGCCCCGGGCTGGCTCCGTGGGTAGAGCGTGCAAGGCTGGATCTTGGGCCTCTGAGTTAGAGCCCCACCTTAGGTGGTAGACATTAATTTTTTTTATTTTTATTTTTTTTTAAGTAATGAACTATTGATGTCCAAAAAGAGAGAGAGGAGGGAACAGGCACAGAGCTTCTACACAGCTGCCCGGATTTGAAATAGAGTTCATGTCTTTATCCACTTCTCAACCCTAACATTTACGCTAGTATCCGTTCTCCCAAGTCTTCTCTAGTAAATATTTAAAATTTAAAAAGGGATCAGGAATCCCTGGGTGGCTCAGCGGTTTGGCGGCTGCCTTTGGCCCAGGGTGTGATCCTGGAGTCCCAGGATTGAGTCCCGCATGGGGCTCCCTGTGTGGAGCTTGCTTGTGTCTCTGTCTCTCTCTGTCTTTCATGAATAAATAAAATCTTTTTTTAAAAAAAAAAGGGGGGGATCAAAATAAACAAATGGAACTGCAACGAGCTTTGCGCAATGAAGGAAACCAACAAAAGGAAAAGAAAACCTACCGAAAGGGCCTAGACATTCTCACATGATTTATCTGATGAGGGGTTAATATCCAAAATCTATAAAGAACTCCTACAACTCAATGTTAAAAAAAAAAAATCACACAGAAAAAATCCCAGAAATCCCATTAAAAATATGGTGAGGCGCAGTGCATGGACATTTTTCCAAAGAACACCTACAGATGTCAACAGGTACATGAAAAGATGATCAATATCACCAACCATCAGGAAAATGCAATTCAAACAAAAATTGAGCTATTCTATTAAAATAGAATAGCTATTTTCATTTATTTAATTTTTATTTATGATAGTCACACAGAGAGAGAGAGAGGCAGAGACACAGGCAGAGGGAGAAACAGGCTCCCTACATCGAGAGCCCAACGTGGGATTCGATCCCGGGTCTCCAGGATCGTGCTCTGGGCCAAAGGCAGGCGCTAAACCGCTGCGCCACCCAGGGATCCCAGAATAGCTATTTTCAAAAGACAAGAAATAACAAGTGAGATGGGGCACCTGGGTACTCAGGCGGTTAAGCGTCTGTCCTTGGCTCTGGTCCTGATCCCAGGGTCCTGGGATCCAGTCCTGTATCGGGCTCCCCACTCAGCAGGGAGTTGCCATCTCCTTCTCCCTCTGCCCCTGCCCCTGCTCATGCTGTCTTTCTCTTAAATATATATATATATATATATATTTTTTTTTTTAAGATTTTATTTATTTAAAGAGAGAGAGACAGAGACACAGAGGGAGAAGCATGCTCCATGCAGGGAGCCCGACATGGGACTGAAGGCAGCGCCTGGGCTGAAGGCAGGCGCTAAACCGCTGAGCCACCCGGGCTGCCCAAATATGTGTATGTATGTATGTGTGTGTGTGTGTATATATATATATATATATATTTTTTTTTAATGAGAGTAAGGATTAAGAAAAGGGAATCTGGTGAGAATATAAATTGATGCAAACACTAGATGAGTGGATAAACATGTGTTTATACATGTATGCCTGATGGAATATAATTCAACCATAAAAACAATGAAATCTTTCCATTTACAACAACATGGACAGACCCAGACAGTAGTACCATGCTAAGTGAAATAAGTCAGAGAAAGAAATACCATATGATTTCACTTATATATGAAAGCTAAAAAACGTATGAAACAGATTCACAGAGAACTGACAATTGTCAGGGGATGGAGGGGAGGGGAGTATGGGGATAGATAATGGGATAGAGAAGAAAAATGGGATCAAATGTCCCATGTTTAAGGAGGTACATATTTCCCCCCTATCTTTACATGGATCAAGCAGGGTTTTAGATCTTAGTAGGAATTTATCATTTACTTTTCCAGATTCTTTAGGTATTTAAGACTGCCATGTAGATTCCATGTACTAGTAATTTTTTTTTTTTTTAGTAATTTTCTTTAAAAAATCTACCTAGGGCAGCCTGGGTGGCTCAGCTGTTTAGCACTGCCTTCAGGTCCGGGTGTGATCCTGGAGACCTGGGATCGAGTCCCACATCGGGTTCTCTGTGTCGCTGCCTCTCTCTCTGTGTCTCTCATGAATAAATAAATAAAATCTTAAAAAAAAATAAAGAATCTACCCAAGGAAATTTGACAGCTTCCCTCTGGCTTCTATGGAGATCAGAAATACATGTGTTTTACAACCCAGCAATTGCACTAGGTATACACCCCAAAGATACAAGTGTAGTGATCCAAAGCGGCAGTGCACCCCAATGTTTATAGCAGAAGTGCCCAAAATAGCTTTAAAATTCTTTCAACAAAGAATCTGCCATTCTAAATTTATTAAAATATTATTCCTCCTTGAAAACTTTATGCTGAGAGAAAAACCCAGACATCAAAGGCCAGTTATTCCATTTACATAAATATCCAAAATAAGTAATCAGTACAGATAAAAAGTGATTAGTTGCGAGGGGATGGAAGGAGGGAAAAACAGGGACTGCTAATGGGTACAAGGCTTCTTTTGGGGTGATGAGACGTTCTAGAATTAGTGGTGGTGGCTAAATAACAGGAAGAAGCCTGAGGAAAAAAGGCTATGTGAAGATGGAGATAGGAGTAATGCTGACACAAGCAAAATAATGCCTGAAGCTTCTGGAAGAGGAAAGCAAAGATTTTCCCATACAATCTTCAGAGGGCATGTGGTCCTGGTGACAACTTGCTTTTGGACTTCTGGCCTATAGAACTGTGACAGAATAAATTTTTGTTGTTGTAAATCACCAAGTTTGTGGTAATTATGACAACCCAAGGAAATTCTTCACATCCCTTAGTTATATGTTTTACAAATGCTTACTTAGGTGAGCATTAAGAAAAACTATACAACAATTTTATATACTCTATGACCCAGAAATTCTTATGTATTAGAAATAAATATTTCTCTTAAGTATGTATTAGAAATAAATATTTATTTATGACCACTGAAAGATCTATCTATAGCATAATTATTCTTAAAAGCTCCAAACTAAGAGCAACCCAAACATCCACGGAAAATAGAGTGGGTAACTAACTTATGGTATATTTATTTAACAGAATACTACACAGCAAAGAAAAAGATGGAGCTACAGACACACAAAAGACAAAGCATTCTCACAGACATGATGTTAAACAAATGAAGCCAGATTCACCCTAGTGCATACTGTAGGATTCCACTAATGTGAAAATAAAAAATATGCAAAGCTAATCTATAGTGATAGTCACAAGGGAGCCTGCTAGGGTGATAGAAATGCCTATGGATCTTTTTTCTAAAATAAAGATTTTATTTATTTATTCATGAGAGACACAGAGAGAGAGAGGCAGAGACACAGGCAGAGGGAGAAACAGGCTCCATGCAGGGAGCCCAATGTGGGACTCGATCCCAGGACTTCAGGATCATGCCCTCAGCCAAAGGCAGATGCTCAACTGCTGAGCCACCCAGGCATCCCATGTCTATGGATCTTGATCTGGGTAGAGTCTAGTACAAGTCAATAAAAATGTACACTTAATTATGCTCTTTATTATCATTTTACTGGGAAAAAATATCCAGGAACACAATTACTGGATTATATAGTATGTTTAGTTTTCTGAGTAACTAATTCATGGCTTAAATTATTACAGCTCATTTTCCCCAATTTTTTATAATGAGTTGGCACTGAATTTTTGGGGTTTGAAAGCTGGTAGAAGTATGAATGGCATGAACTTCATTTTACACTTCAGAACTTTACTTACCACCTTCATGAGTTGCCTTATCATTCATGTATCTTCATTTTTTAAATTTAATTTTAGCCTTGCAATGAGAGTAGTGGACTCTTTTAGGCTGCCCAGCATCCATTCACCCCTCTTTCTGGCAAGAGACCCCCAGATTTGTTAGAAGAACTACCTATTCCTCACTGGATACACTCTTGATTATATCATCTCAGATGCTTGCCCTCCCCTTTTTGAAGAGTAGGCATGTAACCCAAACAAGTTCATTTGGAGAAATTCTGAATGACATAAAGACTGAAAATAGTTGTCAAAATTTCACCCTGATAGCAATATTGTGAAAAAAAAATTCTCATAGTGCCTGGAGCTGTTCTAACTCTTGATCTTTCCAAAGCCTTGAGTCTTCAACTTTTCCTTAGACTCTGAAGTCTCTCACCCACTCAACTGTTGCAACTAACGTGGTTATTTATAATTAATGATTATTTGCAACTAGAAATTTCAATATATCATCAAATCACAGTTTTGTTTAAAAGATTTTTATTTATTTATTCATGAGAGATACAGAGAGAGAGAGGCAGAGACACAGGCAGAGGGAGAAGCAGACTCCACCCGGGGAGCCCGATGCAGGACTCGATCCCAGGACCCCTGAATCTCAACCTGAGGCAAAGGCAGATGCTCAACCACTGAGCCCCAAGGTCTCCCAAAATCACGGGTTTGATGTGCTTGTATTTTTTCATACATTAAAGTACATAATCTACGTTAAATGTCCATTCATAAGCCACCTTAACAGTCATCTTGAGCAGTACAAGGCCAAATGAGCTTTTTGGCCAGTAACTCCCCCCATTCCGATCCAAGGCCTTTACAAAAGCCTTAGTCATGAAATGTATGTTTATAAAAACAAGTATTCAATAGGAGTTTGTCTCAATTATACTCAGGTTAGTAGCCAATTTCTTGTAAACTAAAAAACTCTGTAGGGGCGCCTGGATGGCTCCAGTGGTTACTTTGGCTTGGGTCATGATCCTGCAGTCCTGGGTTCAAGTCCCACATCAGGCTCCCTGCTCAGCAGGGAGTCTGTCTCTTCCTCTCCCTCTGTTCCTCTCCCCTGCTCATGTTTGAGGGCTTGCTATCTCTCTCAAATTGAAAAAAAATTTTTTTGTGTAAAAAAACTCCATTCAGTAATACTCAAGGAAATGTTCCCACATGGATACAATGGCAAGCAGAATCATGTCCAATTGATAAAGTAGCATGGATGGTATCTGGCATGGAAAATATTTCTGTATGTTATAATCAAAATCAAATTTTGAAAACCTCGATTTTCCTGGGCAAATCGTTTAAAAGCAGGCTATTTGTGAACTTTTCATGCTCATTTTGTGGTATGTAAAAGTTTTTTGTTTTTAAGAAGCAAAGTTGTAAGGAAAAGCCTATATGAAGTTTTAAACCTTGCGGCGATTTATGGGAAAGTGCATTTCAGCAACTTAAGAGTCATTCTTCTTTTCCCACTGACATTTTCATGACTTGGCCATCTGTAAAGATAATATATTCCAATATGTGTTTACTAAACAGCAAGTACTTTAGTAGGTAAAGTCGCAGGAAGCGACTTTATTTTTTATTCAAAGATTCTATTTATTTATTTATTCATTCATTCATTCATGAGAGACACAGAAAGAGAGAGAGAGAGGCAGAGACCTGGGCAGAGGGAGAAGCAGGCTCCATGCAAGGATCCTGATGGGGGACTCGATCCTGGAGTCCTGGGATCAAGTCCCGCATTGGGTTCCCCATAGGGAGCCTACTTCTCCCTCTGCCCAGGTCTCTGCCTCTCTCTGTGTCTCTCATGTCTCTTAAAAAAAAATTTCCTTACTCCATTTTGTTCTAATGAAAAACTATGATGTTTTTCATTAGTTCATAAAGTTAATTTTCATTAACTTTATGAAAGTTAACTTCATTTTCATTAACTTCATTTTCATAAGTTCATAAAGTTAATTTTTTCAATTTAATTAGTTTTTTTTAAAAGATTTTATTTATTCATGATAGTCACAGAGAGAAAGAGAGAGAGGCAGAGACACAGGCAGAGGGAGAAGCAGGCTCCATGCAGGGAGCCCGACGTGGGACTCGATCCCTGGTCTCTAGGAACACGCCCTGGGCTGCAGGCGGTGCTAAACCACTGGTGCCACCTGGGCTGCCCTTAATTAGTTTTTTTTTTTTTTTTTTAAGATCCTCATCAAAGGTAATTAGGAACTTACCTAAGAAGTGGACATGCTCCTTGCTTAATTTACATCACTGCTAGGACCCTGACACAGATGTTAAAACGTACACTTTTTTTTTTTTAAAGATTTATTTATTCATGATAGTCAGAGAGAGAGAGGCAGAGACACAGGCAGAGGGAGAAGCAGGCTCCATGCAGGGAGCCCCACGTGGGACTCGATCCCTGGTCTCCAGGATCACACCCTGGACTGCAGGCGGCGCTAAACCGCTGCGCCACCGGGGCTGCCCAAATGTACACATCTTAAATTCTGACTCCCAAAGTCAATTTTATATTAGGTTTTCACTTTAGGGATTTTTACCCTCCTACTGCTTCATCGAGGTATGATTTACCAATAAAATTGTATATATTTAAGGTGTATGATGTATTTGACATATGTATACATTGTGAGGGGAGAGGCCTTATTTTTTAAATATTTATTCATGAAACACAAAAAGAGACAGAGACATAGGCAGGGGGAGAAGCAGGCTCCATGCAGGGAGCCCAAAGTGGGATTCAATCCCAGGACCCCAGCATCATGACCCAAGCCAGAGGAAGGCACTCAACCACTGAGCCACTCAGGCATCCCAAGGAGGGATAGCCTTTTTAAGGTTCAATAGTTTTTTTTTTTTTTTTTTTAAGTAGTCTCCACACCCAACATGGGGGTGGTATTTACAACCCTGAGATCAAGAGTCACATGCTCTACTGACTGAGCCAGCCAGGTGCCCCTTCAATAGATTGATTATATTTACTTACTTACTTACTTACTTACTTACTTACTTACTTACTTACTTATTTATTTATTTATTTATTTATTTATTTATTTATTTATTTATTATTTGACACAGAGAGAGAGAGAGAGAGGCAAAGACACAGGCAGAGGGAGAAGCAAGCTCCGTGCAGGAAGCCTGACATGGGACCTCGATTCCGGGTCTCCAGGATTACGCCCTGGGCTGCAGGTGGCGCTAAACCGCTGCACCACTGGGGCTGCCCCCCTTCAATAGTTTTCAAACAGCTTTTTGACTCAAAGCTAAGGGCAGCTGTATTACCCCTGCCTTGAAACAGAAAAACTCTTTACAAGGTACACTTGAAAATAAGTAACGATTCTCTTTCTACAAGGGAGTAACCTCTTCCCATCCATAAAAACATCCAGAAAAAGAACAAAATAGGGCAGTCCGGGTGGCTCAGTGATTTAGGGCCTCCTCCAGCCCAGTGCCTGATCCTAGAGACCTGGGATCGAGTCCCACGTCAGACACCCTGCATGGAACCTGCTTCTCCCTCTGCCTGTCTCTGCATCTCTCTGTCTCTCACAAATAAATAAAATCTTTAATATATATATATATATTTAAAATGTCAGAAAACTTATCAACAATCAGCTATATTTTTCAAAAATGAGCTATAATGTAAGTGGGTAACAATTTCTTACATATACAATAGAAAAGATAGATATTCAAAAGCGATCAAGTAATTGATGAAGCTGACCTGTTAACCACCTTGGGCAGTAGAAGCCACTCCCTCTTATTTCTCAGCAGAACTAATGAAGATTGCTAATGCCTACAAGGGTGTTCCATGGAACTCAGTATTTTCTAAACAACACTGTAAAGCCAGCACTACTTCATCTAAGTAATTTTATCTTGCTTTAACAACATGCCAAAAGAATGACCTAAAATTCGTGCATAACTGACTGGAGGCCTGTATTTTCCCTTAATATCTCATTTTTCAGATATTAACAGAAATATCTTGACCAGTTACTATCTTTAGAAGTTTACCTATTTTAGTTACCTTGCTTAAATATACTACAAGACACTAAAGTGTCAATATATTACATAATTATTTTTCTTCCTCTCAGATAAGTCTTCTGTCTGCCTTGAGGAAGTATGTGGTCATGTTTCAGTTAAAAACCAAATGCACAGGGCAGCCCTGGTGGTGTGGCAGTTTAGCGCCACCTGCAGCCTGGGGTGTGGTCCTGGAGGTCCGGGATCGAGTCCCACGTCCAGCTCCCTGCATGGAGCCTGCTTCTCTTTCTCTTTCCTGTGTCTCTGCCTCTCTCTGTGTCTCAATAAATAAATAAAATCTTTAAAAAAACAAAACCAAATCCTTTAACAATTAATTCATTGCTAAGATGTAGTTTGGATTAAGTCTTAATGACTAATTCCAATGTAGAGATCTTTCTTATCCTAATATCCATATTGTTTTGGAAATTGTAGTTTTCCCCAGATTTGTAAGGATTACCTTTTAAAAGTTTAAAATTATTTCACTACATAAGGTATTTTAAACAGAGAAATTGTGGGGAACCTGGGTGGCTCAGTCAGTTAAGCCTCTGCCTTTGGTCCAGGTCATGATCAGGAGTCCCCTCTCAGTGGGGAGTCTGCTTCTCTGATCCCTCTCACCTCTCATGTTCCCTCTCTCTCTCTCTCTCAAAAATCTTGAAAAAAAAAAAAAGGAAATTGTTTTTGTGATGAATATAGTATACAGTTGAAAGCATAACAAATTCTTTGTACTCATGACTTATAACTATGTAGAAATTCTTGAGATAAGATTACAGAAATGAGATCCATAAAAAATCTTTGTGGTACAGACTTCATCATCTTTTATTGGAAAGTAACTTAAGCTGTTGTAATCCTTTTGCTCTTATTACTACCATCATATAGAGTTTGAAGACTTAACCCCAAAAAGTAGAACAAAATTTTACTTTAACTGAAAAGCTGTACCTAATGTGAAAAACTTCACATTTGCGTCTTTAAGTATTAAAGACAGTTTGGATTCCACTCCATTAATGGGTGGTATCATTGCTAAGTGACCTATCTCAAGATTATCAGGTTAATGTACTTCCATTTTTTTTTTCCAGATTTTTTTAATTTACTCATATGAGAGAGAGAGAGAGAGAGAGAGAGAGAGAGGCAGGCTGAGACACAGGCAGAGAGAGAAGCAGGCTCCCTGCAGGGAGCCCGATATGAGACTCGATCCTGGGTCTCCAGGATCACACCCTGGGCCAAAGGCAGGCTCTAAACCGCTAAGCCATCCAGGGGTCCCATACTTCCATATTTTTAACCCTCAATTTTTTTTCCCAGAGTCTTAGAACAGCCTTAGAAAATGGCACTCTTAAAACACAAAGAGTGAATCCTTTGTACATTGCACTAATAAACTATGTACTTGGGCAGCCTTGGTGGCTCAGCAGTTGAGCTTCTGTCTTTGCCTCAGGTCATGATCCTGGGGTCTAGGATGGAGTCCTGCATTGGACTCCCTACAGGAAGCCTACTCCTCCCTCTGGCTGTGTTTCTGCCTCTCTCTGTGTCTCTCATAAATAAATAAATAAAACCTTAAAAAAAAAAGCACTTATTCTAGACAATTTTAAAGCTGTAAGCAAAACTCTCACTGAGAGGTTTCTCAGTAAGTTACTTTTCATTTAGTTTGTATTCACTTAGTTGCTATTCCAGGTGGGACTGTACTATCTTGTAAATTCTTCAAGCAAACTAGTTAATCACAAAGCAACATGAGATAAATGTATTTTAAACTCTATTATACAATCAAGTTGACTTTAAGATTTACTTTAACAAAGTTTATGACAAAGATTCTAGATTTATAGGAGATTCTATTATCTCATCAGATTACTTCTCTATTAAATTATATAAATGCTCACTGATTAAAAAAAACAACATTCACCAATATGTCACATGCACAGTTAGTGTTTTATTATTTGAAGAATGGTTATGAAACATTACACTAAGTCAGGCTGAAAGGTAAAGTCTAAAATAGTTTTGTAAGGATATAACATATGATTGTTCGCTCCACAAAATTTTGACCTTAGAGCCTATGATACACCTAGTTGGCAGTAGCACCCAGGTTTTTCCATAGTCATCATTTTTCTCTTGTCTGCATAGACTTCTTCTCATTAGCTGCCTTCTGCTTTTGTTGCATTATCTCAGAGTCCCTAAAATGGGGGAAAACGGCTGTTAGGTTGTTATAGAGAAATTGGTTATATGTTGTCACTTGTTTTCTATACATAACCCATTAAGCATATTAAAAAACAAATTAAAAGATATAAAAGAGTCATGTCTTTGTTTTCATGGCAAGAGAATGGGAAAGCAAGGAATAGAAGGGCTCTGAAGCCACATCTTATTTTGAAAACCATCTCTATTGCTACCACATTCTTGGGCAAATAAGAACATTTCAAAATCAGAACAGTACTTATTTGGGTTGTTTTGTAAAATAGCTATCAATATATACATCTGACATTAGGTAGCTATCTACAGGAATAATGGCAATTACTCCTGGTTGTCAACAAAGTTAATGTTCTCTATTTTTCCCTGAAAGAAGAAGCATTTAAGTCTCATAGATATCCAAAATGGTACCCAACGTTAGGATATCGCTGTAAGAAACTGAATTGCCTCACAGCAAACCTAAAAGCCTGATAGCAAATGATTTAAAAATGGGTTACACTAAAAAACAAAAGATATTAGGGCATTTCCTTAACCTTTTGTGTCTCTAGCTGAACCTCCATATATCATATTAACTGTGAACTACAACCAGACTACCTGGGCTAGATGGTCCAGGAAATCCTTATTTTAAAAAATACATGAAATGACTTTGTAACCAATCCCCACTATGTGCCACTTTGCTGGCTCTGGATTAAGTCCTATAGCAACTCTGTTGTTATTCTCCTGATTCGGATTAAAAAAACAAAAAACTAAAAGCTTAGAGCTAAATAATTTGCCTCAAATCACATAAAATTCAAGTCTGTCCAATTCCTTCCTTCCTTCCGTCCTTCCTTCCTCCCTCCCTCCTAAGATTTTACTTATTTATTCATGAGAGACACAAAGAGAGAGAGAGGCAGAGACACAGGCAGAGGGAGAAGCAGGCTCCATGCAGGAAGCGCGCCACGGGACTCCATCCTGGGTTTCCAGGATCACACCCTGGGCTGAAGGCTGCGCTAAACCTCCACGAGCCACTGGGGCTGCCCTTGTCCAATTTCAAAGTTCAAGCTCTTCCCTATTATCACACAGATTTAGTTTAAGATTTTAATTCAGGGTGAGTAGCTCTGTCCATGACAGTAGACATTTCTGTAAAGCCAATAGCAAAGAGAATGAAGGAAAAACAAGACTACAAAGAAATTAAGTATCATGGAAAATAGTGATAGCTATTTTTCTGTTTGAAATGGAGCTCTGTTGTGCTTGCTGTACTCTTAGCAATGTTATTGAAGTTCAGAGCCTCAGCTTCCTATTCTATACATTGAGGCTAATGCTGCTTTTCAGGATAACAAGAGAGACAATACATGTAGAGTAGCCAGCACAGAGCTTTCTAACCTGTGGATATCCTCTTAACAGGGACTATTACTGAGCCAAGATGGACTAGGGTTCTCCATTAAAAATTTCATGTTCATTGATTTGTACCACGCTCATTTTTACTCCAGTGTGGGTAAACAGAAATTGAAGGCAAACCTCATCACTTTAACATAGAAAGAGAGGTGATCATTAACCCAATGTGGGGCTTGAAGTCAGGCGTCAAGAGTTGCATGCTCCACTAATTGAGCTAGCCACGCACCTCTAAACGATGATTCTTAACTATAGGTGCCCATCAGCATCACCTGAGGAGCTTTTTCTAAAGGCAGGTTTAACTTAGGCACAATAAGATATACCTAGAGCACCTGTTATGCTCAGCCCCAGACCAATTAAACCAAAACTGGATTTAAGGCACAGGCTTGAGTAGCCCTCAGGGTTTCCCAGGTGGTTCTAATACGCAGGCTCGCAGACAACCGAGAAGCCCCACTGAAGCATGTCTGGTCAATTCTTCAAGTGACCTCCAAGTTGTACATAGACAAAATTTGATTTTAGAATAAAATTAAACTTGTTTATAAATATGCATTGAAAAAATTCAAGCTATACTCCCAAAGTATTTCTGTAGCAGTTTTGTATTATTTCTCACAAGTAATCATATATCAAGGCTGTGCACCTGCATTTTTCTTTAACGCAATGGATCTTCGGAAGACAAGATAGCTAAGTGTTTTCTTCAGAACCTTTATCCCTATGATTGAGTCAACCAGTCATCTTCACCAGTTTGGGTAGGGTGTCCACTTTGAAAACACTGTATCCCTAGCACTGAACAAGTGCCCTCCATAGGCAAGGCATTCGGCTATTTTGCTAAATGAAGTTCTTAGGGTTGTAGTGATGAATCAGCATGAGATTCTCCTCAAGACTATAGTTTGAGGGACGCCAGGGTGGCTTAGTGGTCCCAGAATTGAGTCCTGCATCGGGCTCTGCATAGTGAGCCTGCTTCTCCCTCTGTCTTTCCCTCTGTGTCTCTCACGAATTAAAAAATAAAATCTTAAAGAAAGAAAAAAGTCTAGGGCAGCCCCCGTTGTGCGGTGGTTTAGCGACGCCTGCAGCCCAGGGCATGATCCTGAAGACCCTGGATCGAGTCCCACATCAGGCTCTCTGTATGATGCCTGCTTCTCCCTCTGCCTGTTTCTCTATGAATAAATAAATAAAATCTTAAAAAAAAAAAAAAAAAAAAAAAAGAAAGACTATAGCTTGAGAGCTGGCAATTTTTCACCCGTGGTTCGGGAAGGCTACATAATTCTGGCATGCGCCTCACAGACGTTCCACTGTCTACCCCTCTATGCAGGCTAAGACTAGTTCTACCAAGGGGGGGGGGGGAGAAAAAACATTTCTTTCCATTCTCCAAAATGACAGCTTCAGTGACTTGAAAATCCCATTAGTGTCACTCACTTACCTCTGCTTTCTCTGAGAGGTGGTCAAGCTATCTTCTTTTCTTTTTCCCTTGCTAATTTCCTGGGATTTCTTCATGTTTTTCTGGCGGGCGAGTTCTCGCTGGTTTCCTCCTACAAAAGTCAAACAGTCCTGCTCTAATTTTCCCATCTCAAAACTCCACACTAATCCCGTTAGGCCGCTCGTACTTTAGGAGATCCCTGGGTGGCCCAGCGGTTCAGCGTCTGCCTTTGGCCCCGGGATCGAGTCCCACATCGGGCTCCCTGCATGGAGCTTGCTTCTCCCTCTGCCTCTCTCTCTCTCTCATAAGAAAATAAATAAGATTTTTTTAAAAAACAAAAAACCACTCGTTTAAAAACGCATCTGAAGTTGTAGCTGTCGAGCAGATGCGCCCGTGGGGTGGACGCCTAAGGCGAGTTATCCCACCGGGCGGCGTGCTCTCGGGCTGTAAGCACAACGGGCATTCCGCTCCTCGGTCCACACGGCTCGCTGCATCAAACTAAGCTCTAGTTTTTTCTTTTTTTTGGTCTGTTTTTGTTTTAAGATTTTATTTATTCATGAGACAGCGAGAGAAGCAGAGACCCAGGCAGAGGGAGAAGCAGGCTCCGTGCAGGGAGCCCGACGCAGGACTCGATCCCGGGACCCCGGGGTCACGCCCTGGGCCGAGGGCAGACGCTCCACCGCGGAGCCCCCCGGGCGACCGCAGCTCTACCTTTTTGAAACGCGTGGACGGGAAGGAGGACGGACTGAAAGGGACAAACAAAAGAACCAGGGAGCGGGCTCCGTCGGGGCTTCCCGTCCTTAAGGCCCCTCCGGGGGCCGCGGTCCTCTAGCCCCCCCTCCCGGGAGCGGCTCTCTACCGCGGACGCTCGCACCCCGGCAGCGGCGGCCCACGTCGGAGGCGCGGCCGAGGCTAAGCGTCCCGGTCCCCGGCGGACGGAGGACAGGGTCCCCCTCCCCGGCCCCCGCCAGTCCCGGCCCCCGCGCCCCGCCAGCCCCGCAGCGAGGCTTCCTCCGCGGACGCTCCCCGCCGCCCTCCCCGCCCGCACTCACGGGCCATGCCGACGGCGGCCCCGCCGGGAGAGAGCTCCGCGCGAGAGCAACCGCCTCCAGACACGCTCAGCGGCCGTCCACACCCGCCGCCCGGGAACGCGGAACCCGCCCCGCCCCTCCGCCGGGCTCCGCTCCCCGCGCCGCCCGTGGCCCCGCCCCCACGCCGACCCTCCGCCGGGCCCCGCCCCCACCGTCCGTGGCCCCGCCTCCCGCGAGCAGGGAGAGCGACTGCGCGTGCGCCGCGGGGAGGCGGGGCAGCCTCCGCCGCGGAGCTGGGGCTGGGACCTGCAGGCTCGCGGCGAGGCGAGTCCGCACCCGGGGCGCTCCCTGGAAGGCGGGCCGGGCGTCCGCGGACGTCACCCGCTGCGGGCCGAGCGCTGGTGCCTGGCCAGCCCTCATTTGTTTGCTAACGACAGAAACCACACTAAGTGCAGCTGTATCTAAGGGTTCGACGGCGGACGTTACCTTTCTCTCGAGTATGCCTTGCAGAAGCGGGAGGAGCGGGAAGGGGGCAGGACAGATTGAGGGGGACTCTGCAGCAGGCAGCTGTGTGGCTCTTGACACGTTTTCTTACGCTATTCCTACACCAAGCCTGTAAGGTAGACCTCATTGTTCTCATTTTACGGAGGAGATGGAGACCCTGAGACTAAGAGCGAGCGACCTAACAGGCAGGGACTCGTACAAGGGAGATTCAGATTTACGACGGACTCTTGAATCTGCTCATTTTCCCATTTGATCCCAGGGCCTTTGTCACGGTCGACACGACTTTGGGAGTTTTAGGTTACTGTCTCTGTGCTCGGGTTGTGTGATGGGAAGAGAATGTGGGATTGGAAGAGAAGTGGCAGCGTTCTTGCTTCTGTATGTGGTCTTAATGTCCAGTCTAATTGAGGGTTTTTTTTTTATGGCTGAAAATACACTGCAAGTTGTTAAGGATACAGCTGATGTACACAAGAAAAGTTGGGATTGTCTGCCAGAGAAAACTGAAGACTTTTGAAGTTACTGTGATGCCATTATGAACTTACTCCACAAACTTGGGAGTGTAAGAAATATCTTAGGACTTTATTTTAAAGGATTTTGTTTATTTGAGACAGAGGGTGGGGTGGGTAGAGAGTGAATGTGCAGAGGGAGGAGCAGAGGGAGAAAGGATAGGTGGACTCTAAGCTGAGTGCAGAGCCTCCATTCTGGACTGGACCTAATGACCCAGAGGTCGTGACTGGAACCAAAATCAAGAGTCTGTCGCTTAACCAACTGAGCCACCCAGGTGTGCCTGACTTTATAGTTCAATAATAAAATGAAATCCGACTTTGTTCCCATCCTGATACTAATGAGAAGTTAAATCTTTGTCATTGTCCACTGCCTTAGGTATAGAATTGTGGGAATGCCCTAGAGTGTCAGGTGGAATCGGAATGTTTGGGGAAAGACAATGCATCATCAGAATATACCGTACAAAACCCCGTGGTCCTGCCGGTGGCTCCAGGATTCCTGAGACATCTTCAGTAGGGGGTTCCTTTGTCTAGTTGTTGAACTTCTTGAAAAGCATCTGAAGTCCTGTTCACTCCCTCAGGGTACCGGAGGGAGCCCACAGAATCCAGAGACCTCTATTTTCTTTCCAGTCTTAGAGGAATCTCTTCTCTCTTCTATGCTTTCATCCTTGTTATTTAAACTTTGAAAAGCCCTTGTCTCTCTTTCCCCTGTCTTGATGACATAGCAAGGATTAATTAATAAAGGATTAGATTCCTTTGACATTTTGTTATTAACAGGATATTCTTGTAAAATCTTGTCCTTCAAAAAAAAAAAAAAAAACTTGCCTTTCCAAGAAAGAAGTCAGACCTGTCTGCTGCAATGAGTCAGGGGATTTATATAGCCGGTTTGAGAACTGGCCCATCCATACTGTGTAAAACCGACGTCATCTATGGCCATTTTTCTTCTCCTTATAGAAACCTTCCCTAACCATCCTACTAAAAGCAAGCCAGCCTTCCCTTAATCTCTGTGATACTATCCTTTACGTTTCTTTCATAGCATTTAATTAATTCTTAAGTTATCTTGTTCTTTTGTTGTACTCTTTTTCCCTCCCCAACCAGAACGCCTTGCTTATGGCTCCACTGCCATCTCCCGAAGCAGACTGGGGAATACTTATGTTAATTTACTACATAACTATATACTTTTAGCTATAATAATTTCTGAACAGGTACAGTAAAAAGTAAACAAAGGTACAAAGTGAATAGTCTTCCTCCCACGACGTGTTCCTCTTGGAGGAGGTCACTTACCAGTTCCTTCACACCTGAATTTGTCATCTATGTTCTACTCACTTTAGAATATCTTTTTTCTCTTTTTTTTTTTCGATTTTATTTATTTATTCATGAGAGAGAGAAGCAGAGACACAGGCAGAGGGAGGAGCAGGCTCCATGCAGGGGGCCCCATGCAAGACCCCCCCCCCCACTCCAGGATCAGGCCCTGGGCGCAAGGCAGCCCCCCAAGCGTCCCTACTCACTTTGAAGTTTCTAAGTTCTGGGGATGTGCTGGTGAACAGGCGTTACTCTGCAAGACCTTATTTTTGTAAAGTCAAAAAAATTTTTTTAAAATACTCTAACACCTTCCCGTCCCCCCAGGCGTGGGCCTGAACATACGACCCCCGGATCAAGAGTCCCACGCTTCTCTGGCTGAGCATGCGGGCGCCGCCTGATTGCACTGGTCTCCTTACGCTTTGGGCCCAGCGGCTTGCAGGAATCCCTCCCTCTCTGCGCCCTCGCCAGTAACTCCCAGGGATTCCTGCGGCGGGGGTGGGACGGAGGGACGCTTCGCCGCGCGGCCCCATTTCCGGTTTGCTGGGGCCCCTGTAGCTTGACAGTTACCATGGCTCCGGGAGCCGTGCGTCTGACGTCCTCCTGCGGCGCTGGCTGATGGCGTCATCAGTTCCGGCGCCCCCTCGAGGGCGGGGAAGCGAGGTACGGCGGAGACTTAGCTCTCAGTGTGGCAGGGTCATGAAGAAGAGGCGGCGGCGGGAGGAAGGCGGCGGCGGCGGGGGTGCGAAGCTGCGGTAGCTGCCCGCGGGGCTGGTGCGTGGCCGCGTGGAGAGGGCGTAGCTCTTAATCCCTTCCCCGGGCAGCGGCCGGGGCTCGGGGCTGAGAGCGGCCGCGGGGCCGCCTCCCCGGGCCCCCTGGCTCCGCCATGTTCCGCAGGGCACGCCTTAGCGTGAAGCCGAATGTCAGGCCTGCCGCAGGCGCCCGGGCTTCCACCGCCCCCACCGCGCACCGCAGGCCGGAGGTCCCCGGGCCCCAGGCCCCGGCGGCGGTCCCTTCCCCGAAGCCCGCGGAGTCCACGGATGTGCCGGCGGCCGCCTGCGGGGGGAGCGAGCCCCGGGCGGAGGCCCCCCGGAGCAGGTAAGCGCGCGCGGAGGGGCGCACCACGGCGGGGCCGACCCGCGAGAGCCGACCGCAGGCTGCGCGGTGGAGGACTCCGCCGCCGGCACCCGCGCCCGGGAGGCCCTGGGCGCCCGCCGCGAGCTGCAGTTTGTGGCTCCGTCCGCAAGGCGTGGGCTGTGTGGTCGGGAGGGGCCCGCGTCCTCCGCAGCGGTGGGAGATCCGGAGGGGACGACTTGGAAGCCCAAGGTGCCCACACGTGCTGTCGTTCATGGCACGGCTCGGGCGGCCTTCCCGTCGTTTCTCTTCCGCTGGAGTCCTCGGCGAGGAGCTGTAGTTCCAACAAATTTGAAAACACTCATTTCACCCTAAAAGACCAGTGTGACTTCGGTTCTGCTGGTTTGTGGCCGTTGAAGGGAGATGTTCCTTGCTTTTTTTTTTTTTTTTTAAGATGTTATTTATTTTTTAGTGAGAGACAGGCAGAGGGAGAAGCAGGCTCTCTGCGGGGAGCCCGATGTGGGACTCCATCCCGGGATCCCGGGGTCACGCCCTGGGCCGAAGGCAGGTGCTCAACCGCTGGGCCACCCGGGTGTCCCAGGATATGGATTTTCACTTTTTTTAAAAAAAGATTTTATTTATTTATTCATGAGAGACACACACAGAGAGAGAGGCAGAGACACAGGCAGAGGGAGAAGCAGGCTCCATGCAGGGGGCCTGACGCGGGACTCAGTCCTGGGTCTCCAGCATCAGGCCCTGGGCTCAAGGCAGTGCTAAACCGCTGAGCCACCCGGGCTGCCCTCACCTTTTTTTTTTTTTTTTAATTTTTATTTATTTATGATAGTCACAGAAGGAGAGAGAGAGAGGCAGAGACATAGGCATAGGCAGAAGCAGGCTCCATGCACCGGGAGCCCGACGTGGGATTCGAACCCGGGTCTCCAGGATCGCGCCATGGGCCAAAGGCAGGCGTCAAATCGCTGCGCCACCCAGGGATCCCCCTTTTTTTTTTTTAAGATTTATTTATTCGGGGATCCCTGGGTGGCTCAGCGGTTTAGCCCCTGCCTTTGGCCCAGGGCGCGATCCTGGAGTCCCGGGATCGAGTCCCTCGTCGGGCTCCTGGCATGGAGCCTGCTTCTCCTTCCTCCTGTGTCTCTGCTTCTCTCTTTCTTTTTTTTTTTAATTTTTTTTTTTTTTAAATTTATGATAGTCACACACACAGAGAGAGAGAGGCAGAGACACAGGCAGAGGGAGAAGCAGGCTCCATGCACCGGAAGCCTGATGTGGGATTCGATCCCGAGTCTCCAGGATCGCGCCCTGGGCCAAAGGCAGGCGCCAAACCGCTGCGCCACCCAGGGATCCCTCTTTCTTTATGTCTATCATAAATGAATAAATAAATCTTTAAAAAAAGTTATTTATTCATGAGAGACACGGAGAGAGAGGCAGAGACACAGGAGGAGGGAGAAGCAGGCTCCCTACAGGGAGCCCGTCGTGGGTCTCAATCCCGGACTCCGGGGTCACGCCCTGGGCTGAAGGCAGGTGCTCAACTGCTGAGCCACCCGGGCTGCCCCTTGTTCCTTGCTTTGGTTTGAGGGCCTGCCCCTTTAGAGTGGCCATGGTTTCTGAAGGGAAAAAACATGTGCCAGGACCACATTTGGATTCAGGGTGTTTTTGTTTTTTCTTTATTTAACCGTTTACTAGACGTGACCAGGCAGGATTTATTTACCTGTTAAAATGGAGGTAACATTACCTGCTTTGGAGAGTTGTCGTGGAGTTTTAGGAAAAACCTGACAAGCTGTCTTGTGTAGGACCTTGCAGAATAATTGTGTACAAAAAATTAATTGTTTAAAGTAAATGTGATGGTAGTGATTAACAAAGTAATTAAAGTTAAGACATGTTGGGCTATTAATAGCCTCTCTTTCTATAATATATATGTGAGGAGAACAATAAAACCTGACCCTATTAAATGACAATGAGATGGTGTAAATTCTCTGTATGCTCTGACAGGAAGGTGAAGATTTTATTCCTTTTTGTCCAATCTTCCTCTGTTCGCCTAAACTGGTGCTGGGTACGGGGTGTTATTTTGCTAGCTTAGTGATGCTTTAGAGATTTCCAGGTTTCTTACATGAATATTTCTTTCAAAACTTCTAAAAAAGGAAATACAGGTATTAATCATTGTTAATAAAGTTGGCAGAGATCCTGTTAATTACACATTAGTGTGTCATGATTGTAATTTAATGAATTATTGAGGTTCTGTAGTTGAGACATTTGAGGTTGAGGATATTTGGTTTTTGACAGTGGGCATTTATGGAGTACTTTTGATTTTTTTTTTTTTGTTGTTGTTTAGTATGGTGTTTTGTGTGTGTGTGTGTGTGTGTGTGTGTGTTTGCAGTTGTAAATGTAAGTGGTAAAAACAGAGTGTAAGTTTTGTCCTTAAAGTTTCAATGAAAAAAAAAAGTTTCAATGAAATTGAGTGAAATGGCACATGATGCAAGGATCAGGTTATAAAGGCTGAGATAAGAATTTAAATTGGAGATTTCTTTGGGTGCCTGGCTGGTTTAGTAGGAAGAGCATGAGACTCTTGAACTTGGGGTTCTAAGTTTGGGTCCTACATTGAGTGCAGAGATTACGGGGGTGGGGGGAGTTTCAAAAGGAAATTTCTTGGAAAGTTTATTCTATAGTTTTAGGCATTTTCCATTGTTATGTAAAACTAATCATAACATGAAAAATGTAGACTGCTTTTAATTCTTATCTAATTATCTCTTTGACTTAATTTGCTTTCAGGCCTTTTTGTTTTCAAAGATTTTATTTATTCATGAGAGAGAGAGAGGGAGAGAGGCAGAGACACAGGTAGAGGGAGAAGCAGGCTCCATGCCGGGAGCCCCACGTGAGACTCGATCCTGGGACCCCAGGGTCACGCCCTGGGCCCAAGGCAGGCGCTAAACTGCTGAGCCACCCAGAGATCCCGTTTTCAGGCTATTTTTGAAATATGTATATCCAATCTGAGCTACATACCTAATATGTAATTTGGAGTGACTGAGTATTGTTTTTAAGTGGAGTTTGATAGCAGTGTGAGTAGTTATGCCCAACCAAAGATAAATGATTTCTGCCTCAGACAATGTTTGGCTTGATTAATGTAGCTAAATGTATATTCTCAAATACTGCAGTAGAGATATTTTAGAAGTTTGAAGTTTTGTATATTTGGTTTGACTGATCTCAGGTTGATAGAGTAAAATTTCAGTAATTTAGATCCGTTCAGGGGGATGTCAGTATAAACTTTCTAGAAAAATGATTGTCAGTTATCTCGTGATTCAAAATAGGGTGATTAAGCTTTAATTTGTAACTTGGCCTTTTGTTTTTCTTGAAGGAGTTAACACGAGCATGAAATTACTTATTTCTATTTTATGTTCTATTGCCCTAGGGGACTTGAAGTTCAAAAAAGATTAATAGTCTCTTTTTAGAATTTACATGTCTGTTAAAAACATTTACTAAATACAATTTTTATTGCAGTAGTCATTAATCTATATCTCAAGTCACTGATTTTTTTGATAATGAAATTTTACTGTTTTAGGTTTTCATTTGATTAAAAAAAAGATTTTCATTACATTAGTTTTTGAAACTAGAATATTAAAGATCCATGGTGCCCTTTTTTTTCTTTTTTTAAATTTCAACAGTGATGAAAAGACTGACAGTGAGAATTATGTTGAAGAATCCAGTAAATCTTCCTCTACTGTTTCACAGAGAAGAAAGCGAATATCAAGTCCTCCTACTCTGGTTAAGCCTGATGTCAGTGTTCCTTCAGAATCTCATCCCTTATCTACAGTTAATCAAGAAGTTCCACAGCCAAATCCTGTTTTAACAAAAGAGAAACAGCCATGTTCAGACAGATACCGAATTTATAAAGCCCAGAAACTAAGAGAAATGTTAAAAGAAGAATTGAGAAAAGAGAAGGTAAGGGAGAAAAAAAATTACTTTCTTGGCTAGAATTCCGTTTATATGTTCGTCAGGCATGATTTGGAGGAAAAATATCTATAGCATTTAATGGCACATAATCAATTAATATCTCTTGTTAATTGATTAATAAGCACAATAGACTTAATTTCTCTAGTATGTTAATTTTTATATATTCATCTGTATCTTTATTGTTTTTGGTGAAGGCCACAGATAGAATTTCTGTACACACAGACACATGGAAAGCATACAAAGCATATTTATAAATTAAGCCTTTAATCTGATTTTTCATGATGTCTAAGTGACACGAGTTATATTAATTTGAATTAAGATAGGTATACTTGAGCAACGTGAATTCGTAGTATTTTCTAAGGTGACAATATGGAAATTATAAACGGGAAGAATTTGCATGTATGTGTATAGTAGAGTCCATCTTCTTTTTAACCTTGAGAATGGATTTTTCTGAGAGAACATGGTACCAAGAGTGAAGCATGTAAGTCTACAGTTAAATACTTAGGATTTGAATCTTAGAGTCATCCTGTACTATGTGACCTGTGCATTTAATTAACTTTTCTGTATCTTCATCTGCAAAGTAAGACTGAGGATGGTATGTATCTTATTGGAGGGTTGTAAAGATTAGCTGACTTAATACATGTCAAACATATTTAGACTAGTGTCTGGCAAATAGAATCCAACACATGTCAGCTCTTTATTATAGGATGCCATTTTTATTTTTATTTATTTATTTATTTATTTTTCAAAAGATTTATTTATTTATTTATTCATGAGAAACACAGAGAGAGGGATCCCTGGGTGGCGCAGCGGTTTAGCGCCTGCCTTTGGCCCAGGGCGCGATCCTGGAGACCCGGGATCGAATCCCACGTCGGGCTCCCGGTGCATGGAGCCTGCTTCTCCCTCTGCCTGTGTCTCTGCGCCTCTCTCTCTCTCTCTCTATCATAAATAAATAAAAATTAAAAAAAAAAAAAAAGAGAGAAACAGAGAGAGAGAGAGAGGCAGAGACACAGGAAGAGGGAGAAGCAGGCTCCATGCAAGGAGCCCGATGTGGGACTCGATCTCGGGTCTCCAGGATCACACCCCGGGCTGCAGGCGGTGCTAAACCGCTGCGCCACCGGGGCTGCCCTGGATGCCCTTTTTAATTAAGAGGTACTTTGTTATTTAATTCTATCATATTTGTGAAGTAGACGTCACTTTTTACACAGAAATAGCTTCACAGAGGTTATTTGCTTTTTATCAAACATCAAGGGGTTTTGAATGTATAACCTCTAAAATCTAAGTGTTTCAAAATGTTCTATGTTAATACAATATGCTTAGGTAGATTTGTTCTGGGGAATTAAAAAATTAAACATTTCCTTCAAGAATTTTATAAAATTCACAGAAATCCAGTTCATTACAGGGTCAACAAAAGCTATATGTTTATAAATCTTAGTGAACTATTGTAGTTAGAAGACATTAGGGTGATTTTATATAATGAGGGCTTTTTATTTATTTTATTATTATTATTTTTATTATTTTTTTATATAATGAGCTTTTATCCAGTCCTAGACACTTTAGTTTTTAAGGTTTCTTTTCTTTTCTTTTCTTTTTTTTTTTTTAAGATTTTATTTTTTTCTTCATGAGAGACACAGAGAGAGAGAGGCAGAGACATAGGCAGAGGGAGAAGCAAGCTCCATGCAGGGAGCCCAATACAGGACTCGATTCCGGGACTCCAGGATCATGCCCTGGCACACAGGCAGGTGCTAAAACACTGAGCCATCCTGGCATCCCCCAGTTTCTAAGGTTTCTTGATGTGCTACAACTTCTTTATATTCAGTTTAGGAAAGCTCTTCCTTAAATTAGGAATGATTATGGTAGGAATAACAAATCACTTGGAATGAATGCAATAGTGGGCTATACCTTACATTCTAGTACATGTGAATTTCTTCTATATTTGTAAAATAAAAGTAGGTCTTCATTTGTGTTTGTGTGTCTAGAAGCAATGGAAAAACAAATATGCCATAAATGAAAGTCAGAAGCCACCAGATCGTTCAAAAATGACTATGAGAGATTTCATATATTACCTGCCAGATAACAACCCAATGACGTAAGTAAACTCTACTTGTTTTTCTTTCTTTGAGTGTGTTGTAAGTACCACTTTTAGAGTACAGTTTCCGTGTTTTCTAAAAGTGTGTTGACAAAATTTATAGCACATACCATGTTCTTTTAGGTAGAATTTTTTTCTTAATTTTATTTATTTATTCATGAGAGAGACACACACACAGAGAGAGAGGCAGAGAGAAAGAGAGAGAGAGAGAGAGAGGCAAAGACACAGGCATAGGGAGAAGCAGGCCCCTCTCAGGCAGCCCGATGTGGAACTCAATCCCGGGTCCCCAGGATCATGCCCTGGGCCGAAGGCGGCGCTAAACCGCTGATCCACCCGGGCTGCCCTAGGTAGAATTTTTTAAGAAAGTTTAGTGGTATTTCAGGTAACTTCTTTCTTGGGTTGGTATCCATCACCTCTGAGGTTAAAAATAAGTTTCATTATATTTCTAAGCTGTGTAAGACCAACTAAACAACTTTTCTCTAATTGCTATTATGGTTTCCATTCTTTATATACTATATATAACCCAATTCTAAAGGAATGGTCTAATTTTTATGTCCTATCTCCTAATTATAGTGGCATTTGATTAACAAATTCTCCAAGAAGAAAGCTTTTTTAACTAATCAATTTTAAAGATTTTATTTATTTGACAGTGTGCACACAAACATGGGGAGCGGCAGGCAGAGGGAGGGGAGAAGCGGGTTCAGGGAGCCCAACTTGGGGCCCAATCCCAGGACCTTGGTATTATGAACTGATTTGAAGACAGATGCCCACCTAACTGAGCCACCCAAGGGCCTGGAACAAAGCTTCTTTAGTCAGAGTTAGCCTGGAGAAGCAGATGTCTCATTGTTATGTTTGGTGGTTTTGTAGATGGATGTAGGAATAGTAGCCTGTTTTCACTCTAGCCTTTTTCAGGTTTATCAGGTCTTTGGCCTATTGAAGGAAGGGCCAAACACCTAGGTTTTGAGTTATTTGACGTCTAGGATTTGGGAGACAAGCCCTGTAAGTTGCTTTAGGCCTCAGGACCGGGAGAGCCTCCCTTTACTAAAGAGTGGAGAGTAAAAACATTACTTACTTAGGCTGTTGTATATTATTTACACTTGAAGATAAAGGTTTTTGACTAAGAAATTGACTCCTGGACCATCCTGTCATTAATAATGATGTTATGGTGTATCATTTTATAAAAAGTAAGTTAAAATTTCTTTTTCTGCTGCTGGATGGGAATAGGCATGATGTAAATTACCTTAAAATATTTTTTATGTTAAATATTAAATCTTTTACATATTTAAAAATGAATTTTTTTTTTTTTTTAGTTCCTCATTGGAGCAAGAAAAGAAAACTGAAAAATCATTGACACCAGTCCAGACAAGAGAGTAAGTGTTTTATCTTACTGTTTTTTTTTTTTTAAATGTTTTTATTTTTTATTTTTTTATTTATGATAGTCACACAGAGAGAGAGAGAGAGACAGGCAGAGACACAGGCAGAGGGAGAAGCAGGCTCCAGGCACCGGGAGCCCGACGTGGGATTCGATCCCGGGTCTCCAGGATCGCGCCCTGGGCCAAAGGCAGGTGCCAAACCGCTGCGCCACCCAGGGATCCCTCTTACTGTTTTTTTTTTTTTTTTTTAAATTTTTTTTACTTATTTATGATAGTCACACAGAGAGAAAGAGAGAGAGGCAGAGACACAGCAGAGGGAGAAGCAGGCTCCATGCACCGAGAGCCCGACGTGGGATTCGATCCCGGGTCTCCAGGATCGCGCCCTGGGCCAAAGGCAGGCGCTAAACCGCTGCGCCACCCAGGGATCCCTGTTTTTTTTTAATAAAATCTTTGGTGGGTAGAGTTTTTAAAAAATGAAATCAAATGATATTTTTTGTTACAGTCAAGTTACATGTGCTAGGAATATTTAAATAGAATCACAAGAGTTAATGTGTGATTTAAATCAAGATGAAAGGTCCACACTATTCGTGTATTATATATGGAAATGACCAGTCATATGATTTCAGTTAAAGCGTTTAGTATTAAAAAGGATTTTGTTTTGTTTTAGAATAATACAATGGTACAAAAACCAAAAGGAACAAAAGTAGACCTAGAAAAATCTTCCAACTGTTTTCCTGTCATCTTGTTCTTCTATGGAGGCAACAAATGTTACCAGTTGTTTAATGTATCATTCTTATCCCATTCTGTGTCTATCCAAACAAGCTTCTATATATTTTGCTTTTTCCTTTTCTTTACCTTTCTTTTTATAGTTTGATGCCACTAGAGAATCTATTTTTTTTGTATAAGCTTCTTGTTGCCTTCCACACTGCCCTGTAATGTTAGCTTACCACTAAGAAATGTCTCCAAGAGGCTTCCTAGGAAGTTATTGTAGTTTTGTAATTCAAGATGAAGGATTATGGAAAATTGCCAGAAACATTGGGATTTTTTGGTTGTTACTTCAAAGGTTATTAAGTAATGATTGCTATTTTGCTTAGAACTTATATTGTTTTAAAGCAGAACTCTCAGACTTTAGCAGTTAGTTGCATTTTTATAGATTAATAGGTTATGTTTGCTTCTGTGAAACCCCAAGGAAACCATGTAGTTGAATGGAAGGTAATTGGGAATCAGAGTCATTATTTGGAAAATTGTGTTTAGCTTCTTGGTATGCCTTTACTGTTGTGTAACCTAGAGCAAAGATTATTTATTACTGCAGACCTCAAGTGTGTTTGAAAATACCAATGCCCAAGGGTTGTTATGAAGAGTTAATAAATGATCTGGAAACTAACGCTTTATAACTGTAAGGTTTTTTTTTTTTTTTTTTTAATTTCCCAATATCTGTTTGGTTTATCTGATACTCTGTTAAGACAGAAAGAATGAGAATTTAGACAGCCTGGGTGGCTCAGTGGTTTAGCACCACCTTCAGTCCAGGGCGTGATCCTGGGGACTAGGGATCGAGTCCCACATTGGGCTCCCTGCATGGAGCTTGTGTGCTTCTCCCTCTGCCTGTGTCTCTGCCTCTCTGTTTCTCTGTCTCTCTCTCTCTCTTGCTCTCCCCCTCTGTCTCTCATGAATAAATAAAATTTAAAAAACATTTTAAAAAAATGAAAATTTAATTCTCTATTTCTTTTTCTTTTTTTTTTTTATTTTATTAATTCATGAGAGACACACAGAGTGAGAAAGAGAGAGGCAGAGACAGAAGCAGGCCCCATGCAGGGAACGCAATGCGGGACTCAATCCCAGATCTCCAGGATCACGCCCTGGGCCGAAGGTGGCGCTAAACCACTGAGCCACCCAGGCTGCTCAATTCTCTATTTTCAAAAGAGAATATAGAGTTCTTAATAAATGCTCCTGGATAGAATTAGAGAAATTCTTCTAGTCCTGTCCTTACCAGGTAGGATCTTTAATTACATTTTAGGGAAAGTTGGAAATAAATAGAATATTGGATTTGAAGTAATTTATTTCACAAGTTCATAGTATTCAGAAAATACTTGTCATGGATATATGAATTAACCTATCTTTTACATGTGGTAGACAAGAAGGTAAGAGTACTCCTGATACTGCAGATAATGAAGTACCAGAAGATGATGTGGATGATGGACCATTGCTGGTTCCTCGAGTAAAAGTGGCAGAAGATGGATCCATTATTTTGGATGAAGAAAGGTAAGTTAAAACAAACAAACACAGATTGTGGTTTCAAACCTGAGAATAAATGTGCTTTGTCTAATCAGAGAGAGTGTTTCCACATCAGTTATTGTTGCTTAGACACTGATGTTTATATTTTTCTAATGGATGTTGTAAATGGAAAAGTGAGTTAGATTCATTTATAATTTTTAGCTGTTTTTATGCTATGTTTTATATGAGAAGACTGTACTTTTGACCTATCATCCATTAACCAACCACCATTGTTTTACTAACTTTACCGATAATTGGGATGAACTACTGAACTAATCATATGCTGGCCTCTGCTGATGGATAGGTATCAAAAATTGACTGAGTCTCAGAGTCAAAATTCATGTTTTCATATTATTAACTAATACCATACTTTGTTGTCTGGAAATAAGTAATGAAAATGCAATGAATCATGGGTTTAATATTCTATAATTTCTGTTATGACAAAGTTTAAATCACCTTGTAGTTTCATTTCTCAGTTACAACATTAAAATTTTCAAATTTGGCATTGTGAAATTTGTTTGTCCAAAGTATGTTTTTTTAAAAAGAAGATTAATCATAAGTAAGTAAATAAAAAAGGGTGATAGAAAGTCATCTTACAGTTGGTTAAAATATCTTTCTTATAAAAAAAGAAATCTTTTTTATAAATATAAAGTTCTTTGATTAAACATTAATGCAATCCTATTAGTAATTATTTCTGTGTTTTCTCTTGTATTGTGATGATATACTGGTCATTAAATAGTTAAAAACATTTAACTTATTTGTGTGCAGGAACATAGAACATAAATGTCAGGTGCTTATATTCTTGATATTCTGGGTCTAGCATGATATGAAAATATATATTAAATATAGGAGACATGCCCAAGTTAATAAAACAAAAATTTTTTTTGATGGCCCAAAGATAATTTATAAATTTTATATTGCTGTTAAGGATTTTGAGAAAGTGTTAGCATTTATTTTTATTCCTTGGCAATCACTTTTTAAGGGAAAATTAGCGGATTCTTAGAAAATATGCATATCTCATATATATATTATACTTGTGATATGAGTCTGCCATGGTAAATTTCAAAATATAACTATTCGAATATCATTTTTTTTTCTTGTTTTTAGTGCAGAGCTATTTAAAAATGTGTTTCTTTCAGTTTAACTGTAGAAGTTTTAAGGACGAAAGGACCCTGTGTTGTTGAGGAAAATGACCCCATATTTGAGCGTGGTTCTACAACTACATATTCGAGCTTTAGGAAAAACTATTATTCTAAACCATGGTCAAATAAAGGTAACTAATTTCATTTTAAATTGTGTAGGTTATTTATTTGAAATAAAGTGAATTATTTTCTTAAGGTAAATAAAATGCAAGCCATATTATTTTCTCTTTAGGTAATTTTATTGGTACCTTCCAGTGGGAACCCCCTCTCCTAATGCTGTGGAACACTGTATCTCTGGCTTTGTCTTAGTACTCTTTTTAAGAATTAGCATTATGGTCATGCTGGAGTATTCCTCTCTGTCAAATCCTTATATAAAAAAAAAATTTTATGGAAAATTAATATTTTTAATTCTCAATAATGTTATACTTTTATGGCATAATAAAAATTTTAAGAATAAAGACCAGGCTGTTAAAAAAGCCTGTACTACCTATTGAATGGTATTGCTTATTATTTTTATGGTTTTTATTTATTCGAGGGGGAGAGAGAGAGAGAGAGAGAGAAAGCAAGCAAGCAAGCATGAGTAGGGGAGAGGGTCAGAGGGAGAAGCAGACTCCCTGCTAGCAAAGCCTGATGTAGGGCTCAATCCCAGGACCCTGGGATCGTGACCTGAACCAAAGGAAGATGCTTAACTGACTGAGCCACTCAGGTGCCCCCTGGTATTGCATATTCTTATAAAAATAATTCATTTGGGGGGAAAAACATAACAGAATAATGAGGGCAACAAGAAAGATTCTATGCTTTCTTCCTCTGACTTCCTTGATCCTATTCTGTTTGGGTTTCTTGTGTGTTTTTCTAGCTACTTTCTTACACATACTAATTAGCACATCTTGGTTGCTTCCATTAAAGCAGTAATATACTGACTGTGACTGACAGTTTTCTTAAGGACACTTTGAGACCAGAAGGCAGAATGTTGTTGTCATCTTTATTTTTTTTTATTCCAGTTGCTTTGGTATGAGCATACAAATTTCTTATATTAATTTCTGTATGAAAATTTAGAAATATTTTAAATTCTTGAAGTTCTTTGCAATAAAATTCACTAAATATTTCCTAAAGACTGTTAAGTACTCATTTATTTTTAACCCAAAATGTATACTTAATCTAAGATTTTTTCCTCTGAAACATTGAGTTTAATTTCATTCTTTGTAAATCTTTTATTTTTACAGAAACGGATATGTTTTTTTTAGCCATCAGCATGGTAGGAACTGACTTTTCTATGATTGGACAGCTTTTTCCTCACAGAGCAAGGATAGAAATTAAGGTAAAGTACACCCATGATATTCGTTGATTGGAAAAGGACCAAAAATTACTAGGTTTTTTTTTTTTTTTTTTACTTTATGTAAACCTCAGTCAATTCTTGTTGTCTACTATGTTTTGGGTAGATCTTTCCCTTTTCATAGCTCAGAAAGTAATGCAGTATTACTCAATTCTAATATGAGTACAGTCTCCTTAGCTTTAGCATATTATTTGTTTTCTTGCCCACTTCTAAAATGGATTTGAGGGAGTACCCCTAAAACCACCAAATATAAGATAAAAGAAGAGCTGAATATTGGAGAGGGAAGATAAATGTACTAGAATTTTTGGGTTAAGGATGGCTTCTGAACACAATGTATTTCTGAATTTCCTAGGAAGGCATGAAGAGAAGTACGCTAAGTTAAATAATTCTTATTATCTCATCTAACCATTGATTTCCTATGCTGCCTTAACTTTTGGACAGTCAGGGACACTATTAACAACAATGATGCAAGTTAGTGCTTTATTATGTCTGAAAGAATGAGCATTCTCTATTTTATTCTTTTGGAGTGCACACTATGTTGCTGTAATGCATTTCTAATTTATGGTGAGATCTTTATTCAACCATGGGTTTTTTGTTTCATTAATTAAAAGAATACTATGAAAGATTTTTTCTTGAACTAGACTAGGTATGGATCCTTTACCTGTGGACCATTGTATAGTGTAATTGTCATTCTGTTTCTGCAAAAGATGAAGAATTGTTTATATTATTTATGTTCTTTTCCTAATGTTGATCTTTATAAAGAGAACAAAATGTTAAACTGTGAAGGCTAGAAATTGATTGTCTAGGGAGCTTTCTGATCTGAGTAATTAATGATAAATTTGTCACTAGACTGTTTTTCTCAAATTATTTAGATTCCTCTCCTAAGGTTGGTGCAGTTCCCACAGGTCTTTGGGCAAAAGTATAGAAGAGTAAAAAGTAAAAATGGACTAGTCAGTTATATTGATTTTCAAATGTTGAACCAAAATTGTATTATTCCTTTGGTATGTTTAATTTTATTGTATTTTCCTGAGGGCTTTTTGCATATTTGTTTATGAGAAATATCTTGTAATTTTGTTTTTTTCAAACATTTTGTCTGTTTACTCCTGAGACACAGAGAGAGAGGCAGAGACATAGGCAAAGGGGAAGCAGGCTCGTCACGGGGAGCCTGATGCGGGATTTGATCCCACAACCCTGGGACCGTGGCCTGAGCTGAAGGCAGACGCTCAACCACTGAGCCACCCAGGCATTCCTGTAGTTTTTTTTTAATATCTTTGTCTAAAATGTTTTGGATTATTGTGGGGATAGAAATTGAGCTGGAACATGTTCCCTCTTTTATGTGAACAAATTTAAGATTAGTGGTATTTCTCCTTTAATGTTTGATAGAATTCAACAGTGAAACCATCTGGGCCTGTAATTTTCTTTGCAGGAAGAATTTGATTATACATTCCATTTCTTTAATATCTATAGGTATATTTAGATTTGCAGTTTCTTGTGTCAGTTTTGATGCTAAGCTGCTGAATTTATAGGCATGAAGTTTTCGTACTGTTTACTAATAATTTTAATGTTTTCCTCTTTGATTGATAATTGATATTTTCCTTCTCTCTCTCTCTTTTTCCTTTTTCTTGCTAAGGGTATTTTGACTTCCAAAAGTATTTTTAATGAATGACTTTTATTTTTTTAACTCTTTAACATTTCATTTCTTTTATTTACTGTGCCTTTAATTTTCTCTATTTTTCTTCTTAAGATGAAAATTTGGAAAATTGATTTTAACCCCTTTTTCTTTTCTAATTAGACGTACAAAGGTATACATTTTTATCTGAGCACTGCTTTTGTTGCATTTCATAAATTTTGAGGTTTTTTCATTATTAAGTTAAAAGTATTTTCTAGTTTTCCTTGTGATTTCTTTCCTTTTTTTTTTTTTTTTAAGATTTTATTTATTTATTCATGAGAGACACAGAGAGAGAGAGAGGCAGAGACATAGGCAGAGGGAGAAGCAGGCTCCCTCTGGGGAGCCTGATGCGGGACTCAATCCCAGGATCCCAGGATCACGACCTGAGCCAAAGGCAGACACTCAACCACTGAGCCTCCCAGGTGCCCCTTCCTTGTGATTTCTTTACATGTCAGTTATTTAGAAGTGTGTTAATTTCCAAATATTTGGGACATTGGTAAATATCTTACTGTTTTCTACCTTAATTCTTTTTTTTTTTTTTTAATTTTTATTTATTTATGATAGTCACAGAGAGAGAGAGAGAGAGAGAGGCAGAGACACAGGCAGAGGGAGAAGCAGGCTCCATGCACCAGGAGCCTGACGTGGGATTCGATCCCGGGTCTCCAGGATCGCGCCCTGGGCCAAAGGCAGGCGCCAAACCGCTGCGCCACCCAGGGATCCCTCTACCTTAATTCCATTGTGAGTGTGAAATAAGACGATCTATAAGATTTCCATTTTCTGAGATTTATTTTAAAATCTTTTATACTTGGTCAGTATTCCTGGTGCACTTTAAATGAGTGTGTCCTCTAGTTGTTGGATGTTTTATCTAGTTCTCTATCAGTTAACTGAGAGAAGAATTGACATCTGCAACCATAATTACAGATTTGTCTGTTTCTGTGTTTATATCTATCTGGTTTTTTTTGTTTTTTTTTTAAGATTTAAAAAAATTTTGAGAGTGAGTGAGCAAGCACGAATGACGGGGAAGGGCAAAGGGCGAGGGAGAAGGAGGCTCTCCTGCTGAGCAGGGAGACCCAACGCAGGGCTCAATCCCAAAACCCTGAGATCATAACCTGTGCTAAAGGCAGATGCTTAACTGACTGAGCCACCCAGGTGACCCTATTTATCAGTTTTTAATATATATTGAAGTTCATGTATATTGAAGTTCTTTGAGTGCATTGGCTTTTAATATTTTATCGAATTGATAATATATCATAAGTCCTTCTCTGATATATTTCACTTGGCATAATGTTTTCAGTGCCAATTCACGATGTTACAAATGGCAGGATTTCTTTACCACTAATATTCCTATACACACACCTATATGCCATATTTTCTTTATTCATTTGTCACTGGACACTAGATTGTCTTGGCTTTGTAAATAATGTTACAGTGAACAGGGGGATAGTATATCTTTTCAAGAAGATAATTTTGTTTGTTTCAGGTAAAGATGCAGAGGTAAGATTGCTGTATCATGATAATTTTGTTTTATTTTTTTGAAGAATATCCACACTATTTTCCAGTCGCTGCAGCAATTTATCCAGTCTGATGCTCTACTTTTTAATTTAATTATGTTATAGGTTGCATTTCTGGCATGAAAAAATGTTAATTGAATTCTTACGTTGACCTTTGATTAAAAATAGCATGAGATGTCTGTTGTACATTTCCATGTAATTTACTTTAAAATTCATTTACTTTAATGTAATAATTGATATGACTGGGTTTACGTCTGCCATCTCAATATTTTCCTCTTATGTTTTTTACTCCTTGTTTGCTGCCGCCTTTTGGGTTACTCAGATAAATTGTATTTAATTTTTTCTTTTGTACAATTTCATTCTTTATACTTCATATTCCACAAGTAATAAACTCTTAAAAGTATATTCCATTTACCCTTCAGCCTTTGTGCTATTGTATATTTCACTTTTTACGTAACCCAGTTTTATGTCAAACTTATTTTAAAGTCTTTTATCTTTAAAGGAAATGGAGTAGAAAAAGGAAACTAGTTTTAGTACATAGCCACGTTTAGTATTTAGCCACCATTTTTTGATGCTTATAATGTCTTACAGGTTTGAAAGGCAGATCTGCTGTTGAAAAATTCTCTCAACTTTGATTTATCTGAGGTCTCTATTTCAGCTTCACTTTTGCAGGATATTTTGCTGGATAGCCAAGTGATTTAACAGTTTTTCCTTTCAGTGTTTTAAAATGGTCATTCCATTGTCCACTGACTTCCAGTGTTTCTGATGAAGAATCGGTCATATTTATGTTATTCTTCCTCTGTATGTGATACATTGTTTTGCTCTCTCTCTGGGATCCCACTTACGTGTGTTAGTGTACATAAGATTATACTTCAGGCTCTGTTAGATTTTTTTTTGTTGTTGTTATGTTTTGTATTTAACTTGGTTAGTTTCCATTACTCTATTCACAAGTTGAGTGTCTTTACTTTCTTTGATCTGCAGATAAGCATATTCAGTGAATGCTTCGTTTCTCATGTTCTATTTTTTATTTCTGTAATTTCCACTTGGTTATTTTTCTTAGTTTCCTTTCTTCTGCTGAGATTTCCCTATCTGTTCATTCTGTATTTTCCTTTAAATCATTGAACACATTAATAACAGGTACTTTAATTTTTTTGTCTGCTAATTTCAATGTTTATGTCGTGTTGAGATCTATTTCTGTTGAGTCTCCTTTTTTTCCTTGTGTATCACATTTTTCTGTCTTTTCTCATGTTACGGAGTTTTGTAAATTGAGTACTAGACATTGTGGATGATATATTTGATAATGTCTGGATTGTTTGTTTTTTTCCTTTAAGGAGTGTTAAATTTTATTCTAAAAGGCAGCCAATGTCTTCCCACCCCTCCTTGTTCCTGTCAAGGCTTGGTTTTAGGCTTTAATAAGGCAAATCTAGATTGATCCTTATTCTGGGTTTCTCATCTGAACCATCAAAATAATTTGAATTACTTTTTTCTAAGTTCTCCAAGGACTGTCATATTAGTACTGTTCTAGATGCATGGGAGAGAAGGTGACTCATAGTGTATTCTTTAGGGGATTAGGGTCTAATTCTCATGGCTAGAACCCCAGTTGAGAAAGGCTGCTCCAAGACTGGTCCTTATCTCTAAGAGGTGGCTCTTCTGGTATCTGAAGTAAATGTTTGGGTGTTAACTTTCCATTTGTGTGGGCTAGAATTCTGTTACCTCCGTGTGTTATGCTCTCATTCCTGGAGTTCTCTACTAGGCCACATGCTGTGGCATGTGGAACCCAGATGTAGAATAAGGACCCATGGGATACTTCTCCTGGGCTTGTGAGGCTCCCCTTTTAAATAGCAGTCTTTCTAGAATTCCTAATGATTCTCTACTTCCTTAGCTCAGTGAGAGCTCTCCTCTCTTTGACCTTTATTTCTTCTTCACTGTTTAGGAAATTTAGCCCAGTCAGAGAGCCAGGGTGAATGTTGGTACATCTTAGGTATTTCCATTCTCTCCGGAAATATGGGGTTGTAGTTTTGCTCTTGCTATTGTCCAGGGTTTGGAAATAGTTGATTCATTTATTTTGTTCAGTGGTAAAGTAATTTTTGGTGTGGCTGGATGTGTTGAGTAAGCCTATAACCAATTATTTTATCAGTGTTAGAGTTGGATATAATGGGATTTATTTTACAATCATGGAATTTAGTCTGGAAGAGTTTCTGTCTATAAATTCAATGAATAATAATACATTCTTTAAAAATGTCTTAAAAGTTATCAATTATATTCCCATTTAGGTAAAATATGCTGCAGTATTGTTTTAAAATTGAATAATACCTAAAGCTTACTGACATTTTTCCTAGGATATTTAATTTAGTGATGATAGCCTGTCATTTATGGAAGTAACTTTCAAGGAGTTTTTTATTTTTTTCAAGGAGATGTTTAAAGAATAATATCTTTGTAGGAGAAAGATGATGATCTTTGAAAAGTTGTATGTTACTTGGTAGTAAGATTTATGAAGAAAAGACTGGGAGAAAAAAAAAAGAAAAGACTGGGAAAAAAGAGTAACAATTAGATAAAAAGATATTAAAATCCTGTGAAGTTGTTTAAAGAATGGGCAAGGATAAACTAAAGAGATTAAAAATGTGCCCTTGAATGATAAATAGTAAAGGAAGACAAGAAATTGAATTTCTTTTTTAAGTCACAGTACGGGTTGGGTTCTTTTCGGGAAGAAAGAGGCCATGAAGTACTTTGTTTTGTGTGATTTTCTCTTTTTTCCCAATATAAAGTTTGATTTTTGTGTTTTCAATAAACGTTTTTAGACTACTAATTTATGGAAAAGAGAAATTGGTGATTTCTTCTCTCCAGGATATTTATGCATGATTAGACATTCTCAAACACAAGTGTATACTTTCACACTTCATAATGACTTCAGGATGGATTGAACCTTAAATTTTAACCATCTCCATCTTAATGAAAGTAATCTGGAGTGCAACTTAGAATGGTGTGATCGTTTATTCTCAGAAAATCAAGAAATGTGCCTTAATATAAAGAAGACTCAAAAGATAAACTTAGCCTTACTAAAAAATTATTTTGCTTCTTTATAGTCTCTCCTCAATGCCTAAAAATCATTAGAATAATAACATATTTAACTTGATGTGAAGAATATATTAGTTTTTGAAGTGCTAATATTAGTTAGCTTAATTGATTGACAGTTTGATTTGTTACTAGGCTAGTTGGCTTTATTTTTTTGTATCTTCTATAAATCTAGCTTCCATTGCTGATTTATGCTGTTGATTATAAGGAGGTTCAAAGAGTTCAGTATAAATCTTTATCCCTATTATTAAAACACTGAAGGTTTAAGTTGCTTGCCTATTGGCAAAGATGTTATTTAGAAGAGAACCATTTGTTATTATAAGAATTTGTTTTAATACTTACTTTTAAATGTAATCTGCTTTTTTTTGAAGATCTTCAGATCTTTTTTATTTTTAAAGAATTTACTTATTTATTTGAGAGAGAGATTACAAGTAGGGGGAGTGGTGGAGGGAGAGGGAGAAGCAGGCTCCCTACTGAGCATGGAGCCGGATCCGGCGCTCCATCCCAGGACTCTGACATCATTACCTGAGCTGAAGGCAGATGCTTAACTGACTGAATCACCCAGGTGTCCCATTTTTTTTTTCTTTTTTTTGAGAGAGAGAGAGAGAGAGAGAGAGAGAAAGAAAACATGTGTGAGTGAGGAGGGGCAGAGGGAGAGTGAGAGAGAATCTCAAACAGACTTCACGCCCAGTGCAGAGCCTGATATGAGACTCTGTCTCATGACCCTGAGATCATGACCTGAGCAGAAATCAAGAGTCAGATGCCTAACCATTGAGCCACCCAGACACCCCTGTAATCTTCACTTTTTTAATGGGAGAAAATTACCATAGGCTTTTGTCTTCTTTTATTAACAGAATAAATTTAAACGTGAAGAGAAAACAAATGGATGGAGAATAGACAAAGCCTTTCGTAAGTATTAAGACCTCTTTTGAAACGTTATCACTGGAGATCTTAAAAAATGACCAATGTTTTATCTTTGGATTCACTGTGTTTTAGATTTGTTTTGTCTCTTTATTGTCATAGGAAGAATGAGGCTGGAGATTTTTCTCTTCAGCAGTGCAGGTCTGGGAGCTGATAACAGATCTATAGGCAAGGGATTAGCTAAAACATCAAGAAGCCCAAGTAAGCCGAGTTCTGAGTTCCAGAAGTTAAAGAGGAACTGAAGATAACTATTTTTTTTTTAAGATTTATTTATTTATTTTAGAGAGAGATGGAGAGAGCTCCTCTGGGGGAGGGGCAGAGAGTGAGGGAGAGAGAGAATCTCAAGCTGTCTAACCCAGTGCTACCTTCCAGAACCCTGAGATCATGACCTGAGCCAAAATCAAGAGTTGAATGCTCAACTGACTGAGCCATCCATGTGTCCCTGAAGACACCATTTCTAAATTTTTTTTTTTTTTTTGAGGGATCTGTATTCAAGAAGTTGTTTCTGAAGAACTTATACTATAGATGATTCCTTCTAGTGGTCATTCATTAACTTAACAATACTGAACACCTCCTGTGTGCTACTTAATGTTCTAGGCAGAGGATGTAATGGTGAACAGGGCATTTGAGAAACCTGTTTTTAGAGCTGTCAGTCTAATTAGATAGCTGAGAGGAGAAAATAAGCAGAAAGTGAGTAATTTCTAAGAAGAAGAGGGAGTGAAGAGTGGATGTGTAGATTGAGTGGTCAGGAAAGTTTTCTCCGAAAAGATGGCATTTTAATTTTGACCTGATTTGAAAGAGTGCTATACATTTTTCAGCTTTTAAGTAAAAGCCTCATTAAAATTAACTTTTTTTTGTTTTTTGTTTGAGTCCAGAGGAAAACGTCAAGGGATCTGTACAGCAAAACAAAATTGAGTGCATTGTTTAAAATAGTTCCTATAAGGATGCCTGGCTAGCTCAGTCAGAAGAGCATGTGACTCTTGATTTTGGGATCATGCATTAGAGCCCTATGTTGGCTGTACAGATTACTAAAAAAGTAAACTTAAAAAAAAAACAAAAAGATTTGACACTTATTTAAAAAAATAATAAAGTAGTACTTATATTCTTTGTGTGGAAGACAGTTCTCAATGTTTCATGATAAATAAATGAACTCCGTGTCCATTTCCTGTAGTGCTAATCTGAGAACAAAACTTCTACTGAGGATTGATGTTATATAGCCTGTGTGTTTACTTTATGAGTAGACACTAAGGTAGATGACTAGACTCTACACCCAGTGTTGTACAGGATTCTCAGGGACACCCTTCCAGGAGTGGCTCCTGGAAGAATTGTTTTGGTCCTCATCCTTCTCCATTTTGGAGAGGTGGTCCTGAAACTGTGTATTATGTTGAGTGCATTATAAGAAAAAAAGAATCCATATATCTGTAAAGGCTTTATGGGGTGTGGAGCCATTGTTAAAACCGTTATTGTAGCTATATTCACTGATTTGGGTGCTTTGTAGTGGAAAATTAAAAAAAAATTAAGTCCCCCATTTTTTTTTTCTTTTATAACTTCTATGTTCAATTCCTTTGAAAATTATTTTATTTTTTAAAAGTTTATTTATTTAAGCAATTTCTAGTCCCAACGTGGGGTTTAAACTCCAACCCCAAGATTAAGAGCTGCATGTTCTACTGACTGAGTCACAGCCAGGTGCCCCATCCTCTGAGAATGATTTTAATGCTGTATTTTTCAGAATCATTGTTGTGGAGGGTCAGAACAGAAAAAGGCTGAATCCACAATAATCAGGGCCTTCAGGAATCCCAGGTTTGGGGTTGGTTTCTTGAGGCTAATTTACTTTTTTATGATATATATATATGTTTTTGAGGCCATGTTGTAACCATCTTGCAATTAAACCAATCTTGGGGCTTATGTGTATAGAACATAATTTTCTCTACATTCATTGTAATTTAGATGTAGATGTTAGACAAAGATTTGACTCCTGTAATGTTTTGATTCCTGATTTATTTGTGGCTCTCTCTTCCTCTCCTCCGTCTTGGTCTCCTCCTCCTCTCCTTCTCCTTTTTTTTTAAAAAATTTTTAAAAGTAGGCTCCACATGTAACACGGCCTTGAACTCAAGACCTTGAGATCAAGAGTCACATGACTCAGTCTCCTGACTGAGCCTGCAAGTCACCCCATTCATGGCTCTTCCTTATGTAATGGATGTTGATAAGTATTTAGTAAATGTGATCCTGATCGCAATTCATTTGTTTCCTTGTTTGCTTATACTTGGATAAATAGTGAAAGGGGTGTAATGAACAGAGGACATGTGGTGGTGGAGAGGCTTTTGAGGAATTAGTCATCTAAGTTGTCTTAAAGTTGGTTGATAATATACTTACAGTGCAATTTATATTTTGAGCTTTGACAAAGAGTATACCCGTGTAACCACCACCTGAAACAAAGGTATGAAACATTTTCACCACTCTAGAAAGGTCCCTTGTATCCCTTTCTAGTCAGTTTCCACAGCCATCCTGATGCAGGGCAACCATCGTTTTTATTTGAATCATCATCGGTTAGTTGGCTTAGCCTGTACTAGAACTTCTTATTCATGGCATCATACACTATGTAGTCTTTTATTCTTTTATTTTTTTTTTTGTACTCTTTTATATCTGACTTAGCATTTTTGAGATTCTCTTACAATATCACTTATATCAGTATGTGGTTCCTTTTTAATTTTTTTTTTTTAAACATTTATTTATTTATGATAGAGAGAGAGGCAGAGACATAGGCAGAAGGAGAAGCAGGGTCCATGCCGGGAGCCCGATGCGGGACTCGATCCCGGGACTCGAGGATCGCGCCCTGAGCCAAAGGCAGCTGCCGAACCGCTGAGCCACCCAGGGATCCCCCTTTTTAATTTTTTTTTATTATTTTATTATTTTTTTAAAATTTTTTTTAAACTGCAGCTTATTCCTCTTTATTGCTGTTTTCCTTTGTTTGACTGTAGTATAGTGATTAGAGTTGGTTATCCATTCTCCTCATAAGCCCATTTGCTTTTGATGTCATATCATGATACTTAAATTCTTCTTTAAAAATAAAAACTTGAAGTTTCTTTTTCTTTCTTTTTTTAAACAGAGGAAAAGCGCCCTTTTGACTTCGATTTTTTTGCTCATTTGCTTCAGAAAGTTCTTGCTGAAGAAGAGAAAAGAAAACAAAAATCTGTTAAAAATCAGAGCGTAAAGGAGAAGAAATCCTCTAAACCACGGAAAAATGTAAAAGGTAGAGTAAAAGAAAGTGTGTTCTGTTATTTAAAAATAGACTTAGAGTCTTATCACTCAGGTCTTGAGCATTCCTTTGTAGTTCAGGTAGTTGAGATCATTAGGGCATCCAATAGGGGAGAATTGATTTTTCTTGGCTTTCGGTTATCTGGCCCAAAATAGTACTTCTTTGTAAATTTTATGATTGGCATGGTGGGGTTATTTGACATCTTTCTTGAACTAGAGTGTAGTTGTAGCTAATAAAAGAGCGTTGGAATTTGGAGGTGTCATGTTTGGTTACTTACTGTCATTTTCCTTTGTAAAACCTGGTACAAAATTCTAATATTTAAAAACTGGAACTCTGATACTTCTGCTTTTGACTGAATTGTATTGTTTGAGTACAATTTATATCTGAGGGTTAATGTTGACCTGTACTAGGTAGAAACTTGTTTATATGTAGGTTTTACTATTTTTAGACATGTAATTTCTTAATTATTTGAATTGTGATCTAAGAGGACAGTGGTTATATTCTAGAGCTTTAAAGAATCATGGAACTGTACGGAATTTTGTATGTTAGGTAGTCTGCATTCCAGACCCTTTCCATTTGTTGTCACTTGGAAACAGCCCTGGAGATATTGTTCTTTTACCTTGTGTCTCACAGTTTTAGTAGTGGCAGAGGCAAAACTTGAACCTGGGGCCGTAAGTGCCTGCACTGGGGGTCTGCAAGACTACTGCTAGGTTTGATTTCTTGCTAGTAGACTCATAAGATCCAGCATATGGTTATACAAACAGCTGAGATTTGTTAGAGTGAAAGGATATGGAATAAAATCAGCAGAGAGAAAAGACGTGGCTCAAAGTGTAGGGGAATCTAGGTGCAAGCTTACAAAAGTCCTTTCCCCTAGAGTCACACAGAATGTGCTTCATTTGTGTAGCAGCAAGTCATGAAGAGATATGTAGCAAGTTGTCTATCAGCAAAGCTTATTAGAAACTCAGTATCCGGGCAGCCCGGTGGCTCAGCGGTTTAGCGCCACCTTCAGCTCAGGGCGTGATCCTGGGACGCGGGATCGAGTCCCATGTTGGGCTCCCTGCATGGAGCCTGCTTCTCCCTCTGCCTGTGTCTCTGCCTCTCCATCTCTCTCTCTGTGTCTCATGAATAAATAAATAAGTAAAATCTTAAAAAAAAAAAAAAAAGAAAATATCTAAGATTTTTATTGGACACTGGTCATGTAGACACCATCTCTGCCTTGTACATAAGGAATTTGGAACTCGCAAAACAAAAATAATTGGCATAAATCACATTGTTGGTACGAACATTTTATTTTATTTTTTATTTTTTAAAGATTTTATTAATTTATTCATAGAGACGCAGAAAGAGAGAGGCAGAGATACAGGCAGAGGGAGAAGCAGGCTCCATGCAGGGAGCCTGATGCGGGACTGGATCCCGGGTCTCCGGGATCACACCCTAGACCAAAAGGTGGCGCTAAACCGCTGAGCCACCGGAGCTGCCCAATATGAACATTTTAGGCACAGTGAACCACTTTTGTGGATTCTCCTGACCTCACCTTTCTAGGCACAGCCCAAAGGCCAACCTTTTAAGCAGGTGTTTGAAGGGATAGCAGTGAGGTCTGCTACATTAACTCTCTTCTGCACAGAGTAATCCAGCATTTATTTTTTCTGGAGTTTGATGTCTGTATCATTTAAAAAATAGTATTGGTAACTACAAAATTATTTCATTCTTTAGTCGTTTCTTTGACTTACTATATTTGGCTATGGGAGATAGATATATTAAAATAGATAGATTAACATCATCCTATTACAGGTGATAGCATACATAACTCATTGTATCTTAATGTGAGAATTTTGAGATATATTATTGTAAGTCTCATAATTTCAAAATTACTGTTTATTACTCTGGTAGAGAATCCAGTGTTACCTTTTCAGTTTTAAAATCTTGTTATGGCTTTTTTTTTTCTTCTGAGCAAAAATAAATGACATTGAATTTTATTATTTTTTAAATTAGGTATTTTTAGGGAAGATGTCTTGGTCGATTGTGGTTGTGATGTTATGTTTGCTTTCGATTGATGTCTCCATGGTGCTCTTTCTTACTTGATTTTTAAAAATTTATTGTTTTCATCTTTTGATACAGTTCACTGTTAATATCCCTTCATAAAAAGGGCACTAGAAATGGTTTAAAAATATTTGTTAGAAAGATTATTCATTGAAAAATAAATGATGTGGAAAATAAATTTGTTGAATTCTCTATTGTATCCTGCCCTCAAATAAAATTGTCCAGATTTTCTAGGAATAACTATGAGTAAACACTTCTGTTCAAGTGTATGTGTGTCTTAGAAATATGTAATTATTTTTGCTTAATAAAAATGGTATCATACTATGTATATGTTCTTCTGCAGCTTGAGTTTTTTGTGCAACTATAGTTCTTGAAATCTTTTACATTACTGCTTATAAGCATACTTCATTATTATTTGTTGTGAGAAGTTTTTTTTTTTTTTAAATTTATTTATTTATTTATGATAGTCACACAGAGAGAGAGAGAGAGAGAGAGAGAGGCAGAGACACAGGCAGAGGGAGAAGCAGGCTCCATGCACCGGGAGCCCGATGTGGGATTCGATCCCGGGTCTCCAGGATCGCGCCCTGGGCCAAAGGCAGGCGCCAAACCGCTGCGCCACCCAGGGATCCCCTGTTGTGAGAAGTTTTATAGCATAAGTATATTAAAGTTCTTGAGTCATTTCCAGTTGGCTGTTTTAGGTTGTCTTCAAACTTTTGCCCACATATCCTCGAGTATTTATCTTCTCCATCTTTAAGAATTTTTCTGTAGATTATTTCTATGTTTATAACAACATCTCTTATTTTCAAAGTGAAAAAAGTTGCCAGCGAAGGACGAAATGATGATCCAGATGTATCTCTGAGCACCAAAATTTCAGACCCAGAACCATCTCAAAAGGATGCTCAGATAGTTGAAGGACAAGAGTCTCAGACTTTAACAGGACAGGATTCAGAACAGATTGCATTAGAACCAGACCTAAATCAAAAGAAAAGAAGAAGAAAGAATCAGGATGAAGTTGGCAAACAAGTAAAAAATCTTTCAGAAAGTCCCACTGTTCAATCAGGTCATTCTACAGGAGAAAAATGCAAAAGTAAGTTTTTAAAATATATTAATAGTCCCTATATTACTTAAGAAGATGTGTATTGTAGTATGATGTGTAATTTATTTTTTTTTATTTTTTTAAATTTTTTTTATTTATTTATGATAGGCACACAGTGAGAGAGAGAGAGAGGCAGAGACATAGTCAGAGGGAGAAGCAGGCTCCATGCACCGGGAGCCTGACGTGGGATTCAATCCCGGGTCTCCAGGATCGCGCCCCGGGCCAAAGGCAGGCGCTAAACCGCTGCGCCACCCAGGGATCCCTGATGTGTAATTTAAATACTTCTGGGTAGTAGCAACTAGTAACGCTTAAATTTTGTATTTTATATTCATGTTACTGTGTTAAGTCCTTTGGTTTTTATTTTTTAAGATTTTATTTATTTATTCATGAGATACACAGGGAGAGAGGCAGAGACACAGGCAGAGGGTGAAGCCGGCTCCATGCAGAGAACCTGATGTGGGACTCAATCCGGGATCTCCAGGATCAGGCCCTGAGCTGAAGGTGGCGCTAAACCACTGAGCCACCCAGGGATCCCTTATTTTTATTTTTTTAAAAAGACTTTATTCATGAGAGACACAGAGAGAAAGAGAGGCAGAGACACAGGCAGAGGGAGAAGCAGGTTCCATGCAGGGAGCCCGATGTGGGACTCGATCCTGGGACTCCGGGATCACACCCTGAGCCAAAGGCAGATGCTCTGGCAGCCCGGGTGGCTCAGCGGTTTGGCGCTGCCTTCAGCCCGGGGCCTGATCCTGGAGTCCTGGGATCGAGTTCCACGTCTGGCTCCCTGCATGGAGCCTGCTTCTCCCTCTGCCTGTGTCTCTGCCTCTCTCTCTCTGTCTTTCATGAATAAATAAATAAAATATTAAAAAAAAAAAAACAAAAACAAAAAAAACAAAGGCAGATGCTCAACCGCTGAGCCACCCAGGCATCCCTGGTTTTTAGTTTAAAGGAAAGAAGTTTATTGTTGACTGGTAAGGAAACCATAGTAAACTGGGGAGATTTTCCCTAAAATATGTTTCTGGAGCCCAGGTGGCTTAGTCAGTTAAGCATCTACCTCTTGATTTCAGTTCAGGTCTTGATCTTAGGTCTTGATTTTTTTTTTTTTTTAAGATTTTAATTTATTCATTCATGAGAGACAGAGACATAGGCAGAGTGAGAAGCAGGCTCCCCACATGGAGCCTGGGATCCCCACATTTTTAATTTTTTTTTTAGTTAAAACCAAACAGTGATTAGAATCATAACAGTGTATATAGTTAGCTGTATATTGCTTGTGTCTCTTAATAAATCATAGGTGTTCATGTTCTACCTCTACAGAGCACCTCAGAGTCCACAATGAGTTAATTTATCTAAAAGAACTACTAGAATAAGCTTTCTTTCTTTTCCTTCCCTCCTTCCTTCCTTTCTCTTCCTTCACTTTTAAATATTTTATTCATGAGACACAGAGAGAGGCAGAGGCATAGGCAGAGGGTGAAGCAGGCCCCATGCAGGAAGCCAAATGTGGGACTTGATCCCAGATCACGACCTGAGCCAAAGGATGACACTCAAGCACTTAGCCACCCGGGTGCCCCTCTTTTTTGTGGTTTTTCTATTAAAGATATTACATAAAAAGCAGAAAAGCTCAGTAATTAGGAAGTTGGATTTTGGAAATCAAGTAGACCTTGGTTTAGATTCCAGCTCTTTTATTTGCTAATTATGACCTTGGATAAGTCAGCTAAGATCTTGAACTTAGGTTCTTTTTCTCTGTGATGTTTTTTTTTTTTGTTTTGTTTTTTTTTTTTTTTGTGATGGGTTTAACACCTTTTAATAGGTCTATTTTCTGTATTAAATGAGATAATGCATTTGTTGGACTTAAAATTTTTATCACTATTAATAAATGATAGCTTTTCCTGTGTTATTAATTACGATTCTTCAGAAGGAGAATAGGCAAGTCCACCTGTAGCTTCCTAACCATCTATATAGAAGTCAATTTAACTATTTAAAATTTAAGCAAGATGAAAGAAAAATGCTGCAGACTACCGAGGGAATTTGGGCTGATTCTCAAAACACAGTTACAACTTACACAGTTCTGTGTTGATTAACTTTTCATAAATGTTCTAAAATTAAAACCTCTGCCTTTTATATAGGAACTTAAATGTGGAATGGATGAATAATTTGTAGGGAAAAAGACCATTTTATATAACTTCATTTATGCTTTAAAAGGTAGATGTTTTCATTTTTTAGAATAACATGCATTTTGTATTTGTAGATAAAGGTCAGTCTTTAAGGCCTGAGATAAATGAAGATGAAGGCAATAAGGAACAGAAACTTCCTTGCATACAAAACATTGATGACATTGTGGATTTATCCTCCATTGAAAAGGCTGAGAACAGAACTGACCCTATGCTTTTATCAAGGTATTTTTCTATACCTTTACTGGCTTCGTTTACATCTTCTGTTACTGAGAGGGGAGTGTGAAGTCTCCAACTCTAATTATGAATTTGCCTTTTCTTTACTCTTTTCTGCTCAATTTGTTTTTTTTTTGTTTTTTTTTTCATGTCTTTTGAAGCTCCTGTTAGGTACCTACATATCTAAGATTGTTGTATCTTGATGAAATCACCCTTTTATCATTTGTGTGTGTTATTTGATATTGCTGTTTGTTTTCGTGCTTACTTTGCTACATCTGTTGTCTTATGGTTGTTAGTGTTTGCCTGGGTTTCTTTTTTCTTTTCCTTTGTTTCCTTTCGTTTCCTTTCGTTTCCTTTCGTTTCCTTTTTCCTTTCCTTTTTCCTTTCCTTTTTCCTTTCCTTTCCTTTCCTTTCCTTTCCTTTCCTTTCCTTTCCTTTCCTTTCCTTTCCTTTTCCTTTCCTTTCCTTTCCTTTTTCCTTTCCTTTCCTTTTTCCTTTCCTTTCCTTTTTCCTTTCCTTTCCTTTTTCCTTTCCTTTCCTTTTTCCTTTCCTTTCCTTTTTCCTTTCCTTTCCTTTTTTCCTTTCCTTTCCTTTTTCCTTTCCTTTCCTTTCCTTTCCTTTCCTTTCCTTTCCTTTCCTTTCCTTTTTCCTTTCCTTTCCTTTCCTTTTTCCTTTCCTTTTTCCTTTCCTTTTTCCTTTCCTTTTTCCTTTCCTTTTTCCTTTCCTTTTTCCTTTCCTTTTTCCTTTCCTTTTTCCTTTCCTTTTTCCTTTCCTTTTTCCTTTCCTTTTTCCTTTCCTTTTTTCCTTTCCTTTTTCCTTTCCTTTTTCCTTTCCTTTTTCCTTTCCTTTTTCCTTTCCTTTTTCCTTTCCTTTTTCCTTTCCTTTTTCCTTTCCTTTTTCCTTTCCTTTTTCCTTTCCTTTTTCCTTTCCTTTTTCCTTTCCTTTTTCCTTTCCTTTTTCCTTTCCTTTTTCCTTTCCTTTTTCCTTTCCTTTCCTTTCCTTTCCTTTCCTTTCCTTTCCTTTCCGAGAGCGAGCACAAGGGTGGGGCAAGTTAGAGGTGGCCCTGAGATTATAACCTATGCTGAAATCAGAAGTGGGATGCTTAATCAGCTGAGCCATGCTGGTGCCTCTGACTGGCTTATTTCACTTAGCATAATGTTTTCAGGTTTCACCTGTGTTGCAGCATATGATGATGTTTTCTTCTTTTTTATGGCTAAAATAATTGTGTGCATGTATCACATTGTGTGCATGTATCACATTTTCTTTATTCTTTCATCTGTCAGTGAACATTTAGATTGTTTCCATCTCTCAGCTCTTTTAAATATTACTCTAATAAACATTGGAATGCAGAAAGCTATTTGAGGTCTTATTTCCTTTTCTTATAGATAAATACCCAGAAGAGGGATTGATGAATCATATAGTTCTGTTTTTAATTTTTTGATATTTTATTATTTTTTTAAGATAATCTCAACCCCCATCGTGGGGCTCATACAACCCCAAGATTGAGAGCCACATGCTCTACCGACTGAGCCAACCAGGCATCCCTCTATTTTTAATTTTTTGAGGAGCCTCCCTGCTCTTTGTCACAGTGGCCATGCTGTTTTACCTTCCCATCAACAGTGCACAGAGATACCAGTTTTTTTTTTTTTTTAAGATTTTATTTATTTATTCATGAGAGGCAGAGGCATAGAGAAGCAGGCTCCATGCAGGAAGCCCGATGTGGGACTCGATCCTGGAACTCTGGGATCACACCCTGAGCCAAAGGCAGACGCTCAACTGCTGAGCCACCCAGGTGTCCCAGATACCAGTTTTCCTTGTCCTCACCAATACTTGTTATTTTCTATTTTCTTTGTGTTTTGAAAACGGTTATTCAGACCTGTGTGAGGTGATACTTCATTATGGTTTTTGCTATGTATATATTTTTATTTTATTTATTTATTTATGAGACACAGAGTGAGAGAGGCACAGACACAGGCAGAGGGAGAAGCAGGCTCTCTGCTGCCGAGAGCCTGATGTGGGACTCGATCCCAGGACCCCAGGGATCACGCCCTGAGCCAAACGCAGGTGCTCAACCACTGAGCCACCCAGGTGCCCCTTCATTATAGTTTTGATTTGCATTTCCTTAATTAGTGATATTGAGGATCTTTACATATACTTATTGGCTGTTTGTGTGTTGTCTTTGGAGAAATATCTCTTCATTTCCTTTTCATATTTTTAATTAGGTTATTTTAATTGAATTATAGCATTCTTTTTATATTTTAGATATTAAGCTTGTGTCAGATAGTTTACAAATATATTCTCCCATTCCATAGGTTGTCTTTTGATTTCGTTGATTATTTCCTTTGCTGTGCTGAAGCTGTTTAGTTTGATATTGTCCCACTTGTCCCTTTGTGCTAGTTTTTTCATCAGTTTGGAAGATTAATAGTTTCTTTGAAGCTGAGCCATGGACCTTGGGTCCTTAATTTGCTAAGTGATGGACATCTAAATTATGACTTCAGAGATACAACTAATTTTATAAACTACATGCAAAAGATACTATGCCTTTTTTTAGCGGAAAAACAACCCTGCAGTGACTAATATCCTAACTGGTTTTATAAAACAATGAGCTGATTCTAAAATTATTAATCACCCAAGAGCAAAGGGTCATGAGTAGTAAATATAATTTGAAAAACAATATTTCTGAGGAGGAAATACATTAATACTTACTCTAAAGCTAGAGTAAAAACATATATTTTAAAAGTAAAAAAACAAAAAAAAAAGCTAGAGTAATTATAGCAGTGTATTACTGGCCCAGGGACAAATTGACTCAGGAAAACTGAATATAAAATCTAGGGAATAAAATGTAGGAATCTGTACATAGCAAAGATAGCAGTAGAAATTAGTGAACGAAGATTGAGTGAACTATTCATTAGATGTTAGATCTAATATTAAGTAATACTAAATAATGTTAGATCCTTATTTTACCCTGCATGCTAAATTTCTGATTGATTAAAGGGTACACGTAAAAGGCAAATCTTTAAAACTTTTAGAGAAGGTGTTGGGAAGTATCTTTCTGATGTCAAGGATTTCTTAAGATATAAAAAGCAAAACTTTAAAAGGTAAAATTGACGAATTTGATTGCAGTAAACTCAGATATTTGGTAAAAGTTTTTGTAGAGAAAGTGAAAGACAAGCTACTGTTTGGGATGTTTTATGGGTAATATCTAATCAAAAAATAATACTTAAAGAGCTCTTACTGATTAGTTGGGAAAAGACAATAGAAAAAATGAGGGGGGGGAATCATGTCCATCACCCTATTATCCCATTCCCAGTCCACCTCCCCTCTAGCAACCCTCAGGTTGTTCCCTATAGTAAAGTATTGTCAGCAGGCTCCATGCTCATTCTGGAGCCTGACTCAGGGCTCGATCTCATGATCTTAAGATATGATCTGAGCCTAAATCAAGAGTTGGATGCTTAACAGACCAAGCCACTCAGGCACTCCTGAAGGTACAGTTTTTAATGAGATGATACAAGATGGATCATAGAAAAGCCAAAATATTGATATTGATAATTCCAAAATATGAAATATCATTTTCCGAAGTGGTTTTATATATTAGAAAAGTATTTTAAGTAGTAAAACATGTATTACTATGGATTCTATTCTTCCTGATGTTTTCATCTGCTTAGTGGTCAACAAGATGCTGTGTCATCAGCAACTGAAGCTTCAGAATCAAGCCCTTCAGATTTGCCTTCATCAGAAGCTGTAATTAGTGCACTGTGTGAAGTGGATAATGCTGAAAGTAATTGTACAGAAGAAAGGAGTGTTGACCTAAAAAATAAATCACTGTAAGTATTTTACATGGTAGGATTTTAAAATTTATTTGCAAAATTGTAATGATTTCTTAAGAAATGATAATGTTTTCTTTAGGGATTAGAAAGGGATGGTACACCATTTAATGTATAGTTGTACCGTGGTCTGAATGTGACATAAAGGCTTATCACTTTGTATTTGATTACAGAAAATTTTCTTTCATATCAAATGTATAATCATGATAGGAATTTTATGCATAGTGGTGACTTACACTGAAATTCTAAAATAATCTGCCTGCAGCTCCCCCTGCTTATGGGTGTGCATGCTGTCTCTCAATAAATTTAAAATTTTTTTTAAGATTTTATTTATGTATTTGACAGAGAGATAGTGCTCAAGTAGGGGGAGTGAGAGAGGGAGAAGAACCTCGGGATCATGACCTGAGCTGAAGGCAGATACTTAACCAAATGAGCCACCCAGGTACCCCTAAGTAAAATCTTAAAAAATATTGATGCTGAATAACTTGTTTTTAATATCTAATAGAATAAATTAGTTACCTCTCTTGGCTCTTTCAGTTGTCTTTGCTATCCTTATTGTAAGTAAGCTTAAGGGACTTCTTTTCTACTTTTGAGTGAGTTTTTAAAGAATTATTTTGAGAATTTTGTTGGATTATACCTGCATATTAGTGCAATTTATTACATAATGTTCATTTTAAATAATGATAAATAATAATTGTTTTTTAGGGAAACTGATCAGTCCAGAAATGTTAAACTGGTAGGAAGAAGACAATTACAGAGACCTAAACCCAATTTATCAAGGGCAGTTGGGAAGAAAACTGTTCTTTCACAAGATAAAACAGATGCAGAGACCAAGATGTTACATGCAGAAATGTCAAAAGAAAAGGTACAGACTAAAAAACACTTTATGGAAAATAAAATCACAAAAATTTTCCCTAGTTGGGAGTAAAATTGTGTAACTTATAATAAGTACATGATAGTGTAACTGATACTAGAACAAAGATACAAGAACTTACATATGAATATTAAATGTTAATATTAATATTAAATAATCTTAATTATTTCCTGTTGATGCATTTAAGAACCTAGGACAAATCATTTCAATTATACTCATTAGCAACAGATCTCTCTCATTTATATAAACTTTGTATTAAAAATATTTTTAACCAGTTTTACATAAAATTATATCCACAATCATTTCCCAAACACAGACGTCCTTTATCCTTCATAAACTTTGTCTTTCTTTTTATGTATGTAAACATTTTTGTAGTTTTAAATCATAACATTCAAAATATTTAAAACTTCTTTCTCTGAAACTACTTAATTAACATTTTCTTGGGCTTAATCTTTTTTTTTTTTTTTTTGGGCTTAATCTTTTAATAGCTGTATCAGATTAACACATTACTGATTTACCTAAGCATTTTCTAATGGTAGTCATTTAATTTGTTTCCATTTTTTTAACTCCCATAAATAAGAGCAAATGATTTTGTAAATAGCAATTTCTTTTTTTTTTTTTTTAAAGATTTTATTTATTTATTCATGATAGTCATAGAGAGAGAGAGAGAGAGAGAGAAAGAGAGGCAGAGACACATGCAGAGGGAGAAGCAGGCTCCATGCAGGGAGCCCGACACAGGACTCGATCCCCGATCTCCAGGATCGCGCCCTGGGCGAAAGGCAGGCGCTAAACCGCTGTGCCACCCAGGGATCTCTAAATAGCAATTTCTTTAGGAAAAAGGCAGAAGATAAATTTCCAAAGGAGATGTGATTAATGGGTCAGAGTATTTTAAATTTATTTGGCTTTTGTTATTGTCAAATGACATTCAAAAAAAAAGAATTTATTTACATTGTTATAGGCACTAAATGAATGTTCCTGTTTATGTATATTTCTGCTAGCATTATATTGTTTAAATTTTTGCTAAAATACATTTAAAATACTAGCTTTATCCCCTTGTCTGTGAAGTATCTTTTTTATTATACTTTTTATAATAAAATTATATTAGTATAATTTTGTGAAAATCAAGAAAATTGGGAAATTACAGATTCATATAAAAATTATTTTTTATTTTTTTATTTTTGTTTTTATTTTTATTTTTTTTTTAAAGATTCATATAAAAATTAAGACAGGGCAGCCCCGATGGCTCAGCGGTTTGGTGCTGCCTTCAGCCCAGGGTGTGATCCTGGAGACCCGGGATTGAGTCCCATGTCAGGGTCTCTGAATGGAACCTGCTTCTCCCTCTGCCTGTGTCTCTGCCCCTCTCTCTTTGTCTCTAATGAATAAATAAATAAAATCTTAAAAAAAAAATTAAGACAAAAATTACTTGTAATTTCATTATTCAGATGCAAATAACCTTTTAGCAAATGTCCTTCCAGCTTTTCTATTACAAAATTTAGTATTAATTCAGTTTTGTACCCTTCTTTGGTGCTTTACATTTCATGAATATTTTTCCATATTATTAAATATTCTTTGAAACTGTGGTCTTCAGTGACTTCATAATAGTCTGTCAATGGGTATAACTGAATTTAACCATTTACTCATTATTGGATATTTTGTCCACTCCATAGTGTTTGGTATTTTATATAATGTTCTCGTGAATATTCTTGTACTTTGTCTGAATATTTACTTAGAGTCTTAGAAATGGTATTAGGGAATGAACATTTTTAAAGCTCTGGAAAGCAAAAGGCTTTCCAGAAAGGGTAGGCCAGTTTTTGCTCCTGTCAGTAATAGATGGGATTATGTGTTTTATAATATTCACAACTGCATTGATGATTTTTAAAACTCTATGAACAAAAAATGAAATTCATTGTTTTTAATTTCCATTTATCAAATTTGGACTTTTCTATGTTAAGTTGATAAAATGTAAAAAATTGAATTTATAGAATCACATGGAAAAGGATAAAGTCAATACATTGGACATTTCTGGAATGGAGAAAACAGAGAGAGAGAACCCAGAAGCTGAGACTGTTTCTAAGTAAGTATTTAGAAGTAGAGAAACTAGTAGCTTTTAAGAGTGACTGTAATAACTTCTCTACTGGATAATGTCTGAATTTTATTTCCGGTTAGTGTACTTAAGTCTTCTTTTAGGGGCACCTGAGTGGCTCAGCGATTGGGCATCTGCCTTTGGCTCAGAGCATGATTGAGTCCCGTATCGGGCTCCCCACAGGGAGCCTGCTTCTCCCTCTGCCTGTGTCTCTGCCTCTCTCTGTTTGTCTCTCATGAATAAATAAACAAAATCTTAAAAAAAGTAATCTTTTAACTTTAAGTGTATTGAAACATTCAGTAGTGTTCTTTGTGTTACTGGAGAAATAAATTATGATACAAATCCATTGAGTTAACAATTACATTTCTTCCTCTACTTATTAACAAGATTTTAACAAAGTTTTGTTAGCTTAATTAATGGTTAAGCTGGGTAGTTTTATTTACAGCAGGAGATGTCAAGAGGGAATATTTAACTTGGAAGGTAGATTCTTATTCTAATATGAATCTGAGCCATTGGATTCTGGACTATATTTATAATCTTTGTGTAGTACCCTGGAGGTATACATGAAAAACTAGTATTCTTAGTGGAGAATAGTATTAAATATGTGTCAGGTATAGACTGTTTCAGTTTTGTGAGCAAGTGATTTTTATATTTAGGGTTCTGGGATTATGTTTGTTCCAAAATATTAGGGTATAGAAATGTATCTTTTTTTTTTTTTAAAGATTTTATTTTATTTTTTTATTTATTCATGAGAGACACAGAGCGAGAGAGAGAGAGGCAGAGACACAGGCAGAGGGAGAAGCAGGCCCCATGCAGGGAGCCCGATGTGGGACTCGATCCCGGGTCTCCAGGATCACACCCCGGCCTGCAGGCGGCACTAAACTGCTGCGCCACCAGGGCTGCCCAGAAATGTATCTTTGAAGATGTTTTTGAGGACACTTGTTATTATATTTGTTTTCCAAATTGTTTACTTATACCTTGGAGAATGGAATACTGAAAACAAATATGGGATTTCAGAATAACCATGATTTTATTCTCTTGTAGTTCTAGCTTGAATGAAAAACTTTGTGTGCAGGAAGATGATCAAACAAAGGCTCTCAGACCAGCACGACTGAGGGGCCGATTGCAAAGGCCAAAGCCAAATGTACGTAAAGCTGCTGAAAGAAAAGAAATTCTTGCATCACAGGAAAAAATTGAGGGCAGTGTAAAAAAGAATGAAAGTGAATCCTGTATTTCTAGAGAGGTAAGTACTCTGATTCATCCCAGTTTTTTTTTGTAAAACAACTGCTTAAACCTTCTTTAACCCCCACCCATTTAAACCGCAAGACTATACAATTGTGTACATTGCGTATTTAAAACTCTCAGAGCCAGTAGCTCTGCTACTTGTAAAGCCACTTAACCGCAATCTAGATTTTGAGTATTTTCATAATGGAGCATCTGCTTTGATGATACCTCATGTTTGACTTGACTCCCCCCGTCCATCATTTAGATGTTTGAATTACACTCCTTTTTTGAAAATATAGCTAGGTAGGTGAATTTTAACTCTGGCTTAAACAGCTTCCTTCTAAAATAGAATTCCAATAACAAAGATTATAAATTTTAGGTTATTTACATAGTAACTAGTCTTTGTGTTAAGAGTAAGAATTCAAGTCATAGTTTGAGATTTGAATTTCTTTTGTTATAATTCTCAAAGTCTATACTGTAATGGTAATAATCAGAAGATAGACCCCTGGGAATAATTCTAACAGATGAGACTAGAGTGTGCAGTAACTTGTTTCTGATTAGGAGAGAAAGGATGGGGGCTTTGAGATAAGGTAGAAGGTGGCAGCTTACGAAATTTTTAAAGATATTTAAGTAATATTAAAAAGTGTCCCTTGAATATCATCATATAGTTCTGAAATGTTCACCATTTTCCCTGTACTCAAATTGGATAAGATTTTCAATGCAACTTTTTTATAAATGGGTGGTTCATTGTGAAATCTTAAAAATATGTTTGTTATTAAGAGTCCTGAACAAATAGAAGATAAGTCAAGTAAAGATTTTGACTCTGAAGACATCATATCACAATCTGAGAAAGAAGATAATTTTTTTCAAATGAATGTTAATGAATGTCTAAGGTAAGCATCAACTTATGGGTTATGTAATCTTTGAATTTTGTATAAAGTTTTAGAAGTATTTAATCTGTTTACTAAAACAAAAGCAAGAAAAAATAAAAGCAAATCATATTGATATGTTTTCTGTATCAAATTACATAATATTCACAAATATAACTTCATTTTTCAAGGCAATTTATGTCATAGCTTTCATGCTAATTTCCCAGTTATGTGTGATTTGATGAGTTAATTTACTCATAAATTAGACCTGAATTTAAAAAAAGAAATTAGACCTGAATTAGCAATTAGCAGTATCAGTTAACATGCATATTAGATTAAATGTATATGTCCAGATGTGAAATGCAGCTTATTCTATTTGTTTCTTTGGATTAGATTGATCTACATATGACCTTTATTTAAGGTTCACAGAAATTTTTTTTTTTTTAATTTTTATTTATTTATGATAGTCACAGAGAGAGAGAGAGAGAGAGAGAGAGAGGCAGAGACACAGGCAGAGGGAGAAGCAGGCTCCATGCACCGGGAGCCCGATGTGGGATTCAATCCCGGGTCTCCAGGATCGCGCCCTGGGCCAAAGGCAGGCGCCAAACCGCTGCGCCACCCAGGGATCCCAGGTTCACAGAAATTTTATGTAGAAACTCATATGTCTCTTAGCCACATGTGGCTCTTTATATTTGTTATTTCCCCTCTGGATGGTACCTAACAAAATCAGTGGAACTAGTAGAATACTTTTGAAAATGTCTTTGGAAATGTTCAATGTACACAAAAGTAGTGAGAACAGAATAATGGGACTCTCATGTACTACTATGTAGTTTCAACTATTACTAGAATTTTAAGAATCTTTACATTTAAAGTCTGGGCTTTCTTATACTCTCTTGTTTATTTTTTTATTTTTATTTTTTTTTACTCTCGTTTATTTTTTTAATTATTATTTATTTATTTATTATTATTATTTTTTACTCCCTTGTTTAGATCATACTTCCATCTGGCTATTTGAGATGCTGCTCAAATCTGGCCATTTAATTTTGTTGCTTAACTCTTAAGGCATATATCTGGATAAAGGATAATAGGGGCAAAGAGGTAGGCATAGTAGGCACAGATTGGTTCAGCTCCAATGCAGAGGACTGGAGACTTGGCCAGTATTTGGGAAGGATCATATGCATGACAATTAGAGATTGTTCAGAGCCACTTGGCCACTACTCTAATTGACCTTACTGATTTCTCTTTATACATATCTCTGTATGAGTAGGTATATTTATTTTATTTTATTTTTCTTTAAAGATTTTATTTATTTATTAATGAGAGAGACTGGCAAAGGGAGAAGCAGGCTCCTCACAGGAGCCCAATGTGGGACTTGATCCTAGACCCAGGGATCACTATTCCCTGAGTCAAAGGCAGACACTCAACCGCTGAGCCACCTAGGCGTCCTGATATATTTATTTATTTATTTATTTTAAATTTTTATTTTTTTAATTTTTTTTAAAAATTATTTTTTATTGGTGTTCAATTTACCAATATACAGAAAAACACCCAGTGCCCATCCCGTCAAGTGTCCACCTCAGTGCCCGTCACCCATTCCCCTCCAACACCCGCCCTCCTCCCCTTCCACCACCCCTAGTTCGTTTCCCCGAGTTAGGAGTCTTTATTCATGAATTTGCGTGTCATCCTTGCGCAGGGGCCGTGCTAATCTTCTCTGTATCGTTCCAATTTTAGTATATGTGCTGCCGAAGCGAGCACGTCCTGATATATTTATTTAAAAAATTTTAAAGGGATCCCTGGGTGGCGCAGCGGTTTAGCGCCTGCCTTTGGCCCAGGGCGCGATCCTGGAGACCCGGGATCGAATCCCACGTCGGGCTCCCGGTGCATGGAGCCTGCTTCTCTCTTTGCCTGTGTCTCTGCCCTCCCCACCCCCCTCTCTCTCTGTGTGACTATCATAAATAAATAAAAATTAAAAAAAAACATTTAGAAATTTAGAAAACCGGACATTTAAAAAAAAATAAGTAGAAAATAAAAAATTTTAAATTTCAAAACATGGTGTTCCCCCCTCTTAATTTTTAGGTTTTACCCAGAGCTGCCTGAGGCTTTAATTAATTAATTAATTAATTAATTAATTTTATTTGAGAATTCCTGGTCTTTCAGTAGTATTTTCCCAACCATTCTCTCTTCAGCTGGCAATATGGTTTAAAATTTGATTGTGTGTCTTTCTTTTTTATTATTTAGTATTCAAGAGGATAATAAAGTCCCAGTTCTAAAGACTCGATTTCAGAAACCAAAACCAAATATAGGAAGAGGAGCTAGAAGAAGAGAAGTTTTCTCAAAGGAGGAGGTGTCAGAGGAGATTGTTGCATCTGAGCAGTTCACAGCACCTTTGAGGGAAACTGTGAGAGTGGAAGAAACCTTACCAAAGGAGAGGGTATCAGTAGAGGCTAGTACTACTAATACTCCTAAGGAAATGGAGTCATATTTAAAAAAAACTGGAAGAGACAACTCTCCCAGAGAGAAGATACCAGAAATAATGGATAACAGTGTGGAAATGGAGACAGATTTGAAAGAAACTGGAAGGGAAGTTTCCCCAGGGGACAGTGTATCAGGGGTGTCTGATGTCACTGAGGAAAGAGTGATAAGTTTGAAAGAAACTGAAAGAGCGGTTTCACCAAGAGATACTATATTGGAGGTATCTGAGCTCACTGAGGAAAGAGTGATAAATTTGGAGGAAACTGGAAGAGCGGTTTCACCAAGAGATACTATATTGGAGGTATCTGAGCTCACTGAGGAAAGAGTGATAAATTTGGAGGAAACTGGAAGAGAGGTTTCCCCAAGGGATATTACATTGGAGGTATCTGAGCTCACTGAGGAAAGAGTGATAAATTTGGAAGAAACTGGAAGAGAGGGTTCCCCAAGGGATACTATATTGGAGGTATCTGAGCTCACGGAGGAAAGAGTGATAAATTTGGAAGAAACTGGAAGAGCGGTTTCTCCAAGGGATATTACATTGGAGGTATCTGAGCTCACTGAGGAAAGAGTGATAAATTTGGAAGAAACTGGAAGAGAGGGTTCCCCAAGGGATACTATATTGGAGGTATCTGAGCTCACGGAGGAAAGAGTGATAAATTTGGAAGAAACTGGAAGAGCGGTTTCTCCAAGGGATAGTATATCGGAGGTATCTGAGCTCACTGAAGAAAGAGTGATAAATTTGGAAGAAACTGGAAAAGACGTTTCTCCAAGGGATACTATATTGGAGGTATCTGAGCTCACAGAGGAAAGAGTGATAAATTTGGAAGAAACTGGAAAAGAGGTTTCTCCAAGGGATACTATATTGGAGGTATCTGAGCTCACAGAGGAAAGAGTGGTAAATTTGGAAGAAACTGGAAGAGAGGCTTCCCCAAAGGATACTATATCGGAGGTATCTGAGCTCACTGAGGAAAGAGTGATAAATTTGGAAGAAACTGGAAGAAGAGAAATATCCTTACAGGAAAATGCCCCAGAGGTCAGCACTACAGATGAAGTAGAAACAGGTTTAGAAGAAACTAGAAGCGAGATTTCTATAAGGGAGAATGTTCCAGAGATGGTTGATGCCACTGAGGAGAGAGAAATACATTTGGAAGAAACTGAAAGAGGAGAAATAGACATAGAAGGAGAGGTCAAGACTCAAGGTGAAATGGAGACAGATTGGAAAGAAATTGGAAAAGAAACTTCCCCAAGGGAAAAGGTACCAATGGATATCAGTGCCATAAGGGAAAAGGAGATTGATTTGAAAGAAACTGAAGAAAGAAACCTTTCTCTGATGGAAAAGCAATCAGGAAAGATAACTGCTATTGAAGAAACAGAAGCAGATTTGAAAGAAACTGGAGGAGACATTTGCTTGAGGGAAAGCAGATTAGAAGAGATTAGTCCTCCTGAAGAAATGGCTGCAGATTTGGAAAAAACTGGAAAAATAGACATTTCTTTAAGGAAAAATGGAGCAGAGGAGACTAAGACCTCAAGACAAACTGAGACTGATTTAATACAGAGCAGTAGTAGTTGCTGCAGCACTGTGCCTTCACTAAATATCAAAGTATGTATTTTTCTGGTCTTTATAAAATTTTGAACACTTTTTCATAGAAAATTATCAAAATAAAAATTTGTGATTATTGCTTTTAAATCCCACAACATTTAAAATCTCTAAAAGCTTAAAGTCTTTCTCAGCTGTAAATTCTATGTTATAGGACCTTAAATTATATATCTTTAAAAAAATAATTTAAAAATATTTAATTATGGAGAAGTAAACCATTCTTAATGTAAGTTTGAAGTTATTCTTTTAGCTAAAAGGAGTGTAGGGGGTTGGACTGAATTTGTGCTAACGCTAGTATGAACATACATTAGAATTATTTCTTTTGACCACATCTTTCTAAGTTTTTATTTATTTAGAGCAAGGGGAAGGAGCAGAAGGAGAAAGACAATCCCAAGCAGACTCTGCATTGAGCAGGGAGTCCAATGTGGGGCTCCATCTTACAACCCTGAGATCATGACCTGAGCCTAAACCAAGAGTTGGTTGCTTAACTGACTGAGCCACTCAGGTGCCCCCCTATTCCACTTTTAAATTTTCTTATTTAAAATTTTTTTTCAAATTTCATTTTAGAGTGAGAATGAGTATGAATGGGACAGGGGCAGAGAGAGACAGAATCTCAAGCAGCTCCATGGTCATCAAGAAGCCCAGTTTGGGGCTTGATCCCACGACCTTGGGATCATGACCTGAGCTGAAATCAAGAGTTGGACTCCCAACTGACTGAGCCACCCAGGTGCCCCTAAAATTTCCTTTTGTTAAAAGTTTCCAGTTGAGGTACTTGGTTATTAGCTCAGTTGGTGGATCAATCATACAACTTTTTTTTTTTTTTTTAAGATTTTATTTATCCATGAGAGACACAGAGGGACACAGGAAGAGGGAGAAGCAGGCTCCATGCAGGGAGCCCGACGTGGGACTTGATCCTGATCCCGGGTCCCCAGATTCACACCCTGGGCTGAAGGCGGCACCAAACCGCTGAGCCACCCAGGCTGCCCCCCCCCTTTTTTTTTAAGCATGTGACTCTTGATCTTGGGGTTGTAGGTTTGAGCCGTATGTTGAGTATAGAGATTACTTAAAAATAAGATCTTTAAGAAAAAACAAAAGTTTCCAGTTACTGGAAGTTCACACTGTTGTGACATTTTCCATTTGTGCTGATTTACTTTGGTTGATTTCTATAACTTCCTCCAGAACATTAGCAGTGAAGTACTGTCCATGGTGCATACACCTGAAGAAGAAACAAATTCTGAAAAGGAACTATCAGATCACTTGAGCCGTTTGAAAACTTTGCAGATTTCTGAACCTGATAAAACAGAAGACCAGGGGATACTATCTTCAGATGTTCCAGAGCAGTTTTCAGATACTAATTTAAGGTACAAGTGTATTGATCTGTGTGCTTTTAAAGACAAAGCGTTTAGAGTTATAGTTTCAGATTGTGTGAAACTAAGTAAGGTTTTAAGACCTATCCTCTATAGCATAGTGTTCTAGATTTTAAGCTGGGTTTGGGATGATTGGAAGGGAATTTTGAGGTCGTCGTGACAGTAGATTGAGAGAATTACTAACGTCGGAATTTTACGTTATACACAATCCTATGTCAACGTGGGTGTGAGACAACCTGTATTTTTGCAAAGATGTTATTTGTAGGCTTATATTTGGATTGTACTCATGTTTTTCAGGATCTACCAAATAGTCCAGTTTGTTTTCCTCTGAAGAATTAGAATTAATATTTACTGCTAGTTTCTCAAGTTGTCCTTCGACTCTGTTCTCATTGCCCCTTCAACTCATTCTAAAGGTTGATAATCCTTTTTCCAAAAGCAAATCTCTTCCTCAAGAGCAGAAGCCACTTGAAGTTAGACCAGCACCTTTTGTGAGAAGTCGATTCAAAAGACCAAAACCAAACTTAGCAAGAGCAACTTTAAAGAGAGAGACTACAGAAGCAGAAAAACATGTACGTGGGAAGAAATCGGAAACTGATAAAACTGAGATAGTTGTGGTACCACAGAGCAGTGAAGAGATGAATACTTCCCCTTCTCAACATGTGAGTACTATTCAAGGTGGATGTTTTTTGTGTTAGCTCTTATGGTTATTAAAGTAAAAGAACTGGGAGTAACATTTCACAAATATTTTCTCTTGTAATTTCTGCTGCCTGTGGTACTGTTCTTGCTGTACTTAATGTCCCTCATATGCCATGTGGTTTTATAAAAATCTCGTAGGTCTCACAATGGGCAGATATGTCATGGGAAGGAATTTAAGAAGCCTAGGCTCCAGTTTTGACCCTTTATTCATCATGTGACCGTAGCCAATGATGCGGCTGGCTTCTTCACAGGAAAAACTGAGATTGATAGTCATTCTTTATTTTACTTGGTTGTTAAGGTAAAGAGTTAGAAGCTTGATGGGAATTAAAGGAGATATTTTATTTACTTTGTTAACTTGGTCCATAACAAATTAAGATCGTGTGATACAGTATCAAAAACTTTGAAAGGAAGTGTTAACACTCCTAAGTTGATTGTTCTAAGCATGTAAGTACTTTTTTGGCCATATAGATGGCAACAGGTACATGAAGAGATACTCAACATCACTGATCATCAGGAAAATGCAAATCAAAACCACAATAAGCTATCACCTTACAACAGACAGAATAACTAATATCAGAAAGACAAGAAATAACAAGTGTCGGCAAAGATGTGGAGAGAAACTGTCATGCACTATTAGTGGGAATGTAAATTGATGCAACCACTGTGGAAAACAGTGTGGATGTTCTTTAAAAAATAAGGATCCAGGAATTCTAGTAGTGGACATTTGCCCAAAGAATATGGAAAGAGGGGGATCCCTGGGTGGCGCAGCGGTTTAGCGCCTGCCTTTGGCCCAGGGCGCGATCCTGGCGACCCGGGATCGAATCCCACATCGGGCTCCCGGTGCATGGAGCCGGTTTCTCCCTCTGCCTGTGTCTCTGCCTCTCTCTCTCTCTCTCTCTCTCTCTCTCTCTGTGACTATCATAAATAAATAAATAAAAATTAAAAAAAAAAAAAAAGAATATGGAAAGATTTGGGCAAATGTCCACTACTAGAATTCCTGGATCCTTATTTTTTAAAGAACATCCACACTGTTTTCCACAGTGGTTGCATCAATTTACATTCCCACTAATGGACCCTTATGTTTATCATAGCATTATTTACAGTAGACAAGATAGGAGGGCAACCGAAGTGTCTACCAATAGATGAATGGATAAGGAAAATGAATTATGTATGTACAATGAAGTGTTACCCAGCCATTAAAAAAAAAAAAGAGAGAGATGTTGCCATTTACAGTAACATGGATGGACCTAGGAGTCCATTTTGCCAAGTGAAATATTATGCTAAGAGAAATAAGCCAGAGAAAGGCAACTACCATGTAATTTCACTTAACATGTGGACTCTAAAAAACAACAAAAAACCAGAAGCAGACTCGAATACAGAGAATAAACTGGTGGTTGCCAGAGGAGAAGTGGGTGGGGGGATGGAGGAAATAGGAAAAGGGGATTAAGAGATATAGACTTCCCAGGGTGCCTGGCTGACTTAGTTGGTAAACCATGCAACTCTTGATCTTCAGGTTATAAATTTGAACCCCATGTTAGGTGTAGAGATTACTTAAAATCTTCAAGAAGTACAAACTTTCAGTCCTGAAATAAGTCACAGAGAAAAAAAAGTATAGCATAGGGAATATAGTTAATAATATAGTAATTGTGAATGGTGACAGGTAGTGACTATACTTACCATGGTGAATATTGAATAATGTAAAATTGTTGAGTCACTGTGTTGTAAAACTAATAAAGCATGGTATGTCAACTATATTTCAATAATTAATAAAGACTAGTTCGCAAAAAATAATAAAAGAATAAATTTTCTAAAAGTACCATTTTGGAGGATGGCTGGGTGGCTCAGTGGTTGAGTGTCTGCCTTTGGCTCAGGTGGTGATCCCAGTGTCTTGGGATCAAGTCCTGCACTGGGCTCCACAAAGGGAGCCTGCTTCTCCCTCTGTCTATGTCTCTGCCTCTCTCTCTCTCTCTCTCTCTCTCTCTCTCTCTCTCTCTCTCTGTGTGTCTCTCATGAATAAATAAATAAAATCTTGAAAAAAATGATTGTAGAAGAACCATTTTGGATTAAAATTCTTTTATGGTTTTATTTTGTTTATTAAAAAATATTTATTTATGAGAGACAGAGAGAGAGAGAGAGAGGCAAAGATAGGCAGAGGGAGAAGCAGGCTTCTCACACGGAGCCCAGTGTGGGACTCCATCCCAGGACCCAAGATCATGCTCTGAGCCGAAGGCAGCCGCTCAACCCGCTGAGCCACCCAGGCGTCCCAGAATTCTTCTTTTATATTTTAAAGTAGCTTATTAGTTCTGGGGCTCCCGAGTAGCTTGGTTGTTTAAGCATCTGACCCCTGATTTCAGCTCAGGTCTTTATTTCAGGATCGTGAGTTCAAGACTGGTGTGGATCTTACTTAAAAATAAATAAGCTTTGCACAATGGCAGTATCATAGCCAATGAGGTTTATCTGAGGCGTGATTATTGCTAATTGAAATATAAAATAGAATAGCTTAGCTCTTACTATGTTTGACAATTTGTACTTTTTCTTCTTATATGTTAAGAGGTATAATTTTTTTTATTTTATCTGATTATAAAAATTTCCAATTGAAAAAATATGTAATCTAAAATATGAGAGTCTATTGTAATGTCCCATTTCTCCCTCCCAAGCTAATCAATCATGTAGCTATTTTGAGTATATCCACCCAACCCTTTCTGTATAGGAATTTATATATAAATAATGTGTTGGTATTTTCATTGTTTTCCAAAAATGGCATAATAACTTCTCGTTTTTTCACTTAATACAGTATTATTTTTGGATCAGTATATACAAATTTGTCTTCTAAATGGCTCTGGACTGTTCCATTATAAACAAATTATAATTTATTTAATACTCTACTGATAGGTTTGTCTTGTTTCCAGTTTTTTTATTTTGTTCTTGCTTTTTTGGAGGGCTATTAAATCGGTATAGTAAATATCCTTGTGTATAATTTTCTGTATACTTGAGTATTTTTATAAGATACATTTCTAGAAGTGCTGGGAATTTAAACTTTTGGTGGATACTGTTGTCTTCTATATAGACTTGACCAGTTTATTTTGCTAGTAGTATATGAAAGTTCTTGTTTCCCTATACTTTTATCAACCCTTGATGAAATTTTTCTTACCGGCCTTCTAGGGTGTGGCTTCCCTAACGACATCAAGAGAAAAAGACAAATCAGGTTACAGGCAGGAGGAGGCTCTGATATTACCATGTATACAGACTGAAAAGGACCTTTCACCTGCGAGTTCTTGTGATCCTGAAGAGAAGGCTCAGCCTACAAAGGCCCAGGAAAAGGAATTAGTTGTTTATATGAGGTAAACAGTGATACTTTTTTGAGAATCTAAACTATATTTTTTAAAAAAAATAAGGAAATTTGAGAGAGAAATCTTTCAAGTATTTCTTCATTGTTTTTTTTTTTTTTTTAAAGATTTATTTATTCATTCATTCAGAGAGAGTGAAGAGAGAGGCAGAGACACAGGCAGAGGGAGAAGCAGGCTCCATGCAGGAAGCCCGATGTGGGACTCGATCCCGGGGTCTCCAGGATCACACCCCGGGCTGCAGGCGGCGCTAAACCGCTGCGCCACCGGGGCTGCCCTATTTCTTCATTGTTATTCAGATCTGTTACTTTATTTCATTTCATTTATTTCTTTTATTTATTTTACTTTATTTTATTTATTATTATTGTTTTTAAAGATTTTATTTATCCATTCATGAGAGACACAGAGAGAGGCAGAGACACAGGCAGAGGGAGAACCAGGCTCCATGCAGGGAGCCCAATGTGGGACTTGATCCCGGAACCCCAGGATCACACCGTGGGCTGAAGGCAGATGCTCAACTGCTGAGCCACCCAGGCGTCCCATGTTACTATATTTTAAAAGTGAATACCAAGCATACTTGACTGACTGACTTTTTCTTTCTTTCTTTCTTTCTTTCTTTCTTTCTTTCTTTCTTTCTTTCTTTCTTTCTTTCTTTCTCTTTCTTTCTTTCTTTCTTTCTCTTTCTCTCTCTCCTTCCTTCTTTCCTTCCTTCCTTCCTTCGTTCCTTCCTTCCTTCCTGATTTATTTGTTTGAGAGAAGGGTAAGTGCTCAGGGAGGAGGGGCAGAGGGAGAGAGAGTCATAAGTAGACTCCACGCTAAGCTCAGAGTCCTACATGGGGCTTGATCTCTTCACCCTGAGATCACAACTTGAGCTGAAACCAAGAGTTGAATGCTTAACGGACTGTGCCCCACAGAGGCTCCAAGGTTACTTCATTTATTTTTATTCATATGTCAGACTGCCTAAAATAGAAAACACATTGAGTTACACTTTTTAATGCTTCCCTGCTTGTATTCACTGTTAGCTACTTAAGGATTTATACAAATCATTGCATTTAAAAATACATGTTTGTAAGGATTATATTCATTATCTTCTTAAATATTGTAGTAGAAGACTTATTTACCATTTTAACCATTTTTTATGTATGTTATCTAGTGGCATTATCATACATTCACATTGTTTTGCAACAATTACCTCATGTATCTCCTGAACATTTTCATCTTCTCAAACTAAAACTCTATCCATTAACAATACCACCTCATCCCTCCTCTTTTATTCCCTGACAGCTACCTTTGTACATTGTCTCTGTGAATTTGAATCTTTTAGCTACCTCATATAAATTCATTGCCTTTTGAAAATTAACTATTTTTTAAATAAAAGAAGATATACTTATCAATATAATTTGATTTTCCTCTAATTGCACAAAAATGTATAGTTTATGAAAGGAGACTCAAGTTTTATGATTTTAGTTTTCATTTTTTTACAATCTAATTCCTTCTCTCCCTATCCTCTTTTTTTAGGGCTCAAAATACGAATACTTTCCAGCAAGAAGAGAAGGAAAGCATTATCCCACCTGCTCGAATAGTAAGGAGCCGACTTCAGAGACCCAGACCAAACATAAGAAAGACTGGACAGACGCAGATAGGAAAAAGTGAAGCTGAAGGCATCCTTAAGGAAGACAGAACAATTGTACAAAATGATGAAACTAAAAAACTCTTGACTGTGGTGAGTTATTGTTACATAATTAAATTGAGCCTTTTAATGCATTTTGAAACACAAAATGACAACTCACACTGGGCTTAGAATATAGGCATCTGACACCTCTGCTCAATGAGTATATAACATACCTAGTTCTGTTCCAGATTGACCATTCTGTTTTTTTTTTTTAAGTGAAAATAGATATATTTTTTCCCTAACTAATGAACCTGTTCATTGTGAAAATGTTCAATTAGTACAAAATATAATGATTATCCTGGTCATAACACCCTTAGGTAACCACTGAAAACCTTTTGACGTACCTTACTAGGTATATCTCCATGCATACATGTGTGTACACTAATGTAACTTTAAATAATAAAATCACTGGGGCACCTGGCTTACTCAGGTGGTGGAGCATGCAACTCTTGATCTTGGGTTTGTAAGTTCAAGCCCCACTGGGTGTAGAGATTACCTAAACATAAAATAAAATATTTTAAAAATTAATAAATAATTGTGTGCATGTTATTTGACTTATTTTTTACTTAATATATTAAATGACTTTCTATGTCAAGAACTACGGAGAGTACATCATTTTTCATTGCTGCATAACAGTTTGCTCTTTGATGGTTAAACCAATCTTTTATTGATGTATGTTTTGATACACATCAAAGTAGTGTAATGCCCTTTTCAACAGAGCTTGTTTCTTTGTCCTTTTTTAATTTACCAAGGGAAAATCTATATCTAGAGTGATTGTAATCCTTGTTTGGACCCTCCCTTACCCCTTGGTGGCAGGGTGGGGGGGGGTCAGTGGGTGTTCACAACAGTTAGTTATTTAGTTTTTAAAGCATTGTGTAAAGATAGTAATTGCAGTAATTGAAACTTTTTCTCTGAATTAGACAATTTTCTTTTGGACAGCAAAGAATGAACAGTGCATACCTAGTTTGACTCCTAGTTTTGAAAAACTCAGTACCATTCTTAATGATTGAAGTATTTTAGGAGATATGTTCATTTGTTAAAACAAAAACAAAAACTATTTTTTTGTCCTTTTAGCCAAATTCTCCAGTTGGAACTAAAATCGAAGTTGTATCCTCTAAAGTTTCAGAAGATAGAATTTATGAAAACCAGAGTCACATGGTTCTTGTAGAACCTCTTCATCTTAACAAAGTAAATGTTGTAGATGAAAAGATGAGGTGAGTTTGCTTTTAATCAGAAAAGCATAAAACTTTTTAAAGATCAAGTTTAAAGATAAAGATAAAATTTTACATCAAGAAAATATTGTGAAAGGGTAAAGTAGTAGTTAATTATGAAATTGAATATTTTGGGCAGCCTGGGTGGCTCAGTGGTTTAGTGCTGCCTTCAGCCTGGGGCTGGATCCCAGAGAGATGTGGGGGGAAAATTTTTTTTTTAAATATGCTTCTTCAAATACTATAAGAATTGTATGATTGATACTCTTAATTTATAGCTTCTCCACAGTTTAGTGAGCATCTTCATTTTTTATTTTAAAACTAAATTTTTTTTTAACTAAATTTAATAGGAGACAGAGGTTCTGTTTTTTATTTTATTTTTTTAAAATATTTTATTTATTCATGAGAGACACAGACAGAGAGAGAGGCAGAGACATAGGCAGAGTGAGAAGCAGCTTCCATGCAGGGAGCCCAATGTGGGATTTATCCTAGAACTCCAGGATTGTGACCTGAGCCAAAGGCAAATGTTCAACCCCTGAGCCACCCAGGCATCCCTAGACAGAAGTTCTTAAGTTCTTTGTATATTTACAAATTACAAATTTATATCCTTCTTAAATTCATGAATAGGAAGTACTATGAATTACTTAATATATGCTGTATTTAGAATTGTGTCCCAAACCAAATGGTAAGAATGTTATTATCTTTTTTTTTTTTTAGAATGGTATCTTTTAAATGAGTTACACTAGAAAGGTGAAGATAGTTCAGTACTACCACTTTTATTTATTGCTTGTAATTTGCTTTATTATTATTGATACTACTTTAAAAAAAAAGATTTATTTAGCATGCTCCTGTGTGAGTGAGTGGGGAGAGGGGCAGAGGGAGAAAAAGAATCTCAAGCAGATTCCCCAACACGGAGCCCCATGCAGGGCTTGATCTTACAAGATCAACTTTCTTACTTGATCTTTCAAGTTATGAAATCATAACTTGAGCCAGAATCAGGACTTAGACTCTTAACCAACTGAGCTACCCAGGTGCCTTGATACTACTTTTTGTTCAGCAGTGATCCAAGAATGCCTCATTGCAAGGGTACCAATGGAGAGAGGACCCCAAAAAAGTGAAAGAATAGCAGGGCCAGCGGGATGTCTGGGGGAGAGGGAACAGCAGTTCCAAAGTACTTAAGGCAAGAGCATACCTGGCTTGTTTGAGGAATAGTAAAGGGAGCTAGTGTGAAACAGGGAAAGAGAAGGGAGAGTAGTAGATGTAGGAAGGTGTAAAGGCTGACCGAGGAGAATGGCAGATGATATAGGACCATTGTAAGGAATTTGATTTTGACTCTAAGTGAGCCTTTAAAGAAGCAGTGACCTTCAAGGTCAGCCTTTCATATACTCTTATTTATAATTGACTAGGGAGACCTAGAGGATTTAAATGGCTTTTCAAAATAACATTGCCAAATTAGTTTTTAAACTTAAGTTTTTAGGATTTATGACTTTCAGACCGGCAGATTCCTGTAGTTACATAGGCAGACCATCCTAAAAGAAACTGCGTATTTCAAGAGATTTTATTTTGAACTTTTGTGTTTTTTAATGAGAGAAATCAAACTTTCCAACACATTTTTAATTTAAATTCAATTAATTAACATACACGGTATTATTAGTTTTAGAGGTAGAGGTCAGTGATAAGTCTTATATCACACCCAGTGCTCATTATATCAGGTACCCTCCTTAATGCCCATCACCCAGACACCCCATCCCCACACCCACCTCCCCTCCAACAACCCTTAGTTTGTTTCCTGTGGTCAAGAGTCTCTTCTGGTTTGTCTCACTCTCTGATTTCATTCTGTTTTACTTTTTTTCTCCCTTCCCCCATGATCCTCTGTTTTGTTTGTTAAATTCCCCATATGAGTGAGATCATATAATTATCTTCCTCTGATTGGCTTATTTCGCTTAGCATAACACCTTCAGTTCCATCCACATCATTGCAAATCACAAGATTTTTTTTTTTTGGTGGTGGAATAGTAGTCCATTGTATACACACACAAACAACACACACACACATCATATCTTTATCTGTTCATCTGTTGATGGACATCTGGGCTCTTCCCCTAGTTTGGCTGTTGGGGCATTGCTGCTATAAACATTGGGGTGCAAGTGCCCTTCAGATCACTACATTTGTATCTTTGGGGTAAATAACCAGTAGTGCAATTGCTGGGTGGTAGGGTAGCTATGTTTTCCAGAGTGGCTGCAGCAGCTTACATTCCCACCAACAGTATAATAGGGTTTCCCTTTCTCCGCATCCTCACCACCATCTGTCGTTTCCTGACTTGTTAATTTTAGTCATTCTGACTAGTGTGAGGTGGTATCTCATTGTGATTTTGATTTGTAGTTTTCTGATGCCGAGTGATGGGGAGCATTTTTTCGTGTGTCTGTTGGCCATTTGTATGTCTTTGGAGAAATGTCTGTTCATATCTTCTGACCATTTCTTGATTGGATTATTTGTCCTTTGGGTGCTGAGTTTGATAAGTTCTTTATAGATTTTGGATATCAGTCCTTTATCTGATAAGATATTTGCAAGTGTCTTCTTCCATTCTGTAGATTGCCTTTTGGTTTTGTCAGCTGTTTGCTGTGCCGAAGTTTTTTCTCATGATGAAGTCTCAATAGACGAAGTCCTAGTAGTCCATTTTTGCCTTTGTTTCCCTTGCCTTTGGAGACATGTCTAGCAAGAACTTGCTACAGCCGAGGTCAAGAAGGTTGCTGCCTGTGTTCTCTAGGATTTTGATGGATTCCTGTCTCATATTTATATCTTTCATCCATTTTGAGTCTCTTTTTGTGTCTGGTGTAAGGACTTAGTCTAGTTTCGCATGGCTGTCCAATTTTCCCAATGCCATTTGTTGAGAGACGTTTATTTCCATTTTTTCCATTGGATGTTCTTTCCTGCTTTGTCAAAGATGAGTTGAACATAGAGTTGAGGGTTCATTTCTGGGTTCTCTGTTCTGTTCCATTGATTTGTGCATTTGATGATCATGATCTTGTAATGTAGCTTGAAGTGAGGCATTATGATGCCATCAGCTTTGGTTTTCTTTTCCAGGATTCCTTTGGCTGTTCATGGTCTTCTTTCTGGTTCCATACAAATTTTAGGATTATTTGTTCCAACTCTGTGAAAAAGTTGATGGTATTTTGATAGGGATTGCACTGAATTTATAGATTGCTCTAGGTAGTGTAGACATTTTAACAGCATTTGTTCTTCCATGAGCATGGAACGTTTTTCCATTTCTTTGTATCTTTCTCAATTTCTTTCATGAGTGTTCTATGGTTTTCTGAGTACAGATTCTTGGCCTCTTCAGTTAGGTTTATTCCTAGGTATCTTACGGTTTTTGGTGTGGTTGTAAATGGGATCAACTCCTTAATTTCTCTTTGTTTTGTCTCATAGTATATAAATGCAACTGGAAGATATCAAACTTTAAAATTTTTTTATGGAAAACCACACTCCTTTTTTTTTTCTTCTAAAGATTTTATGTATTTATTCATGAGAGACTCAGAGAGGCAGAGACACAGGCAGAGGGAGAAGCAAGCTCCCTGTGAGTACCAATGTGGGACTCCATCCCAGGATCCTGGGATCACAACCTGAATCAAAGGCAGACACTCAACCACTGAGCCACTCAGGTGCCCAGAACAACCTTTTTCTCTTCATGAAATTTATACCACTTATTTGCTTTATCGTGAATGGTAATTTCTTCAGAGTAAAAACCTTTATAGTTTTAATGTTAGACTGTTCCTAAGTTCAGTATTGTCTTGTTCCTTTTGTTATCAGTAGCATGTTAGGTTTATATATCTATTTTATTCTTATTTGCCTTTGTAGAATTGCACTTAAGATTAGTCTCCAGCATATATGTTTCATTGAACTCTTGATATGTATATACCTAATTTTCTTTATAATATCCAAGTTTAAAAAAAAATATCCAAGTTTATATTGGTTTTAAGCTTCCCAATTCAGAATTCAGATTCTTGTTAATTATTAAAATATTTTCTAGGAAAATAAGACAGCTGTTTAAGGGTTGTTTTGGGAGTTATACCTATTCTATTGAACGTCAAACCTTGTCTTTTTCTGATTTGGCAGATACGAATAGATTATTTTGAGATCCTATGACATGACTGTCTGTAAACCCTTTTCCATAAATGAAAGGCCTGTGATGGGAGAACAGATTCTGGCTTTCAAGCTTGGTCTTGAACCAGAAGGGCCAACGATATTGTGACCATTGTATATTTGCTTATGCTTCAGAGCCCAGTTGAAGATAATTGTTTAAAGTAACTTTATGAAATCCATGTTTAACTACTTTGATTTTTTTGGTATCTAGTTGTTTCTTTGAAAAATTACATGAAGTACTATGATGCTACACACCAGAATCAATTAAAGTTAAAAAAAAATATTAGTATTACTGTAAAACTATTTCCCAGACTATACAGAAAATGGAAATTATAAAGGCTTTTGGAGTCTTTATATCAGTCTGTGATTTCATTCTATGTGCTTGGTTTTAAAGCCAATTTATATATAGTTGTTTGAAAATGGTTTGTGTTCAAAATTGTTTGATATAACAGCTGTTACATCAATAAGGAATATCCTGATTTTGGTTTTTCATCATAATTTGTGCTTCATTCTAGAGATGAACCTAAAAGTTCCATTCCTAGTCCAGCACATTTGGTAAGAAGGCGATTCCAAAAGGTTAAGCCAAATTTGGGAAGAGCACATGGTAAGAAAGAGGAACCAGACATTGGAAGAGACAGAGCAGATCAGAGTGAGGCAAGGAAGCCAGAAAATAATTTGCTGCAGCCAAGGGATTCTGACACCCATCTTCAAAAAGTAAGTTTGGAAAAAATACTTTTTTATCATTGGGTTCTGTTTTGTCAAGATCATTAAGAGAATTTTTAAGAATACAAATTTTGTTTTTTGTACTGTAAATTTTATAAAAATAGAATGACCTTCTAATATTATAAAAAGTTAGAAACCAGTCACACGTGTGTGTGTGTGTGTGTGTGTGTGTGTGTGTGTGTGTGTGAATAAGCTTAGAGCTTTAGGCACAGCTACTGAACCAAATTATCATAGAGATTGTTTCTATGGTAACATTAGCTGTTTCTTCTTAAATTTAAGGAAAAGGCTGGTTTTCTGACATCTTCAGAAGTTTCATCAAGAAAAGATTGTATAGATTCCAAAGAGGCTTGTTTGGCAAAAAAAAAAGCTCATTCAGAAGTTGGACCATCAGGAAGTGTTGGAGAAAAAACTGGAAGAGATAATTCTGTGTCTTTAGTTGTTGAGGAGCAATGTGTCAGTAAACTATCAAGGTAAAGTTTTATTTAACAAATACTTTCAGAATAAGAAATAAAAATAACTTACTCTTTATAGATATCCTACCTTAACTTATTGATAGAGTAAAAAGATCTGTTAACAGAAATGTAGAAGGTTTTTTATTTACAGGTCTGTTCCTTTCCCACTTAGGATTTTTATTTACTTAAAGTTTACCTTTTTCTGATGTTCTTAGGAAGATATTTCTTTCCTACATTTACAGTTTCTGGATATTAAGTGTATTAGACATGAGCAGAAAAACGTGACCAAAGTAGTATGAATTCCCTAAATAATTAAGGTGATAGTTTGATTTGGGCCATAAACATAGGTGAAGGGTACTCACGTTCTATAGTTTTTTTTTTTTTTTTTAATTTTTATTTTATTTATGATAGTCAGAGAGAGAGAGAGAGAGAGAGGCAGAGACATAGGCAGAGGGAGAAGCAGGCTCCATGTACCGGGAGCCTGATGTGGGATTCGATCCCGGGTCTCCAGGATCGCGCCCTGGGCCAAAGGCAGGCGCCAAACCGCTGTGCCACCCAGGGATCCCCACGTTCTATAGTTTTTAAGGGGAGTGAAAAGGAACTTAAATTCTAAAAAACAACTTTGTTCTGATGGATTTTCTGCCTTCCCTTCTTTATTTTAACCTCTTCTGTTTACCCACTAGGATACACCAATATCACTTTTTGATCCCATATTCTGTTTTACTGGATCATTTTCCTTTTCTCATTTTCTTCTAATAATTTCTAGTCTCATGTCTTATCCTCATTTAAATAACAAGGAAAAAATGGCCCCAGAATTAAAAACTTACTATGAAAAATGTGTAGGTAGAACTAAGAATGAACTCTGAATAAGAAACTAGTAGTAATAGTACATTTCTTTCTTCATTTCACAGAGTAACTTTGACATAATGGATTGTGGGTGTTTTCATTTTAATGGCTTGAAGTGGGACTTCTTTCTAAGATTTGGTTTTCATTACAATATCTTTCTCCTTGTGCCTGTAATGACTATACTGTTATTTTGATTAAACGTCCAGCTCTCCACAGCTGTTAAAAGAATCAAATTACTCTAAAATTGGTCTGGAACGAAGAACAACTATCTCCTCTGCTTCAGAGTGTGAGGTAGATCATAGTGGAAGGAGAATGCATCGCAAGATGAAACCAAGTGTCACCAGAGGGCGTGGATCTAAACGAGTTCGAAGTAAGACCTCTAAGAAGGAACCTCGTGCTTCTAAGGCCACGCTGGTGACTCTTCGGGCTTCACAGGAAGAAGATGAAGATGATGCTGAAGATTTTGAGCCTGATTATGAAGACGAAAGTTACCATCTTGCCCCAGAAGAAGTAAACAAAGCTCCAGTGTTTGTTCCCATTGGTCTCAGATCTCCAGAACCTGTTTCTGCTCAAATAGAGGAAACAATGGAAGAGGTGGTTTGTTTTTTTCAATTCTTGAAACTTTGTCTTTTTTTCTTAGAGTGTGTCTTATAGTATTGTTTCTTCTTAGTGATTATTTTGATTTGAAAAGTTTGTTTTCTAAATAGCCTCTACTGTATGTAATTTATTTGAGGCCTGGTGGATATCTGAAGGAAGGAGTAGAAGGAGGCTCCTGTGGTTACTTAAGCTTTATGACCCAGGCCCACTGTGAGGTAGTATAATAATAAGGAACAATTAGTTTCATTTAATATGTGGAGGTTGATTAATCTACTTTCTGATTAAGTTCTCTTTTTCATTTTGACAGGTGTTTTTTGTTAACTATCTGATAGGCTGAGGCTAAGTTTTAGTTGGTAAAGAAAGTAGAAGGGACGTATTCCTTTATTTTCTTTTTTTAATTGTGGTAAAATACACATAACATAAAATTTACCATCTTAGCTATTCTAAAGTGTGTAGTTTAGTGGTATTAAGTGTATCCATATTATTGTGCTGCACCATCACTACCATCTATCCACAGAACTTTTTTGTCTTGCAAAACTAAATCTTTACCCATTAAACAGTATATTCCCATTACCTCCTCCCCTCTTGATTATGGCAAGCACTATTCTACATTCATCTTTAGGACTTTAGGTACTTCATGTAACTAGAATCATACAGTATCTGTCCTCATCCATGTTGTAGCATTTGTCAGAATGTTCTTTAAGGTTGAATGATATTTCATCATGTACTATGCCACAGTTTATCTTTTCATCTGTCAATGGACAGTTGGATTGCTTCCATCTTTTCGGTACTGCAGAGAGTGGTGCTATGAACATGGGTGTACAAATGCCTCTTCTAAACCCTGTTCTCAGTTCTTTGGGGCATATACCTAGAAGTGGAGTCACTGTATTATATGGTAAAGTGTACACCGATTTTTACTCTTTTGAAAAACCTCCATACTGTTTCTATAACAGTTGCATCATTTCCCCTTCCTATCAGCAGTGTACAAGGTTTCTGATTTCTCCACATTCTCACCAGCTCTCCTTCCTTCCTTTCTTTCTTTCTTTCTTTCTTTCTTTCTTTCTTTCTTTCTTTCTTTCTTTCTTTCTTCTTTCTTTCTTTTTTCTTTTCTTTTCTTTCCTTTTCTTTTTCTTTTTTTTTTTCTTGGAGTAGCCATCCTAATGGATAGGAGGTGGAGGGACATAATATTTTAACTTACTTTGTTATAAGAGCTCCTTTTTTGGCTTCTTGGGTCTAGTATTCCAGCTTTGTTTCTGCCTCAATTTTCAGTAAATTACTCGGCTTAAAGAGCAGCACAACTGCATCTCTTCTGTATTGAGGATTTGTGATAATTTCTGAGTCATTTGCAACAGAATTTGGAGCTGAGATAGTTGTGATGATAATAATAAAAGAAGTAGGAGGGATCCCTGGGTGGCGCAGCGGTTTAGCGCCTGCCTTTGGCCCAGGGTGTGATCCTGGAGACCCGGGATCGAATCCCACGTCAGGCTTCCGGTGCTTGGAGCCTGCATCTCCCTCTGCCTGTGTCTCTGCCTCTCTCTCTCTCTCTCTCTCTGTGTGTGTGTGTGTGACTATCATAAATAAATTAAAAAAATTAAAAAAAAAATAAATAAAAGTAGGAAACTTAAATCAATTCAAGTAATGTTGAATCCAGAAGTAATAGATTATTGAATCTGTAAGTTCATATTTATTGTAAATGGAAGTCCACAGCCACCTTTATTTATTCACTGTTAATAATCACAAGGACAGCTGATTAATACTGCATAAAAAATGATTTAGCTGTATGTTTTGTGTTTTACAAATTTCATTGGTTTGAAAGGCAGATTGTTAAGAGAAAGAAGCCAGTTGCAAAAGAATCACATATAATTCCATTCACATGAAATGTCTTAAACAGGAAAATCTGTAGAGACAGAAAGTAAATTAGTGGTTTGGCTTAGGGATTTGGAGGTGAGGGGTTAAGAGAGTGATAACTGGGGACGCCTGGGTGGCTCAGTGGTTGAGTATCTGCCTTCGGCCCAGGGGGTGATCCTGGAGACCTGGGATGAAGTCCCACATTGGGCTCCATGTGAGAAGCCTGCTTCTCCCTCTGCCTGTGTCTCTGCCTCTCTCTCTGTATCTCTCATGAATAAATAAATAAAATCTTTAAAAAAAAAGTGAGGGCAGCCCAGATGGCTCAGCGGTTTAGCACCACCGCCTTCAGCCAGGGCCTGATCCTGGAGACCCGGGATCTAGTCCCACGTCGGGCTCCCTGCATGGAGTCTGCTTCTCCCTCTGCCTGTGTCTCTGTCTCTCTTTCTCTCTGTGTCTCTCATGAAAAAATAAAAATAAAATCTTAAAAAAAAAAAAGTGATAACTAATGGATATGGGGTTCTTGAAATAATGAAAATGTTCTAAAAGTGGAATATCTACAATATTTCCATTTATCATTCATTCTCAACTCTTCAGAAAAAATTTTTTTTCAAGTCACTTGAACTTTTTCATTGATCCCAGGTCTATAGAGTAGTAGCAAAGATTTTCTCTAATATTTGCTCCTGAAAAAAGACGCAGAAGTGTTACTATAGTAATTATATCATGAAGGCAGATTTTCATTCTTTTTTTTTTTTTTAAGATTTTATTTATCCATTCATGATAGTCACACAGAGAGAGAGAGAGAGAGAGAGAGAGAGAGAGAGAGGCAGAGACACAGGCAGAGGGAGAAGCAGGCTCCATCCAGGGAGCCCGACCTGGGATTCGATCCCGGGTCTCCAGGATCGCGCCCTGGGCCAGAGGCAGGCGCTAAACCACTACGCCACCCAGGGATCCCCAGATTTTCATTCTTGACTCTTTACTTTGTTTCTGTTGAATTGTACTTTTTTTTTTTTTTTAAAGATTTTATTTATTTGACAGAGCATGAGCAGGGGGAGTGGCCCACAGAGGGAGAGGGAGAAGCAGGCTCTCATTGAGCAAGGAGCTTGATGACAGACTCGATCCCAGGGCTCTGGGATCATGACCTGAGCAGGAGGCAGACGCTCAACCACCTGAGCCACCCGGGTGCCCCTGAATCATGATTTTTTATACTTCTCTCTCTGTTAATAAGGGAGTAGAAGCCAGACTGTCTTGTATACAGTCAGGAGATAAATCTTAGTCCTTTAATCCCCAGATTATAGGGGCCTTTGACCAAAAGACTACTAAGTGAGTAAATGTGAATGAATTCATTTTTTTCTTCTTACGTCCATTGCTATGGCTATCATGGAGTTGTGGGAGAGGATAGTTGCCGTGGTGCAAGGGTGGGTTTCCACTCCTCTCTCTTAAACCGTTGAAGAATGTATATAGTTAGATAGTTGCATGTCTGTTTTTCTCGGATTGTGAGTTCCTTGAGAGCAGAGACCAAACTTGCCTTACTCAGCTTTGTATCCTTGTATCTATTGCCCTCTAGTTTTTAGAAAGCACTCCATAAATAGATTGATGAGAGAAATTATAGGTAAGTAGACCAAAGTGGGGATAGTAAAAGTGAAATGCTAGGTACTAAGAAAATTGCCTTGGAAATTTTGCCTACTGTTTGTAAGGATCACAGACCCTTTGAAAACCTTAAATGTTTTAACTTTTGCCAAGTTGATGTCAGTCAATCTAAGAATTACTGTATTTCATTTTTAAATTGTGTATGAATGTGGATTGTTTCTTCAGTTTAACACTTTATTTTATCCTGTCATGGTGTTTTACTGAGTGTGGTATGCCAAAATGAAATAATGAAACTTCTTGTTTTTGACAGCTTGAAATAACCGTGAACGCACCAGATATAGGATGCATAGCTGTTGTTGAACATCCACTCTCAAACACAGATGTGACTACTCAGGAAATGAAAGAAGAAAGTATAAAGGCATTATCTGTTGTAAGCATCCATTTTAATGTGTTTTGTTTTAACTCTTTGTTTTATTTCAAATGAATGGAAGTTTATTTTGAAAGCTTTAAGTTGGGCAGCCCTGGTGGCTCAGCGGTTTAGTGCAGCCTGCATCCTGGGGTGTGATCCTGGAGACCCTGGATCGAGTCCCACGTCAGGCTCCCTGCGTGAAGCCTGCTTCTCCCTCTGCCTGTGTCTCTGCCTCTCTCTCTCTCTCCTCTCTGTGTATACTCATGAATAAATAAATAAAATCTTTAAAAAAAAAAAAAGAAAGCTTTAAGTTTACAAACCATTCTTACTACAATTTCTATCATTATAGGGAGCCATAGTAGAAACTGGTGAATAATCATGGATTTTGTATTTCGCTTGAAAGTATTGATTTTTGGTGTATGCATGAATAACTCTTAATATCCTTATAAACTGAGGTAAAGGTTCTGTTCCATTAAATCCATATTAAATACAAATTACTTAAAATATATTTAGTTGCATTTTGTTTGGTACTCTTCCTTATTTGATTAGTATTTATCTTGTTTTTGGAAATGAAGACTGGGAATTATACTCTTTAACAACTATTAAGATAAAACTCACACACCATGTAAGTCACCCATTGAAAGTTTACAATTTAGTGGGTTTTGGTATATTTATAGATATTTGCAAACATTGTCATGGTCAATTTTAGAGCATTTTTGTCACCTCAGAAAGAAACCTTGTGGCCACAAAGTAGTTGCTCCCTATTTCCTCCTACTGGTTACTAGATAACCAGTAATTTACTTTTTGTCTCTATAGATTTGTCTGTTCTGGATGTTTCATATAAATTAACTCATACAGTATGGACTTTTGTGCCTGGCTTTTTTCACTTAGCATAATATTTTCAAGATTCAGCCATGTTCTAGCATGTATTAGTACTTTATTCCTTTTTTTGGTCAGGTAATACTCCATATGGATAATACCACATTTTGTTTATCTGTTTATGTATTCATGAACATTTAGGTCGTTTCCATCTTTTGGCTATTATAAAGAATGCTACTGTAAACATTTATGTAGAAGTTTCTCTATTGACAGTAAGTACATTTTCATATTTCTTGGATACCTTCCCAGGAGTGTAATTGCTGGCTCATATGGTAACTCTGTGTTTAATAATTTGAGGAAGTAGCAAACTGTTTTCCAAAGCTGATGTACCATTTTAACATTCCCACTAGCAGTGTATAAAGGTTCCAGTTTCACATCCTTGCAAACACTTTTTATTTGACTTTTTGGATCTAGCCATCTTTAGTGAATATGAAATGGTACCTTCCTGTGGTTTTGATTATTTGCATTCTCTAATGGCTAATGACATCAAGCATGTTTTCATGTGCTTATTGACCGTTTGTAGATCATCTTTGTAGAAATGTCTATTCATAGCCTTTTCCCATTTTTTAAAATTCATGGTTTGTCTTTTTATTATTGAATTGTAAGAATTTTCTTATATTGTCTGGATACAAGTCTTTTGTCACTTACATGTTTGCAAATATTTTCTCCTATTCTGTGAATTGTCTTTTCATTTTCTTGATGGTTCACTTTAAAGTACAAAATTTCGAGCACCCGAGTGGCTCAGTAGTTGAGTGTCTGCCTTTGGCTCAGGTCGTGATCCCAGGGTGCTGGGATCGAGTCCCACATTGGGCTCCTCACAGGGAGCCTGCTTCTCCCTCTCCTTTTGTCTCTGCCTCTCTCTCTCTTTGTCTCTCACAAATAAATAAGTAAAATCTTCAATAAAAAGGTTTTTAGTTATGAAATCCAGTTTATCTTTTTTGTTGCTCATGCTTTTCTGTAATATCTAAGAATTCTTTGTGAAAGCCAAGGTCCTCAAGATTGACTCCAATTTTTCTTCTATTAGTTTTACTTATTTTTTATTTTTTTAGAGAGCACGCCTGCCGAGTTTGGGGGGCAGGAGCAGAGGGAGAGAGAAAATCTTAAGCTGGGTGTAGAGCCTGACATGGAGTTCAATCTCACGACCCTGAAATCATGACCTAAGAAATTAAGAGTCAGATGCTCAACTAACTGAGCCATCCTAATAGTTTTATAGATTTTCCTATAGTTTTTTTAAAAAGATTTTATTTATTTATTCATGAGAGATACACAGAGAGAGAGAGGCAGAGACACAGGCAGAGGGAGAAGCAGGCTCCATGCAGGGAGCCCGACGTGGGACTTGATCCTGGGTCTCCAGGATCACACCCTGGGCTGCAGGCGGCGCTAAACCTCTGCGCCACCAGGGCTGCCCAGATTTTCCTATAGTTTTACATTTAAGTCTAATCAATTTTGAATTAAATTTTGTATATTGTGTGAGGTTAGAGTCCTTCTTCATTGTGTATAACTGTACAGTTGTTGCAGTATTTCTTTGAAAAGACTCCTCCTCCATTGAATTATCTTGGATTCGTGTCAAAAATCAGTTGACTGTATATCTGGATTCTCAGTTCTATTCCATTGATTTATATGTCTATCCTTATACCAGTGATGCTCTATTGATTATGGTTGCTTAATGTTTTGGAATTAGAAAGAATATGTCATCCTACTTGATTCTTTGTTTAGGATTGTTTTGACTGTTGTGGAGCTCTTGGCAATTCCATATGGATTTTAAAAACTTGTCATTTTTGCACATTATGTAGGATTCTGATTAGGATTACATTGAATCTGTAGATCACTTTGTGGTGGGGGCTAGTCCCTCTTCACAATATTGTCTTCCAATGAATGAACATGAGTATTTGCCCATTTACTTAGGTTTTGATTTTTTTCAACAGTGTTTCATAGTTTGCACAGTATAGACTTTGCACTTCCTTTGTTAAATTTATTATCAAGCATGTTATTTTTGATACTGTTGTGAATGGAACTGTATTTTCAATTTCGCTTTCAGGTTCTTTATTGCAAATGTAGAGAAATATTGGTCTTACATCCTGGAACTTTGTTGAACTCTTTAGTTCTAGTAGCTTTTTTAGTTTATTCCTTAGACTTTTCTACATATAACATCATGACCTATGTTTAACAGTTTCCATTCCTTTGTAATAAATAATATTGAAGAACTGTAAAAATCATGGTTTTTTGAGACAGAACATATATTTGGCAAAATATATAAGACATTGTTTATCTTTTCCTCTTTTAGGAAGTGAACACAGGTGAACATATCCAAGATGAAACAGGTAACTGTTAATAAGGGAACTGCTAAAACTACTTGGTTAACACTAACAGGGTAATTTCGTATTGGTATTTGTTAGCAAATGAATCATTTTACTGGAGAGTTGAACAATATGTTCCACTGTTGAATGTGTTATATCCAGGAGAAACTTGGATTCTTGGAATAATTATGAAGTGAGTTAAGAATTAAATGTTTAGTAAAGAAATATTACTTATTTCCTCTATCTGCACAGTTGTACTTTCTTTGTAGTTAGTAAATTACTTAATGAGAAGGAGGCATTTTCAATGAGTAAAAGCTAACAATCAATGATTTCTTTTTTGTAGTAACAAAACATTGCCCTAGTAAGACATTAGTGGTATGGAGGATATTGAAACTTGTTGCTAGAGGATAAATATTTGAATTAAAAATGTTTTCTAAGTAAACAAACTTCAATTTTCAGCTTCATTTTTCTATTTTAATGTTGGTATATTTCCTCACAAGGTACCAGTGATGGAAGCACTGAAGCTGCTATAACTTTACTTACAATGGGAGATCTAGTGTTGCAGTCAGAGATTGGTACAGAGCAGAGTGATGGTAAGGATAAAATCTAAGTCCTACCAAAAAAAGCCTTTTATTTTTTAAAGATTTTATTTATTTGAGAGAGAGAGAGAGAGCATGAGAGAGTGAACATGAGGGGGAAGGACAGAGAGAGAGGGATAAGGAGGCTCCCTGCTGAGCAGACAACTGGAAGCAGGACTTGATCCCAGGACCTTGGAATCATAACCTGATTCGAAAGCAAATGCTTAACTGACTGAGCCAGCCAGGTGCTTCAAAAAAAGCCTTTTTTGGCTTTCAAGAAATTATACCCACATTTGACTAATAAGGCAGTATCTCCCTTTAACATTTGGCATAATTTTGTTTTTTTCCAGAAAAAGGTAATATGTGTGTATTGATCCATCTAACTTACCCCTTTAGATGTAGTAGCCACCATTTCAAAGTAGTATGCTTGGTTTATTTTAAAAAAGTTTTATTCCTGGAATAATATAGTGAGTCTTACACTTTATTCATCATAAACATGATAAACATAAGCATCATAAACATGGGTTAACTCATCTCATTGGTCACTGATCACTTTATACATGTTACTTTAGCAAAGGAGTTCCTGCTTTGGATTGTCTTCACAGTTACCTGACAATCGAATATAGTATGAAGGGACAATAGCAGTCATTGAAATAATCTAGTTGTGACTATTCTGTTACTTTGGACTGACCCAAAATATATGTCAACCCATAAGTATTAGACTAACCTTACAGAGAAGTTATGATCTTTACTGTCTGAGGACCCTTCTAGTTTACGTATACTAAATGGATAGTTATGCTAATTATATTCGTCCTCATTATTTTGTCTGGAGATGAGTTGCCTGCCATTTATTTTAGGCTTTAGACTTCTAGACCCATATCTATATATTTATTAAGGAGTTTTCTGGTTGGTGTTCCTTATATAGACTTATTTACTCTCTCATGTTTGTTTTTTTGTTTTTGTGGGGTTTTTTTTTGAGTAAATTATACACCCAGTGTGGGGCTCAAACTCATGTCCCCAAGATCAAGAGTGACATATTCTACCAACTGAGCCATCCAGGTGCCCATATATAGCTCGTTTCTCAATGACAGAGTATTGCTTTGGAGCTTGTCACAAATCTTTAGAAAATAATATGCAGGTTTTGAAAAATTGTAAATGAAGATAATCCTACCTTGAAACTTATTTGAGGCTATGTAGTTACTGAAGGTAACAGATTCATTTTTCCTTATAATAGCACAAAAATTATAGTCTAAGAATTATTAGGCTTAGAACAAGTCAAATCTCTGGTATAAAATATATGATCTTATATTTAAATTTGGAGCCAAAAAGAGTAAACTTTAAAAATGATATAGAATTTTACAGTTGCTTAATGTAGAGGGATTTATTTTCTTTGGACACCTACTTGTATTGGGTCATTTTTAATTTTCTCTTTTTTTCTGTAATAGGAGTATGCGTACTTCTTGATGTTCATTCAAAGGATAAAAGCTGTGTTCCTTTTAGCCCACATAATGTAAATCACAAAATTATTCCTGAATGTCAGGAACTTTCTTCAGCTGTCAATACTACATCTCCATCATCATTAGAAGAAAACAAGATTGTATTGGAAGAGCAAAGTACTAAAGAAGAAACTGATTTAATGGAGAAAGTAAAGGAAAACGCTATATCCATCAGGTTTATTTTGCTTTCTTAAACTCTTAAGTTTTATAGTATGCAATTAATAAATATATTTTTAAAAAAGATTTTTATTTATTTATTCATGAGAGGCAGAGACATAGGCAGAGGGAGAAGCAGGCTCCCTGCAGGGAGCCTGACGGGGGGACTTCATCCCAGGACCCTGGGATCATGACCTGAGCCAAAGGCAGATGCTCACTCAACCAATGAGCCAACCCTAATAAATACATTTAAACCAACTATCAATTTAGTTAATAGCTTTTGAGTAATACTTGTATAAGTGTGAAGTAGGCACTGCTAATTTCTCAGCCTTTAAAGTGAGGATTGGCTGGTTTGATTTCAGTGTAATGGTTTGCATTTTTTTTAAAGGTTTTACTTATTTGAGAGCGTATGAGCATGAACAGGGAAAGGGGGGACAAGTGAGAGGGATAGCAGACTCCCTGTTAGCAGGGACCTGACAGGGGGCTCGATCCCAGGACTCTGGGATCATGACCTGAGCCTAAGACAGATGTTTAACCATCTGAGCCCCCCAGGTGCCCCTGGCTTGCCTTTTTTTTTTTTTTTTAATTTATTTTTTTAAAGTAGATTCCACACTGATCATGGGGCTTGAATTCATGACTTAGAGATCAGAAGCCACAGTGTCTACTCACTGAGCCAGAGAGGCACCCCTACTGGTTAATGCAACGTGTGCATCTTTGAAGCTTTAGTGAAATAGTTTTATGTAAATATATTCTGTTTTCCAAACTTGGTCCAGATTCTCTTCCCTTCTCTAGACTTTTTTTTTTTTTTTTTTAAGATTTTCTTTCTTTACTCATGAGAGACACAGAGAGGGGCAGAGACTCAGGGGGAGGGAGAAGTAATCTCCTTGCAGGGAGCCCGATGTGGGTGGGACTCGTGCCTGGACACCTGGATCACACACTGAGCTGAAGGCAGACGCTCAACCATTGAGCCACCCAGACATCCCCCTTCTAGATTTTGAATAAAATTACTGCTGTGTGTTTTCAGCATTAAAAAATGAACACTTAGAGATACTGTGGCACCTGAGTAGGTGACATATAACTATCATAATGTATGAAATGAGATGGAATTCTCACATGGTTGATGAATTTTTCTCTCTTCCCCTCTTTCTTTTTCTAGGAATACAACTTCTGATGTGACCAGTAATTTGAGAATGAGAAGTAGATTTCCCAAGCCTAAACCAAATCTTAAGGCTGTGAGAACGAACAGGTTGAATGTTCATCAGGAAGTTCCCAATTTGTTTGTAAACAGAGGAGAAGTAATAGAAAGTCAAAGAGGTAAATTTTATTCCCTTAAATAGCTACAAAATTACTTTTACAAGAGAAATTGCATTAACATTTCAAGTGGAATATTCGGTTAAAGTTACTTTAATTTAGTATTAAAATTTTCAAAATGGGGAGTGAACTATAAGATAAACACCATTAAATGCATCAACTAGCTTCATTATCATTTTGTGTTTTGTTGACCCGAAATAACACACGTTTGAACTGCATGAGTCCACTCTTCATGGCTTTTTAAAAGTTTTTTAAAAATTTATTCGTTTGAGAGAGAGAGAGAGAGCACAAGCAGGGGGAGGAAGAGGCCGAAGGAGAGGGAGAAGTAGACTCTGTGCTGACTTGGGAGCCCACTGTGGGGCTTGATCCCAGGACCTGGAGATCATGACCTGAGCCGAAGGCAGATGCCCAACTATCTGAGCCAACAACACACCCCAGATTTTTTTTTTTTTTCACCCCAGATTTTTAAAAAGATTTTATTTATTTATTTAGAGCAAGAGTGGAGGGAGCAGGAGAAGGAGAGGGAATATGAGAATCCCAAGCAGACTCCATATGGAGTGTGGAGCCCCATGTGGGGCTTGATCTTGACCCTGAGATCATGACCTGAGCTGAAATCAAGAGTTGGATGCTGGGATCCCTGGGTGGCGCAGCGGTTTGGCGCCTGCATTTGGCCCAGGGCGCGATCCTGGCGACCCGGGATCGAATCCCACATCGGGCTCCCGGTGCATGGAGCCTGCTTCTCCCTCTGCCTATGTCTCTGCCTCTCTCTCTCTCTCTCTCTCTGTGACTATCATAAATAAAATAAAATAAAAAAAAAAAAAAAAAAAAGAGTTGGATGCTTAACTGACTGAGCCACCCAGGCACCCTTATACATGGATTTTTTTTTTTAAATAAATACAGTATAGTATTATAACTGTATTTGCTCTCTTCCTTATGATTTTCTTAACATTATTTGTTCTAGTTTACTTTATTGTAAGAGTACAGTATCTAATATACTTAACATGCAATTATGTGTTGGTTGACTATGTCACCAATAAGGCATCCGGTCAACAGTGTACTATTAGTGGTTAGGGTTTTTGAGAATCAAATATGCAGATTTTTTACTGCATGAGAGGTTTTCTGCACTCAAACCCCATGTTTTTCAAGAGTTAGCTATATTTACTTGATTAAACATTTTCTTGTGTATTTTTTTGTGTACATGAATATTCAAGCATTTTTTTTTTAGAAAGATAAACGTGTGTGGCAAAGAATAAGACACTGTCCACAAGTTTAAAATTTAATAAACTTTGGTTCCCAGTCCCCTAACCTTACATCTAGTAGTAAACTGCCTTTATGTTTTTATTGTAGACTTCCAAAAGTGTTTTATATGTATAAGCATCTAAATGTGGGACTGGGTACGTAGATACATTCACACGCACATATACACATACACACATATATGTATAAAAATATATGTGTATTTTCAGAACAAAAATATAAGCATACTATATCATACATAATATATGTTCAGCACTTCTGTTTTATTTTAATTAATTAACTAATTTTTAAAAGATTATTTATTAGAGAGAGCAAACATGGGGTCAAGAGGCAGAGGGAGAGGGAAAGAGAGTCCCATGCAATCTCTGGGCTGAGCATGGAGCCCTACACAGGACTTGATCCCATCATTTCAGGAGAATGACTTGAGCCAAAACCAAGAGTCAAACACTTATCCAACTGTGTTAGCCAGGCACTCCTTGTTCAGCTCTTAAAAATAACCGTTTTACTGAGATAATTCTATATAGTTAACCCATTTGAAGCGTATACTTATGGTGTTTAAAAGTTATGTAACCTCACCATTAACAGTTGGAGCATGCACTCCCCATATCCTTCAACCCCTTTTTTTTTTTTTTTTTTCTTCAACCCTTTTCAACCCTAGGCAACCAGTAATCTACCTTCTGTAGCTTTGCCTATTTGGGACATTTTGTTTAGATGAAATCATATAATATGTGGCCTTTTGTGTCTGGTGTCTTTTACTAGCATATTTTCAAGGCTCATCTATGTTGTAGCATGTGTCAAATAGTCCATTTCTTTTTCTTGCCAAATATTCCATTATATAAATATACTACTTTTTGTTTACTCATTCATCTGTTGATGGGCATTTAGGTTGTTTTCTATCTTATGGCTATTAGAAGTAATGCTGCTAAGGACATTCGTGTAAGTTTTTGTGTGGACATAAGATTTCATTTGTTTTGGATTTATATCTACAAGTGGAATTGCTGGGTCATATGGTAATTCTGTATTTCACTTTTTGAGGAACTGCCATACTGTTTCAAAAGAGGTAGCAATCAAGAAGCTTGGGTGGCTCAGTGGTTGAGCACCTGCCTTTGGCTTAGGTGGTGATCCCAGGGTCCTGGGATCGAGTTCTGCATTGGGCTCCCTGCATGGAGCCTGCTTCTCCCTCTGCCTGTGTCTCTGCCTCTCTCTCTGTGTTTTCATGAACAAATAAATAAACTGTTTTAAAACACAAAACACACCAAAAAAAACCCTGAAAGTGGCAACATTATGTATTTCCTTTGGTTTTCTTTTTCCTTTCTTTTTAAAAATATTTTTTTTTTGTTTTATTTTTAAGTAATCTATACCCAGTGTGGGGCTTGAACTTATAACTCACATCAAGAGTCACATGGTCTACCAACAGAGCCAGCCAGGTACCCCACCGTTGTCTGTTTTCACCAACATTCTGTGACGGTTTCAGTTTCTATATCCTCCTAGACACTTGTTATGAGATATGCCAGGGGACTTAAACTAGTATCTCATTGTGGCTTTGATTTCTATTTCCCTTGTGGCCAGTGATATTGAATATCTTTTCATGTGCTTATTTATTTATTTATTTTTTAAGATTTTATTTATTCATGAGAGACAGAGAGAGAGAGAGGCAGAGACACAGGCAGAAGGAGAAGCAGGCTTTATGCAGGGAGCCTGATGGTGGGATTCGATCCCGATCCTGGGTCTCTAGGATCACGCCCTGGGCTGAAGGCGGCGCTAAACCACTGAGCCACCCAAGCTGCCTTTGGTGTTTTTTTTTAAATTGAGTTCTTTATATAGTAGCACTCTGTATTTAAAGATTAGTATATTTTAAAAATCTTTCTGTGTGATCACCTAGTGCTTTCTTTTTTTTTTAATAGCCTCACTGTATTGTGATGTTCATGTGGAATCCTACTCCTATACCAACCCCCACCATCTGCCAAGAGCCCAAATCTTTCATGTGTTAGTAAGAGCAGGACAAACAGTGCACTTAATAAGTTATCTAGATTGTCTTAAGCTCTGTAGGTAGAAGATCTGGATAGTTAGCATCATCTTTTCCCTACTTTGTGGTTCCTGATTTTTGGAATTTCCTTTCAACCAGGAACTCTGATGATTCAGTTAGTTAATTCATTACTTACTCTTGGTTCAGAAATACCCAGAAGCTATTTCAATGTGCAGGCTGAAGTTACCTTTTATATTTTTATTCAGTATTTTTTAATTTGAGTGTGGTTGACACACAGGGTTACATTAGTTTCAGGTGTACAATGTAGTGATTCAATACGTTTGTATGTTATGCTATGCTTACACAAGTAGAGGTACCATTTCTCACTATACGATGCTATTACAATAACATTGACTGTATTCCCTATGCTATGCCTTTTATTCTCATGACTTATTCATTTTATAACTGGAAGCCTGTATCTTCCACTCTCTTTCACCCACTTTATTCTCCTACTTCTTCCCCTCTGGAAGCCACCAGTTTGTTCTCTATTTGTAGATATGATAATGCTCTTCATTTGTTTCCTCACTTGCTTTTTTTAAGATTCCATATATGAGTGAAATTATACGGTATTTATTTCTCTGACTTACTTCACTTAACATAATGCCTTCTAGGTCCATCCATCTATAGCTGTTGTCACAAATGGCCCAATCTCATCCTTTTAATGGCTTTGTAGTCCTGTTGTTTCCCATTGTGTGTAGATATCCCATCTTCCATATCCATTCATGTGCTAATGGACACTTGGGTTGCTTCCATATTTTGGCTATTGTAAGTAATGCTACAGTAAATGTCGGGGTGGTACATATATCTTTTGAATTAGTGTTTTTGGTTTCTTTGTGTAAATACCTATTAGTGGAATTTATTGAATGATATGGTATTTGTATTTTTAAGTTTTAGAGAAACAGCCTTACAGTTTTCCACAGCAGCTGCACCAATTTACATTCTCACTAATAGTACACAAGATGCCTTTTTTTCTACATCCCTATCCACACTTGTTATTTTGTGTGTGTGTGTGTGTGTTTGTATTTAGCCATTCTTGTTGTGATATCTTGTGGTTTTGATTTGCGTTTCCTTGATGATTAGTGATGTTGAGCATCTTTTCATTTGTCTGCTGTCCATCTGTATGTCTTTGGAAGAATGTCTATGCAGATCCTATGCACCCCCCCTCCCTTTTTTTTTTTTTTAAGCTTTTTATTTATTTATTCATAGAGAGGCAGAGACATAGGCAGAGGGAGAAGCAGGCATAATACAGAGAGCCCGACGTGGGACTCGATCCCGGGTCTCCAGGATCACGCCCTGGGCTGCAGGGTGCTAAACCGCTGCGCCACCGGGGCTGCCCCCCCCCCCCTTTTTTTTTTTTTTTTTTTTAAAAAAACTAGGCTCCACTCCTAGCATGGAGCCCAGTGCAGTGCTTGAACTCATGACCCTGAGATCAAGACCTGAGCTGAGATAAAGAGTCAGACATTTAACCAACTGAGCCACCCAGGTGCCCCATCTGTGCCCATTTTTTAATGAAAATGTTTTGTTTTTGCTGTTGAGTTGTGTAAGTTCTTTATATATGTTGTATATGAACCCCTTATCAGATATGCCATTTGCACATTTCTATTCAGTAGTTGACTTTTCATTTTGTGAATGATTTCCTTTTCCGTAAAGCTTTTTATTTTTATGTTGTCCCAATAGTTTATTTTTGCTTTTGTTTCCCTTACTTCTGGAGACATATCTAGATAAATGTTGCTATAGCTGATGTAAGAGAAATTATTGCCTGTGGTTTTTTCCTAGGATTTTTATGGTTTCATCTCCCATTTAGATCTCTAGTCCATTTGAGTTTACTTTTTGTGTGCAGAGTTAGAAGGTGGTCCAGTTTCATTCTTTGGCATGTAGCTTTCCAGTTTTCCCACCACCATTTATTTACTGAAGAGACTGTCTTTTCCCCATTGTATATTCTTGCTTCCTTTGTCCTAGATTAATTGGCCATATAGCTGTGGGTTTACTTCTGGACTCTTTTTTTTTTCATTGATCTACTTTTGTGTCTTTATAATACTGTTTTAATTACTATAGCTTTGTAGGATATCTTGAAATCTGTGATTGTCATACTTCTTAACTTTTTCTTTTTCAAGATTACTTTGACTCTTTAGAGTCTTTTGTGGTTTCATACAAATTTTAGTGTTATTTGATACAGTATTGTGATAATTGCTGTTGATATTTTAATAGCAAGTTGAAAGTAACTCTTTTATGTAGAAATCTTTTTTCTTCTTTTTGGGGCATTCTTTGCAAAATAATTCCCTCCCCAACACTTTGCCCAAGGTAGAACTAGCCAGACCTCATGTGTACCCTCCTCTAAACTTGTTTTGTATGTGGATTTGTAATTACATTACTGTCACCATAGAGTGGACATAAAATTGTTGTGGCAGCCACCAGTGAAACGTGCAGTGTAGGATTCATTAATCATCTGCTTCAACAATCTCATTGGCCAGTACCACTCTTCTTCCATGTGGATAAGCTTGATTTTTGGATTAAGAGAAATTTGGAAGAGCCACAGTATAGTGATCTGTCTTTGAATAGAGAACTTATTTCTTATATTGAGGTTTTAGCTGTATTACTTTAGACTACATCTTAAGTGTGTTTTTTGTTTAAGAACCTGAGAAAAATGTTTCTGAAGCGACAGAATTACAAGATAAAAGCCTTGGATCACTTACAGCAGCGGAAAATAAGGAGCAGAATAAATTGGCATGTGAACATGGTATTGAAGAGACTACTGTTTCTCAGGAAGCAAATTTAACTGAAAGGTAAAAGAGGTTCTGGGATTTTGTTTCAACTATAGTCATTAGCTACATCTGTAAGAATTTGATTGGAAAAAGGGGGTTCTGTTGCATTAAAAATATTTTAGAAATTTGAACAGCATTAAATCTTTGACTCACTTAGCTCTAAACATTATGCTGTAGTTGTCCACTTGATTTCAATACAGAACTGTAATACATACTCTGAAAGTCGAATATATATTAATTTCTTTTTCAGAAATGATGATCAAGAAGAGGAATCTCAAAAGGTTCAGATATTGTCAGTTGCTCCAATTGTTTCCCCTGAGACAAGGCCCCATACTCTTGGTTCAGATATGGGTCTCACTGAGAGTTCTATCAAAGAGCCCCAGAGAGAGGACTCTGATGGAGACAGTATGCTTACATTTCATGTGTCAGAGGTAAAAGAATATCAAATATAACATGGGGTGGCTGGGTGTTTATTCTCCATTTAAAAAAAATTAAGGTATAACTTACACACAGTAAACTTCACCCTTTTTAGTGTGTACTTCTACAAGTTGTGACAAACATATATGGTCATGTAAGCAACACATTAACAGTTCCATCATCCCTCAAATGCCCCAGGGCCCTTTTTAAGTCACACATTCCCTTGCCACCCCCACTGCTTGGCAATCATGGATCTGTTTTCTTTTCCTATAGTTTTGCCTTGCAAGAATGTATTGTGACTGAACTTTTATTGAGTGTGTCTTTAGTCTTTGGAACCTAGATAAAATAGCCAGTGAAAGTTATGAAAAAGGAAGTGTTTGTACAGAGTATTTACCTCCTGCTTGCTGGCCACTGAATCTGAGAAATACAGTCATGTTGCAGGTATTATTTTGAGATGTTACTACTACATGTTCGATACTGTGTAAGGTAGTGGGGAGGCAGAGTTGTGGGAAAACAGATTAGTAAATGAATGGTTGCTAAATGAATAGGTGCTATGAAGGCAAGTTGCTTAAGACTGTAAAGGAGTGGTCCTCAACCCAATCCAGTAAAATCAGTCTCTGGAAGTAGGGTGTAGGCATTTGCTTTTTGTTGCTGTTAAAGTTACTAAGGTTATTCTGATGAGCAGCCAGGACTGAAAGAATCCTTGATCTAGAAGAACAGGTATGAATTAGCCAGGAAAAATGAGAGGAACATATGTAAAAAATATGTAAGAAACATCATTTCATATCAGGGACTATAAATAGTTACGAGTAGGATATATATGAAGTAGTTCGAGATGAGTGAGCTGGGTAGCCTGGGAGCAGACCATAAACGGAATGTTTAGGACTTGCTACAAGAGTTTGGGCTATATCCAGAGTTAAGGGATTTTCCCTGACCCCCAAGTTGTTTATTTTAACTTTTTTATTTTGAAATAATTTCAAACTCATAGAAAAGTTGCAGAGATCTTATATAGAATTCCCATATATGGGAATCCTGGGTGGCTCAGGGCCTGATCCCAGAGCATTGGGCTCCCTGCAGAGAGCCTGCTTCTCCCTCTGCCCCTGTCTCTGCCTCTCTGTGTGTCTCTCATGAATAAATAAATAAAAATCTTTTAAAAATAAAAGAGAATTCTCATATGCCCTTTACTTAGGTTTGTTAGTTATTAACATTTTACTTCATTTGCTTACTCTGTCTTGCTCTCCATTTATATAGATACATACTTGTAAGAAACTGAACCATTTGGAAGTTGCAGACATGAGCCTTTACCTATACATACTCCAGCTTATATCTTATATCAACAAGGATGTTTCTTACAGAGAAATGATAGTACTGTTGTCACATTCAGTATTACCATACTATCTAACAAGGATTTAAAAATAATATGTAATAACATAGTTTCATTCAAGGCTCTCACATTGTTCTTATTTTTTTTAATTAATTTTTATTGGTGTTCAATTTACCAGCATACAGAAAAACACCCAGTGCTCATCCCGTCAAGTGTCCACCTCAGTGCCCGTCACCCATTCCCCTCCAACACCTGCCCTCCTCCCCTTCCACCACCCCTAGTTCGTTTCCCCGAGTTAGGAGTCTTTATGTTGTCTCCCTTCCTGATATTTCCCAACATTTCTTTTCCTTTCCTTTATATTCCCTTTCACTATTATTTATATTCCCCAAATGAATGAGAACATACACTGTTTGTCCTTCTCCGATTGACTTATTTCACTCAGCTCACATTGTTCTTAGTAGTCCTCCTTATTCTCTTTTCATCTAGAGTAGTTCTTCCTGCCCTTTACCTTCTTTTGTGAACTTGACATTCCAGGGTAATTCACAATCTGGATTTTTGTGGTTATTCCTCAGTATTAGATTCAGATTGAACATTTTTGGCACAATTACTATTTAGTTGATGTGTTCTTCCTTTTGTATTACCTCAATAGGCATGTAAATGTCAGTTTGTCCCATTTTTGGTGATGTTGACTGGCAAGCCTGGGCCTGCCAGATTTCTTCCAATAACAGCATGTTTTATGCACTGTGTTAGTAAGTAATTTGAGACTCTACAATCTTATACCTAGTACTTTTAGTATCCATTGATGATGCTTGCCGGAATCAGTTACTGACTTTGTTGGTTACAAAATGAAAGTTTGAAGATTCAAGCAGTGGAAAATTATAATAAGAATTGCAAAAAAAAAAAAAAAAGAATTGCATTTTAGGGCAGTTCTGGTGGCTCAGCGGTTTACTACTGCCTTCAGCCCAGGGCATGATCCTGGAGACCCCTCAAGTCCCACATCAGGCTCCCTGCATGGAGCCTGCTTCTCCCTCTGCCTGTGTCTCTGCCTCTCTCTCTCCCTGTGTCTCTCATGAATAAATAAATAAAATCTTAAAAAAAAAAAAAAAGAATTGCATCTTAGAGAATACAGTGTTTGCAATTTTGTGGATAACAGATCGGAAGGAGCAATGCTGGAGGCAAGGAGAGACAGTTTGCTTCCATTCTGGTCTCACCTACTGATAGTACAAGAGCTGCTGTGCTGGGGATAGAGGGAAGGTTGAGGAGTTTGAATCTCCCTTTCTTGTTACTTTGAAAAAAATTTCATAAAATTCACATATTCAACAATTTAGTTGTAATCCCTTTATGCATATATATATGTTTATTTAAATGAATCAAAAGTGAGGTGCCTGGGTGGCTTATTTGGTTAAGTGTCTGCCTTCTGCTTGGGTCATGATTTCAGGGTCCTGGGATCAAGCCCTGCATCAGGCTCCCTGCTCAAAGGAGAGTCAGCTTCTCCATTTCCCTCTGCCTCTCCCCCCTGCATTGTGCATGTTCTCTCTCTCTCTCTCTTTCTCTCTCTCTCTTCCCTCCCTCTCTCCCTCTTGCTCTCAAAGAGATAAATTTTAAAAAACCTTTAAATGAATCAGAAGTTACTGGTACAACTAAAAAGTTTCAAAACACTTGGAAAATTGTATATGGTTAACGAGTTGCTGAGTTTTGAAACAGTTCTTACTATATCCAGTTGTCTGGAAGACTTTTTAAAACTAGAATTTGGAAAAACAAAAACAAAAAAAACAACTAGAATTTGGTCTGCCTCATTCCTGCATTTTAATTTTTTTAGGGTACGCCAACTATGCCGGAAATACAACAAGAGAATGTAATCAGTTCTCAAGACTTAACAGGTATGATAATTTGCTTTGATAAAGATCACAGAAGCGAATAGTTTGGCTTTTACTCCCATACCCCATTTGACTATGAAAAACAAAATAATTTTTTAGTCTATGACAGTCTTACAAACAAAAAAAAAATTGTTATTCAGAATTGCAAATCCTCTCTATGGTTAACCATCTTATCCTTTATTAAATTACTTTTTATTTTTGTGGGTGTAATTTGTTTTTATTTGTGGGGGTAAGTTATAGTGAGACTTTTTAGAAATGTAATAAATTAACAAATTAATGATTTTTATAGTTCATCTTTTCATTACTAACTTTTAAACTTTGATAGTGAATCTAGTTGCTAACGTACATCAAGATGGTGAGGATGAACAAGCGTTCATTTTAACTCTGGTGGAAATTCCAACCAATGCTGTAGAAGACTTTAATGATACCACTGCACAGTTAATGCCAAACCCTTTACTGCCAGCACCTATATTGATCAAATCCGTGAATACAGAAGGAAGGAGTGACTTGAGGTAATGATTGAGCTAAACTATTTTATTTTTTATTTAAATTCCATTTAACATACAGTGCAGTATTAATTCCCAGTGTACAATATAGTGATGTACACTTCCAGATATTACCTGGGAGTTAAACTGTTTTTACTAGGAGGAAAGAATTCATTACTTTATGAATTGAATAGTATTGACTGAATAAGCCATTCACAAGCATTATTGTAATTGTCCTGAAGATCTTATTTAATAGTTATAAGTTAGAGAAGAAATTGTTGATTTTGTACCTGATAAAGCTGCCATTTAAACGTATAATATAATAGTTTTGTATGAAACTTGTTTGGTATCTTAAATATTTTGAAAGCTAAAAAAATATGGCAGTTGGGCTGAAGGCAGCGCTAAACCACTGAGCCACCCAGGGATCCTGGGCTTTTTAAATTCTTTACTATAGGGCAGCCTGGGTGGCTCAGCGGTTTAGCACCTGCCTTTGGCCCAGGGCATGATCCTGGAGACCTGGGATTGGGTCCCATGTCGGGCTCTCTGCATGGAGCCTGCTTCTCCCTCTGCCTCTCTATCTCTCTCTCTCTTTCTCTTTCTGTCTCTCATGAATAAATAAATAAAATGTGTTTTAAAAAAACATATACTGCATATAAAAAAATAAATTCTTTACTATAGAATTGATGTATTAAGACAGTCACTGGTTTAAGACACTTAATTGTCAAGTAGCATTAGATGTTGAAGTGTGTGTTTTTTGTTTTTGTTTTTGTTTTTTTTTTGTAAGAGACATTTTAGATTAAAAGTTTAACTTGACAAAGAAAATGCTATTTTTATACCTTGGATTTAATTCAGTATTAATGGAATTCAAGTTGTGAGTTTTCAAGTATGAATTGATTGGAAAACTAACATTTTTGTGACCTTGGCCACATATATATTAATTACTTGGAAGTTTTTTGGCAGTTTTCATTGGAATAGCTCAGCCTTTAACCTCATTAAGTAGATTCTAATTTGCTGATTTCATATGTATGCATTTTCTATGCAGTATGAATTTTCCAGTAACTTCATTTGGTCAAGATGCCATGTGTTTGTCTGATTCTGGAAAAGATGGTTCTGAAAAGCCTCCTCCTGCTAATTTGGATCTTACATCTAGGAAGAGATTTCACTGTACACTCGATGAAAGTGACCATGTTCCTCCTGCCAAGAAAACTTCACTCACATCAGGAGATGATTGTCAAAATTACACCTCTGAGGTAAGAGAAAATCATCAAGCAAATAAGATGGCTATATTATAAGAGGTCCATTTTGGTTTCTTAAGACTCTTTATATTAAAAAAAAAAAAAAAAAAAAAAAAAGACTCTTTATATAAAGATAGTTCCAATACTTTTAACCATAAATAATCCATCTAAAACCAGTTTTGGATTATCACTTTCAACCAGTTCTAAATGAAAATTGATGGCCATTAATCAGAAAATCCATCCCCAGTTCTGTTATTAGCTGAGAACAAGGCCAAAAGTGTCCTGTAGGGGGTCCCTGTGTGGCTCAGCAGTTTAGAGCCTGCCTTTGGCCCAGGGTGTGATCCTGGAGTCCTGGGATCAAGTCCCATGTCGGGCTCCCTACATAGAGCCTGCTTCTCCCTCTGCCTGTGTCTCTGCCTATGTCTCTACCTCTCTCAATCTGTGTGTCTTGTGAATAAATAAATAAATAAAATCTTAAAAAAAAAAAAAGTGTCCTGTAGATCTGGATCCTGGCTATACCCTTGAACAGCTGTGGGACCTGAGTAAAGATAATGTTCTCTCCGTGAATGAGTTTCCTATTGTGTAAAATAGTAATAGTAGTATCACCACCACTGTTACCACAGTGCTTAAAGCTATCCCTTGCTCTGAGGAAGAAAACCAGAACCTGTTTCTGTCTCTAATCTTACTTTGTCCCTCACTCTCTAACCATATTGAATTGATAATCTTTCCATTTCTTTTTTTTTTTTTTTTTAAGATTTTATTTATTTATGAGACAAAGAGAGGGGGCAAAGACATAGCAGAGGGAGAAGGGGGGAGACTCCCTACAGGGAGCCTGATGTAGGACTTAATTCCAGGACCCCGGGATCATGACCTGAGCCGAAGGCAGAAGTTCAACCGTTGAGCCACCCAGGTGCCCCCATCTTTCAGTTTCTTGAATGCACCATACTTCTTCATGCCCCAGCATTATTTTTTTGGTCTCTTTCTGAGACATTTCTTTGCCAAACACAAACTTCTTTGTCATCAGTAGCTAGTCATCACTACCTCAGAGATACCTGAAGATACTATGTAGATTTGATCACCAGCCACTATGTTAACGGTTTTTTAGCACCTACTTGTTTTTGTTCCCAGTATGCATAATAATTTATCTCACTATGTAGCTACATTGTGGAAAAGTTAATTAACTTATTTTCGGAAAAGTTGATTTAGAATCTATATTCTCAGGGACAGTTGAAGAACAGACAACAGAGGCAGTGTATCCCTGTATATCTGACAGGTGGAAGATGGTATCCCAGAATGCTTTTAATTTCTCTTACTATGAGTAAGGTTGAATGTCTTTCATATGCTTAGGAGCCATTTGTATTCCTTTCTCAGTGAAATGACTCTATATTCTTTACCCATTTTTCATTTGTGTTGATTTAGAGGAACTCTGTGTATCGTATGTCCATGAACGAGTTGCATATATTTTTTCTTGGTTTGTCTTTTAACTACTTTTTGTGAGTTTTTCTTCTTGCATGCTTTTTTTTGGTTGATTTTGGTTGGGAGGGGGGACATAAGATTTTATTTTCAAGTACTCTCTACGCACGTGGGGCTTGAATTTACAACCCCGAGATAAGAGTCTCATTATCTACCCACTGAGCCAGCCAGATGCCCTGATTTTTTTAATCTGAAAAATTTCAAGCATTTAAAAGAGAAGTATAATGTATCCCTGTGTATCAGTTAACCCAGTTTGATCAGTTTATCAGCATTCCTTACAAACATTATTATTATTATTCTCTTTTGTTTTAAAAGTATATTTAATGACATGAGAAAAGGATCACAGTACATTACTATATGCAAAACTAGGCCCCCAGTTTATAACATACCTTTAAAAATGATAGATATAAGTTGATGTGACTATGTAAGAACAGTATAATGTCTTTTGATCTTGTGTTTTTTATTTTTTAAACTTTGTTTTCAGCGTTCTAACAATAAAAGGATGCTTATAAAATGTTGAAGTTACAATTGTAAATTCTAGAATGCACACATACTGCATTCACATACACATACAAACTTTTTTTATTTTTATGTAATCCCATTTTTCAGTCTTTATGTATGGCTTCAGGGGACTTTGTTATACATTCAAAGTCTGCCTCAAGATACAGTATAAATTCTTAGAGTTAATATTAATGATTTGGTTAGAATTTATTTTGGTGTTAGGAAGAGTGGAACCAACTTCATGTTCTCCAGGTGCCTACCGAATTGTCCCAGCACTCTTTATTGAAAAATTCATCTTTTTCTCCACTGATTTAAAATTACACTTACTGGATATTAAATCCCATATTTGGGTATATTCCTGAATTTTCTTCTACTTTGAGATTCACCTATTTGTTCTGGGGCCAGTATCTCACTGTTTTAAGTTACAGTTTTTAAATGCTTTGCTATTTTATTCAGTTTCTTTCTTTCTTCCTTTCTTTCTTCCCTTTCCTTCCTTTCCTTCCTTTCCTTCCTTTCCTTCCTTTTCTTTCTTTCATTCATTCATTCATTCATTTATTCATGAAAGACACAGAGAGAGAGAGGCAGAGACACAGGCAGAGGGAGAAACAGGCTCCATGCAGGGAGCCTGATGTGGGACTTGATCCCGGGACTCCAGGATCACTCCGTGGGCCAAAGGCAGGCACTAAATCCCTAAGCCACCCAGGGATTCCCTGCTTTGCTATTTTAAATGGAAAGTTTCTCTGTCCCCTCCACATGACTTTTTTTTTTCATGTTTTTCCTAGTTGGGTATATATTTCTAAATTTATATTAATTTTATAATTCACTTGTTCTGAGCTTGAAAATAAAAAACCCTTTTGTTACTTATATTAGGATCATATTAACTTGACCAGTTAACATAGAGAAAATTGGTGTCAGATTTGTGATGTTGGATTTTTTTATTCCAAAAACATAGAATGACTTTCCATTTGTGTAATTATTCTTTTATGTCTCAATGGTATTTTCAGCTCTTCTTTAAAATTCTGGTCCAGGGATGCATGGGTGGCTCAGCAGTTGGGCATCTGCCTTTGGCTCAGGGCCTGATCCCAGGATCCAGGATCAAGTCCTGCATTGGGCTCCCTGTGAGGAGCCTACTTCTCCCTCTGCCTGTGTCTGCCTCTTTCTCTCTCTCTCTCATAAATAAATCTTAAATAAATAAATAAATAAAATAAAATTCTGGTTCATTTCTTATTAGGTTATCTCCTAAGGAGAATTTTATCTTTTTTGTTGCCATTATCATTGAATTCTTTTCTATGTAGAGAGCTTACTGAATTCCCCTTATATACAGTACATTTTCACTTGATTCTGCTGGGCTTTCTAAGTAAATAGTCATATATCATCTGCAAATAACAGTTTTAATTTGTCTCGTGTACTTTGTATATCTTTAATTTCTTTCTTTTTTCTATATTGCCTAATAAACTCAAAAAAATGTCAGAAAATAGTCCTGATAGTAGACATCTTTTTCTTATTCCTAATTTAAAAGGGAATATTTCCAGTGTTTATGACGTGGGATTCTGGTTTTTGAATTGTAGTAATTATAGCTTATGGTGTTAAGAAAATGCCTATTTTTCAAGCATGAACATTTTTGGACACTTTCCCTACATTATGACACTATTTTCTCCTCACTTATTTTGAATTATATTAGATTTCTCATATTGAATCATCTTTGCATTCCTGAAAAAACTCTGCTTGATTATTATGTGTTAGTGTTTCAATGTGTTGCTGAATTATGCTTGTACTAATTCATTATATTTTTGTACTGGTTATAATTGGAATTAATATTAATTGGAATTGGAATTAATATTAATCTTGGTTTATAAAAAGCATTTGGAAATCACCCCCCCTTCACTGTGCTCTGGAACGGTTTCAGTAACAGTAGCAATGTATTCTTTGTATATGTTTGGTAGAATTTCCACAAGATAACTTTTACCCTATAGCTTTCTGTATCTCAACATGCTTTCTTTATTTAAAAAAAAAAAAGGCAAGAACAATTTACGTGATAAATGGATTTTTAAATTATTTTTTTGTAAATTTACTTAAAACAGGTGTGCTCAAAGGAAATGATAAATGTTTCCGAGGAAACAGGTAAGTGAAATAAATTTTACTGTGATATTTTGCTATTTTTGGATTATTTTTGATGCATCTATTCAAATTTGGAATTAAAGAAGAGTCTTGCTTGCTTTCTCCAAGAATCTTGCTTTTATTATTAGAAATTTTTCTTCTTAGCTGAGATCTTGTATTTGGCACTTTCATAGTCATAAGAAGTTACTTTAATCTTGTAATTAATAGAAAACCACGTGGCTACAGGATTTTCTATAAAAGCTTAACAACTATATTTTAGGAATTAGAAAGCTGAGCATAAAAAAGTTTTTATAGTTCCTTAGGTTTATCTAGAGATTAGAAAGTGATAACTCTCATTTTGCTAGTTGAAGATACATTTATGGAGAAAGATTTTCCAGATCAAAATATGTTGATATGTTGATACGGTTATTTTTTATCTGAATGCAGAAACCATACTTTTTTTTACCAGCTACAATGTTCTTAATAGATAACTTATATATTAATTTATCACTTAGCCTACTCTTACTACAATAGGTTTATGGAAGAATGTCATGATTTTTCCTTCAAATGTTGCAGTTCAATTGGATGTATAAATTTCAATATGTGTTCTCTGTGCTTACCAGTTGTCTTCATTTTTTGAAGGGGAGTCTTACACAGCACAAGATACCTTCCCTACCTCAGGAAGCACACATACAACTTCAGAACCTCAGAAAGAACAACTTGAACCAACTTTACAGAATATAGGATCTGGATCTCCTGATAAAGTAACAGATACACATACAGAAAAGAGTACATCACAGTTACCTCAGGATGAGAGGATTGTGTCTGATAAGGAAGAGAAAACTTGTGCTGCTTCAAAGTCTGAACAAGTGACTAGCATCACATCATCTTCAAAAACCCCATTAACCAGGTACCATGAGATGATCTTTAACAAATGTTTCTCTCCTTTTCTCTTTCTCAAAGCGTAAATGTAATATATATGCAGCAGATACGACATATACGTAAAGACTAAGTCCCTGGGTGGCACAGCGGTTTAGCGCCTGCCTTTGGCTCAGGGCGCGATCCTGGAGACCTGGGATCGAGTCCCACGTTGGGCTCCTGGTACTTGGAGCCTGCTTCTCCCTCTGCCTATGTCTCTGCCTCTCTCTCTCTCTCTCTGTGACTATCATAAATAAATAAAAAATAAAAATAAAAAAAATAAATAAACATATTCCTCTGTCAGTAATGTAAAGGGAAGGAGTTTCATCTAAGGAAATTCAGTAGTGTCAACATTTTGGTAAGACTCTTCAGATAAATACAATATTCCATATAATAAGAGCTTGACTTTAACTGAGACTAACTTTTTAGGTAGAAACTCTACATTGGCAGCTACTGGTACAATGATCAAAATAATAATGATATTTAGTAGATACGCTGGTGCCACTAAGATGGTATCTGTCACATGTGCCATTTTAACCATCGTGGAAGAAGTTGGTATTAAATATCTTTACGTTTGCATTTCTAGGCCTGGCAGGAGGCCCCTGGGATTCTTGTCTTTAATATGTTCAAGGAATAGTTTGGAGTCTGATGAACCTACTCATGTTTCTAATAAGAAACGCCTAAGGCCTCTTATACCTGCACCAAGACAGAATCTGAGAAGATCAAATCCACTCCATGAAAGCCAGAAAAAAGTCCATGAGTCCTCTGACCAGCTTCCATCTCCAAGTGTTGTGAATACTCAGTCTGAGAGTATTGACAGTTCAGCAGCTCAGGTGCGTAGTAACTGTTCTTTGTTACTATTTGTATGGAATGGGCTAGAAATCATACTCAACTAGGAAACACTTGCCAATTGGTACTTTCATTTGGATGTCAGAAGTTATTTCAGAGCATTTCCTGTTTATCTCCTCCCCATCATACCTCACTATAAGAGAAGAAGATAAACTGCTGAGGTAGGAAGTTCCAGCAGCTCCTTTAATATAAGGTCATTTAAGCTAGCCATAAATGGACGCTGAATTGCCATTCCTTTAATGCAAAGAACTTTCTGACCTGTGGAAGCAAAACAGAACAGCGCTAGAGTTTTATTTGCATTTAGGGAGATGTCCTGATACCCATAAGAATTCAAAGAATGGGGGCAGCCCCGGTGGCTTAGCAGTTTAGCGCTGCCTTCAGCCCAGGGCGTGATCCTGGAGACCCGGGATCGAGTCCCACATCGGGCTCTCTGCATGGAGCCTGCTTCTCCCTCTGCCTGTGTCTCTGCCTCTCTCTCTCTCCCTCTCTCTCTGTGTGTCTCTAATAAAAAAATAAAATCGAAAAAAAAAAAAAGGCAAGGAATGGTAAAGTTAGAATTTGTTTGCATGTTTCCTTTCTCTGCATTCTGAAGATGTTCATTTGGCAATATGTGGGAAGGAAAAATACATGAGCTAGTATTTCAAAAACTTTGAAAGAATATGGGTGTTGGTTACATAGGATCTCCATGCAGAAAAGGCTGGTGACCATCTCTTGGATAGCGTAAGCCTCAAGAGGAATACTTGTACTTAATACAATAATAGAGAGTGGAAATGTAATTTCATTTGTTTAATTTGCACCTCTTTAGTTATTAGTGACTAGGTTTTTCCCATATGTTTACTAGGTTTTTTTCTCTTTTCTTTTTTGTTCCTGTCTTTCACTGATTTAGAGCTTTTGGGATCTAGGTAGTTTTCTTTACCAATTTATGTGAGATTCTTATGTAAGAAAGCCACATACCTCTTAGCTCTTTACTGCAAGTAATTTTTAAAAATTCATTTACTTTTTAATTTTTGTAGGGTTTTTAGTATATACATAAGCTTTATTTATTTATTTGTAAGACTTTATTCATGAGAGACACAGAGAAAGAGAGGTACAGACACAGGCAGAGGGGGAGAAGCAGGCTCCATGCAGGGAGCCCAACATGGGACTCGATCCCGGGTCTCCAGGATCACGCCCTGGGCTGAAGGCAGCGCTAAACTGCTAAGCCACCGGGGCTGCCCTACACATAAGCTTTAAATGTTTAGTCAGATCTGTTTTTTCTTTACAATTTCTTTTTTTTTTTTTTTTTAAGATTTTATTTGTTCATGAAGGACAGACACAGAGATAGAGAGAGAGGGAGAGGGAGAGAAGCAGGCCCCATGCAGGGATCCAGACGTGGGACTCGATCTCTGATCTCCAGGATCAGGCTCTGGACTGAAGGCAGCGCTAAACCGCTGAGTCACCCGGGCTACCCTTCTTTACAATTTCTTATATTGCTTTTATAATTAGGAAGGTTTTTCTCCATAGATAATAAAACATTTAGTAATCAGTTTTAAAGCTAACCCTGTTCAGGGGTGCCTGGGTGGCTCCTTTGGTTAAGTGTCTGACTCTTTGTTTCAGCTCAGGTCGTCCCTCAGAGTCCTGAGATGGAGCTCTGTGGAACCTGCTTGGGATTCTCTCTCCCTCTGGCCCTGTCCTGCTTCCCTGTCTTGTGTGTGTGTGTGTGTGTGTGTGTGTGTGTGTGTGTGTGTGTGTGTGTACTCTTTCTAGAAAAAAAAACAAAACAAAAAACAAATCATGGTTGGCTTCTGTAAAGAGTATGAGGCAAGACTCTAAACATTATTCTCAAATTGCTATTTTATTATTTTTGAAATAAGTAATGTATTCCAAGATTTAAAATTCATGATTTACCAAAAAAGTTGACAGTATGAAGTTTTCCACATCTGTCCTTTAGCTTCCTAGTTTCCCCTTTTTATAAGTGTATGGTATTAATCAGCTTCAGGTTTACTTTTCCAGACATACAATATGTGTATACAAATATAAATATTTTTTTGGATGCCTGGGTGGCTCAGCAGTTGAGCGTCTGCCTTTGACTCAGAGCGTGATCCTGAGGTCTGGGATCGAGTCCCACATCGGGCTCCCTGCGAGGAACCTGCTTCCCCCCTCTGCCTATGTCTCTGCCTCTCTCTCTGTGTGTCTCTCACGAATAAATAAATCTTTAAAAATATATATATATAAATATTTTTCTTTTTTTCATAAATAATACCATACTGTTCTCTTCCTTGCTGTTTTCACTATAACACTATGTCTTGGAGATCTTTGCAAAACAATAGATAAAGAGAGCTTCCTCTTTCTGTGTCTTGTTCTCTTTTTTTTTTTAGTTTAAAGATTTTATTGACTTATTTGAGAGAGAGAGAAAGAGCAGGAGTGTGAGTGAGGTGAGGGGCAAAGGGAGTAGGGGAGAGAGAGAAATCTAAGCAGACTCTGTGCTGAGCATGAAGCCAGACTCAGGCCCAGTCTCAGGATCCTGAGATCAGTACCTGAGCCAAAATCAAGAGTCTGAAGATCAACCAGCTGAGACACCTACATACCTCTCTCATTTTTTAAAAATTTAAATTAAATTTTTTATTTTGGGATCATTGTAGATTCACATGCAGTTGTAAAACACAATACAGAGAGATTTCATGTACCCTCCATCCAGTTTTCTCCAGTATTAACATCTTGCAAAGTGTGGTACAGCATCACAACCAGGATATTGATATTGTCACAGTAAAGATACAGAAGACGACTTCTGTTACCACAGGGATCCTTTGTGTTGCCTTTTTAGACACATTGCACCCCCACACTCTCCTTAACTTCTGGTAACTTGTTCTATACCATTAAGTTTGTCATTCTGAGAATGTTATGTCAGTGGAATGTTGTATACAGTTGTGTAAACGGAATCATACATCTGGAATTTGCTCCCCCCCCCCCCCCCCCACTCAGCATAGTTCCCTAGAGAGTCCCCTAGATGGTTTTATATATTTGTTCCTTTTTATTGGTGAATAGTATTCCATAGTCTATATATACCAGTCATGTTTATCCTTTTACTGATTAAAGGACATCAGTGTTATTTCCAGTGTTTGGCTATTATGAATAAATCTGTTGTGCACATTCAAAAAAAAATCTGTTGTGCACATTCATATATAAGTTCTTGTATGAACATAAATTGATTTTTCAGGAAAGTGCCCTCCCAAGAGTGCCCTCATTATTTTTAATTACTATTATCATTTAATGTACCATAGAGCAAGAATAGTCTCACACTGGTAGGCATATAGGTTATTCCTAATGATTTGTTATTTCAAATAATGTGGTAATAGCTAACCTATGAATAAGTGCTTTTCCACTTTATAGGTTGAATTCCTAGAAGTTGAATTATTGATCAAAAGGAATCATTATTCTTTTGACAGATACTGCTTGATTATCTTCCATAGGGAATATATCTGTTTTTATTCTTAGCAGCAGCATATGAAAGGGCCTTTTTCCTTACACTAGCATGTAACCAATTTTTTTCACTTTTGTCATTCTTCATAGATTTAATGAGCATATGAATGAGGTTGAGTACGTCTTCATATATTTGAATCATTTATGCATTCTCTATGAACCATCTGTCCAATATGTCTGATTTTTTAAAAAAATTACATTATTACTCTTTTTTCTTGATGATCTGTAGAAGCTCTTATATTAAAGAAAACCCTTGTGGGGCGCCTGGGTGGCTCAGTCAGTTAAGCATCTGCCTTCAGCTCAGGTCATGGTCCCAGGGTCCTGGGATCAAGCCCCATATTGAGCTCTCTGCTCTGTGGGGAGCCTGCTTCTCCCTCTGCCTGCTATTCCCCCTGCTTGTGTGCCCGCTCTCTCTCTGTCAAAAAAAATAAAATCTTAAAAAAAAAAAACCTTTGTGATAAAGATTGTAATTTTTTTAACCTATATGTCACTTGTCTTTTGATTTTATGTACAGTAGTTTTTGTCATGCAGAGATTTTTTAAAAATTTTTACATAGATGAATTTATTTTGGTGAGGTATAGGTTTGACTTTTTTTTTTCTGAGATGGTTATACAGTTGTCCTACATCATTTATTAAATAACCTAACTATTCTCAGATACTGAATTTGCAGTTATATGCGTTGGGGATATTTCTAGTCTTCGTTTTTCATTAATACATAAGTCTGTTCTAATGCCAATACCACGTTGTCTTAATTTTTTATAGATTTCTAGATAGGCTAACTTTTGCGACGCCTGGGTGGCTCAGCGGTTGAGCATCTGCCTTCAGCTCAGGGTGTGATCCTGGAGTCCCGGGATCGAGCCCCACATCGGGCTCCTTGCATGGAGCCTGCTTCTCCCTCTACCTGTGTCTCTGCCTCTCTCTTTTTCTCTGTGTCTCTCATGAATAAATAAAATCTTAAAAAAAAAAAAAGGCTAACTTTTGATAGGATTGCTTTATTTTGTAGTTGCGGGATACAGTTGGGGATACTGTTCTGTTTTGTGGATCTGTCTATTCTTATGCAGATTGTTAAAATTCTTCATTATAGATTTGATAGTGTTACATTTTTCTGTATTAAATTTTTTTCATGGAAATTAGGGTAAAATAATGGACCAGGTGTACACTATAATCGTGCCTATTATCATGTCCAGGCTTGTTGAGTCCAGTTTTGTTATTTTAACTAATGCTTCAAAGGTTATCTTATTCATAAAATTTTTACTATGTTTAGTATTATTTTCCTAACAGCATAGGCATGAAATTTTTGGGTTAAAGCATATGAACATATTTAAAGCTCTTAATATTTATCACTGTATTGATTTTCAAACAGAGAATCAATTTAGATGATCACTATCCAATACATAAATGTTATATTGCGTATTTTTTTTAATTATCGTTTTAGGTTTCTTGTGATCGTCCCTTACCAAAAGAAGAATGTAAAAGTGTCCAAAACCGGGTACCTGAAGAGGAGCCAACCACAGTCTCTGAATATTTCTTTAGTGATATCTTTATTGAAGTAGATCAAACAGAATAAAATTGTTTGTTTTTTTTTTTGTTTTGTTTTGTTTTGGTTTGGTTTGGTTTGTTTTGGTTTGGTTTTGGCTTTGGTTTTTATATCTAGGATTTCCAGAGTCAAATTATCAACTAAGTAGTATTTAGAAAAGAACATCTATGGCTATTTTTCTTTAGATTGATTTTGAATATTTAATGAACTTGATTTGAAGCTTTTATAATCAGTGGAAAACATTGCTGAGGTTCCTTTCATTCTGATTGATTTAGCATTTTGGAAATACAAAGCAATTAATAAGACTGCTCTTGAGACAAAAATAGCTTCTCTTGTTTACATTTTGACTCTTCCTGTGCTGAACACTCATGGACATGTTGGAATGTTGTGGATAAATGTCTGTATAAATCACAGTGCCGACATATTTGGAGGTGGATTGTATTTAACATTTAACGAACTTCTTTTGTAAAGGTTTTTTTCTGGTTTTTTGGTTTTGTTTGTTTTATGTTTTGTTTGTTTTACTGAAGGCCTTTTCAGTTGCCTCTCAGTATACGAGAGCATATTGTGAAACTCCACTTTAGTATGGTAAATGTTAAAATTTTTCTATTATCAGCTATTTGACTGGAAAATATGTATTTTTCTAATTCATGTTGATGTAACATTAGTCCTAATTGAACAAGTAGTATTTAAACTTATTTATAAAAATGAAACATCAAAAAATTTATTTATTTTTAAAGTTTTTTATTTAAAAGAATATTCAGTTTTAATTATTTTCACCACTCAGATTATGGGTAAAGAAGACATTGACAAATTTATGTTTGTCCCTTTCCCTCTTTAATTTTAAAGATATTTAAAGTTATATCACTAAAAGTATTTGGATAGTATATATGTTTTAGATGCAATTTCTTTTCTCATAGTTTAGTATATTGAATTTGTACTGTGAAGTTTTGTTTTTCTTATTTTTGGATAATCTCAGGATTTGTATGGGGGAAAAACCTTTAATTTATGAGGGTGATTCACATAGAAAACTCAGTCCCTTTTACACACGTATACACTCACACACATTCCTTTTTTTAAAACTAATTTCTTGATAGTTTTTTTTTTATCCCCATTAAATTTTGATTAGGGAACACATAGGCCTTTAAGCACAGAACATAATTGTGATGTTAAAACAGAAAATTAAAAAAAAAAAAACAGAAAATAAGATAATAAGACTTTAGTACAGTGATTATCATCAGTATTAATTTAAGGGTTGTTTTTAATTTTCAAATATTGTTATTTACTTATGTAATTCCATTTTCCACCCAAGGAAATCTTCGGTGGTTCCAATCAAACTTCTCAAAAACAGATTTATTCTTTTATTTGAAAAGCCTCAGAGCAGGAATCAGAAACATTTTCTGCAAAGTATTTTTGAATTTGCGGGCCACATGGCTTCTGTGGCAACTGTTCAGTTCTGCTGCTTCAGTGTGAAAACAGCTACAGATGATACGGAAGTGGTTGACATGGCTGGAATGGGCTTTTTAGTTTGACCCCTACTTTGGATGGTAATTTTCTTACCTTCAGGTGCTGACATTTTATCTATGACATATTATTTGTCATTGACAGTTATAAGTTGTGCATCACAATTAAAACTGTGTTGATTTCATTACAAAATGATCAGTATTTTAACTGGAAAATATTTTAATGTTTAGATAATTGTGTTTGTATATTGAGAAAAATAGTGGCCAATTTTCAAGTTCATTAGTAAAATAGGATATGGCTCAGCAAGTGTAACAGTAATCCTAAAATTGCTATCAAAGCATTTCTTATTCATTACTTTATAGTGAAATTTACAATTGAACTTTTTTGTCATAAAGGAGGATCTATAAATCTGAGTGGAAATTCTCAATTAGGTATGTGTTAATTTATTTCATGTGACTAATATGTCACAAAAATCATGGTAATAAATCACATTACTATTTTAATGCTCTGTTTTTATAAATTTTTTAAGGTCTCATATTCTGAAAGAGTTTCTTTCATTTAATGTTAGTTTGGTGTTAAGTTGCCACAGTTAAACTATTATTTTATCCCTAGTGTAATATTTATTTTTAACTTTGTTAATATCCATCTCTTGCTCATCTATAATGAATTAATTTTATGGAAGATGTAACTTCTCACTATATAAGAAATAATTCTATCTTTCATTCATTGTGTAAGAGAATCAAGTCAGCCAATCTAAATTGTCATATCTTTAAAGCTAATCCGGGGAAAATGAGAAACTCAATCATTGTATTTACTTTATAAGGTGGAAAGAATTAGTCACACCCTTTGTTTATATCTAATTCATGTAAAGATGATGTTGTGAAGAATTATTTTGTAAATCTTAAAGGAGGTATGAATAATGGTTTGTTTTCTTGACTTTTTGTCCTGAATACTTATGTATTAGCAAGTGATCAACATGATGGTTTTAAAAGCCTAATTGTTGGTAAATGATTGAGGCACAGATCATACATAATATGAATATTCACTGTTTACCACCACATTATTTGAAATAGAAGTGACTATGTATACTCTTACTTGAAGGAGTTTTTGACAAAAAAGCAATATCTGTCATTTGTAAATTTTCTTGTTCTAAAGAAAGCAGTTATGTTCTATAGATATAAATTATGTAAATAAAAGTTATTTTATACTATTTCTGTTTTTTTTCTTTTTCTTTTCTAATGACTTAAAGATATTAATGTTTATCCAAAACTCGTCCATTTTTCTCCTATAGTGTGTACTTCCTTCCTTTCATAAAAATAGAACTGAAGAATTAATCTTTTGTCTTATATGCATGCTGTGAAGGAAATTTTTTTTGATCTTGCAAGAGTAAAGAATAGACATCCCCTCCGTCCCATTTAGGACCTGTGAAGGGTTGCTTTCTTGTTCATTTATTCCTTATATCATGAATTTTTAGGTAAAAGAACTCAATCTCTTGCTCTTTTTTCCTCCTACTTTGTTTTCTCTGTAGAGAAAGATAAATGGGAAACTTTAGTCCTGGATATAATAGAATCCTGGACTTATGAAGTCGACAGAATTTTTATCTTGAATTTGGTCAGATCATCAGAAAGCTATATATATGGGCTGCCTCCATTGTTCTGTCTGCTTGTGTTGAGGGACTTTATGTGAAATAGAATAAAAGCCTAAAGAAATTGTTATTTTTACTATAATGATATTACAGAGTTTTAAAAAATGTTTCACTCAATATCCTATGTATGAGAATCTATAGGAAATATTTCTCTTTGGCTTCAGTGCCAGGAATAATTGGGCTTCTGTACAACTGGTCTGATTCTTTTTTTTTTTTTTTTTAAGATTTTTTTTTAAAGTTTATTTGACAAAGAACACAAGCAGGGGGAGCAGGAGAGGGAGAAGCAAGCTCCCCATCAAGCTAGGAGCCCTACAGAGGGCGTGTTCCCAGGACCCTAAGATCATGACCTGAGCTGAAGGCAGATGGTGAACCGCCTGAGCCACCCAGACACCCTGGTCTGACTTTTTAAAAACTCACTTTTTTAAAACAACAGGCTGCCATTTATTATGTAGGCATGGTACTAACCTTTTAGTAATGCATTATTTCGCATTTTAAAAAATTAGTATACATGGCTTAAGTAGTGCTAGATTTCAAACAAGCTGTTTCTTCTGTTATTACCTACTTCTAAATATGGTTATTCTGTTATCTCTTGTTCACAAATGTGAGACATTGTTAATTGTCACTGGTACTTAAGACTTTTGGGTTTCTTAAAGCTCTCCCCTTCCTATATGTTAATCATAAGGTTTAATCCATATTTACTGTTGTTACTGTATTGATCGTAATTATTCAGTGCTGTACCACTCTATGTACTAAGGTGACATTTATGGGACAAGCATTTGTTTTTCTTGGAGTTAATACTTGTTTCACTCTTTCATTTGCTTTGGGTTTTGTTTACCCTCTTTTAACTTTCCACACCCTCTAGCAAGTCTGTAAAATGCCTCTGCGTATAATTTTGCACATGGTCAAACCATCACTTAAACTGTTTTCTTCTTTTTTTTCCTGGAAAACTTTCTAGAGATTGCTCTTCCTGTTGTGAACTAGATTAGGGGCTTTCCAGGTCTCTGTGTGCAGCACAACTGTCATCATGAGACTTCTCTGTGCCGTTACTCTGTGAACCTCCTGCCTCTCTTTCCTGGTTTAGATGCTGTGTCTTGAGCCCATTTCACTGTCGTTCCTGATTTGTTTGGGGAGGTACATGTTCCACTATTTACTGCAAAAGGGTACATGGGTGGTAACATTATTTAATGTCTGAAATTTATTCTACTCTTAGTTGGGCTATGAATAGAATTCCTAAATAATTTGAAAATAATTTTTATGTCATTTTGAAGGCATGTTCCATCGTCTTCCAGTTGTCAGTGTTTAAGAGTTTCGTGCCATTCTGATTCTCTCTCCTTTGAATGTGGCTTGCCTGTTTACAGTGTTTTGACCTGCTATATTCTGCACAATAATGAACTTTGGTGTAAGCCCGTCCATCTTTCCTGCCTCTACATTCATGCTGCTGAATACTTAATGGACCTTTTTAATAGGGAAACTCATTTACTTCCCTTCTGGGAAATGTTCTTGTATTATTGTTTTGATAATTTTGTCCCTTCCATTTGCACTGTTCTCATATCTGCCCTTTCTATTAATCATTTTTTTTAGCACTTTTATTGGGTCTCTAAGTTATCTTTTCTATACTGTTTCCCATTTCTTCCTCCCTCCCTCTCTTTTCTTCACTTTTGTTATCCTGTTTTGGGGAGGGGAAGAGTGTCTCAATTTTGATTTCTGGAGAAAAATGTAAGCATCTATTTCTTTTCAGAAGTGACTTTGGTAATCACAGAATGGGTAGAGAGAAGGCCAAGACAGTCTTGATGCTTCTAACACATTTGTAGAATCAAATCACAGAATGAGCCATCAGGTAAAACCATCATCCTTTGACTTAGTTCATAATTTTGAATCAACACTGTTTTCTTTATTAGTGTTTTTAAGGCATAGTTTGCATTTATTATTTTTTAAAGAAACATATTTATTTATTTGACAGATCGAGAGAGCACAAGCAGAGGAAGCAGCAGAGGAGAGAGAGCAGACTCCCCTGCCGAGAAGGGAGCCTGATGTGGGGCTTGATCCCAGGACCCCAGGATCATGACCTGAGCTGAAGGTACACTTGACTGACTGAGCCACCCAGGTGCCCCAGGCATAGTTTACATTTAATAAAATATACAGATCTTACATGTTCAACACCCTAGGAAGTTCCCTTAAGCCCCTTCTCCTTGGTCATCCACAAAGAGTAGTTTCACCTGGTCTTAAACTTTGTGGAATCACATATGATGCATTTATTTTTTTTGTATCTGATTATTTTTGCTCAGTATGTTTTTGAGATTCATCCCTGTTAGTAGTTGTTTGCTTATGTTGCTGAGTTGTATTCCATTTTATAAATATAACACATTATATGATCACACCGAATTTTCTTTCTATTTTCCTGTGGGATTGTTTGCAAATTTGGCTGTTTTTTTAAATAAAGCTATATAAATATTCTTTTGTAGACATGTTTTTATTTCTCTTATGTAAATACATAGCAGTATCACCTCATTTGTGAGGTACACTCCTAAGTACTTTTTTTTTTTAAGATTTTTAAGTACTCTTTACACCAACATGGGGCTCAAACTTACAACCCCAAAATCAAGAGTTGCATGGTCTACCAACTGAGCCAGCCAGGTGCCCCAGTACTTGGTGTTCTTTGATGCCATTATAAATGGTCTTTAAAATGTTTATTTTCTAATTGTTTATTGCTGAGATATTAAGAAATAATTAATTTTTATTACAATTATTATTTTATTAATAAATATTTATTAATAATTTATTATTATTATATTAAAATTAAGATTTTAACAATGATATTTTCTATAACATCCATTCATAGTCTTATGTTTTCAAACCAAGCCTGGCTCTATTAAAGCAGGCCTTTCAATATTATAGAATGCTATTTGACTACAGCAAACAGATTTAGAAACTCAATTATAATAAGATACACAGGATAAGCATAAACTATTAAAATTTTTAATAAGTATACATTAGATATAAACTTAAATTTATGCCAACCAGGAAATAATTGCTAACCTCTCATTTAATAAATTTGGTGGCTAGCAGAGTATCTAGTCTCCTTATAACATGTATTCCCATCCTAATAATTTCTCATTAAATGTCTACAAAGCTTGTAATCTCTAGCTTTGATTACATTTTCTAGCCAAAGTTTATTTTTTTAAAGGATTTTATATATTTATTCATGAGAGACATAGTGAGGCAGAGGCACAGGCAGAGGGAGAAGTAGGCTCCCTATAGGGAACCTAATGCAGGACTCGATCCCAGGACCCTGGGATCACAACCTGAGCCGAAGGCAGCTACTCAACCACTGAGCCACCCAGGCATTCCTCTAGCCAAGGTTTAAATTGGAAATGAGGCTTAAAATTTTATTTCCACATTTCCTTCCCTTTTTATAGATTTTAAAAATTCTTAATCTCATTTTTACTTCCAAAAGCTTAGAAATTTTTTCATAATCCTGTTCTTGTTTCACAAGTGCAATGTTTTTTCATTTCTCTAAGGATGTTCCAGTTGCTTCTGTTCCTTGTACTGCTGGTTTCTTCTGAGGTTTTCTTGGTTGTGGTGGGGGTCTTTTTCATTTTGAAGAATTTGCTCCAATGCCTGTTGATCCTTGGCTATCCATGCATATGTTAGAGAAAGTTTCTAAAAAGTTGGGAGATTTTACAAGCTTCCTGACGTGCAGATAGGACACGTTAATTTGTAGATTACACTGTAGGTGTATTATTTTCCAAGGTGCTTCTCCACTGGGAAACCTCAAATATCAGTTTAACCTTTCTGTGAGGTGGCAAGGTTTCTCCAGATGCCTTCCTATTAAAACCCAGTAGCCAACATTTTAGAACTCGGAGGAAAACGGGCATTGGGGAACAGAACTTTCTTGACTTGGCCTCCAGACTTTTAGTTAATCTTGGTGGTTTCAATCTGGCGCTTCACTCTTGCCTACTGTTCCTGTATTTGGAACATCCGAGGGCAGCCCCGGTTTATCGCCGTCTGCAGCCTAGGGCGTGATCCTGGAGACCGGGATCGAGTACCACGTCAGGCTCCCTGCATGGAGCCTGCTTCTCCCTCTGCCTGTGTCTCTGCCTCTCTCTCTCTCTCTGTCTCTGTCTCTATGAATAAATAAATTATCTTTAAAAAAAAAAAAAGGAACATCCGATATTCAGTTTCTCCAGGTAAAATATATCTCCTAACTTCTGGGCAAAGTAGGAGTGAAAACCTAGGGTTCTAACTGCTTCTGACACAGATTTTCAAGTACTTTCATTGTTTCCTGTCTCTACCACTGCTCCCCACACCCACCCACACCTTCTTCTGTTTCCAGTACCACCAATTCCCGAGCCTTGTAGGGATTTCCGGGAGGCAAATCAACTTGTTTACTTGTTTTTTTAATCTTCCAGTGCAAGCACTCAGATATCAGCTTCCTCTTTTCCTTCTAAATTTATTTTTCCGGGGATCCCTGGGGCTCGGCAGTTTGGCGCCTGCCTTTGGCCCAGGGCGTGATCCTGGAGACCCGGGATCGAGTCCCGCATCGGGCTCCCGGCATGGAGCCTGCTTCTCCCTCTGCCTGTGTCTCTGCCTCTCTTTCTCTCTCTGTTTCTATCATGAATAAATAAATAAAATCTTTGGGGAAAAAAGTTTATTTTTCCTATTTTTTTGCCTGCTGTCTTCATATATCTCCTATATTATTATTATTATTATTATTATTTTAGAGAGAGAGTGTATGTACCTGTAAGGGGCAGGGGAGCAGAGAGAGAGGGAGGGAGAATCCCAAGCAGGCTTCATACCCAGTGTGGAGCCTGACAAGGGGCTGAATCTCATGACCCTGAGGTCATGACTTGACACAGAATCAAGAGTTGGTCAGTTGCTTAACCAGCTGAGGCACCCAGGCATCCCATATCCTATTTTAATTGAAGGTAGGATATGGATTTTTTTTTAATATTCCTTTGTTGCTTTGAGATCATTTATGAGAGAAAGAGGTAAAAACATCTTTATTTCCATTTTGTAAGTTGACATACTATATTCCCTAAAAGAAAAAGTAAACTGAACACTATGAACAACTGTACGCCCACAAACTGGGTAACTAGATGAAATGGACAAATCCTACCAATACAAAAATCTACCAAGACTATTTCACAAAGAAAAAATTCGAATAGATCTATGGTAAGAAGATCGAATCAGTAATCAATAACAATAACAATAACAAACAACCAACACCAAAACAAAAACCTCCTGACAGGGAAAAGCTTCACTTTTATAGCTTTATAAAAAAGCTGGACTTTATAGCTTCACTGGTAAATCTTACCAAACATTTAAAAAAGAACTAATACTGAGGCACCTGGGTGGCTCAGAGGTTGAGCCTTCAGCTCAGGGTGTGATTCTGGTATCCCAGGATCGAGTCCCATGTTGGGCTCCCTGCATGGAGCCTGCTTCTCCCTCTGCCTGTGTCTCTGTCTCTCTGTGTCTTTCATGAATAAATAAAAACTTAAAAAAATAAAAGTAAAAAACAACTAATACCAATCCTCCTCAAACTTTTACAAAAAATTGATGAGAACACACTCTGACCCATTCTGGGGCCACCATAATCTTGATACCAAAGCCAGACAAAGATAGAAGAACCATATGGACCAATATCCTTTATGCATGTTGATGCAAAAATCCTCAATAAAATACTGGTGAAATGAATTTAGCAGCATATTATTTTTTAAGATTTTATTTATTCATGAGAGAAAGAGAGAGAGAGGCAGAGACACAGGCAGAGGGAGAAGCAGGCTCCATGCAGGGAGCCCAACATGGGACTCGATCCCGGGACCCCAGGATCACGCCCTGGGCTGAAGGCAGGTGCTAAACCACTGAGCTACCCAGAGATCCCCTTCAGCATATTAAAAGGATTATGCACCATGACCAAGTGGGTTTTTTTTTTCCTGGAATGCAAGGATCATGTTCAATATGCCAAGATTGATCCCTAAAACACACATGAACAGAATAAAGAAAAAAACGCACATAGGATCATCTCAATTACTGCCGAAAAAGCATTTGGCAAAATTCAACACTCTTACACCATAAAAACGACCAACTAACTAGAAATAGAAGAAAACTACCTTACCATTGTAAAGGCCACATACGAAAAACGCACAGCAAACGTCATATTCAATGGTGAACGACTCACAGCGTTTCCTCTGAGGATTGGGAACAAGGCAAGAAACTTCACTTTTGTCACTGCTATTCAACATAGTACTTTTTTTTTTTTTAAGGCAGTTCACCAAATTTAATTTTAGTACTCAAAAAAATGTGTGACTTAATCATCAGTTGCCCAAAAGCATTCTTTGTTTCTTTTCCAAGATGATGATAATTCTTCATAAATTTCCTTTTTCCATATGGGCACCTTGGCTTTTAAAGTATCAATGGCAGGGCAGCCTGCGTGGCTCAGCAGTTTACTGCTGCCTTCAGCCCAGGGCCTGATCCTGGAAACCTGGGATCGAGTCCCACATTGGGCTTCCCGCCTGGAGCCTGCTTCTCCCTCTGCCTGTGTCTCTGCCTCTCTCTCTCTCAGTCTCTCATGAATAAATAAAAATGAAATCTTAAAAAATAAAGTATCAATGGCATAGCTCACAGCCTGGAGGGATGAGGCCCTATGGACTGAGGACATAGTAATGATAACACTCGGTTCTGATACTGGAACTAAGCCAAGTCTATGAAACACTGCTATGTGTTTGGCCGTTTCTGCCTAATGTCACTACAGATCTTTCTGATTTCATTTTCTGGCATCGGTAAATATGCTTCATATTCTAAACTAATGAGTTTTTTTCCCTTCAAAGTTGTTTCTTGTAGTCCCTACAAATAGACTGCACCACAGAGTGAAGAAATCACCAATTGTGAGACTTCATCTATGGAGAAGTTCTCAGCAGTGAATTTTATTATATCTTTAGGTTTCTCTTCAACTTCATTCAGATCTTTCCTAAGTGGCTCCAGAGCATTACCCTCCACTAATGGGGGAGATAATGGCAATTTCATCTTCTGACTGAAGGTGGAGGAGCTGATCTCCAAGCTCGACACATTCTTGACGGACAGCAAATATCACCTAGTCAGAGCAATTAGGGAAGAAATAAAGAGAAATAAAAGGCATTCAAAGTGAAAAGGGAGAAGTAAAACAATCACTTTGCAGATGACAAATATGTAGAAAACCCTAAAGAACCTCCTCCTCCAAAACTTTCTATAACTAAAGGACGAATTCAACAAAGCAGCAGGATATAAAGTCAACACACAAAAATCAGCTGCATTACACACTAGTAACAGGTTGAAAAGGAAATTACGATGATAATCCCACTTACAACAGTACTCAAGAGAATAAAATAGGAATTAACCAAGGAGGTGTAAGATTTGCATGATGAAAACCACAAAACATTATGGAAAGAAATTAGACACGGGCACCCAGGGGGGCTCAGCGGTTTAGCGCTGCCTTCAGCTTAGGGCAAGATTCCTGGGGTTCTGGGATGGAGTCTGGTATCGGGCTCCCTGCATGGAGCCTGCTTCTCCCTCTGCCTGTGTCTCTGCCTCTCTCTCTCTGTCTCTCATGAGTAAGTAAATACAATTTAAAAAAAGAAAAAAGAAATTAGACACAAATACATTGGAACACATCTCGTGTCCATGGATTGTAAAACTTAATACTGTTAAGATGTCAACACTAACAACGGTGAGCAACAGATCAATGTAACCCCTATCAAAACCCCAGTGACTTTTTTTTTTTTTTTTTTTTGCAGAAAACAGAAAAACCCATACTAAAGTTAATACGGAATCTCAAGAAACCGATCCTAACTAGCCAAAAACAAAAACAAAACGAAACAAACAAAAACACTTGAAGACGAAGCTGGAAGACTCGCCAAGTTGTTAAGACCCAGCGCCAGAAGAGCAACTGACACAAGGGACACGGGAAAAAAAACATTTGTTGGATGAGTAAACATGCATCTCCTCCAAGGACTTTTGTTTCTTAGGACAGCCTAATTCCTGTTCGGTTGCCAGCTCTCCTATAAGGGTAAGATTTTTTCAAGTTCCCAGTCCCCTTCTATTAATAGAAGTCCCCTTCTATTAAGGCAAAAAGGGCGCCTGGGGGGCCCAGCGATTGAGCATCTACCTTGGGCCCAGGTCGTGACCCCGGGGTCAAGTCCCGCATCGGGTTCCCTGCAGGGAGCCTGCTTATCCCCCTGCCTGGGTCTCTGCCTCTGTGTCTCATGAATAAATAAAATCTAAAAAAAAAAAAAAAGAAAAAAAAAAAGGACAAAAAGAAAACAACAGGTAGAAAATGAACCCAAAGGGCACACCTAAGAAACGGAAGCCCGCCCCTCCAGCCCTGCCTTTCCGGAGGCGCAGCGCGGCCCGTGGCCCCGCCCCCGGACCGCACAGCTCCGGAACTCCTGTGGCGACCGGATCTCGCGGGACTGTGCCTCTGCCCCTGATTGGCCGAGCTCAGGGGGCGTGGCGCGCAGCGACGACCTTTGACGCCCGGCGTGCGCAGGCGCGCGCCATGGCTGGCCGGAGTCTGGGAGTGGTGTGGGTCGGCGGGGCCCGCGGGGAGGCTCGCTGAGGGGCCGCCTCCCGGCGCGGGGCAGCCGGAGCGGGGGAGGAGCAAGCGTGAGGCTGCCCGGGCCGCTCTGCGGCTAGCGCTCGCCGTCGCTCCGTGCCGGCCGTCATGTGGGCTGCCCTGAGGTTGGCCCCACGGCCGTGCGCCCGCGCCCTCATCCCCCGGCCGCGCGCTTATCACGGCGACTCTCCGGGCAGGCTTGGCACCCAGCTGGACTCGGGCTCTGCCGTCTACCAGGTAGGCTGGGTCAGCGACCCCTGGGTCCCCGCTTGCACCTGTCGGCTTGCCCGGCCCTGTGCGTTGTTGCGGATCCCGCGTCGTGGTCCTGGGGCGCAGGGGCGGCCCTTGCAGTCTGCAGAACAATCGCAAACCCCGTTAGCCCGGGACGGTGTTTGCCTCTTGTAACACGTGCCGGCTGCCTGAAGCCTCGGGCCCCGGACCTCCGGGGGCTCGGTGTTGGCGTTGCCCCGAAACCCCGGGACGGCCTGGCTTAGCCCGGGTCGCCCCGGGGTGCACTTAACTGACGTCAGTTGAAAAGCTGTTCGTAGAACAACATGCTTATCTTGGAGCGGCCTTTCTTGGAACTGGTGTGGCAAGGTCAGAGACACAGCTGGTGAAGTATCCGAGCTGGAAAGTTTCAGCCCGTGTCCAGGGAGCCTTGAAGTCGTAACGGGCCGGGCAGCCCGCGGGGGCTCAGCGGTTCAGCGCCGCCTGCAGCCCAGGGCGTGACCCCAGGTCCCGGGATTGAGTCCCGCGTCGGGCTCCCTGCGTCCAGCCTGCTTCTCCCTCTGCCTGTGCCTCTACCTCTCTCTCTCTCTCTCTCTCTCTCTCTCTCTCTCTGTGTCTCTCATGAGTAAATAAATAACATCTTTAAAAAAAAATCGTAAGGGTCATTTTCAGAAAAGATGTTTTACGCAGTTTCCTTAAATTGAAAGAAGATACGCAGGGCGAGACAGAAACAGTACTGGAGAAGAGGCTTCCAGGAGTCTAGATTTTATTTATTTATTTTTTCGGGGGGGAGGGTCAGGAGAGAATGTTTAATTCGGAAATACTAAGTAGTGTCTGCGGTCAGGCAGTATGTTAGTTTTTTTTTTTTTTTTTTTTTAAGATTTTATTTATTCATGAGAGACACAGGCAGAGGGAGAAGCAGGCTCCATGCAGGGAGCCCAATGCAGGACTCGATCCCAGGACCCCCGGGGTCACGACCTGGGCTGAAGGCAGGTGCTCAACTGCTGAGCCACCCGGGCTGCCCTATATGTTAGGTATTTGGTGTAGGTGTGTAAGCGTGGAATTAGGTGCCTACATGTAGGGAGGTTGGATGGGAAAGCAGGTGCATTGGGAAAGCGCAGCGTCTAAAGCTTGAAAAGGGAAGTTACAGAGAGCTGCAGGTTGCGGGCGATGAGTGAGTTGCATCTTAGTGGTTGGGCTGGCCAGCCTCCGGGCGGGGGAGGAGAGGCAAGATTGACGGAGTCCTGAAAGTGTCTACTAGTTTTGAGGACTTGGAAGTCATCACCAGGGTGTGGAATTGATGGAACAGATGAGATCAAATGATGGAGGGCCTTGCTCTGCAGAAGCCACATTCAAATTTCACCTTGCGGGCTGCCTGCAAAGGTACATAAGTAGGGAAGTAGCAAGATCCTGTAGATGTGTTAGGATCACCAGCGTTCGAAGGATAGATCTCCTCCCATTTTGAGCATGGCTTCTTGGCTGGGTGTTCTCCTGGTTGCCATAGGCCTTTGGCTATTTTTTTTTTGGAGCTCCTGTAAGGTTGTTTTTGCTAGTTTTTGATCCTGTGGGGATGTCTCTGTGGGAGAATGAGGGCTTGGAGCTTGAGGCTCTGGAGCTTCACAGTCTGCCATTTCTTTTGGCTTCAGGTTAGGGCCTATGTTTTTGATAATGGCTGTTAACTAGGGATTAGGGAGTGTGGGCCTGAGTGTAGAACTTCTTTCTCTGTGTCAAATAATGTTCTGATCCATTCTGTGCCCTCGCAGTTGGAGGAGGGAAGTAGTTGTGGTCGGATGGAAAAGGCATTGGTGGGCAGCCCGCGTGGCTCAGGGGTTTAGTGCTGCCCTTGGCCCAGAGCCTGATCCTGGGGACCCAGGATCGAGTCCCACTTTGGGCTCCCTGCATGGAGCCTTCTTCTCCCTCTGTCTGTGTCTCTCTGCCTCTCTCTCTCCCTGTGTCTCTCATGAATAAGTAGATAAAATCTTTAAAGAAAAAAAAAGAAAAGGCATTGGTCTAGTATTTCATGCTTGTTAAAAACTACCAACGCATTTCCACAGAGGAAAGAAAAAACCTGGAGGGAAATAAGTTTTCCTTCTCTCCACATTGTCATGTAAGGATCTGTTTAGCCGGCCTTTGCTTCAGCAAGAGACGGCCCCAAGATCTCTGTGTCCGAAACAACAAATATTTCCTTTTTGCCATGCCATCTGTAGGTTGGCTGTGGCAGTTCTCTCTAGGCAGTGCATCAAATTCAGGTTTGCTCTATTTGTTTTTTATTCCAGATCCCAGACTGAAGGGACAGTGGCTACTGAGGGATGCTCCTCTCGTTATGGAAGTCTGAGGACAGTATGGAAACACTGTCCCTCTCAGAGCCTCTACTTGCAGTTAGTACACTGTCACTTTTGCCCACATTCCACTGGTCAAAGCGAGTACAATGGACAGATTTATAGACTGGGGGGGTGGGGAAGTATAATCTCACATTAAACCTTAGCAGGGAGGGGAGGGATGGAAGAAATTTGAACAAGAAGTACATTCGGCCTCATGCTCTCGAGGTGGCTGCTTAAGCTCCACCTATTAGGTAAGAGTTCAGGTAAAGGAGGAAGAAGGTGAGTAGGCAAAAGGACACCTTCACCTGCTTGTTCTCTTTTTTAAGAAGCCTTTCTAGAAGTCACGCCTAACAACTTCTGCCTCCATTTCACCAGTTAGAAAATTTTTTTTTAAGATTTTATTTATTTATTCATGGAGAGAGACAGAGGCAGAGACACAGGGAGAGGGAGAAGCAGACTCCCTGCAGGGACCCTGATGCAAAACTTGATCCCGGAACCCCTGGATCATGCCCTGAGCCCAAGGCAGACGCTCAATCACTGAGCCACCCAGGCGTCCCTTCACTGGTTAGAATTAAATCACAGGGCGACACATGTCTATGGAAGGAGGGCAGGATATGTTACTTTTCCAGCTGGGCATGTTCAGGGCTGGGGAGGAGAGAGAGGAGAGGGCTTAGGGTTTGGAGATGACGGGTTAAGAGATGGGGATGCCTGGGTGTCCCAGTTTTCTCAGTGGCTAGGAATCTGTCCTGCCCACTGTCACTTCTCATGGCCGTGGGCCTTAGAAAGCCTTGGCAATTAGTGACAGTTTCCTTTATTTCTTGACTGGGAGGCTGGCTTAGCTAGGGTAAAGATCCCTTGTGTAACTAGCTGTAATTTCGATTGACTTTGTTCTAGATTGGGCAATGTCCTAGGCTGTAGTGGTGGTGTCTTGAGTGTGAGTACACTTTAGTAGAGCGTTACTTGTTTCCTTTGTGCCTGTGGGAACCACTTTTCATCACTTCTAGAACTCTGGTGCCTGTGTTTTACAAAGTTGATAGGAGACTGGGAGGTAAAAGTGCGGGTGGAGGAGCTCAGCTACTTCTTGATGATGGGGGGGGGGAGGTGGATGACGATGATGACAAAAGAAGCTAAAGGCACAGCAGAATCCCATCAGCCTCTCCATCAGCAAGGGAAGGAGGACTGGTTAAAGGACACTGAGAGGACACACTTAGCATCGTGGGAGAAACCTATGGGACACACAGAACCTATCAAGACCAAAAAAGATGGGAGAACTTACATTTCAGAAAAGACTTAAGAAACAGCATCCACCTGTGGGTATATGGACCTTCCATAGAATCCTATTCAAATAAGCAAACTAAAAAAACATCCATCTGCCAGTTGAGGAAATGTCTTCACTAATGGATATTTGATGTTATTAGCAGATTATTGATATTCAAAAATGGCCCTCATCTTTTGGAGATTTGGAAACACTGACTACGGATGGAGTGCTATGTCTAGGATTTTCTTCAGAATAATTCAGGGTGGGGTGCCTGGGGGCTCAGTGGGTTGGGCATCTGGCTTCAGCCCGGGTCGGGGGATCCTGGGATGGAGTCTCGCCAGCTGGATCGGGCTCTCTGCTCAGTGGGCAGTCTGCTTGCCCCTCTCACTCTGCTCCCCCCACCCCACTTGTGCTCTCTCTCTCTCCCTCGCTCACTCTAAATGAATGAATGAATGAATGAATGAATGAATGAATGATTCAGGGTGGGGGGCAAGAAAAACAACTTCGGCCTTATGTGGGTAATTGTTGAATGACATTGGCTGCATTCCATGCTAGTCTTTTTGTTTTTGTATATGTTTGAAAATTTCCATGGAAGAAAGTTAACTTTAAAAAAATATATTTCAGGGATCCCTGGGTGGCACAGTGGTTTGGCACCTGCCTTTGGCCCAGGGCGTGTTCCTGGAGACCCCGGATCAAGTCCCACATCAGGCTCCCTGCATGGAGCCTGCTTCTCCCTCTGCCTGTGTCTCTGCCTCTCTCTCTCTCTCTCTCTCTGTGACTATCATAAATTAAAAAAAAAAAAATATATATATATATATATATTTCATTTACTTATTTTCAAAGATTTTATTTATTCATGAGAGAGAGGTAGGGACACAGGCAGAGGGGGAAGCAGGGTCCCTGTGGGGAGCCTGATGTGAGACTCAATCCCAGGACCCTGGGATCATGCCCTGAGCCCAAGGCAGACACTCCACCACTGAGCCACCCAGGCGTCCCTATTTATTTATTTGTAAACCCAGGCATCCCAGTGTTTTTCCATTAAGAGTTAAGAACTCCATTTAAGAGGAGTGGAATATGTTAGCGAAACCCCTGCGTCTTTGCTTTGCCATGCTGTAACCTGTCTTTGTTTCCTAGTGTGTTGGGCTAAGCAGGGCTGAGCAGACGATAGAATGTCATAATGACTGGATGGACTAGCTCGAGAATTAGCCCCATATGTCACTGGAAAAAACCTTTTTTTCTTCATTTTATCAATTTTAAACTAACAGAGTAGGATTATTCTTAGGTAAATGTGTTACCCTTTCACATACCTTGTTGAGATAACAGGTATTCAGATTTTTTTCCATTTGCATTAAATTCCATTTATTTATTTATTTATTGGGGGGGGCAGAGGGAGACAATCTTTATTTTAAAAATTTGTTTTTATTTTTAAAGTTTATAATAAATTAACATATAATGTATTATTCATTTCAGAGGTAGAGGTCAGTGATTCATCAGTTGCATAGAACACCCAATGCTCATCACATCACATGCCCCCCCTTAATGCCCATCACCCACTTAACCCATCCCCCCCACCCAACCTCCCCTCCAGCAACCCTGTTTGTTCCCTAGACTTAAGAGTCTCTTACGGTTTATCTCTATCTCGTCTTGTTTTATTTTTCTCTCCCTTCCCCTATGTTCATCTTTTATTTTTATTTTTTTAAAGATTTTATTTATTTATTTATTTATTTATTTATTTATTTATTTATTTATTTATGAGAGAGAGAGAGAGAGAGAGGCAGAGACACAGGAGGAGGGAGAAGCAGGCTCCATGCCGAGAGCCCAACGTGGGACTCGATCCCGAGCCTCCAGGATCGTGCCCTGGGTCAAAGGCAGGCACCAAACCACTGAGCCACCCAGGGATCCCTGATTCTGTGATTTTTAACAAAAGACTTGCTCATTGTGAGCTTAAGGCATTTGTGGAAATGAATCTCATCCCAACTCTTAACCTTGTATCTCTTTACTTGCTAGTGGTTGGATTAAAAAATAATCTGATAAATACATTGTATGAAAAGGCAGGCCATGTATATTGTTCAATATGTGACTCCATGTTCAATGGAGGAACTTAATGGGGCACCTGGGTGGCTCACTCAGTTAAGCATCCAACTCTTGATTTCTGTCCAGGTCATGATCACGAGGTCGTAAGATCAAGCCCCACATCAGGCTCCACACTGGGCACAGAGCCTGCTTAATTAAGATTCTCTCTCTCTCTGGGGCAGCCCAGGTGGCCCAGTGGTTTAGTGCCACCTCAGCCCAGGTTGTGATCCTGGAGTCCCGGGATCAAGTCCAACGTTGGGCTCCCTGCGAGGAGCCTGCTTCTCCCTCTGCCTGTGTCTCTGCCTCTCTCGCTCTATGTCTCTCATGAATAAATAAATAAAATCTTTTTTTTTTTTTAAAGCTCTTTTTAAAAAAAAAAAAAAAAAAAGATTCTCTCTCTCCATTTAAGGAAAAAAACAGGGACACCTGGCTGGCTCAGCGGTTGAGCGTCTGCCTTCGGCTCAGGGCATGATTCCACGGTCCCAGGATCGAGTCCCACATTGGGGTCCCTGCATGGAGCCTGCTTCTTCCTCTGCCTGTGTCTCTGCCTCTCTGTGTCTCTCTCATGAATAAATAAATAAAATCTTAAAAAAACAAAATAAAATAGGGGATCCCTGGGTGGCTCAGTGGTTTAGCGCTTGCCTTTGGCCCAGGGCGCGATCCTGGAGGCCCGGGATCGAGTCCCACGTTGGGCTCCCGGCGTGGAGCCTGCTTCTCCTTCCTCCTGTGTCTCTGCCTCTCTCTTTCTCTCTCTCTTTCATGAATAAATAAATAAAATCTTAAAAAAAAAATCACAGAATCAGTCTGTGAATTGAAGAAATTACTGAGCTGAGAGTGGCAGAGAAAGTAGAATTCCAAACAATGGAGCATTTGGGAAGGCTGCCTCCCTGATGAAGGTGCTTCACCATCTGTGGGGATTCTTAAGATCAGGGTTCCTGAGGGCGGGCGCCTGGCTGGCCTAGTCAGTACAGCATGCAACTCTTGACCCCAGGGATTATGAGTTCAAGCCCCATTTTAGGTTGAGAGCATACTTTAAAAAAAGGTTTTTGAAACAGCCACCTATGAGGTGGATTTTTAACTTTAGAGTAAAGGTAGAAGTTGACAAGATGGACTTTAAGCAGAAAATAAGCAAAAAATGACTTTCCCTGGGCAGTGGAGTGATCTGCTTCCCTTTCTATTTGGCAACATGGTGGTGAGATCTTTTCTTCACCCTGTGTGCTGAGCAGCAGGTAGACAGAGGCCAGGGCCTGAGGCCAGAGTAGCACCTGCCTGTGAGCTTCAGGGTGGCAGTGGCAGCTCAGGGTCAGGTGAGAGAGCCCCACAGAGAAGATGCCCTTTGGCTCCAGGTAGGAGCTGCCCCCTGATTCTGTCCCAGAGCTCTTCTCTGTCCTTTGGTTTTGTTTATATAAGGAGCCCCTTCATTTTAAACGTTTTCTGCTGGGTCTTGCAGATGACAGAGGAGTTGAGGACGCAGCCCCCGCTTACTAGGACTAGTTCTCAACCCAGGAGGCTCTCCATACAAAGGTGGCAGGAGGCTCTCCATACAAAGGTGGCTCCCTTTAGGCTTGAGATGTTAGGCTGTTTAAGTCTCTTCGTACACGTCAAGTGGCACTGTACGTGTTGCTCTGATGCCACCTCTTGGTGACAGGCTGAACAGACCTGCTTTGGTGCAAGAGCTTTGTTTCTTTCTAAGGCGATTCATAAAGCTAGGGGTTTCTGAATTTGCCAAATGTGAATGAAAAGGATCTGTATCTTGGGCTCAATAGGAGAGCAAAGCTCTTGGCTTCCACTGCTTCATGCTATTCATATCAGCAAATACTATGGTAATCTGAAGAGGTTCTGGTGATGAAAGAACTCTTGGCCTATTACCAAACCCCCTTTTGGGGTGGGTTTCCAGTTTGCCTTGAGTCGAACTTAGAAATGGAGACTATGGGCCAGTGTTGCTCTATTTTTGGCCATTTGAATCCTTGTGGAACTTTTATTTTATTTTTATTTTTAAAAAGATTTTGTGTATTTATTCATGAAAGACACAGAGAGAGGCAGAGACACAGGCAGAGGGAGAAGCAGGCTCCCTGCAGGGAGCCTGATGTGGGACTTGATCCTGGGACCCCAGGATCATGACCTGAGCTGAAGGCAGACGGTCAACCACTGAGCCACCCAGGCGTCCCTCTCAGGGAAATTTTAAAGTGCCTAATGCCCAGGCCACATGTGTGAATGATGACATCAGAATCTCTGAGGGTTTATTTTTATTTTTTGAAGCTTCCCAGTGATTCCAGTGTCCAGACAAGGTTGGGAAACAATGTTCTAGGCAGATTCTGGAGTTTGCTTCTGGCAGGCTATCTGCCCTCAGACAGGGCTTGGGCCTGGAAGAGAAGTGATCACAGGGTGAGTAGACAGGGATTTTTTTTTTTTTAAAGATTTATTTATTTATGAGAGAGAGAGAGAGAGAGAGGCAGAGAAACAGAAGGAGGGAGAAGCAGGCTCCACGCTGGGAGCCCAATGTGGGACTCTATCCCGGGACTCCAGGATCACGGCCTGGGCTAAAGGCAGGCGCTAAACCGCTGAGCCACCCAGGGATCCCCAGTAGACAGGGATTGTTCAGGGGTTGGGACTTCCCTACTTAAGGGCAAAGATTCTTTCCCTCATAATATGCTGCTTCTCTCTTTTGTTTTCTGGATTTTGCAGAGCAAGAGAATGTAGCATAAACTTTGACCTTGGGAGCTCTTAGAGCTGTAGGAAATAAATAATAGAGCTCTACTATGCAGACTGTAAATTCATCTAATTTTGAACAGCTGGGGGATACCTGATTGGGTCAGCGGTTGAGCGTCTGCCTTTGGCTCAGGTCATGATCCTGGGGTCCTGGGATTGAGTCCCACATCTGGTTCCCCGCAGGGAGCCTGCCTGTGCCTCTGCCTTTCTGTGTCTCTCATAAATAAGTAAATAAAATCTTTAAAAAAAATTTTATTTTGAACAGCTGGAAGGCTGCTTAGTATCACATCATGTAAAAGGAATTAAACCACCAGAGATGTGAAAGACATGGTGGGAAGCAAAATGTGTTAGTGGATTAAACTCTGAATATTCAAAAATAACTAGCTACTTGTTTTAAAAGAATGAGCTGATCAAACAAAATTGACAGAACAGTGGTGTGTTAGGCCCTCTACCCTTTTTCCACCTCTCACAGTTTATATTTTCCTGTATATTACTCTAGAAAACTTTTATTTTTATTATTTTTAAAAGATTTTATTTATTCATCATGAGAGAGAGAGAGAGAGAGAGAGAGGGAGAAGCAGGCTTCATGTAGGGAGCCTGATGGGGGACTTGATCCCAGGTCTCCAGGATCATGCCCTGGGCCAAAGGCAGGCGCTAAACCACTGAGCCACCCAGGGATCCCCTAGAAAATTTTTCAAGACATGCGAACATAGAATCTTGTTCCTTTTAAAACAAAATAGGATCTGTTGTTTTCTTTGGGCTCTGTTTTTTAAGTATAATTTGTCAGTGTTTGTGCATTGGTTAGAAACTCCCTCAGGGCAGTGATTGATGGGACACAAAAGGTAAGATGGCATTCTGACTCTCAAAGGGCTTATGTTCCTTAAAATAGGGAAACAGAAATCAATTAAGTTCACTTGATGCTTACGGAAGAAAGATGCTAAAATGAATAGGAGTGACCAGAAATGGGGTTAGAGATGAGAGGGAACATGGTGTCTGATTCAGAGAGGGTAAGATTTGGATTCGTGGACCAGAGAGGGAAGGTAGTGGTGAAGAGGAGCTTGGGTAGAAATGGAGAGGCGAGAATGCCTCTTTCCCATCCGATGGAGTGACACACGATGGAGGCCACATGGGTGGCAGGTGGCCCCACATGAAGCCACATGGAGTTGGCACATGATGTTCTCATCAACTCTTATCTTACTATGACTGAAAAAGAAAAGATAATCGTTTTCTAATATTACTCTCCCTTTCTGTCTTTGTTTCTGTTTTAGGAGAACTATGAACAGATGAAAGCACTAGTAAATCAACTCCATGAACGAGCAGAGAAAATAAGATTAGGTAAGCACTCAGTTATTCTTCATTTTATGCTGTTAATGAAGATGCTCCTTGATAGTTACTGGTTTTAGGAAAAACTAGTAGCAGTAGGCTTTGACTCGAATGTTGCCATTTTATTTTTTCCTTTTACTTGGCCAATTTTTCTGCCCCTGTAGCATTGCCACTATCTGGGGAACAGTAAAATATCAGGTCCATCACTTTTTAAAGTATTGCTTCTTGCAGTTTTATTTTCAGTGATAGCATCCATTGAAATTTTTGTTTCTCCTGAAGCACTGGAAATATTTTCTGTTCGTTGTTTTTATTCATCCTATATACTAATTTTGTATGATTATGCATTTTTTGCTTTGTTATATAACTTGGAAATAATTCCTATGTGGGTTTATTGCTAATGAGATAAGAACTTTGCGGTGTCATTATTTTCTGTTTTTTTAGTTATCATTTTATTTTATGTATTTTACATTTTTTAAAAAAGATTTTATTTGTTTATTCATGAGAGACACAGAGAGACAGAGGCAGAGACACAGGCAGAGGGAGAAGCAGGCTCCGTGCAGGGAGCCCGATGTGAGACTCGATCCTGGGAACTCCGGGATCACGCCCTGAGCCGAAGGCAGTGCTAAACCACCGAGCCACCTGGGCTTCCCAGCATTTGTTTTTATTTAAGTTCAGTTTGCCAACATATAGTATAATACTCAGTGTTCATCCCATCTTGTGCCCTCCTCAGTGCCTATTACCCAGTTAACCCATCCCCCACCCACCCCCCACCTCCTTCTGCAACCCTTTGTCTCCCAGAGTTAGGAGTCTCTCATGGTTTGTCTTCCTCTCTCATTCTTCCCCACTCAGTTCCCCTCCTTCCTTTATAGTCCCTTTCAGTATGTCTTATATTTCACATATGAATGAAACCATATGACTGTCCTCCGACTGACTTCAATCAGCATAATACCCTCCAGTTCCATCCACCTTGAAGCAAATGGTGGATATTCGTCGTTTCTAATGGCTGAGTAATATTCCATTGTATACATAGACCGCATCTTCTTTATCCATCATCTGTCGAAGGATGTCGTGGCTCCTTCCACAGTTTGACTATTGTGGATGTTGCTGCTATAAACATTGGGGTGCAGGTGTCCTGCCGTTTCACTGCATCTGTATCTTTGGGGTAAATACCCAGCAGTGCCATTGCTGGGCGGTAGGGTAGCTCTGTTTTTAACTTCTTGAGGAACCTCCACACAGTTTTCCAGAGTGGCTGCACCAGTTTGCATTCCCACCAACAGTGCAAGAGGGTTCCCTCTTTTCCATATTTTCTGTTTTTAAGTTGTGAGCATAATAGACCTCCTTTTGCTTGGAAGAAATTGAATCATGTGGGGAATGTAAAATATTAATTTATAAACAAATACCACACTGAACTCTACAGTGCCATATTGGTCAATGTGACAGTTTACTTTAGAAGCCTAGGTGACTTTGGGCAGCCCCGGTGGCTCAGCGGTTTAGTGCCGCCTTCAGCCCGGGGTGTGATCCTGGAGACCCAGGATCGAGTCCCGCATCAGGCTCCCTGCATGGAGCCTGCTTCTCCCTCTGCCTGTGTCTCTGCCTCTCTCTCTCTCTCTCTCTCTCTCTGTGTGTTTCTCATGAATAAATAAATAAATCTTTAAAAAAAAAAAAAAAAAAAAAAAGAAGCCTAGGTGACTTGAAACTGAAAGCCATTTCCAAAATAAGTTTCTTAATATATTATAAGTAGCTAACTTAGGAAGAGCTGTATGAATTTTATAGCCTTCATTTAAAAAGAGCTCTAGGGTGGGAGGATGGGGTAACTGGGTGATGGACATTAAGGAGAGCATGTATTTTAATGAGTACTGGGTCTTACATGAGACTGATGAATCTCTGACGTCTATCTCTGAAACCAGTAATACATTATATGTTAATTAGTTGCATTTAAATTTAAAAAATGAAACATGAAAAAAAGGAAAACTAAGTCACCTCCCCACAGACCCTTCTTGATGATGCTTACCTCCTAATGCCTCATTCTCTTTCTTATGCTTTATTTTTCTTCAACACATTATCACCACCTAATACTATACTGTATATTAACCTGCCTATTTCTTTTTTGCCAGCCTCCCCTTAGTGATAACATGCCCACAAGGAAAATAATTTTGCCTTGATTGCTCCTGGATTGTCCTTTTAGTTCTCAATGAGTGTAAAATAAATAAATGAGTAAGTGAGAAAAAAGAGTAAAAGAGTTCTTCCCAATGCTCTCAGAGATGGCATCTGTTTTATACGTAAACCTGTGATTTAATAGTACTGTTGCCTTCTTAGGTATGATCTTATCACATTTAGAGGATACACTTCCAGGACCAGTCATTAGGGAATTAATTTAGAGAAATCTTGAGTTTCTCTTTAGCTTAAATAAAAATGTTATTTATATCATTTCTTTCTGTGAGGATTTTTTTTTAATGATTTTTTATTTATTTATTCATGAGATACACAGAGAGAGGGAGAGAGAGGCAGAGACACAGGCAGAGGGAGAAGCAGGCTCCACACAGAGAGCCTGACGCGGGACCCGATCCCGGTTCTCCAGGATCACGCCCTGGGCTGAAGGCAGCGCTAAAACGCTGAGCCACCTGGGCTGCCTGCTTATGTAGTTTTTGAAGATATTTAATTTAATTTTTTCAAAGATTTTATTTATTTATTAGAGCGGGAGCATGAGTGGAGGGAAGGACAGAGGGAGAGGGGCAAGTAGACACCCCGCTGAGCAAGGAGCCTAACTCAGGGCTCGACCCCAGCACCCTGAGCCACCCAGGCATCCCCAAAGACATTTTAAAATGGAAGTTAACTCTCTGTATGTAGTTCTAACAATGCGTATAGCACAGTTGAAGTGACGTTTGTGCTATGCTGCCAGAGGCAGGCAGATGTGTTGTGACTGTCCCCTGGTAACAGCAATGAAAAGATCCCGTAAACTCCAAAATGCTTCCCGATTTCAGGGATGTTAAAATGTGAACAAAATGTATGTACTAGAATCAGTATAATATGCTGTAGGAGATTGAAGGAAACTGGTTTTCCTCCTGTCTCCAAGTCTGTGGGAATAGGGACGGTGTAGGGTCTTTAAGAAGAATCTTTGGAAAAGTGAATGTGCTGTGTCACACTATTATGGTGGCTGCCCACATACCCTAGGCTAGTTTAAAAGCCAGAGGAAGGAGCTTAATTCTATGATCTGAGAATCTGTATCAAGGATGACCCTCTTTCTGATTTTTCCTAACAAAACTGGAATTCACTAGCTATTCCAAATTGCAAATTGGAACTCTAGGCAGAATTAAGGAAAAGTGATATTGTCTTAAGTTGTTGCGAAAGAATGTGTGTGTATCTTATCACCTCGGTGATATGCCACCCTCTCTGGCCACCCCTCCCCTCCTGTCCTCTTTGTAGGCGTTTATGTCACCCAACTCCCCAAAAACCCGCACCAAGGCCTGGCTTTCCTTTCAGTGCCTTAGGTTCATTTTTTCTTTAAATATTATTATTTTTTTAAAGATTTTATTTATTTATTCATGAGAGACACAGAGAGAGACGCAGGCAGAGGGAGAAGCAGGCTCCCTGCTCATGGGGAGCCCGATGGAAGACTTGATCCTGGGACTTCAGGATCACTCCCTGAGCCAAAGGCAGATAGATGCTCAACCACTGAGCCACCCAGGTGCCCCTTAGACAATATTGTGATTTGACCTCATTACACTCTTTTGGAAGTAAAGCTTTGCCTCCCAGAGTTATTTTCATTTTAAAAGAAGGTGAGATGTGTGATAGAATTTTCTTGGTAAGCTTAAGGCAGATACAGTCTTAGAAATATGCCATCTTTCTCTTCAGTAAAAAAAAAAAAAATTCCCCTGGATAGAGTAAAGAAGCCTGGTTTGAAAAGCAAGGTAATACTTGGGAGCTTGTTTTGAAAAAGACAAGAACTCGTTTTCTTTCCTAAAAAAAGAACCCCAAAGAAGTAACTTTCTTAAATAGCCAAACACTTCATTAGCACGAGAGCACATTAAGATAAAATTTGTAGGCAGCAGTGAAACTGCACATACTGAGGGACTGTATGATCCTTCTGCTTCTGGTCTGACCCCTTGGCTTGCTGAGAGCGAGCTGTCCATATTCCTGAGCCAGTAAGCCAGCGGCCATCCTTGTGGCTGGGTGGGCTTTGGTGTGCTGTGCACCTAGGCAGCCTCCCTGGTTACCCTGGCAGGCTCCTCACCTGCCCTCATGTCCTTGGTCTAGAACAACAGCAGGAAACACCGAAGACCATCTGAGTGAAGATGCTAACACAGGTGGACTAAATTTTAGTTGATGTATTAGGTGTGCAACTGTCTCCCATTTGGAGACCGTGTGAAACGTGGGCCGCGTGCCTTTAGGCAAGTCCTGCGGTGCTTGTTGTGGAGGTCATTTCTAAAATAGTGCTTTTTGCCTGGTATACATGAAGGTTGAAATTTTTCAAATTTTGTAGTATGTAGCAGAGGCTAGGTATTTGTGATAGGTACTTAATAAATAACCACGAGGTGAGGAGGTATTTACAGTGTGTTTACAACTTAGGAGTTGCAGAGAAGATAGTATGGTATTTAGGTAATCTATGCTATTACTTATTGTTATTTATTTACTTATTTATGTTACTAATTAAATATGTTGTTAAGTAATTTCCAATGAATTCAGAAAATGTATGAAATCAGATATCAGTTGTTTTATTTATTTATTTATTTTTGTTTTTTGTTTTGTTTTTTATTTTTCTAAATTCCCATTTGTGTACATCAGAAAATAAAGTTTGTAAGTTGAGTGGATCTGAAAATTAGCCATTTCTCAAAAGACACTTTGAAGTTTTAAAATCGTGCTCTGTTTGGTACTGTTTTATGTTTTTCTGGCCTTAAATTAATTGGAGACCTTACATGATGTCAGTCTAATCGAATCATGTTTTTTATCATAGGAGGCAGCCAGAAAGCCCGAGAACTCCACATATCAAGAGGAAAACTTTTAGCCAGAGAAAGAGTGGACAATCTCATAGACCCAGGGTTGGTAAAGCCCTAGTGCTTAACTCTGTGTTCTCTCGTCTGTAGTACTTGCTTAGACAGTTTTATAAATAAATGATTTTAAATTCTGGTTCTTTCCGTAAGATTTGACAGTAAATGTTTATTGAGAGGCTACTAAGTGTCAGACACTGTGCTAGGTGCTAGTGATAGGTCAGTGAACAAAACGGACAAAGGTTCTTGCCTAGATGCAGTTTACATTGTAGCAGGAGGGGATGGAAAATAAATGATTATTGTGGTAAGTTACATAGTATAGTAGGTGATAAATGTCATGGGAAGAAAGCAAGAACAGAGTAAGGGAAGGTGAGGGTCAAGTGGTAGTTTTAAGTAAGATGGTGAGGGTATAGGCCTCATTGAGCAGATGACATCTGAGTAACGATTTGAAGGAGTAATGAGAGAGAGAGCCCTGAAAATACTGGTGTAAGGGTGTTACAGACAGAAGGAATGGCCAGTGCAAGGCCCGGAGGTAGGACTGTGTGGGGTATGTTGATAGACTCAAGAACCCTGGGTGCCAGTGGGTTAGGGGTTGAAGGCACAAAGGGGAAAGTAGTAGGAGGTGGGGTTCAATTCTGTAAGATCTTGTAGGTCAGTGTAAGAATTTCAGCTTTTATCTGGGAGAAGTGAGGAGACTCTGTGGGGTTTTGAACAGGAGACTATTATGATCTATCTGACATGAATTTGAAAAGAGTTATTGTAGCTGCTGTTTTGGGAGAATACTGTGGGCAGCAGGGGTGGAAGCACCAAGATGAGTTTAGAGAGCACTGTGGCAGTGATTTAAAGGAGATACAGTGGTGACTTGGATGAGGGTCATAGTAGTGGCAGTGATGAGAATGTTAGGGACTAGACATGTTGTCAAGACAGAGCTAACCCAATGGATTACCTGAAGGATTGGAGTGGGAGGTGGAGAGTGCAGGTGAAGAAAAGGGAATGAGGACCCCAAAAGAATTTCTTACGACATGTACCCGTACTCCCAACCTGGAGACGGGCACTGTTAACACGAGGTTTATATCCTTCTAGAATATTCTTGTGTGTATAGGTGTTAGACACATTTTTAAAAAAGATTTATTTATTTGCGAGACAGCATGAGCAGGGCGGGTGGAGGTGGACTCCCTACTGAGCAGGGAGCCTGCGGTGGGGCCAGTCTCATGACCCTGAGATCATGACCTGAGCCAGAACTGAGTTGAAGCCAGGAGTCGGTTGCTTAACTGACTGAGCCACACAGGTACCCCTTTTTTTTAGACACTTTTTTTTTTTAACTAGAGAAACAGAATCATACTAAATGTGATATTTTATAACACCTTTTTCCTCCTACTTGCTGGATCTTGGACATTTAAGTAAGTGAAAGGTAGAGTAATAAATTGGCAAAGAGCCTGGTCTTTGGGGTTAAATTGCTTATTAAAACCCAGCTTTGCCACTTACTAGTTGTGTGACTTTAGACAAGTTACTTAATTTCTGTGCTCTAGTTTCCTCATACATCATTGGGGATCATGATAGGCTCCACCACAGGCGGTGGTTCTGAGGAACAGATGCGTCAGGTTTCTGGAACTCCTAAAAGAGAGCCTGGCGTGGGGTAGGAGCTTCCGTGAGTGTTAGGTGCTGGTCTCTTTCCCTACTAATAAACAAATTTGTACAACATCTTTTAAAAATAGGTACCTCGTGTTCTGTTATATGGCTATAACATGTAAATCCTCAAAATATTCACACTAGATTTTGGGTAAATATTCCTTTTTTTGTAGATTTTGTATGTGTACAGCATGCATGCTTGAAACATTGGCTCATTACTCTTTTCCATGTATAACTGTTTAAATATGCTTTTTTTTTTTAATGACTTTAATTCAAGCGATATCCTTTCTTCCCTTCAGGTCTCCGTTTCTGGAATTATCTCAGTTTGCAGGTTACAAGTTATATGTTAATGAGGAGGTCCCTGCTGGTAGCATTATTACAGGCATTGGGAGAGTATCAGGGTGAGTATTCTACTTCAACTCGATAATGCACGTCACGGCTTTGCGTATGAATGTGCAAGTTTTCTGCTGTTTGTATTATGTAGGACTAAGGCTTTCTACCCTGACGTGTATTAGATTGACCTGTGGAGCTTTAGAGACAAAGATTGAAGGAGGGAAAGAAAACCTAGCACAGGTCCTGGGTCTTGAATCCCAGCCTTCTTCCTTTTTTTTTTTTTTTAAATTTTTATTTATTTATGATAGGCACACAGTGAGAAAGAGAGAGGCAGAGACACAGGCAGAGGGAGAAGCAGGCTCCATGCACTGGGAGCCCGACGTGGGATTCGATCCCGGGTCTCCAGGATCGCGCCCTGGGCCAAAGGCAGGCGCCAAACCGCTGCGCCACCCAGGGATCCCCCAGCCTTCTTCCTTAATCAGAATATTCAGGTGTGGGCTTGGCTTCTATCATTTTCCAAGGATCTCTTGCACATTTAGGGTGAAAAACCAGTGTCATAGAGAAGTTGTTCTTCAAGTGTGGCTCCCCAGGTAGCATTGGCATCACCTTAGAACTTGTTAGAAACATAGATTATGGGCAGCCTGGGTGGCTCAGCGGTTTAGCGCCGCCTTCAGCCCAGGGCGTGATCCTGTGGAGACCCGGGATCGAGTCCCAAGTCGGGCTCCCTGCGTGGAGCCTGCTTCTCCCTCTGCCTGTTTCTCTGCCCCTCTCTCTGTGTGTCTCTCATGAATAAATACATAAAATCTTTGGGAAAAAAAAAAGAAACATAGATTACTAGGTCTTCTCATGAAGTTACCAAATTAGGGGCATGTAAGTGGCACAGTTGGTTAAGTGCCCAAGTCTTGATCTTAGGTCTGGTCTCGATCTCAAGGTTGTGAGTTCAAGCCCCTCATTGGGCTCCATGCTGGGAATGGAGCCTACTTAAAAAGAAGTAACTAGGGCAGCCCGGGGGGCTCAGCGATTTAGTGCCATCTTTGGCCCAGGTTGTGATCCTAGAGTCCTGGGATTGAGTGCCACATCTGGCTCCCTACATAGAGCCTGCTTCTCCCTCTGCCTGTCTCTGCCTCTCTCTCTCTCTCTCTCTCTCTCTCTCTGTCTGTCTCTGATGAATAAATAAAATCTTAAAAAAAAAAATAACTAAACCAAATTTTGAGGGTGGAACCAAGCATTCAGTGCTTTTAATAAGCCCTCCAAGCTTCTCGAATGCTAACATTTGAGAACCACTGTAGACTTAGGAAATCTTGATTGCTAGAAGTTAAATTTACTTGTGTATATTTATGTACGGCCTGACATTTACCATCTCAGGATAGCACGGCAGGCATTGTAATAAACACTTCCCACTGGTTAGTTGTAACCATCACCGCAGTTCTGTGAGAATGGGTATTATTGTCATCATCACCATTAGGCAGGTAAGGAAGCCTGGTCAATGACTTAGCAAGGTAAATAACTTACCTGAGATCAAGCCACTGGTGGAGCTCAGCTTGGACCTCAGGTGGTTGGATCCTGAGCCTGCTAAAGTTATATTTGACACAGATGCTGGTTTATGGTGTGTGTTCCTCCACCTTCTTCCTATGATTGGTGCCTTCGGGGGAGGTACAGCTACAGCCACTGGCCATTGTAGCTTCTTCCTTCCTGTATCCCCAACACTCCTCCACAACTCTTTGCAAGCTATGATTTGCTTAATATTCACCCAGTATGAAGACTTTTTTTTTTCTTAGAGTCTTAGGGGATGCTTACAAATAAACCTTTAAAAAAAGAATAAACTCAGGAATCCCTGGGTGGCTCAGCCGTTTGGCGCCTGCCTTTGGCCCAGGGCGCGATCCTGGAGTCCTGGGATCGAGTCCCACATCGGGCTCCCGGCATGGAGCCTGTTTCTCCCTCCTCCTGTGTCTCTGCCTCTCTTTCTCTCTCTATATCTATCATAAATAAATAAATAAATCTTTTAAAAAAAAAGAATAAACTTAATGCAGCACTAAACTAAATTCATAATCATGAAATAACTAAGTAAGTAGGGTAGGTACTGTGAATTATATTCTCCAGTGATAATGATGGTCAACATGTTGGAACATGCCCTTCTACTTTTCCTGTGCATGTACTACTATTTCATTATTATTGATGCTTTTTGTGTTTTTCATGTTCATTTTTTTTTTTCTTGTGCCTTGTTCTCAGTTTATAAGGTTCTCAGTTTGGAAGGAAATTGAATTGCACTTAGGAATCGTATGAGTTCAGGAGTTATCAGCCTCAGTTAGAATCCTGGCTTCAGCATTTTGTAGCTGTTTCATTCACCTTTAGCAAATTCCTTGACCACTCTCTACCTTGGTTTTCCCATCAGGAAAATATGATTCGTTATAAAATGAAACAGTCATAGTAGCTACCATTAGAGGGTTGTCCTGAAACAAGAAGAAGAAACGAGGAAACGAAGAGAAACACCTCTGTCCTTTAAGAGATTTACAATACAGTTGATACTCTTGCCACTGAGGGTAGACAGGCAGTTGTGGATAACAGAGTAGATAGAAGCTTTCTTCCTTGCAGCCTGGAAACTTAGAGCCAAAGCTATTTGGAAAGTCATTAAAAACTTTTATACCTTTATTGCTTTTTTTATATATTTTACAGTAGTGTTAGGTATATTGATACAGGCTCCATGATCATTTCTTTCTTTCTTTTTTTTTTTTTTTTAAGATTTTATTTATTTATTCATGAGAGACACACAGAGGAGAGAGAGGCAGAGACACAGGCAGAGGGAGAAGCAGGCCCCATGCAGGGAGCCCAATGTGGAACTTGATCCCGGGACCCCAGGATCACACCCTGGGCCAAAGGCAGGCATTAAACCGCTGAGCCACCCAGGGATCCCCTCCATGATCATTTCTTAATAGACCCCAAGAAATTTATTTTTATTTTTTATTTTTTTTAACATGTTTTTGTCTTTTTATTTATTTTTTATTTTTTTTAAAGACTTTATTTATTTATTCATGAGAGACATAGAGAGAGAGAGAGAGGCAGAGACACAGGCAGAGAGAGAAGCAGGCTCCATGCAGGAAGCCTGACATTGGACTCGATCCCGGGTCTCCAGGTTCAGGCCCTGGTCCGAAGGCTGCGCTAAACCGTTGAGCCACCCGGGCTGCCCGACCCCAAGAAATTTAATGAGAAAACTTGTATAGAATTTATTTATAAACCATCTTAGTTTCATATTGAGCGTATGCATTTTTCCCACGAGACTCCTCTCCATTTTGGCGAGGCCAAGGAAAGACTTCCCTTTTCCCTAGAAAAGGGGCTGTGCTAGTAGTGTTGGATATTATGACTGAAAAAGGTTCACTTATTTACTAGGTGTAAAGTCGTAGTTCATAATAGTTTAAATGGATCTTTTTTACATAAATAGTGTGTTTGTATGTATCGTCACCACTCTTTCTCTGGCAAATGGTAGATGCTCAAACTAGTTTGAGGAAAACGAGGAATTTATTGACCCTTAACTGACAGGTGTCAGTATCGCTGGAACTTAGGAGTTCAAACAGTGTTGTCACAGACTGGTTTTTGGTTTTATTCCTAGATAAGCTTTTTAAACCCAGAGACAGAGCTAGCCATAGGCATTCCTGGTTTCTATTCCGGAGGATCAGTAGCTGAAGTAGGAGAGCTCGTACGGGGTTAGATTTGGGGTCCAAGCCCATTACTGAACCACAGGGTAGACTCTGGGTAGAAAGGCCTGGTTCTTGGATATACCTTTGAAGATAGGCTTTAGGGGTCATTCCACATGAATTAGGTAAGAGGCAGTTTCTGAAAGAAAGTTTAGTCCTGGGGCAGCCCGGGTGTGAGTTCCACATCACACTCCCTGCATGGAGCCTGCTTCTGCCTCTGCCTGTGTCTCTGCCTCTCTCTCTCTCTGTCTATCATGAATAAATAAATAAAATCTTTAAAAAAAAAAAAAAAAAGAAAGAAAATTTAGTTCTGTCACCAAAGTAGTAGATCCTGGGTAGGTAGAACCAGTAGGTGTACAGTGCAGGTCTTTTTGTGGACTCATTTTATTTTTCACTCTGTAACATGTCTGTGACCTTTTCATAGACAAGTGGCTCTGTCTCTTATGGAAGGTCACATGTCTAGCAAGTGGCAGAGCCAGAATTTCACCACAGCTTTTCTGACTCCATAGGTCCTTTCTGGTATCAGAGCTTGGTGAGCTTTTGCAGGGCCCCACCCCCAGGGCGGGAGAGCGTGAATACGCTCTGGGGGTATGAGATGATAGCCTTAGCAACCACTGTAAGCTTAAATTCCCTTTGAAGTCTAGTTTGTTTTTAAAGCCATGAAGAATTGGCATTCCACTTTAAAATATTAACTATAATGTGGATAAGTGCTTTATAGTGGTTAACATTGATGCTCTAATTGGCCACACACCGTGTGAGGGGAGCACAGTGCTATCTCAGGCCACTGTTCAGCCACTCTTCCCTACTTTCTTTGCAAACAGGAATTCAATGACTTGATTTTTACAATTAAAAAGAATATAAAGTGAGAGTTTTAAAAATAACCATAAATATGGGTACCTGGCTGGCTCAGTTGGTCGAGCATAGGACTCTTGATCTCGGGGTTGTAAGTTTGAGCCCCATGTTGGGTGTAGAGATTGCTTAAAAATAAAATCTTAAAAAATAATAATAATATTGTAAACTTAAAGAAGATTACGTTTTATAAAGAACAAACTGTTCACCCAAGTTTCCAGGCAGCCCCCTGACCTTCCCATTTCCTGGCAGTGGTAAGCAGTTTCCCTTACAGGTGGTCTGCGTTCACCATTCTGCTCTTTATGTGGTGTTTGTGGGTGTAACACTCAACCAACTGGTCTTGGTGAGAAAGTACCATTGATGATGCATTATAGTATATGTTTTCAATACACTCTTCTTATAGTTTGCTTTTATTGTTACTTTAAGCAAGATACTGTATTTTAAACATCTTTTAGTTTTATAGAAAAGCATGTGGTAGTAGCATTGAAAAACTTTTGAAAATGTAAAAAAATAAATTCCTTTGGTGTGTCAACTTTCATTTTTGCAAAATAACCTTCCTAACAAGGAAATTTAGTGGTTTACTATGATGGATTTTCTCACTCTTGAGACTTGGATATTTTTTTTTTTTTTGTATCATCATCTTACTGTAAAAGAACCTTCATATGAACTGTGGCTGAGGTTGTTAGTTTTTCACAGCTAATACAGCACTGATGACTGTTTACTTTTTAGAGATTATTTGAGAGAGAGCAAGCACACAAGCAAGGGGAGGGGCAAAGAGGGAGAAACAAACTCCCTGCTGAGCAGGAAACCTGACCCAGGGCTCAATCCCAGGACCCCAAGATCCTGACTTGAGTCAAAGGCAGATGCTTAACGGAGAGAGCCACTCAGGCGCCCCCAGGACTGATGACTTTTTAAAAATCAAGTGTGAGTTTGTAAAGTTGTTCATAGTAATCATTTTATATTACATAAGTGAGTGTGTGAACTGTGATTAAAGCTTGTTTTTGTATCATGAGATTGTCTGCTAATGATTGTCATTGGTGGAATGTACTAGAAGTTGAATGTTGTATTGGGGTGTCTTGTAATGAGATGTAATTGGCCTTTAAACTTTGAAAAAGGTCTGGGGTGACGGAACTTCCATCCTGGAACCATGGCCCAGTTCATCCGTAACCTCGCTGAGAAGGCTCTGACACTGGTGAACGCTGCTGTCACTTACTTGAAGCCTCGATCGGCCACATTTGGGCACTATGCCAGGGTTAAGCTGGTTCTTCCAACCCCTGCTGAGATCCCTACAGCTATTTCAAGCTACAGCTTGAAAAAAATAGTCAAGAGTGCTCAAACTGGTAGCTTCAAACAGTTCACTGGGAAGCTCTGCTGAATGATTTGGTGGCCACCGAGGTGTGGATGTGGTTTTATGTCAGTGAGATCATAGGCAAGTGTGGCATCATTGTCTGTAATGTTTGAAGACCAATCTTTAACATCTCTATATGGCTTATTATTTGAGTGTTTTGGACCATGTGTGATCAGACTGATATTTGAATAAAATAAGATAATGTATTAAAAAAATAAGTAAACTTTGAAGAAGTCTCTCATATTCTCTTCCTAATCAAATTCTACCTTTCAGAGTGGAATGCATGATTATTGCCAATGATGCCACCATCAAAGGAGGTACCTATTACCCAGTAACTGTGAAGAAACATTTACGGGCGCAAGAAATTGCAATGCAAAACAGGCTCCCCTGCATCTACTTGGGCAAGTCACAATAGTCATAAAATGAACTATTTTTAGCTGGTAAAATACAATACTGTTTAGAAGGTTATATATGATATTAGCAATGGGTATTTTTTAAAAACTGTTGATTTATTCCATAATTACAGAAGAAATAATTGTTCTTTGCTGAAAACTCTGGAAGAAAAAGTAAATAAGAACTACCCATAATAACATCACAGGAATAACCTCTGACAGTATTTTCGTGTATGCCAGTTTTTTCTTTACATGTGTGTGGATTTTTTCCTTCTATGTATTTTGTTTTTGTCTTAACCTTAAGGAGTTCAAACTATGAAAAAATAATAGCTAATATTTATGTATCTCTTGAGTGCTAGGTACTTTGTTAACTACTTGAATAATTTCAGCAAATGCAGTTTAAAGAAATTAAATTTTTAATGAAAGTCAATTTATATTTGAAATTAAAAATACATTTAAGTCTAAGAGTATTTCAAAAGCAACATAAAAGCAAGGCAGTTTATTATTATTTATTTATTTTTTAATTTTTTTATTTATGATAGTCACAGAGAGAGAGAGAGGCAGAGACACAGGCAGAGGGAGAAGCAGGCTCCATGCACCGGGAGCCCGATGTGGGATTCGATCCCGGGTCTCCAGGATCGCGCCCTGGGCCAAAGGCAGGCGCCAAACCGCTGCACCACCCAGGGATCCCAAGCAAGGCAGTTTAAAGCTGATACCGCCTGGATATTGGTTTAGGTTGATGAAATGCCAGCATATGTATATTATTCATTTGTGTGGGTATTTAAACCGGTCCTGACGTAGAGATTTTTTTTTCCTGCAAAAGTGTATTTACCTGGTTGACTCACAATGTGAATTCTTTTTGTACGTGTAGAAAACAGCAAATGGGGCCCTACTGCTTACAGGTACTGGGCCAAACTCCATAGGGGATGGAGTGAAGGATATTACGTTGTCTCTGTCTTGGGCAAAAGCTTGAATGAATTGGAGACAGCATGTCATGTATTAAATAACAATGAAGGTCTCAGTGGACATAGGCAAGAGTAGTAGGCATTGGAACTAGCTAAGTTTTCGTAGCATTGCTATGTGCACTCACTCTGGGCTGAACTAGGTGTTTTACATACATTATTTCATGTCATCCCAGGAACAGCTCCCTGGGAGAGCTAGTTTTGTCACTTTCATTTCACAGGTGAGGAAAGCGAGGCATAGGATGACTAGGAAACATGCCAGTAATCATACAGCTATGAGGTCATCATGCTCTGTTCCAAATTTAGCAGACGCTCTTATCCCCCTCTCTGCTCTGCAGTAAAAACAGTCCCATGGCCAGTTATATGATAAATTTTCCCATGAATTCCGTAGGTATTTTTGTAGTGGTTTAAAAGAGGGAAAGTCACTTTTTTTTAGCTGAAATGGTTAAGAATATATGGTGTTTCTGAGGCTTGCACCCTTAAAGGAGAGAGTGTCCTAAACCTTTCAAGTGGAATTTTGCACAGGGAGGAGAGCCTAACAGATTTGGGGAAAACAGAGAAGTTTTTGGCTGTGTTGGAGAACTGAAGAAAGATGCTGTAATAGTTTAGAATGGTAGGGCATATTTTTGGTGAATGTGATTAAGAACTGTTGTTGTCATTGACACATGTCTCTCTATGTATAGGGTATTTTGTTCACTCAGATGTACTTACTTCTGTCATTTCCCTTGTCTTCAGTTGATTCTGGAGGAGCAAACTTATCTTTCCAAGCAGATCTATTTCCAGATCGAGATCACTTTGGCCGTATATTCTATAACCAGGCAATTATGTCTTCTCAAAATATTGCGCAGGTAACTTTTCATTAATGTACTGCTTTTTGTTCCAAATGCTTTTGCTAACTATGTTTGCTGAGATGACTTAAAACAGAACTTAGTACACAATTTAGGTTTTTTTCCCCACACAGAAAGTGCCTTGAGGTTAGTTATCTCCAGTCAGTTTATCCTCTTAATTATGGGCACACTTTTATACTGTCATAAAGGCTGTTCACCATAGGAAAAGAGGTTTTCAAAAGAAAGGGCACTGAGTAATTGCTTTTTTAGGATTATACTCTGAGACACTCTAGTGCCTATATGAGGAGATAGGTGCAAGGAAGATTGCTGTAGCATTGACACAGCAAAAGTTAACAAACAACCTAAGTGGCCAGTATTGGGAGGTGAGTAATACAATTTTTAGCCGTTAAAATGAATGATGTAGAATTGCATGCATCAACATAAGTCTCAGAAAATAAGTAAAATATAGAATAAATACATAGTTACTTGCTTTGTATATAGACAGTCACTGCCTCTCTCTCTCTCTCTCTCTCTCTGATTTTATTTTATTTTATTTTATTTTATTTTATTTTATTTTATTTTATTTTATTTTATTTTATTTTATTTTATTTAATTTAATTTTATTTTATTTTATTATTTTATTTTATTTTTTTATTTTATTTATTTTATTTTATTTTATTTTATTTTATTTTATTTTATTTTATTTTATTTATTTTTTTATTTATTTTATTATTTATGAGAGACATAGAGAGAGAGAAAGGCAGAGACACAGGCAGAGGGAGAAGCAGGCTCCATTCAGGGAGCCCGACCTGGGACTCGATCCCAGGTTTCCAGGATCCCGCCCTGGGCCGAAGGTGGCACTAAACCGCTGAGCCACCGGGGCTGCCCTCTCTCTCATTCTCTATGTATGCCTTTCATGAATAAATAAATAAAATCTTTAAAAAAATTCTTTTTTAATAAATAAATAGAAACTTCAGCTGTGCTCACTTTTGCACAGAGGGTCCGTCCATTACCTGATATGAGATTCTTACCGTGATCTTTAGAGAGGAAACCAGCCTATTTAATCTGGTATTATAACTTGTATAGTTGTGTGGGCCTTGTGTTAGTTTCCTAGGGCTGCCATAACAAATTGCCACAAACTGAGGGGCTGAAAATAACAATTTATTCTCAAGTTTAGGAGGTTGGAAGTCTGAAATCAAGGAGGCATCTGTGTTGGGCTTTTCCAGAAGGCTTTAGGGCAGATTGTGTTCCTTGCCTCTGCCAGTTTCTTTTCTGGTGTTCCAGGTGTTTCTTTGGCTTGTGACTCTGTGGCTCTGATCTCTCTTATAAGGACACTTGTCATTGGATTTCAGGCCCACCCATAGAATCCAGAATGATCTTATCTCAAGATCCTTACCTTTATTACATCCGCAAAGATTCTTCTTCCAAATAAGGTCATAATCAAAGGTTCTAGGGATTCAGGTGTGGACATATTTTTGGGAGGCCATCATTCAATCCACTATAGACCAGCCACTCTGCATGCTTATTCTTTGCCCTGTCTTTCCACTTGTGTAGCTTGTAAACAGCCTACTGTAAACCAAGCACTTTGTTGGCAAATAAAACCAAGTAGGATTTCTGCTCCCGTGGAAGCTACAGCTTAAAGTGCTTAAAAAAAAAAAAAAAGGTCTTTTTAAAATGAAAATGTTCATATATTTTTGAATAAGCAGTACCTGACCTGCCTATGATTAAAAAAAAAATCTAAAAATGTCTAAAGGGCATTTGAATGCTTTCCCTTTTCCTGTTTTATTTTATTTTATTTTATTTATTTATTTTTTTAAAGATTTATTTACTTGACAGAGAGTGAGAGCGAGAGAGCATGAGTGGGGGAAGAGGCAGGTGGAGATACTCCTAGGACCTCAGGATCATGACCTGAGCTGAAGGCAGTCACTCAACCACTGAGATACCTAACGCCTCTTAGTTTTTTCTTTTCTTTTCTTTTTTTTTTTTTTTTTAAAGATTTTTACTTATTCATTCATGAGAGACAGAGAGAGAGAGAGAGAAAGAGAGAGAGAGAGAGAGGCAGAGACACAGGCAGAGGGAGAGGCAGGCTCCATGCATGGAGCCCGACATGGGACTTGATCCTGGGACTCCAGGATCACGCTCTGGGCCAAAGGCAGGCGCTAAACCGCTGAGCCACCCAGGGATCCCCTTAAACATTGTAATATCAGTATTTCTTTAGTTTAGCCACTTCTCTTATCATATCTTTTTTCTATTTCACTCTAGTAGGAAGTTTAGGGTAAAGGTTTACCTTCCTTATTCTGATGAACCTCTTGGAATTTGAGGAAAATTTCCAATTGCTATTGTGAACTAGTCTCCATAGCGCCTGTTCTGATCTTTTCCTGAGTAGGTGACCTCTAACCCTCATGTCTACACTGAAACTCTTGCTTCTACTTCAGTGAAGAAATCAGGCTGTGTGTGAGCACTGTTGAACTACAACACTGTGGCTTTGCCTTCTTTTATCCCAGAAACAACTGTCCCTCTTCCTCTCCGAGCCTGAACTCGTCCTTTATGACCCTAATGCCAACCTCTCCTTTGTGCCTCATCATTTATCCCTTCTCTCTCTCACTTTAATTTTTTTCTCATCCACCTTTTATTCCCTCACAGCCAATAAACTACATTGACTTCTTCTGGTTTTTTTTTTTTAATTTTTTTTTTTAAATTATTTATTTATTTATGATAGTCACAGAGAGAGAGAGAGAGAGGCAGAGACACAGGCGGAGGGAGAAGCAGGCTCCATGCACCGGGAGCCTGATGTGGGATTCGATCCCGGGTCTCCAGGATCGCGCCCTGGGCCAAAGGCAGGCGCCAAACCGCTGCGCCACCCAGGGATCCCCCGACTTCTTCTGTTTTTAAAGGGTAAAGAAAAAGCATAAAAACTGCCAATAGAACAGAACCTTTCCTAGCTTCTGTTCCCTGAAGCTTCTCTCCTTCCCTGGACCAGCAGACTCTTTAACAACTTGCCCAGGACCTTTGTTTCTGACTGCTCACTCTCCCGCTAGCCTCCTAGAGACCAGATTCTCACTCCATGTGCCCCCTTGGTCTTGTCATTTGCTCCCTTCCCAGAAATCCTCCTTAGGCTTCAGGCCTCTGGCCTTTCCTTGTTTCCCGCTGTCTCCATGTCATCCTCCCCACCCTACCCCACCCAGGAACTTGTCCTGAACAGTTTTGTAAACGCTCAGGACCTACCTTTCATCTCCATGATCTTTGCTGACCTCCCATTTCACCTCTGTTTCCCCTTGGGTGTTCTGTCTGCATGGATTTCCCATTAATACTTATAGGCTCAAACTAGACTTTGAGCACGTTTGCTTTTTCACTGACTGGTTCCTTCAGCCATGTCCCTGTTTTGTCTTGATGGTTCTTCCTTCTTGGTCTTATCCCTAGGATTGAAGCTTCAATAGCTTCCTGACTTCTGTTTCTGCCCCTACCTAATCATCTCAGGTTAAAAATAAAAAAAAATCTGTCTTCCTAATTTTTGTATTCCCAGGAGCTCCTTTGGTGCTGAGAGATAATCAATATATAATATACCTTGTCCTCTCTACTGCATTCCTACTGCCATCACCACAGGTAGTTCAGAGCTGCGCTGCCGGTTATGCTGTGGCACTAGCTTCGCCTGCCCTATGTCCCCGACTACCTCATGTCTCCTTTTCTGTCCATTGTACGTGTTAACTGGAAAGTTATTCTTCATCTGGTTCCCTGGCTGTAAACCACAATTTCTACAAAGCAAACTTCATATTTATTAGCCTGATACTTAAGACCCTTTGTGATCTGGTTCCAGTCATACGTTCTAGCCTTATTGTTCACTGTCAAGGGCTGTTGATCGGAACCAGTCACTGTAATTCACATGCCCCATGGCCTTTTGTGACTACCACTCAGGTCCATGCTGGGCCCTCCCTCCTGCATTCCTTATAGTCTGAGTTATTCTTCATTTTCCAAGTGCATCTCAGATGCTGTCTTTTCCAGGAAGACTTCTAGAATCCCTTCCTGGAAGTAATCTTTTCCTCCCAACTCCCATAATTTCTGAGTTATACCTTACTAATGGCATTTATTCATTTTATCTAGATGTGTCCTGACTAATTTTGCTGACTTGACTAAGCCACTTGAGATAAGAGACAATATCAGAAGATACTTCCTCCATATTTATTAAAAGAGTGAAATTCTTTGTAACTATTGAAGTGATACCTGACATACATACCGAGTACTAGTTCTTAAATTTTATTTTATTTTTTTTAAGATTTTTATTTTTTTATTTTTGGGATAGAGAGACAGAGAGAGGCAGAGACACAGGCAGAGGGAGAAGCAGGCTCCATGCAGGGAGCCTGACACGGGACTCGATCCCGGGACTCCAGGATCAGGCCCTGGGCTGAAGGTGGCGCCAAACTGCTGAGCCACCCCAACTGCCCTAGTTCTTAAATTTTAATGTATGCTTTATTATTTACTTAAAACTTTGACTTAGATGGCTTGATAAAAACAAGTTTTTATACTTGATTATTCCTTTTAAAGTTTTTGTTTATATACTTTATTACATAAAGCAATCACTTGTTGTAACTCCAGTTATGTTATATGTGCATTTTGGGTTTTGTTTTGTTTTTGTTTTTGTTTTTGAAAAACACTTGTTAGCATTTAGTGACCCGCCCGCCTTGTGGCTTCAAGCTACTAAGAGGCACACCCTTAGTCTTCTCCTCAGCTCTTCTACTGAAGAATTTGGCCTTCATGATGGAAGAGATGCTTTTGGGACCTTTCCATTTCTTAAAACTCTGTAGTAGCCCGATCACACCACATCAGCGTTAGGAGCAGTTCCACTCTGGTTTTTAGCAGCTTTTACCCATGTCTCCTCACTGATGAAGGTCCTCAGTTTATGAAGGTTGACAGTTGCACAGACGCTCTCGTTCCTCTTTAAGTGGTAATGTCTCGTACCAGCTTCTTCACGGTAACCTGGGTGAGATTTGTCTAAGGTGACCCTGTGGTGATACGTGCCACCAGCATTAGCCCAGCCTCCTGAGTGCTTGCCGATGTGGCTCTGGCCACAGCTCACGGGGCCCTGAAGTATCTGGGTCTTCCTCAGTCTAGATGTCATGTCAGCAGCCCAGATAAAAGAGGGAGGCCGTCATGTGTGCATATTGATAGGGAGCACTAGCTTCCTTACTCATTCAGTTCCTGCTTTCCTACCCAAGGTTGGTTTTTGTTAAATGTTATTAACCTTTGCCTATTGTAAATTCACTTATCCACTTACTTCTAAGATGTATGTATCTTGACAGCCCTATCTCTGTTGTTCCCTATATCTTTGCAGTGGTAAAAATGTAGACAGATTCCTACAGACCTAAATGGCTTAACATTTTTGATTTTGCTCTCCAGGAGAAAAAATGGTTATATAAGGTACCTGCCTCTGTTTCTCTTCTGTTTTATCTTTCCTTCCTTTCTGGTATGCTTTAGGACCTGTTTTTTGTTTTTGAAGTTTAAAGATTTGGCATACTGGTGTCTGGTGGTCTTGCTTAGAGTCTCCTGTCCTAAGGAGACCTTCTGTGGGCTTTCTGCAAATCCATAGTGATGTCTTGATGATCTTGGGAACACACTTCTTTTATTTTCCAGACTGTGGGTCCATGTTGCTGGCTTTTGAAGTGTGAGACTGCTAATTCTCTTCAGAGGTGGACCCTTTGTTTTCTTTAGGTCTCACATCACCATTAACTTTTAAAATTAGTAGTGGTCTGGTCTAGATGCATCTTTGCCACATCACCTCTTACCCTGTTTGACTGTAATCTTTTAGTGCACCAGGAACAGAATGTTCTTGATTTCTTCTTTCCTTCCTTCCCCTCGCTTCCCCCCTCTTGGCTTGGATCATTATTTTTAAAATTTAGTTTCTTTGCTTCAGATGATAGTAATTGTTTTGAGGGGCTGAGTTAGGACAGGCATTGTATATCGCTATCTTTTTTTTATGATTTTTTTTTTTTTTTTTTTGTGAGAGAGCAGGGAAAGGGCAAGAGAGAGTGAGAATCTCAAGCAGACTTTGCTGAGCACAGAGCCCTAAGTGGGGCTTGATCTCATGACTTGAGATCAGGACCTGAGCTGAGATCAAGAGTTGGGAGCTCAACTGACTGTGCCACCTAGGTACCCCTGTTTTATTTTTCCTGGGTGCAAAAAAAGTTGGTTTTATTAAAGCACAAGGACAGGACCTGTGGGCAGAAAGAGCTGCTCATTATTTTTAAAATGCATTCCTGCCCATGAAGTCAGATAAGGCCTGCGGGGGATGAAATCACTCTGATGGCTTTGAGGCTGACAAACAGATTGGGGAAGAAACAGGACGTTCTGGGTAAGGTGGACTTTGTTTTCTGTGCACATTTCAGCCTATTTAGCACAGATAAGTACGAGTACTCCAGAATCAGTGGTATGATCAGTCAGTATAATTGATAATGTTCTTAAATTTTAGACAGCTGTTGAAATAATGTGTGTATTTTATGGCTTTTATTTTTTAATGGAGGCTCTGTAGGTAGGCGAAAGAAACAGTGTGATACAGACATAATTGCTTTCTGCATTTGCTTTAAAAAAAAAAAAGACCTTATTTAATTATTTGAGAGAAAGAAAGACAGGGCAGGAGTGGGTGTAGGGGCAGAGGGGGAGGGAGAAGCAGGCTCCCTGCTGGGTGCAGAGCCTGATGCAGGGCCTCATCCCAGGATCCTTAGGTCATGACCTGAGCTGAAGTCAGACGCTTAACCGACTGAGCCACCCAGGCACCCCTAAATTTTTTTACAAATATTTATTTATTTATTTTAAAGAGTGGGTAAGGAGAGAGAGCAAGCAAGAGGAGGAATAGAGGAAGAGGGAGAGAGAGAGACTCAAGTAGTCTCCTTGCGGAGCCCCAAGCCCGATGCTGGGCTCAATCTCACAACCCTGAGGTCATGATCTGAAGTGAAATCAAGAGTCGGACACTTAACCTACTGAGCCACCCAGGCGCCCCTAAAAACATACTCTATTTTTATTTTTTTACATACTGTATTTTTAATGGCTTTTCCATCAAGCAGCTGAGACCTTCCCCCCTCTAAGTTCTATTACATTTATCATAACGTACCCTTGAACTGGAGAGTCTTATGCAATTTTTCAGTGGAAGGATGGAGGTCTAGAGTTTACACAGCTTTTCAGAATTAGATATAAAACCTCTTGACTCTCTCAGAGACCCTTTCTATAGGGCAGGCTGCTGACCTACAATATGTAATTTGGTTTTGGTGCAATGAGAATCAGTCTCTATTTGTTCAGGCAAGACCTGGAGGGTAATGAGATTTTGTCGAATGTTTTTGCAGACTCTTACCTCTGTGGTATAGTATCTTGTTTCCTTTTACTCAGAATTTCTGCGTGTTCTCTCTGTGGCAGTGACAGCAAGCAGTGTAATGGTCAGAAACACTGCACTCTTCGCCTTCTTGCTGCTGTCTTGCTCTCGGTGCAAGTCTTGAATCACCATGGACCTCCTCACCCTGGTGAAATTTGGAAGTTTTTGGGTTCATCAGCCAAGAAGGAATTCTTGAGATGTCTTTGGTGCAGAAAGGTGGTTTTATTGAAGCCCAAGGACAGGACCTGTGGGCAGGAAGAGCTGCCCTGGGAGTGCGAGGAGTGACTGATTATGTACTTTTCCATTAGTAGGAGTGAGGGAGAGCATAAGTCTCCAAGGACTCTGGAAGGGAGGCTCTCAGGACCCCAAGGGGCTAGCTGCTGCCAAGATAAGGTTCCCTTTAAACATGAGAACACTAAGGCTGCCCTGAGTTTCCCAAGGAAGGTCATGGCCTGTGTGTCTCAGGATCTATCAGTGGTCTGCACGCTGTGAGGAGATTTAATTTAAGCTACATCTCTCTTGCCTTTGTTTCCCTCATCCACCCTGTTAGAGGGATCTCTTGGTTTGTCCATGTCCCAGGAAGCCCTGCTCACAGGTGCCTGGGGGAGCTATAGTCTCTCAACGGAGTTCTTGGGGCTTCCCCTTTGTTCTGAAGCAGATAAGAGAGTCACTGTCCTGGGTCTCCTGATTGGGTGCCTGTGCTGAGCCTCCATTGCAAGCCAGATCTCTCCCCTGAGTGTGTGCAGAACAGGTGATGCCCTTGCACCTTACTTATGTCCTTTTCATGTCCTCTTAGTAGACAGAGCAGCAGGGTTTCCCTTCGGGGTCCCACATCATTTGTCCAGTGTGGCTCAGCCTGTGAGATCTTTGTTGTACCCTAGACGACTGCTTTGGGACACAAAGTTATTGGAGCTGTTTGGCCCTGGGGTTCCTGTGCTTTGTGAGAAGAAGGAGCAGAAACAGTGGTTGGGCTCTTCTTGGGACATATTCACCCAGTTTCATGAGTGAGCATCTGCTTAGAATTAAATGATGAGAAGAGGAGATTCTGTAACAGTGGTGACTTCTCTAATCTCTGTTCTTTTATTTCCTCTTTACTTCTATTGTCAGTTTGCTTTAGAGATTTTAGTGTTTATGAGACACTCATGTCCAGAGTAGCCTGTTTCTTCTTGATGAAAAGTTTGAGAATTTTGAATGTTATATACTTAGTAATTCCAGCTCTTTTTTAAATTTTATAACAGCTGTATTAAGATCAAATTCACACACCATACAACTTGCCCACTTAATATGTACAGTTCAGTGGTTTTTAGGATATTCACAGAGTTCAGTCAATCTTAGAACATTTTCATCACTCCAAAAGGAAATGCCGTATCCATTAACAGTTACTCTCCATTTCTATCCAATCTTTCCAGCCCTGGGAAGCCACTCATCTACATTCTATCTCTACGGATTTGCCCATGACATATTTCATTTGAAAGGGATCATATAATAAGTGGTTCCTTTCATTTACTATGATGGTTTCAAGGTTTACCCATGTCTCTTCGTTTTTCATTACTCTCTGGAATTATGGTCTGTCTCCCATCTGGAACAGAGGAATAGTTATAACAGATGTGCTGCAGAATAGCAACAACAGAGTACTTCTAAACAAAGATTGTCCCAAGGCTTCAGATTTGCCTCTGTTGCAGTTACTTAAGGTAGATGGTTTTTGATCTCTGTGTTAGTTATCTATCTCTGCAAAACAAATTAACCCCAAATTTGGTGGATTGATTGATTGATTTGAGAGAGCAAGCAAACACAAACAGACTGGGGAAAGGGAGAAGTGGACTCCTCACTGAGTGGGGAGCCCCATGTGGGGCTCGATCCCAGGACCCTGAGATCATGACCCGAGCCAAAGGCAGACGCTTAACCAACTGACCCACCCAGGCGCCCCCACCATTGGTACTTTAAAGTGCAATTTATTACTCTGCAGTGTCTGTGGCACAGCTGAGTTGGTGTGGCTGCAGTCCTCCCCAGGCTGGACTGGGAAGGATCTGCCCCAGCTCTCTGCAGGCCTCACTGGGTTCCTTATGAGCTGTTGGCCAAAAGCATCCCTAGCTTCCTTCCTAAGTGGGCACCTGTATGTAGAGAGCAAGTCAGCACGTGGTAGCTGGCTGCCTCAGAGCGAACAAGCAAGTGGGCAAGAGAGAGGGCTGGCAAGGTGCAAGACGTGGTCTCATAGCTGGATCACCACAGTGACACTGGCTATAATCTGTGGGCTAGAAGTCTGTTACCCGATCCACCACACCCTAAGAGGGTGGGATTGGATGGATGTGACTACCGAGAGCCAGGGATCATTGGGGCCACTGTCGGTGTGTGTGAGAGAAGTGGATCGTCGAGTTCCTTGGTTTTGGGAGTACTTGTGGGGGAAAAAAAACTTATGCGAAGTGCCTTTAGGAATATGGTAAAATTTCCCTGGTGTAGATGCACTAATAAGTTCTTCACTTGTGAAACTTTTCTACTAAATTGGTAAATGTTTTCTCCCCCTGTGATAGCATGGCATTCAGCTTCATTTCCCTCATTATTGTCTTAGTACCTTTCAAAACCTGCATTCTTTTTTCTTGGTACCTCACCCACCCCACCTCCCATCCATCCTCTGAATATTTGCTGACGGTTGCTCTTTTTTCCTTTTGCTTTCAATTTGCTTTCATGGAACCTTGCTATGCCTGTTTGGTTATTTAGGTCTTACTTTTGAAATTTGTCCCTTTTTAGATTTTTGCCTCACTGTAACTCTTCTCTATTTCCTTGCTTTTTTTAGTACTGAAATGGTTTGAGCTGTATCTGCTGTTCTTTACTCCTCAAGCCTTAAAGAAAAAGCCCATGAAATATTTCAAATATGCAGAAAATGTAGAGAATAGTGCAGTAACAATGGAATACTCGCGTACCCTCCACTGGGATTTACATAAAGTGTTTGCGTTTCATTTGTTTTTTCCCTCAGATTTTTAAAGAACTTATTTATTCACAGTTCATTGATTCATTCAAAATGATGTGTTGATGGATGTGTTGATTATTTGCATATCTTCGCTATTGTGAACACTGTTACTGTGGATATTTCCTGTGTTCCTTTCCTTGTGTGAGAGTTTTTCTTGCCATAGATATTTTGAAAATAAATTTCTGGATGATTGATAAGCAGAAACGATATGTGATAAGCACGTTTGTGATAATGTTGACAGTGAAATGTTGCAGCATTTTTAATAACATATGTGAAGTAGGGAAGAATGCTTTTTGTGACAGCCATTTTGATAGAAAAATTTTAACTCCTGCTGCCCTGCGTCTTTGGATTCATACTATGTAGCATTTTTATTCCAAAATGGATCTTTGTATGACCGTAAGAAAACTGTTGGAATATTAGAATTAGTAGCAATAAGTGCTTTCACGTGGTAACTTAAGAAAATAACCATTACAGGGGATCCCTGGGTGGCGCAGCGGTTTAGCCCCTGCCTTTGGCCCAGGCCGCGATCCTGGAGACCCGGGATCAAATCCCACGTCGGGCTTCCGGTGCATGGAGCCTGCTTCTCCCTCTGCCTATGTCTCTGCCTCTCTCTCTCTCTCTCTGTGTGACTATCATAAATAAATTTTAAAAAAATTAAAAAAAAAAAGAAAATAACCATTACATGTTTTTCTTATTTTTCTCTGGTATTATTATTATTATTATTATTTTTTTTTTTTTTTTTTTTAAGATTTTATTTATTTATTCATGAGACAGAGAGAGGGAGAGAGGCCGAGACACAGGCAGAGGGAGAAGCAGGCTCCATGCAGGGAGCCTGACAGGGGACTCGATCCTGGGTTTCCAGGATCACACCCTGGGCTGAAGGCGGCGCTAAACCGCTGCACCACCGGGGCTGCCCTGATACTATTTATTTCTGCCCAAGGGTAATCAGCCAAACCCGTATGCATTATTCTTTGTGTCTTACTCTAAGCAGGAGTTTTGTTTTGTTTTTTTTTTTTAAGCTTTTTATGTAACATTTTAAATATATGTAAAAGTAGAGAAAACAGCACTGTGGACTCTCAGCATATGCATCACTTAGGTTCCACACAGCTGATTTGCTTTTGAATGCGATTTTCAACTGTGATGCAGACATTAGTTTTATATTTATAACATACCATATTCTGGGTAACACAAGGTATTAACACTCATTTGGAGAATTATTTCTGTATTCTTATGAGGTAAGTGGTAATTATCGAGAAGGGTTATTATTAGTTTCAACAGAGTTTTGCTGACTTGTGGGTGGATTGCAGAGTTTTCTTCTCTCCATTAGTTGATCAGGCTAATGTCCTAAAGAGCCAGTCCTCTCCAACAGGGAGACTGTCCATAGATTTTGTAAAAATGTGACCTAAATCCTTCAGAATGCTTTGGTAAAAGTAGTTAAGAACATACTCCAAACATTTAGAGGACCATTTTAAAAATGAAGTATAGGGACCAGCTAATAATATCCTCTGGTACTGCAACATTTATGGCTCGATAGACCCAGAGACTATAACTGTTTAAGCTGCACCTCATGGGTTTCTTGTATGCTTGGATTTCAGATAGCGGTGGTCATGGGCTCCTGTACAGCCGGTGGTGCTTATGTCCCTGCAATGGCTGATGAAAACGTCATTGTACGCAAGCAGGGTACCATTTTCTTGGCAGGACCCCCGTTGGTAAGAACATGGTCTTGATTGAGTGAGTGAATGAGTGAAGTTAAATATACATAATATAAAATTTACCCTTCTAACCATTTTTTAAACCATTGCTTTAAAAAACAAAACATTGTTTTCAAAGATTTATTTATTTTTTATTTTTAAAGATTTTATTTATTTATTCATGAGAAACACAGAGAGGAGAGAGAGAGAGAGGCAGAGACACAGGCAGAGGGAGAAGCAGGCTCCATGCAGGGAGTCCAATGTGGGACTCGATTCCGGGTCTCCAGGATCACGCCCTGGGCTGAGGTGGCGCTAAACCGCTGAACCACCCGGGCTGCCCTATTTATTTTTTTAGAGAGAGAGAGAACACAACCAGGGTGTGGCAAGACAGAGGGAGAGAATCCTCAAACAGACTCCACTGAGTGCAGAGCCTGACATGAGGCTCGATCTCACAACCCTGAGATCATGACCTGAGTGGAAACCAAGAGTTGGATGCTTAACCGACTGAGCCACCCACACATCCCTATTCTTTTTATTATTATTTTTTTTAAGATTTTATTTATTTACTTACTTATTTACTCATGAGAGACACACACACACACAGAGAGAGAGAGAGAGAGAGACAGGCACAGGCAGAGGGAGAGGGAGAAGCAGGCTGCCTGCAGGGAGCCCGACACGGGACTCGATCCTGGGTCTTCAGGATCAGGCCCTGGGCTGAAGGTGGCACTAAACCGATGAGCTGGGCTGCCCCCACACATCCCCATTCTAACCATTTTTAAGTGCACAGTTCTGTGGCACTAGTATATTCACATTATTGTGCAACCATCACCACCATCCATCTCTAGAACTTTCTCATATGCTCCAGCTGAAAATCTGTGACCATTAAACATTAACTCCTGGGATGCCTGGGTGGCTCAGTGGTTAAGTGCCTGCCTCTGGCTTTTAAAGATTTTTATTTTTATTTTTATTTATTTTTAATTTTTTTTAATTTTTATTTATTTATGATAGTCACAGAGAGGGAGAGAGAGAGGCAGAGACATAGGCAGAGGGAGAAGCAGGCTCCATGCACCAGGAACCCGACGTGGGACTCGATCCCGGGTCTCCAGGATCGCGCCCTGGGCCAAAGGCAGACGCTAAACCGCTGCGCCACCCAGGGATCCCTTTTAAAGATTTTTAAATTAAATCTTATAAAAAAACAAAAAACATTAACTCCCTATTCTCTCCAATCTCCACTGCTCCTGGCTACTATAATTCTCTTTTTTCTATGAATTTGATTACTGTTAGGTACATTGTATAAGTGGAATCATACAATATCCTTTGTGATTGGCATATTTTACTCAGGATAATGTCTTGAAGATTTACCATGTTGCTGCATACATGAGAACTTCCTTTTAAGGCTGAATAATATTCCATTGCATGTATATACAACATTTTGTTTATTAACTCATCCATGAGTGGACTTTTGAGTTGCTTCCATTTTGGGGCTATTATGAATAATGCTGTATGAGTGTTCAAATATAGCTGTTTAAGTCCCTGCTTTCATTTTTTTGGGTATATGCTCAGAAGTGGAATTGCTGGATTGTGTTTAATTAATTATGTGTTATAATTTTTTGAGAAGCCACTCATTTCATTTTATTGCTGAATAATATTTCATTGTATGGATAGGCAGCATTTTGTTTATTCATTTATCATTGATAAATCATTGGGGTTGTTTCCAGTGTTTGGATATTATGAATAACACTGCTGTGCACATTCATATCCAAGTTTAAGTGGGTATGTTTTCCTTTATAATGTTTATATACTAGGGTGTACGATTGCTAGGTCACATGTTTTTTTAATATTTTATTTATTTATTCATGAAAGACAGACAGAGACAGAGACACAGGCAGAAGGAGAAGCAGGCTCCCTGCGGGGAGCCCTGATGGGGACTCAATTCCAGGACCCTGGGATCATGCCCTGAGCCAAAGGCAGACGTTCAACTGCTGAGCTACCCAGGTGTCCCTCATTTAGGTTTTGATTTGCATTTCCCTAATGTCTAATGATGTTGAGCATCTTTCACTTGCTTGTTGGTTGTTTGTAGATCTTCTTTGGAGAGATATCTATTCAGCTCCTTTGCCCACTTTTTTTTTTTTTTTTTTAAGATTTTTATTTATTTATTCATGAGAGACACAGAGAGGCAGAGAGAGAAGCAGGCTCCCTGCGGGGAGCCTAATGTGGGACTTGATCCCAGGATCCTGGGATCATGCCCTGAGCCAAAGGCAGACAGACACTCAATCACTGAGCCACCCAGGCATCCCCTTTGCCCACATTTTAAATTGGGCTATTTGTTGAATTGAGAGAATTCTTCATATGTTCTGGATACAAATATTTTCTTTCTGAGAATTATCTTCACTTTCTTCCTTTGAAGCATGAAAATGTTTAATTTTGATAAAGTTCAATTTATGCATTTTTTTCTTTGCTGTGCTTTTGGTGTAATATCTGTGAAAGCTTTGCCTGTTGCAAGATCATGAAGATTTAATACTTTGGTTTCTTCTAAGTTTTAGCTCTTACTTTTAGGTTCATAATCCATTTTTAGTTTGGGTAGGTTTAAGGAAGGAATCCACCATTGTTCTGTATGCTGATATGTAGTTGGCCCAGTATCATTTGTTGAATGGCTAATGAAATAAACTTTTACTTACTTTTTCTTCTACCTCAATTGTCCTTTTGTTTGACTCGGGATCACTAGAAGTTGGTAAACAAGGTGCTTGCACATACTATGTCAACTTTTGTATAAAACAGGGCAGATTATACATTTGTAAGCTTGTATATGCATAAAGAAACTCTGGAAAAGATACAATAAACATAGTTTTAATGCAGAGGAGTTGAAACAGGGCAGGAGAGAGACCTTTGCCTTTTTGTGTGTGTGCTGAACATAAACATTTTGAGACCTTTGACTTTCTGAGTCTTGTGGAAACATTACCTTTTCAAAAAGGTTAAGTTTAAAAAAAGAAGGAACAAGTTAGAATAGCTGTGAGAAGTGCTCTAAATTTCTGATCCTAGTAATCTTTATGAATCACTGGTAGGGCAAGCTACATAATTTGCAGACCGCAGTGCAAAATGAAGGTCCAGGACCCCTTGTTCAAAAAGGAGGAAAAAGTACCTGTTAAAGGTACTAAAATATAAAACATTTCCTTCTTTGGTACCTTTACCTGTCTTGATGTTTTTTATTTGCTATTTAAGTACATGCTCCTTCAGGCATAGACTACTCCCCTTCTCAGGCATCTGTGCTTTTAGTGGGCCCACTGTTCAACTCCTAGTGGACATGTGACCCCTCCAAGGATATGCAGCCTCCATGTTGGGTTGTGCTTGATATCCAGATGGGCAAGGGGCGAAACGCTGTCCCTTAGCTCCCACCCATACATCCACTGAGTCACATGCTGGAGAATACACCTCAGCACCACCAGCCCAGGAAAGGGATGCTGCTGCTGTGCTCCACCGTGAGACACCAAGGGATGCTGCTGCTGTGCTCCACCGTGAGACACCAGGGAGTGCACACCTGATCCTGATCTTCCCTTTGCCCATACCAGGCCCCCATGGGGGATAGGTGTAATAGTCGCAAGACAGGGATGGGGAGGAGCAAATAAGACAGAGCCCTGGACCTAGGCACCAGATGGCAGGGAAGCAGGGGGCCAAGAACCTTTTACAGAAAGATGATGGGAGGCAGACGAGTAAGAGCCAAGGCTCTGAACCCCAACACAGACTCCCCATTGTGCCATCAGACTTCATTTACAGAACACATATTTAAAGATAAGATTTGGATATCAGTAGGGTAACCACTGACCATTAAACGCCAAGCACAGAGCCCTTCTGAGAGTGAGATCCTGCAGCCTTACTGGTGAGCTGCCTGTGTTGCAGGACTGAGGAGTAGATTATGTAATCTTGGGCTCTTCCCCATCTTCTCTTTGGTCAGCTCCATGCTGGTGATGTTCAGTAATGCTGTCTTTGCTATGCTTGTGTCACTTCAGTTGGATAAAGAGAGGGCAGATGAAGCCACACATAATTACTACATCATACAACAAAATGTCCCATTATCTAAGTGAAATCTAAGAATATTATATAGGTAAGAAGAATGTCAAGGGTATTATAAAACCGTAATATCCACACAATGGAATATGATTCAGCCATAAGAAAAGAATGAAGTTCTGACACCTGCTACAACATAGATGAACCTTGAAAACATTATGTGAGACACAAAAGGAAAAAATATTGTAAAATTCCACTTCCATGATATATATAGAATAAGCAAACTCATACAGACTGCAAGTAGGTAAGTGGTTGCCAGGGACCAAGAGGAGGGTAGAATGGAGAGTGACTGTAGTGAGTATGGGCTTTCTTTTGGGAGTGAGGAAACTTCTGGAATTAGGTGGAGTTGGTGATTCCACAACCGTGTGAATATACAAAAAAAACCCCCACTGAATTGGATTCTTCAAATGTGAATTTTATGGTACATGAATTCTGTCTCAGGAAGTAAGCTTATTGCTTCAAAAGTCTGACAAAAAAGTCACCTTTGGTTTTGGAATAGTAACACAAATGTTTTAAAAAGTACGTTAAAAAGAGCTTGTGCCTGCTTTGATGTGAAGTATGTGTATTTTCCAAATGATTATGTTCATTTTAAATTTTTACTGAGGATCAGGTAAGTTTGAAGAGCTGCCATTTTATTTTATTTATTTATATTTATTTATATATATATTTTTTATAAATTTATTTTTTATTGGTGTTCAATTTGCCAACATATAGAATAACACCCAGTGCTCATCCCATCAAGTGCCCCCCTCAGTGCCCATCACCCAGTCACCCCCACCCTCTGCCCACCTCCCCTTCCACCACCCCTAGTTCGTTTCCCACAGTTAGGAGTCTCTCATGTTCTGTCTCCCTTTCTGATATTTCCCACTCATTTTTTCTCCTTTCCCCTTTATTCCCTTTCACTATTTTTTATATTCCCCAAATGAATGAGACCATATAATGTTTGTCCTTCTCCGATTGACTTATTTCACTCAGCATAATACCCTCCAGTTCCATCCACGTCGAAGCAGATGGTGGGTATTTGTCGTTTCTATTTATTTATTTTTAAAGATTTTATTTATTTATCCATCAGAGACACACAGACAGAGCCAGAGACACAGGCGGAGGGAGAAGCAGGCTCCATGCAGGGAGCCCGAGTGGGACTCGATCCCAGGACTCCAGGATCAGGCCCTGAGCCAAAGGCTCAACCACTGAGCCACCCAGCTGTCCCCAAGAGCTGCTATTTTAAATGTGATAAGAGTTTCAAGGCATTATCCAAAAGGCCTGTGGTATCAGTTATTCTTTGATATTTTTCTAGCTATGAGTGATACTTATCATTGGTTAATGGTAGGAGAATTCATTTGGAATTTACCTTTGTCTAGTGAAGGGTACAAACCTTCAGTAGTTTTTAGGTGTTTTTTCTTAAGGAATGAGTAAAGATAGGACTAAAATTTGAACACGCCTTTTTGGGACTGTGCGTAGCATCACAATACTGAAATAACACTAGCGGTTTTCAAGAGAAGAGTTTGTGGAAAGGGTGCACTTGCAGCCTAAGCAGGCTCCATGCAGTTTGGTCAGTGGATGCAAATTTACCTTAGCAAGGAGCAGTTTAGCAGCCAAAGTCGGCAGTCTTCCTAGACAACTGAATTCTGTTGTGTAGCCTACATTGAAAGACCTGAAAGACTATGTTTACAGGTTAAATAAAAAAGGAAGCACCAGCAGAAATCTCATCTATCTGCTTGAGGCTTCTAAATTTTGACACATGTTTTACTGAAAATCACAAACCATGCATAACGTCTGGTTGAGTTGTTATAGCTTTCTGTTGCTTAAAGTGGTTGGAAAAATGCATACCAATAAGACAAGCTTTTTTTTTTTTTAAAGACAAGCTTTTGAAGAAGCTTTTTGTTCCTGTGTCTTCTGAACTTGTTTTGATATTTATCATCTTTGCACCTGTCACAGTATCAAATATGTTGTGGGTGGTCAGTAAATATTAACGAATGACAAATCCTTATTTTATCAGTTGATATTAGTCAGATCCTTAGAAATAAACACAGTCTATTGGTGGCTTATTCCTTTATACAACTTTAAATATCCAGACACCTCTTATAATTATTGTCTGGGCTGAAGGCTATTTTACACTGAATATTTTGGGAGGAAGAGAACCAAGAATTCAGTTCTGTGGGTGGAATAATTGGAGGTGAAAATTTTAATTGTTTCTCTGTGTGATAATATTTTGTTTAAGACAGAGCTTTTTTTTTTTTTTTTAAAGATTTTATTATTCATGAGAGACACACACAGAGAGAGAGAGGCAGAGACACAGGCAGAGGGAGAAGCAGGCTCCATGCAGGGAGCCCGACATGGGACTCGATCCCGGGTCTCCAGGATCAGGCCCTGGGCCGAAGGCAGCGCTAAACCGCTGAGCCACCCGGGTTGCCCAAGGCAGAGCTTTTGATGTAGTGAATAATAAGTCCTTTCTGTGCTGCAATTTAGATAAATGTTCATTGTTCCAAAAGCTTTTCCTATTTGAAGAATAAGAAATCAGTCAACCCAAAGAAGTAGGAATCAGTAAGCAACTCCTAAGGGGTCAGGTTGGCATTTGTCACTAAATGGTTTTTCTTTCTTTTCTGTTAGAATTTCTCAGGTTCTGATGAAGTCATTCTTAATATAGTACTTGAGGTCTTTCATTTTGATCATTTTCTGCTGAATCATTTTTTATTTTTTAAATTTTATTTAAATTTGATTAACATATAGTATATTATTAGTTTCAGAGGTAGAGGTCAGTGATTCATCAGTCTTGTATCACACCAGTGCTCATTATAGCATGTGCCCTCCTTAATGCCTATCACCCAGACACCCCATCCCCACATGTACCTCCCCTCCAGCAACCCTCAGTTTGTTTCCTATGATCAAGAGTCTCTTCTGGGGCAGCCTGGGTGGCTCAGCGGTTTGGCTCCGCCTTCAGCCCAGGGCGTGATCCTAGAGACCCAGGATCAAGTCCCACATCGGGCTCCCTGTGTAGAGCCTGCTTGTCCCTCTGCCTGTGTTTCTGCCTCTCTCTCTCTCTCTCTCTGTTTCTCTCGTGAATGGACAAATAAAATCTTAAAAAAAAAAAAAAAGATTCTCTTCTGGTTTGTCTCCCTCTCTGATTTCATCGCGCTTTATTTTTTCCTCTCTTCCCTTATGATCCTCTGTTTATTAAACTCCACATATGAGATCATATGATGATTATCTTTCTGATTGACTTATTTTGCTTTGCATAATACCTTTTAGTTCCATCCATGTCTTTGCAAATGGCAAGATTTCATTTTTTTGATGGCTGAGTAGCAGTCCATTGCATATACACACAGACACACCACACCGCACCACATCTTTATCTGTTCATCTGTTGATGGACATCTGGGCTCTTCCCCTGGTTTGGCTGTTGGGAGATTGCTGCTATAAACATTGGGGTGCAAGTGCCCTTCAGATCACTTCATTTGTATCTTTGGGGTAAATAACCAGTAGTGCAATTGCTGGATCATAGGGTAGCTCTGTTTTTCAGAGTGGCTGCAGCAGCTTACATTCCCACCAACAGTATAATAGGGTTTCCCTTTCTCCACATCCTCACCAACATCTGTCATTTCCTGACTTGTTACTTTTTCTGCTGAATCTTAGATGTGGGTAATCTTAGAGATTTTTTTGGCATCTTAAAGGTATTGCACTTTTAAGAATTTGTGATAGTTACTGCAGTTTTTCCGGATGGTCCAAAAAAGGCATTAATTCATTAAGGGTACTGAACTTTTAGAGACGAATACAACACAGTTCCTGCCATCAAGGAATTCACAGTAGAAAGGAGCCAACAGAGGCACATGCAGATTACTGACATGCACAGTCTGCAGATGCCCTGTTGGAGGCGCATAAGGAGTATTCTTGGACCACAGATGAGCAAGCATTGTTCTCTTATTGCTCTGGAGTGTCATTAATGATGAAAAGTCCTGCACAGGTCAGGAAAGGTCACATGGATTCCCCAGGTGAGTGACAGGGAGCAGGGAGTGCAGGCAGTGGGAAGAGCATATGCATAGCACAAAAGCTTTAACATGCATAAGGTAGGAGAAGGAGAGCAGGCTTTTAGCCTGGAAATACCCCGATTCACTTCAGGTTCCATTGTTGCTCCGGAGCTGTGGGGAAGTTCCTTAGGCTGGCTTCAGATTTTTCATCTGTAGAGTAGAGACAGTTTTTTCTAGGTTTGCTGAGTAGTAGGTGGAATAAGAAAACAAAATCTGGGGGTGCGTGGGTGGCTCAGCTGGTTAAAGTGTCCTGTCCACCTCTTGATCTCAGCTCAGGTCTTGATCTCAGGGTCTTGAGTCTGATCCCTGCACTGGGCTCCATGCTGGATGTGGAGCCTACTTAAAAACATTTTTTTTTTAATGTAAAAAAAGAGAAAATAAAACCTTTAGCTCTGTGGAAGAGGGAGTGGTAATAAGCATAGGCAGGTTAGAAAGCCGTGCACGGTAGGTAAGCATTTTTACGTCTCAGTTGGGCACAACTCACCATGGACTTTTATCCTTGCTGTAGGTGAAAGCTGCAACCAAGGAAGAAGTGTCCGCTGAGGATCTTGGAGGTGCCGATCTGCATTGCAGGTGAGACTGAAGCACTTGTTTCTTTCAAGGATTCATTGCCATCTCTTTGTTGAAGAGAGAGTTTGATTATTTTTTCTAAGAATTAAACTTGCCAGATCCAACCGCAGTTTATCTGTTCTTGAGCTATTGTTAGGGTTCAGTTCTTTGAATTGTAGAGTTGCATTTCTAAGCTAGAACGTCAGCTTTTACATTATAGCCTAAAAAGACTGGAGAGACAGGTATCTCATTTCTTTTTTTTTTTTTTTTAAGATTTTATTTATTTATTTATTTATGAGACACCCAAAGAGAGAGGGAGATACATAGGCAGAGGGAGAAGCAGACTCCCTGAGGGGAACCCGATGTGGGACTCGATCCCAGACCAGGATCACGCCCTGAGCCAAAGGCAGACTCTCAACTGCTAAGCTGCCCAAGCATCCCACATTTCTCATTTCTTTAACAAATATCCATCAAGCACCTGTTATGTGGCAGACACTGTTCTAGATGTTCAAGGTTTTACGATAGACATTGTCTTTGACCTCAGGGAGCTTAACATGCTAGTCAGGGAGGTGGCTGATAAATAATTACCAAAAAATGATAAATGATATGTGTACATGTGTTAAGGCCTGTAAAGAAGTATAGGGAGAGCATATAGAAGGTCGATCCAGGGGATCCCTGGGTGGTTCAGTGGTTTGGCCGCTGCCTTTGGCCCAGGGCGTGATCCTAGAGACCTGGGATCGAGTCCCACTTGGGCTCCCTGCATGGAGCCTGCTTCTCCCTCTGCCTGTGTTTCTGCCTCTCTCTCTCCCTCTGTATGTCTCTGATAAATAAATAAAATCTTTAAAAAATAAAAGAAGGCTGATCCAGCCCACTGGTGTGCAGGTCTTATGACTTTGGTTTTTGGGGTTTTTAAAAGATTTTATTTTATTTTTAGAGAGCACAAGTAAGGAGGGGCAGCAGGAGAGGGAGAGAGAGTGAATCCCAAGCAGGCTTCATGCTTAGCATGGAGCTTGATGTGAGGCTCAGTCTCATGACCCTGAGATCGTGACCTGAGCCGAAATCAGGAGTTGGATGCTCAATTGACTGAGCCACCCAGGCACCCCGTGGCATTGTTAAATTAATATTTGTTAAGTGGAGCACAGAGTGCTGGATGGTGAGCAACAACAGACCACAGGAGAAATTGAAATGGACAAGTTTATTACTCACAGAACCTAGAGGAAGTCCACAGCACGCCTCGAGGGGCTACGCTGGGAGCTCAAGGCAGAGTACAGACAGAGGCAGAACCTGCGCACATTTTTCTTCTTCGGGTCTGTTGTTGGAGCGGAGTGCCTGGGGGTTCTCAGGCCAAGGCTAGTTTAGTCAGTTCAAGTTAAAAGATTGATATTTTGTTTGGTTCCCCATGGGTCTTATGCACATAAGGCATACAGGGAGGAGCTGGGAGGCAGAGGAGACTTGCTCACAAGGGTTGTTCAGGAAGTCCCATCAGGACTTGGATGTGCTGGGAATCTGTGGCTGCTCTCTAGCACATATGCTTACACAAGTGGGCTGGAGGCAGTTGAAGGTGCCTGCAGTCCGCTCAGCCAAACAACAGATGCTGAGGCAGCTGCACCATGGAGCGGCTTAGCTAGATGCTCAACATCAGGTAAATGCAGAAAAGCTGGTTCTCTGGGGAAGGAAAAAGTCCTGCTTTGTGGCATCTGCCAATTCCTGTGGTGTAAATGATCCCACCAAGGCTGATTGCAAGGCCCCAGCAGGACACCACTGAGTGTGGAATCAGCAGGAGGTGCACACAGTTGGCTCTCATGAGTCAGTCCTCAGCTGGCTCCATCGTGTCCCTGGCCCATTCGTTTGAGGTTAGTATTCAGGGGGTACAAAGACCTAGAGTTCTGTGAGGATTAAATGAGATGATAGGTGTAAATTGCTTGAAACAATACCTGCTTTAAATAAGTACCTATAAATCTTAACTGCCATTATTTTTATTGTTGTTGTTTATCATAACTGGTCATTAAAGAGTGGACTTATTTTTTTTTATATAAATTTATTTTTTTATTGGTGTTCAATTTGCCAACAATTTTACTGAGGATCAGGTAAGTTTGAAGAGCTGCCATTTTATTTTATTTATTTATATTTATTTATATATATATTTTTTATAAATTTATTTTTTATTGGTGTTCAATTTGCCAACATATAGAATAACACCCAGTGCTCATCCCATCAAGTGCCCCCCTCAGTGCCTGTCACCCAGCCACTCCCACCCCCCTGCCCACCTCCCTTTCTACCACCCCTAGTTCGTTTCCCAGAGTTAGGAGTCTCTCATGTTCTGTCTCCCTTTCTGATATTTCCCAAGAATGGACTTATTTTTTTAAGAGCAATTAGGAAACCATTGAAGAGTTTTAAGGAGAGATGTGCCATTATCAAATATTTCATTAGAAAGTCACTCTGGCTGTTAAACAGAACATTTAGGGAGTTGGCATGAGTCTGCCTGAGGGACCAGTCAGGGAGTTTTATCAGTGGCAATAGGTGAGAGATGCTAGTGGCTTAGATGGTTCTGGTGGTAGTTCACGTATGGGAAGTGATCAGTTTTGAGCTCTGTTTTAGAGTAAGTTTGAAGGACTTGTTGGTGGATTTCATACAAGGGCTGTAGGAAAGTGAGGTGACAAAGATGATGACTAGAAAAGATTTCACTTCCTGAGATTGGGAGGATGGGAGGAGGAGGAGATCTGGGGATGGGGTGGGGGGGTCAGGTTTTTCTTTGGACCTGATATGTTTGAGGTGCTTGAGACATCAAGTAGGCATGCTGGCTGAGTGGGCAGTTAATTGACGAGTCTGCAGCCAAAGTCAGTGCTGGAAATCTTTATTTGGGAATCGTCAGCATAGAAGTAGAATTTGAACCTACGGGAATAGATGATCTAGCTCACCTCAAGCTGAGTGTAGATAAAGAAGAGAGCCTTGGACCGTCCCTGAAGAAGCCAGGCATACCTGGCAAGGAGATCTAATCATTGAGCTCTGTGGCCTGCAGGTGCATAAACCTCTCTTTGTGCTGCCAGACCTCAAACCCAGGGAGGCAGGTGACTGTGGGAGCAGCCTGGTAGGTAGGTAGGTAAGAGAGACAGGTAAAACATTCTACTTTAGTATCAAAGAACACTGGTACGCCTTTAGAAACGTTATTTGAGGGATCTACACAGCCTCAATTTTCTCTTCATTCCTTTCTGAGTGTTCACCGTGGGTAAATTGATGGCTCTAAGTATTGTGAGTAACATGGAACAATTCTACACCTGGTGTCTGCCCTCAAGGATTAATAATTTCATTATACAGATAAGAGAAATAAACAGAGCTAAAAAACAATTACAAAAGTGAATCTGCTAGCATGCTCTCATTTTCCAGTTAGGAGAAGTGGTTAAGGGAGTGGCGTTTAGGTTGGCCAGGAAAAGCTCAAGGTGAGCCTGAGTTTCCGTGTGTGTGGAACAGAACACTTGTTTATTTACAGTGAGCAGAAGTGTACAAGTGGCCACACTGCATTGCTTTGATCACACTGACCATGGCAGGGAGACAGTGGCTTGGGTGTTTCAGCTTAGAGGGACGAGGATGCAGGGAGAGTAGGGTGAGTGGGGTACAGGACAAAGTGGGCTGCCACTGCTTGTGGTTGCTTAACGAGGATGAGGAGATGAAAGTATTTGAGGAGCATTAATTTAAAAATTTTTATCTTGACTATTTTAACAAAAGTCACCTGGTGCCCATAAAAGCTGTTGGTGGTATACCGAGTTAGGGGGGTAGCTTCTGGAATTCGTCTTCTGTTTGCTTTACTTACTACCTTGTGGCTGGATAAACTAGTTAACTTCATTGAGCCTCATGACTTCACATGCAAAGTGAAAATAAGAACAGTCCCCACCTCATAGCACAGTGTTTGGTGCCTGGTAAGTGCCCTATTACCACTAGCTATGATTACTCATAATAACCTGTTTAAAATCACAGGACAGTGATTATGTGGTGACAGCTTTTTTTTGAACAGTGTAATAAGATTTAGTAGTCACAAATTGCTTTGGGTTTCTTCTCTTTGTAAATACATATTTAAGCCTCTCTGATTAGCCGTCCTGAGGAATTAATTTGACACAAAGACTTCCATAATACAGTGTTTCATCAGAGGCTTCCCTTTCCTGCTGTTTTGGTAAATACTAGGCAGTTTTTAAAAGAAAGCGTTTTCTTTTAAATATTGGCTGATTTGCAAAGTAGTTCCTTCTGCTTCTGTTTGCTTTCTGAATTACTGCAGTGTAGCTAGAGGTCTGCAGTTATAGGTTATGGTGTATGAAGCATTTAAAGGAATGGTTAGTCGTAAAATGTCATGTTAAGTTCGAAAAACTGAAGGGTCTACCATTTGCAGAATGTTGCAGGGCTATAGCAAGGAGTAAACATGGTCTTTACTCTTCATTTAGAAGCACCCAATCCAGAGGTGGAGAGTGCCCTGAAACCAGCATGAGAACCCAGTCCTACGAAACCGCTGTCAAGGCATTTTCCCTAGACGAGACATCACAATTTAGATTGCAGCAGATTTGTCCTTACTCATAAAATGAGCCAAAATTCTATTTTTTTCAGATAGATATTTTTGCCTTTACAGTTATTTTATTGATTTATTTTTTAAAAAGTTTATTTTTAAGTAATCTTTATCCCCATAGGGGGGATAAAGTGGGATTCAAACTTACAACCCTGAGATGAAGAGTTAGTTGCATGCTCCACTGACTGAACCAGCCAGGTGCCCCTATAGTTACTGATTGATTGGTTGATTTTAGAGAGAGAGAGTGCATGCACATGCACATACAAAGAGAGGAGGGGCAGAGGGAGACAGAATCCCAAACAGACTCGATCCCATGACCCTGAGATCATGGCCTGGGCCAAAACCAAGAGTCTGATGCTCATTTAGGTATGCCACCCAGGTGCAGTTTCTTTTAATACCATATTATAGAATCAGTATATCTACATATGAGATAAAAAGCCATCTAATCAGAACAAAACTAATAACCAGAGCAAGCCCATGCTTCATTCACGGTGAATTTGAAATTGAACAGGAACGTCTGTGGCCCTTATCACAGTTCTGTTTTAGTGATACTCATTTTTGCCATTGATCTGAGAGACACAGTCTTCAAGCCTTTAGTTACCTGTGAAAGCTTACCCTTAAGGTGTAACCTTGTAAGGTAGGGGCCTCAGCAGTCTCTCTGAAATGAGAGACCATAGTTGGATCTTTGTTAGGAGCTCAGTTAGTTACAGACCCTTTGTAGTTATGGACTACATCATGGAAGTGTGCCATCTGTGGTATTGAACTGCCATCATGTACAGTTTTGTTTGAGGTGCATGGGATGCACATTGAATAGAAGTCCTCGTCAGCAAGGCTCTCTGGTCTAGTAGAAGAAGGTCAAGATTGAGAAATAGAAGGTGTGGATTCTTACACAGCTAGCTACTGGTAGTCCTAGGGCAAGGTACTTAATTTATGTAGACCTCAGGTTTTCCTCTTTGTAATAAAAGGATAATACTGTCTTGCCAGGGACATGAGAATCAAATCAGGTGATGTATGTTTATTTTATTTGTTTATTTTTTAAGATTTTATTTATTTATTCATAAGAGACCTCAAAGAGAGAGGTAGAGACACAGGCAGAGGGAGAAGCAGGCTCCCTCTGGGGAGCCCAATGTGGGACTCGATCCCAGGACCCTGGCATCACACCTTGAGCCAAAGGCAGACGCTCAACCACTGAGCCACCCAGGCATCCCAAATTAGATGACATTTATTAAAGTATTTTGGAAGTAAAAATGATGTCATCTTTAGATGAGAGAGGGTCTTTGGGGTTTAAGATATTTATTTTCCTTTTTCCTGTTCTGATTATTTTAGTGTGCTTTACTCTGCAGAAAGTCTGGAGTAACTGATTACTATGCTTTGGATGATTATCATGCCCTTCACTTAACTAGGAAGATTGTGAAGAATCTAAATTATCAGAAGAAATTAGATGTGAGTTGGTTATGTTCTTGTATCTTTTATTTTCTTGCAAAGCATTTTGGCTTATGTTACCTTGAATTATGTCTTTAAATGGATTAATATGATTGTTTTATATTTCTGCAGGTTACTATAGAACCTTCTGAAGATCCTTTATTCCCTGCTGATGAATTGTATGGAATAGTTGGTACAAACCTTAAGAGGCAGTTTGATGTCCGAGAGGTGTGTAGGGTGAACTGTGAGCTATAAACCCTGCTGTCTGTCTCTTTATGTTTGTATCCATTTTTTTTTTATGTGTATCCATTTTTAAGGTTGAAATCGGTTTCCACTTTCCTGCCTAGAGCCCCTTGTGGCTCTCAGTAGGGAGTGACATGTAAGGGGCAAGATCTCTTACTAGAAGGAAGAGGGGGATAAAAATCTCTTACTGGTTGGAAAGTTTTCATTGCACAGTGGTGACGCTTGCTTTGTTCATCAATAGGACTCCCTATTCCTGTGGACATTAGGAATGATGTAGGCAACTTTATTAATTTTCATCTATTTCTTTTTTGTGTTCTTATTTTGGGAAGTGGACGAAATGTCATTAAGTTGTTGAAAGGAAAAAACGCACCCTTTCAGATCAATATGACCTTAACAGAGATTAGACTTTTGATGACGCCTGAAGATGTTGCTATGGTTACAGATTGCTGACATGGTCTTCTTTGGTCTCGATTAATAATTTTTAGTGCGTGCATATAGCATGTAGTCTTTTTGTTCACTATCCATATCTGACAGTACTTTTTAAATGGGGAAATAATCTTAGTATCAGGTTCTGTGCCTTAATATTTATTAGTTTTCCCTTTGACTATAAAACTATTTTGTGTTATTGTATGAAAAATTGTAGAAAATGCAGAAAAACATAAGATTGCTTATGATCCCACCCTCCAGAGAAAGCAGCGAATATTTTGGTGTTTTGGCTTATTGTGTATGTATACATTTTTACATAGCTGTGATAATGTATACATACAAATGCATGTGTATTTTTATTTGTTTTTTAATTTTTTAATTAAGGTTTTATTTATTTGAGAGAGAGCACAAGTGGGTTGTTGGGGAGGACAGAGGGAGAGGGAGAAGCAGGCTCCCCACTGAACAAGAAGTGCAATGTGGTACTTGATCCCAGGACCCTGAGATCATGACCTGAGCCGAAGGCAGACTTTCACTTGACTGAGCCACTCAGGTTCCCCCACATGTGTATTTTAAAAATTCTTTTTCCAGTTTAATTTATAAACATTTCTCTAATATTTAAAAGTTCTTCATGAAGCCTTTTACCATGACTAGGTCTTATTTGCTATAATAATACCTGGTGACACGGTAGGCACTCAGTAAATATTTTTTTGAACAAATTGATGAATGTAATATCCCACCTGTGAATGTGCACATTTATTTTAGGCAATACCCCTATATTGTGGGTTCTTAACATCCTGGATTTTTATGGAACTCCAGCTGGTATTTCACTTTAGGAAGGTGACTTAGTTAATTGCAAGCTATAGAATTAGGATTTTAGCTTGCCTCTTCAGTTAATTACAGGCATAGAGAGTTTGGTACTTACAATCCAAAGTGCTTGAAAAATGAGTTGTTGCAGATAGCCAGGTTTTCTAGATGGCTGAGAGTTCATCCAATCAAGCGTAACCACTTTTTTCCATTTATTCGACAGTATTTATTGAATGCTTGTTCTGTGAAGGTATTGTCTGAGACACCAGGGGTACAGAAATAAGTAAAGCAGATGCAAATCCATGCCTTTATGGTAGTTCCATTTCATTTACATGGAGGTCTTTTTATAAAGATAGACTTTTTACCTTTTCTTTGTTCTTTTTTTTTTTTTTTAAAAGATTTTATTTATTTATTCCTGAGAAATACAGAGAGAGACAGAGACATAGGCAGAGGGAGAAGCAGGCTCCCTGTGGGGAGCCTGATGTGGGACTTCATCCCTAGGCGCTGGGATCAGGACCTGAGCCAAAGGCAGATGCTCAACCACTGAGCCACCTAGGTGCCCACCTTTTCTTTTCTTCTCCTTTTCTTTCTTTTTTCTTTTTCTTTTATTTATTTATTAGAGAGAGAGAGGAGGAGAGAGCACAAGCAAAGGGGAGGGACAGAGGAAAAGGGAGAAGCAGACCCCCTGCTGAGCAGGGAGTCTGACAACCTGGGGCTCCATCCCAGGACTGACTGAGTCACCAGGCGCCCCTAGACTTTTACCTTCTTAAATAGTATCCTAGACTTTCTACCTTTTGCTGATTCATATTCAGCATATCATTGTGATGATAATATGCTATGTTTTTCTTTTTTTTAAAAGATTTGTTTATTTATGATAGACATAGAGAGAGAGAGAGAGAGGCAGAGAAACAGGGGGAGGGAGAAGCAGGCTCCATGCAGGGAGCCTGACGTGGGACTTGATCCCGGGACTCCAGGATCGCGCCCCGGGCCAAAGGCAGGTGCTAAACCGCTGAGCCACCCAGGGATCCCCTATGTTTTTCTATGATTGCAAATAAGCCTTGTATGGAGGTCTTACTATGGAGCTAGAACTGTGATGTTCATTCAAAAACCTGGCTTGTAGTCCTTGTTTCCCTAGTCAGTGGTTCTGGATGGGACCTCTCTGAGCATTGCTTTCCACTTCTAGAAATAGGTATAGTACCAAATGCTATGTCTGTTCCCTGAAGTTTGAGTCTTTGTGAAGACGAGTTAATGTATCATATGTGGCTGGGTGGTGGTCATCCTATAGCAAATAGAAGATAGTTTCATACTAAGTGGCCCTAGATTGCTGTGCTCTTTGAGTGGCTTTATTATTTATTTTTGTGTGAAAGAATGGTAGTTGTTATTTGTTGATTGTGTTTTTAGAAGGTACAATTTTGGAAATACATAGTGTTTAGAACAGATAACTTACATTCCTGTTACATTATCGAATCTTTTAGAAAATAAAAAATAATTCCAGGGTAAGCTCTTGCTTTTTGGAAAGAATGATGTTGGGAAGTATTCATTCATCATTCAGCCTTTGAATGTTACAAAACAAGGCTTTGATGGGGTTAACAGGAAAAAGGAAGTTTGAACTAAATAGAAAATGGTGTGTATCATCAAAAATAGTTTCTGAACAAATCTGGAATATGTTTGGAACTCTTTGAAATAGTCCTGATGTATATGATGAGTCCCAAGGATAAACTGTTTAGTAATTACTCCTTTTAGATTAAATATGTATATATGTGGATGGTCCTTCAAGTATATCAGATACAGAATCAAGGAACCCTCATTGAAGCCTTAATAATAATAGCTACTTTTCAGTGAGGGCCAGGTGGTGTGCTTTAGTTAGCACTTTTTAAAGTATGATCCTTTTTTTTTTTTTTAACTTTTTAAGTTTTTATGTGCATACCACATCTTCTTTATCCATTCATCAGTCAGTGGCCATTTGGGCTCTCTCCATAGTTTGGCTATTGTAGATAATGTTGCTATAAACACCAGAGTGCACGTATTCCTTCGAGTCAGTATTTTTGTATCCTTTGGGTAAATACCTAGTAATGCAATTGCTGGGTCATAGGATAGTTCATTTCTAACTTTTTGAGGAACCTCCATACTGTTTTTTAGGGTGGCTGCATCAGTTTGCATTCCTACCAACATTGTAAGAGGGTTCCCCTTACCTTTTTTTTTAAATAGATGAAAAAACTGAGGCTTAGAGGATTTTAGGGAATCAGCCTATGACTCTAGTTTCTCAGCAGTAGACCTGGGTGTCAGAGCTGGGTCTTCATCTCAGCATTATCTTTTTAGGTTCATCACATCCTTACAACTTTGTCCCACCTTTGCAGAAGTGAGAACTGAGACTCTCTCTAGGACCGCAAATCCTGTGTGATCCCTTCATTTGGAGGCTAAATCTCCTCACTCTAAGCCTATACCTTGCTTTATGATTGAATCCCTGACCCTTAGCTAATATTTTTTAGTAGTTCCTGAAGCTGTGAGTCTACCTTCCAGCCCTTATAGTCTCTCTGCTTTTCTGGTATGTTACATGGTTCTGTGGCTCTTAGAGGGCAGTGTAAAACCAGGGCCCAGAGTGACTTGAGAGGATTAACCTCATGTATAAAGCGAAATTCTAGAGAGAAGACTTGCTGTGTAGGGTAAAATTCTGTGAGAGTGACAACTTAACAGGGAACTTGTTTTCCTTATGAATGTCTTAATGTAAAAATCTTTTTGTAATATGACCTTTCAGGGACATTGTTATTTTTCTTCTCAGGTCATTGCTAGAATCGTGGATGGAAGCAGATTCAACGAGTTCAAAGCCTTATATGGAGACACATTAGTTACAGGTATAAAGGAAAAGAGTTGAAAATAACATTTTTTTTTAAAGATTTTATTTGTAAATAATCTCTATCCCCAAAGTTGGGCTTGACCTCACAACCCTGCAGTTAAGAGTCATATGTTCCACCGACTGAGCCAGCGAAGTACCCTGAACATTTTCTATGGCTTTGAGAATAGGTGATCTCTTGTCTCAAGGTATTGATGTACTTGGCGTGAGCTTTGTTATTTAGAGCAGCACAAGTGTGTGGGTCCTTATTCAGAAGGAGTTGTTTTGTGAAGGTTATGTGTAGCTCAATGGTTTCATAGATCGAGAGGGTTTATGATGATGACAGCTAGATGCTGTGGGATTGGACCTTGTCTGGGGCTTGGCATTCACTGTATAGAAGGCTTATTGGGGGGCCCTGGGTGGCTTAGTCGGTTAAGCATCCAACTCTTGATTTTGGCTGAGGTCATGATCTCACGGTTGTGAGATGGAGCCCCATGTCAGGCTCTACTGGGCATAGAGCTTGCGTAAGATTCTTTTCCTCCCTCTCTATCTGCCCCTCGCCCCACTTCTCTCTCCTCTTAAAAAGAAAAAAAAAAAGCTTCTTATCACAGTAAAATTAGCAGAAATAATTGTAGTTCTTTTTGTTTCTCTGGATAATTTGTAGTATTTTTGAAAATTTCAGCACTGTTTCCTTGGTTCTTTAGTCTTTAATTCTTCTAGCAGATTTTATGTGATATGATATAAGCTTCCTAGAGGGATGTAAAGTGAGCTACACCTTCCCATAACCTCTATGTAGGTCTAACAGTGAACCATGTAAACACTAGATTGAGAATATAGGACAGAAAACCAAATCTGAAAAAACAAAACGTTTTTAAAAGTTTATAAAAAGTTCATTCATCTAAAGTGTTGAGTTTGTAGGCTTTTAAAGAAAGGTATTTGAAACTGATGCTAGGCCCATAATAATCTATCTTGGCCAAATGGCAAAATGAATTTTGTGAATCTTATTAGGTCTTATGAAAGCTAGAAAATGTAGTAAGTAACCTGGAGACAACATATCAGAGGGAAAAAAACCTACAAAACATCCAAATTGCAAATATACGTTGAGGCTTAAGGATAAATCACAGCACTTTCTCCTGGTCTGATTTATGAACAACAAAAGGCTTCACACTGGGAGTGGAATTTATGTTTTTGTATTTGAGGTGTTTAAGTGATTAGAAGCTTTTTGTTTGATACATAGTCAGGATTTGTGACTAAACAGTTCAGGACGTAACCCTCATCGCGCAGCAGTTGGAAACAAGTCAGAGCTGTTTCTGCTTCTTTCCCAAAGATGGGTGGGGCTGTCTTTGCTGTCTGTTTTTATGAATTTGCCCCAGACTTGCTGACAGACTTGTGGTACCTTTGTCCCCTAGAGTACTAAGGATATACGTGGCGCCTGTGTCCCTCCTTGACTGTGCTGGAGTTCAGATAAGATCGGAGAAAGGGAAGAGGCGTGAGGTGGAGAAGAGGGGCGCAGGGGGTGGTGAGAGGAGCAAGTATTGGCAGGGAGGGAGAAGAATGGATTTTCTGAGGATCAGGTATGTCTGGCAGCTGTGAAGTTTCCTCCTGCCTCTGCACTTACCTCACATAGGCCCTAGTAGTTTCTTGGACATTCTGCTTTCCTTTTTGGCCCGAAGGAGTTTGGTAAAGGTACTTCCTCCGTGTCCCTGATATAGTGGGGCATGTTTCCTCCTTAGCAGGCCCTGTGCCTGGAGATCCTAGTCCAGGCTGAGGTTAAAAGTCTAGACAGCTCACAGGGCAGTAACACTTTAGGGGCAGTTACCACACTGCCAGGACGGGTGCAAGATTCCTCACTGTTTTTGTGGGATGAGGGAAGTCAGAGTGGATGGCTAGACCTTGGGGGATCGTCACCCCTCTTTGTTGCCTCCGTGAGTGGCATTGCTGTCTAAGATGGACAGCGTTGGCTTTTGGTTGGGATTTTAGGACAGAAAGACCAAGAAAACCAAGACAAGGCCAGAATAAAGAAAGAAAACACATTTTTAACGACTCAGTGTTTCTGGTGCATCAGTAGATTGACATTCTCTCTTGCCCATTAATTCTTCTTCAGCAATTTTTTGAGCTCCTGCTTTGTGTCACGTATCACACATGTGTCAGTGGCGGCCTGGGCCTCCTGAGCTTGAAGACAGAGCCCGGTTCTGGGCTCTTTGGTTGCGTGGCTTCTTGGACCTTGGCTTCCAAGTATTTGACACCTACCTAGAGTCCTAAAGAGGCTTGTTGAAATTCAAGATCTCTCTAGCCACAGTGTTCAGGTTCACAAAACCTCCTGAAATCGCCTCAGAGTGTCTCCCTCACATACTGACTACTGGTTCCCTTCCTTTTTTTTATTTTATTTTATTTTATTTTATTTTATTTTATTTTATTTTATTTTATTTTATTTTATTATTTTATTTTATTTTATTTTATTTTATTTTTTATTTTATTTTTTATTTTATTTTATTTTATTTTATTTTTTTATTTTATTTTATTTTATTTTATTTTATTTATTTTATTTTATTTATTTTATTTTATTTATTTTATTTTATTTTATTTTATTTTATTTTATTTTATATTTTATTATTTTATTTTATTTTATTTTAGATTTTTGTTTATTTATTCATGAGAGATAGAGAGAGGGAGAAGGAGGCTCCTTGCAGGGAGCCCGATGTGGGACTCGATCCCAGATCCCACGATCGCACCCTGAGCTAAAGGCAGACACTCAACCACTGAGCCCCCCAGGCGTCCCCAGTTCCCTTCCTTTCCTTCTCCCTTGCTCCGTGTGTCTGTGCGAATGGGCAGCGGGTGTTTGCAGCAGCGATGGGTCTGGGAGTGACATTCATTCTTCTAAGCTTAGCCATTTTTTTACTTGAAACTCATGACCCTCTGGGCTTGACTGTGTTCCTGCTTTTTTTTTTTTTTTTTTAAGATTTTATTTATTTATTCATAGACACAGAGAGAGAGAGAGGCAGAGACACAAGCAGAGGGAGAAGCAGGCTCCATGCAGGGAACCCGATGTGGGACTCGATCCAGGGTCTCCAGGATCACACCCCAGGCTGCAGGCGGCGCCAAACCGCTGCGCCACTGGGGCTGCCCTGTGTTCCCGCTTTTAAAAGCAAGTCTGCCTTTGCTGGCTTTATCCCCTTTACCACAAGTGTGTGTCATCGCCACAGGCATTTTCAAGCAAGCCACTTACCTGAAACTGGAGGAGAGCTCTGAATGTGGGCCTTGAAGGGCCCCTCCGTCTGGGATCCATTGCATTCCAGAATAACCTCCGTCTGGGACTGAGTGGACACTCTGACATACGTTCCATGAATGGGCAACACCCTAATCCCATCATCTAACCAAACCAGCCAGTCAGACAAGTGATAGCCTTACCTGTGACACATCCAAGGAAGCAAAAAACCTAGACTCCGGGGCCTTAGAAATAAGAAACTGTGACAGGAGCTGTTCTGTACCCTAGATATGATCTCTACATTTTAAACTTTGATTTGAAATTAAGGAAGCATAAATATGTCTGTCAGCTGTGTATTAAAAGCCCTCAGAAAAAATAAATATTTTTTTCAATTTTCTTTTGAGGATTTGCTAGAATATTTGGATACCCCATAGGTATCATCGGAAATAATGGAGTTCTCTTTTCTGAATCGGCAAAAAAGGCAAGTACTGTTAATGTTAAACGTGTTGCAAGATTTTCTGTTTTAATTGAAACATAATTAACTTTTGAAGGTCAAGTAATGAATGAAAGTTTATGGCCTAAAAGCTTTAAAACATTTAACCAAATGCCTTAGTAGGCTGAACACTGTGTGAATGTGCATGTGGACGTGTGTGTGTTAGTGTTTGAAACAGTTCTTACAGACATTTATATTAACCTGTTTTATCTAAAGCACTATTTAAAAAATCAAATGTCTTAGGAAAGTTCTTATGAGATCCTTGAGTTACAAGTGCTGCGGATGACATGCACACATCCTTAGGCTCTAAGAATACTGTGGAGATTTGAAGTGGAAAACTAAAGAATTGCCTCGTAGCTCCCACGGATGAGCAGTTCTTCTCTTAGTTCCTTGGGTTTTAGTTGCAACCTGTTCAGAACACTAGCGATTGACCTTGTTCCTGCAGCTGTGTGCCAGTGATCACACAGGTGACTGCAAAACAAGCGCAGTACACCAGGGTCACACGTGCCACTGACGGTGGGTCTGCGTGGTCATATTGCTACTAGCCATGCACAGGGGACTCTGTTATTGTTGACCCAAGTATGATGTTTGCAGGGTGCATGCTTGGATGCAGGTTTGTTAACTCCTTTAAAAAGATGATCTCATGTGCTTACAGGGGGCTCACTTCATCCAGGTATGCTGCCAAAGGAATATTCCTCTGCTGTTCCTTCAAAACATCACTGGTAAGACAATAGCTTAATCAGTTTTGTTGCGTTATCCCAGAGCTGCACTGTGCATGCGGTATGACTCCAGTATTGGACCGTGTAGACCCAGGATGGTTCTGTCATAACAAAAAGGTCTATTGGATACTTTTCATAGAGTCTCTTTCAGGGTTAACACTTTATGAATCAAATATATGAGAAGTTTATCCATATTTGGATAAAGCAGTTTCCGAGTTCCGCGTCATACAGTCTGGTGGCCTCCCTTCACCCCTCCACACGTATACCTGTCCCTCCAGCAGCAGCAGTAGCAGCAGCAGCAGCAGCAGCAGCAGGGCTCTGTTCTCCGCCGGGAATGTTCTCTGATCTCACTGCCAGAAAATATTTTCTGACCCAGCTCTTTCCTAGCACTTTTTTTCCCAAAAGGATTTCAAGCACATGCTGTGGCTCCCCCTTTCCCTCATTGTTTATTGTGTAGTTAATTCTGCCCGAGGTGACATATTATAAAAGGTCTACGCCCATCCTGAACAACAGTCTGGGGATTTGAGTTTAGCCTCCAGAGAATGGTATGATCAATATCACCTCTCTGGATTTCATGTTTCACACATGATCTTAATAGGGTACATGAAACGATCTTGAAGGTTTCTTATGGTTGTAGATTTCTTTTTCCCCAGAATTCTCTTGTTCTACTATTTGTATTGTATGTTTCAGTTAGATAATTGGTTAGCTGACCCCCCCTGCCCCCCATCTTCTAAGTGATCCATAGTTATCTCAGGCTCAAAGGAAGGAGGGCTCTTAATTACTTGTTAGAATCAGGGAAGCCTTCACCAAAAAAAAACAACAACAACAAAAAAGAGTGGCTCATAGCAGTTAGCAGGGCTTTAAACCGTCTGGTGCTACTCTTAAGTTTATGCTACTTGGTTAGATGAGTTTTGAGAGGCGTCATATCCAGACAGCAGCCTGAGGGGGCCTTAGGTGCCAAACCTTATTAAAGGGCAGATAAAAAGGATTCTGAGGCTTCACTAGTCCAGGAGCCTCGTTTCTTATAATGGTTCATGGTTTATTAACCAACAGTAAATTAATTATCTTCTTGGAAGATACACTTACATTGTGGTTTTTCGGTTTTTCAGTTCGATGGGGGCAGAGAACAGAGGTTGAGTTTGATTCTGCGACCTTGCATTTGAGAGACTTGTGTGACGTTCACGGAGCTACGTATGCAGAGGGCAGTTGAATAAATCTTGAGCACAGAAAATGTGTGTCAGCTGCAAGGTGAAAATGTAGGCAACCTCAGAATGTGTAGATGTTACTTAAAGCTGTGGGAAGAGATAAGAACACCCCGAGAGGAGAGAAGAGGGCTCAGCGACAGTGTTTGAGTAACTCTGCTTCCTTCCAGAGATGGGAGTAGAGGAAGGAAGGGAGCTCGATTGTGGTGTTTTTAACACTGGGAAGGGTTGAAGAAAGACAAGGGAGGTGGCACTGTCTTCTTGGAGGCAAAATCCTCCGCAGGGAACAGAGAGGCTGTGGGCTGCCGGGTGAGGGATGAGAGCTTGAAGATAGCTTAAGGTGGCTTTCTGCTTTTTTTTTTTTTTTTAAATTCAATTTGCCGACATGTAGTATAACATCCAGTGCTCATCCCATCAAGTGCCCTCCTCAGTGCAATGTTTCAGGGAGTCAAGACAAGGCGGAAAGAGAAGCTGTGAGCTCTAGTGAGAGCCCTGCTCAGAGGGGCCACAGGGAAGCACGTTGGGCCCAGCGAGGGCGAGGGCTGTCCCGTCAGTATGGTGGTTTCCGCAGCTTGTACAGGTGTCCCATAACGAGTGAGTCTGATGGGGGTATTGCGAGGGGAGGAGGAACGTGCCCAAGACCCAGAAGGCCCAATGCGGCCACAGAGCAGCTTCAGCAGAGTCGGGAGCTTGAGGAAGTAGAGGAACCTTGTCATTGTGAAAAATTCTTGTACCTGGTGGTGGAGCCCCTGGCAGAGGCTCTTAGTGTCTCTGAAACATTAAAGTTTTAAGGCAGCACTCCAGAAGGAGCAGCTTCTGTACTGAAGCAGGCCCGTGAGCACCAGGCCTCAGAGCAGGGCTTGCCGCGGGCCTTGGTCTTCGGCTTGTCCTGTCACATTCTTTGATCACCAAGCCCCTGTGCTGAGACAATTTGTTGAGGATAAGTCTCTTTTCCTTTTGTCTCTCTTAGGATTTATGGTTGGTAGAGACTATGAAGCTGAAGGAATTGCCAAGGATGGTGCCAAGATGGTGGCCGCTGTGGCCTGTGCCAACGTGCCCAAGATAACTGTCATCATTGGAGGGTCTTACGGGGCTGGAAACTACGGGATGTGTGGCAGAGCATATAGGTTGGTGGTTGTCATGGTCTTCTCTGAAAGAATGAATCACACCTCAAGCATAAGTATAAATGGTCAGTTTGTTACCAGTTTATTTGAAACACAGAATGACATTCCCAGATCTTGATCGGTTATACAATAATTGGTATCATCTGGAGGGGTGAGATGAAATTTTCAGGCTAAATGTGCTACTTGGAAGAAATCCACAACAGGAATCAGGAAATATTTTGAAATGGCTGCTAATGACAATACTACATATCATAACTCGTGTGATGCAGCTGAAGTCTTGCTTTGTGGTGGGTGTGTAGTAGACATAAGTATATATATTGGAAAAGAAGGAAGGCTGGAAATCAATAAGCCAGGCAGCCAGCTCAGGAAGTTCAAAGAACAGCATATTAAATGCAAGAAAAATAGAAAACAAGATGTTATTAAGATAGAACAATCAGGCCCAGAGTTGTCGTGTTTATAAAGGTTAACAAATTTGGCAATCTCTCAGTAAAACTAAAAAAATAAAACAGAAAGGCTTTATTTATTCTTTTTATCAGAAATGGAAAACAGGACATGACTGCAGATAACAAGGGGATAATTTGAATGTCTTTATGCTCAGTAAATTAAGATAAAATGAGAAAATGAAATTTATCAAAGCAGACAGCGCAATCACCTAGAGAATGTAGAAATCCCACTATATTGAGGCCGCACCTCTGGAGATGAGCCTGGGGTGGGTTCCAGGCTTGGGTGTGTTTTTGTTTTTTGATCCCCTTGTAATGTCCAGCTAGATAAAAAGAACCACTCATTTAGAAGTAAACACAAGCCTGTGCAAACCTCCGTGAATTAATCTGATAGTTTTTTCTTCTGTCCCCCCACAGCCCAAGATTCCTCTACCTGTGGCCAAACGCTCGCATCTCAGTGATGGGAGGAGAGCAGGCGGCCAATGTGTTGGCCACAGTAGCAGAGAACCAGAGAGCACTCAGAGGGAAACAGGTAAATGCCACTTCTCCTTCTTGTCTGGGTTTGGCCCTTAGCACTGAGTGCTCTCGCGGCCGGGGCCGCGTGCCCGGAACCCCCCGTGTTCAGGGGTGAGGGTCTCACTCCAGAGCCTGGCTTCCTTTAGAAGATGCTGACCTTGGGATCCCTGGGTGGCGCAGCGGTTTAGCGCCTGCCTTTGGCCCAGGGCGCGGTCCTGGGGACCCGGGATCGAATCCCACGTCAGGCTCCTGGTGCATGGAGCCTGCTTCTCCCTCTGCCTGTGTCTCTGCCTCTCTCTCTCTCTCTCTGTTTGCCTATCCTAAATAAATAAAATTAAAATAAATAAAAATTTAAAAAAAAATTGTTAGAAGATGCTGACCTTGAGCAGTGTGACTTACATATGCTCTGTCTCTCTTCGCAGAGCCACCGTCTTTGAGGTCCCTTCATGTAATTTTTTCAGAATTTCCAAGAAAACACTTGAGAAACCCTGCCTGTGAGCACCCGAGGCATAGTTTGACTCTGAGTCGTTTGCAGTTAGTGAGACTTAAATAAATGTGACTTACACCTTTGATTTTATGACTGAGAGGAGTGGGATTTTGTTGTTTCAGTGTCTCCCTCACAGTGTGTTTGTGTGGGAGGGCTCAGTCCTCCAAGTGAGAAATGAGTGATGTTATCCTGTGCATGTGATGAATGAAGGATCACGGAGAGGTCACTGGCAGCTTGATGACAGGCAGGTCAGCAAGAGGCTGCTTTTAGTTTCACTGTGTGTTAATGGTAGGCTCTTTAAGGGATTATTTTTTAGGTCTTGTCAGCAACATCAGACAAAAGGTACTGAGCACTCCACGGCCCGGCGTGCTCCCAATCACCCTAGAAAATTGACATGACTCAGAGAAAATGTGGTTCCTGCCCCTGTGAGGAGCTGACATCCTGGGGGCTGACACATTACAGTCTAGGGGTTGAGTGAACAACAAAAAAATTTATTAAGACAAATTCTTCACTGCAGGTTTTCAAAGGGGATTCTTTTGTTTGTGTCTCAGAGATCCTTCTGCAGTTCCGAGTTCATTAGTTTTGTTTCTGAGAGAGCGCGTGTGTGCGTGAGTGCAATGGGGGATGGGGAGGAGTGGTGGCCTGGCAGAGCCGGAGAGAATCCCGGTGCGGGGCTCAGTCCCATGGTCCTGAGATTGTGGCCTGAGCTGAAATCAAGAGTTGGAGGCTTAACCTACGGAACCACCCAGGTGCCTCTTCATTAATTTTTATGAGTTATAACTTAAAAACTATCTTCTGCAAGTATCGCACATTCTGGTGGTTGATGCGTGTTTCTGGAATGGTTTGGGTGTGCTGTTTTACCGTAACAGGGCATAGCGTGGACAGGGCTTTTCCTTCTAAGACTGTCATTCCTCCCTTGAGGGATCCTCCAGTCAACTGTCCAGTTTGCAGAGTGGGGATAAGAGAAGGGCAGGGCAGGGCTCTGCCTCTCTCAACGCATCCCATCCGTGCCCCACTTCCTCAGTTGTCTTCTCCAAGCGGCAGGAACTCTGCAGGCTTCACCCGAGGTTTCATACTCACTTCAGTACCGACTAGTATCCAAGCAAAATGAAAGGTTTCCGTGTGTGCGTGTGTTAGGGCTCGTGGGGGGTATGAAATGCTCCCTGATACATGTATCCCTAAGGATTTCATTTAGAGAGAGAGCGTGTTAGCGTGAGTGGTGGGAGGGCAGAGGGGCAAAGAGTCTCAAGCAGACCTGTGCTGAGTGCAGAGCCTGATGTGGGCTCCATCTCATGACCCTGAGATCCTGACCTAAGCCAAAATCAAGAGTTGGACACTTAAGGGACTGAGCCACCCAGGCGCCTCTCTACCTGTTATTTTAAACCATATAGCCCAGTGCACTAGTCTCTCACTAACAAGTTCTTTGATTGCTTTGACAGATCAATATATAAATCGTTCTATTTTTATGTATGAAAGGAAAGTACAGGACTTTAGTGGTTCTCTCTCCAAATTCTTGACATATTAATTATATTAAACTATGAAGGTACATGAAAGAAGGTTGGATTTATTGAAATAACTCATTTGTTTTTGGTGTGAAATACTTTTTGATGTTGAAAATACTCTTTAGGGGGATGCCCGGGTGGCTCAGCAGTTGAGCATCTGCCTTCGGCCCAGGGTGTGATCCTGGAGACCCACGATCGAGTCCTGCATCCCTCTGCCTGTGTCTCTGCCTCTCTCTCTCTGTATCTCTCATGAATAAATAAATAAAATCTAAAAAAAAAAAAAAAAAAAAAGAAATAGAATATATTTCAGGGTTTCAAAATTAGTTTGCATAAAGATTTTTGCATCTGAATTAATTATCACTTGTTTCTGGCAATACTGGTGAGCAAGCCACTAAATTTTTAGTTAGGGAGAAATACCTCTCATCTATTTGGGTTTATTCAAGTTGTGGTTGATGTTTTATCCTTTAGGCCTTAAAATTCTTTGAATTTGGCTATTTTGAATGAAAATTCCCTATTTGTCCACCTTCAAAAGGAAGTGCTACATGTAAGGTCGCCCTTTCACTATGCTGTATAATTCACATCCATTGCTGGAGCCTGCTAGCCTAAATACCCGTGGTTTTGAATCTTACCCTAAAACGTCTCAGGCTGTTGTGTCTGGTAAGGGGGATGTCGCTCCAGACTCTCAAGTCTCAGGTAAGGGCCTGAGTGTTCGGGCATCTCTTATACTCCACATCTGTCACTGTGCAGATGTTGGTTGTGACATGATTACTCATGAAATGCTTGACGCTTTTTTCTTGAGGTTCTCCTGAGTGGGTCTGTTGTTTTATTACAGTGGATTTACTTAAGGCTTATGGTCCTTTTTTTTTTTTTCTTCAGTTGTCCAGTGCTGATGAAGCAGCTTTAAAAGAGCCCATCATTAAGAAGTTTGAAGAAGAAGGAAACCCTTACTATTCCAGTGCAAGGTGGGGCCCAGGGCTGGGGTTCAGGGCAGCAGCCTTACACAGATCTGGGCAGTTGGGCTGGTCCAGCCTTCACGGGAACCAGACAGGAACGTTGGGACACATTTAATTTTGTACTGTGACCACTATCATGGGACTGTCTGCTGAGATACTACCCCTTCCCCTGGGCTGGGCTGGGGATCCACCACCATAGGACTGATTCTGCAGTCTCCCCACCCGTCTTCCTCATCCCACTTGTAGGTGAGGTCCCTGGACCCACAGAGGCTGAAACCTTTAATTCATTCTTCTATAATTTTTGCTTAAACACGTGGATTCCCATCATACCATCCCTTTTGATTACTTCGTGTTTACTCCATTTTGAATGTGAGAATGGTTGGACACTTGTTGGCACTTGCTGACAAGGGTGTGTGTGTGTTCAGAAGGTGATTACTCATGGCCAGGGTCTGTGTGTCAACACCAAGTAATCCCTTCACATGCTGTTGTGGCTCTTGGTTCTATTTGTTTCTTGCATGGCTCACCAAGGTAATCAGTGATCGTGGCCTGCCCGGGCTGGAGACTCGCTGGCGTGTGTACACTCAGACCTCTGTTTTCAGCAATGTTCATGTTCTTCATTCTGAGGCATAATCTCAGATTCCTATCTTCCTTTTATCCCCTGGGCAGGTGGAATAAAGCATATAACTATTTGTGTCTTTTAAAATTGGGTTATGCGGTGATTTATGTCATTTACTGGTGAAGGCAAACTGGAAAGAGAAAAAATAAATTAAAATTTATTTCAGTCATCTGAACACAACGTCTGTGGCAGGTGCTGCTTCTCGCGCTGGGGGCATAAGGGCTGAACATACTTATTCTCAAGAGTATAATCAGTTTCGGAATCAAAATAACACCATTTGACATCTTCAGAAAGCCCATTTCTCTTCCTATTAATATGAATTTTCACCAGCAAATTTATGGGTATATTTTGTTGTTGTAGGTCATTGATTCATTTAATTAAGATCAAAGTATTTTATAGTCTTTGGGACATTAAACACATTCTTTTTACCATCACTTAAATAGACTTCTGTAGTAGCCAGTAAAAGCAAAGAAGATATGGAAAAACCCCAAGAAAGGTATAAGAGAAAATAATAAATTGTAAGCTCGCCTACAGTTTTTTGTTTCTGCAGAAGATTTTGAGTAAAATTCACAAGGACAGTTGAAATATTAAACTTTGAAAAATAGTGCATCTTTTTTTTCAACCCAGGCTACATCATTACATCATCTTTTGAGAAAGACTGAATCCCTTATTATTTTCATACTTGTGTTAGTATTATTTTAATGGACTGTATTCAAGGCAGAAGAGCAAATGGCCTGGGTAGATTTATCTTTGGAGACAAATATCAGACACTAAAGTTTTCCTCTATAACCCAAAGATGCTGAACCCTTCTGTGGAAACCCTTGGCGGCATGGGGACAACAATTTTCTTTCAAAATGAAAGGATTTTCAAGCCAGTTTATGACACCTTTGTCAGGTTGAATAAATCTTAGCTTCTCAATAAAATTCTGGTCTGCTTGGGCTCTGCTGACCAGAGGGTTGGAACCATCTTTTCAGAGAGCTCGTCCGTGATGGGCTACTGTGACCTGGGTTTCTCTCCATCCTTCATGTACATGCCTGGTTTCTTCTGCTAACTTCCTTCTATAATCAGAACTTTTTCAGGCATTTGATCAGGTCCTTTTATCCCTCTTACCTGGAGCGGTCTTTTTAACGACCACCCCGAAGCAGCCCCGGCATCACTGTGCCTGCTGTATTATTCTGCTGTAGGCTTCAGAAGGGAGTGTCATCAATCGACCTGGTCATGCATGGCAACCGTGGCCTTTCCTTATGGGCTGTTGATACTTCAGGGTCCCTATTATGAATGTTTTATGAGCAAAGATTTGATTCATGGCCTGTCGATGTAAGTATGGTTTAATAATTAATGCTATTGTCCAGATACCGAAGACAGTTTGTTTAAAGAAAGCCAAACTGCCACCTACTTAATGACCTTTAAAAAGCAGTATTTCTCATTCGTGTTTCTTTATAAAATTGAGGTTGTCAGTGAAAAGCAAACACATTCCTACCTCAGAGTTTCTTTTGTAAGCAACTTCAAGCAACAACTTGTTTTCCTCTTGTAGCAAAAAATAAAGAACATATACGGAAGGTCATTTATTAAGAAAATGTAGTGGAGTCTATTCAGTAATTTTCATAGTTTCTTAAAAGTTTGGGAGTTTGGGGGAGATACACCTTTCCCAATAGAGACTTTGGTTTAAGATTATTACCTGGGTTCATGTGCCTCTCCGTGTTACTACCAGGAACATGGCAACTTGTACCCAGGTATGGACAGAAGAGGCACAGCAGGCATTTTTCTGGAATAAGTAAAAATGTTTTAAAATCAAGGATTATTTTGAGGTTCCTTGAAGCAGTTCCCAAAGTCAGAAGCTCACCCTGATGTGCTGGAAGGGCCTGGGATGAAAGTCCTGTCATTTTCCTTTCTCTCTCCTCCTCCTTTTGAGTGTGGCCTCAGTCGTGAGAATGTAGCACACCAAAGTAGGTCCCTATGGTACCTGAGGAATAACCTCCGCAGCTCTGGGCATAAATTGTGTAAATGGTAATTTGGTGATAGATTCCTAATGACTTGTGTTTTGTTCTTTTTATCAGGCTATGGGATGATGGGATTATTGATCCAGTGGACACCAGACTGGTCCTGGGTCTCAGTCTTAGTGCAGCCCTCAACGCACCAATCCAGAAGACTGACTTTGGCATCTTCAGGATGTAACTGGAACATACGGCGTCTTCCACTGGACATGTACCAAAAATTAATAGACTTAGTAGCCTTAAAATTTTAGACTTCTCCAACATGTGGCTATAAGAGTAAAATTGCTTTCTTAACACAGTACATTGTATTTTTCTACCTTAAAAAAAAAATCAGTGAAGATATTTATTTGATGAACTTCAATTCCTTGTCAATTTTCCCAGAGAAATTTTTCTGTGATTCACCTTTGCCGCCCATAAAATGAAGAGAATGATTTACAGTTACCCTTCCTCACCCACGCATAGTGGGGAAAATTCTGTAACCTATAAATTGCAGATATGATGGAGATTATTCACCGAAAGTTGCTTTTCCACTGAAATGAATGTTTTGCTGATTGTGCACGATGCGATTTTAACACAGTTTTTAAAAGCATCTGTTACTTTGCCTTTCAGCCATCATCCCACTCCTTCCCGTAACAGTCAGATTTGTTGCTGTCTGCGCTCGGGGTCCTGTTTGCTCGCTTCGCTCTTCATCCTCCTCCTCCTCCTCGGCTTCTACTGCCAACAGCCGTCCCCAAGGCTGACTTCCACGTTGCTGAAACCAGTGGGTTCTTTCGTGGTTTTATTGGACCGAACTCTCTGCGCCATTAAGAGCGGTGGAATGCTTCCCCCTAGCAGTGCTCTCCTTAGCGTCCGGACCGTAACTCTAGGTTTTCTACCAACCTCTTTGGCCTTTCTTGTTTCATCTCCTTTGCCAGGCCCTGTTCCTCTACCGATTTCTCTTACACTCCCTTTACCGTTTATCCTGATTTTTCACTAGTAAAAGATGAACAGATTCTTTAAAAGGTACAAAAATAACAGGGAAGTATCTCCTCATCCTTTTTTTTTAATTGTGGTAAAATGTATGTATCATAAAATACAGCATTTTCACCCTCTTAGGTGTTCTGTGGCCTGAAAACATTCACACGGTTACACTACCATCGTCCACATCCATCTCCACAACTTTTCAATATTCCGAGCTGAAAGTCTGTTACTGGTAACTCCCCATTCCCTCTCCCCCAGCCCCCGGCGCTTTGCTCATTCTTAAATATATGTGTTTCTCATGGTTTGGTTTATTCTCACTGGGTTGGTCTAGCCCTTTCTGGCTTTGGTTGCTGCCTGAATGCACCTGATTCCTGCCTCAACACATCTCCCTGAGCTCCAGACCTGTATGTCCCTTCCTGGTTTTGTGCACAATGATGGTCTAACAGGAGCCTCAGATTCAATCATCAGAGTCTGTTGATTTTGCCTCCTGTCTCTTGAATTCCCCATCACTTTTGTTCTCCGCCGCGGCGGGCTTTAGAAGTGGTCTGTGTCCAGTTGTAGCTTGCACTGCCTCTCCGTCGTGGGGAGAGTAGTGTGGCCATGCTAGTCTCATTCCAAGTGCGTGTCTGGTCAGGCTGTCCCCTTGCTTCAATGTCTCACTGGCTCCCGGTGAAAATGCGAGACCCTCCATGGTCTCCAGGATTGTGGCCATCATGTCCCTTCGTCTGTCTCATCTCTTTAACTCTTCCTCACCCTTGGTGCTCCAGCTGCTCTGGACTTCTCATTCCCTGAACCTACAGAGTCCTTCCCCCGCAAGGATCCGTCTGCCTGCACCATTCTACTTCCCCTTAAACATTTACCATTTTGTCCATGACCTCCCCGGGCTGGGTCAGACAGTATGTGCTCTTGTAAAACACCAGCCACTCTCTCTGTCTTTCGTATTTATGAGAAACACAAACATTTCTTTAATATTGCCCTCCTGTTAGGATGTAAGCAAGGATCCTTGCTCTCTGAGAGCAAGGATCTCCTGCTTCGCCTGCCCCTCCAGTCCCTAGCACTTGTAGGTGCTTATATGATATGGTGAATGAATGAGAAATCCATACTTTAATGGATGTCTTCAGACCACATTAAAATTGTGTGATTATATGATCTGATGCAACTATCAGGTGCTTTCCTAATAAAATATTTCAAACATTGTGTGTGATGTTCCATTTAGGCAGCATTTGTGTATCAGAAGTCAGTTTAGGTTTTTTGAGATGTGCCCAGATGTTCACAGTTCAGGGGCAGGCCGCATTTTCAGAAGGATGTCAGAGGAGGTCCCCGAGAAGACCTGACTAGAGGACCTGACTGCTCCTTCACTCGCTAAACAGAACAGTGCAGTGGGCGGCTCCACGCCCCCTCCCCTTTCCTTGGAAAGCTCCTCATTCTGTAGAGGGAGCCATTTCAAGAGTGTAGCCTTGGGAGAGAGTAAGGCGTTGTGGAGACCATCTGAATGCAGTTGAGACCTCTTTATAAAGAAGATTGGCCTGTGCATGTGTGCAGAGGTGATCTCCTGTTGCTCAGGAGCGCTCTGCTCTCATCACCCACCACTGTGGCATGGCCTGCTTCGCTCTCCCCTGGCCTCCCTGTTCTGGGGCCAGTTTTTGAATCAACAGAGTGACATCATGGGATGCCTGGGTGGCTCAGCGGTTTAGCGCCGCCTTCAGCCCAGGGCGTGATCCTGGGGTCCCCGGATCGAGTCCCACATCAGGCTCCCTGCATGGAGCCTGCTTCTCCCTCTGCCTGTGTCTCTCTGCCTTTCATGAATAAATAAAATCTTAAAAAAAAAAAAAAAACCGTGACGTATTTTAAAATAGGAAATTATACTAGAGTTGCAGTTAAAATTTATGTCCTTGTCAGAAAACGAAAATTTTCAAAAATCCGGAGTAGGCAATATTTCTTGGTTATGAATCATCAAGTCAGAGATTGATGGATTTTTTCGGAATGTTTTTACCTGTCTAAAAATAGTTTCTTCTAAAAAGATTACAGTCCTCACCAATACCACAGCTAAAATACTTAAATTATGTTACATAGCTTATCCATATCCAAGAAAAAAAAAACTTTGTTTCACTTGAAATAGGCAGCATTTCTTGTCTCCTCCCTTGAAACTATCGAGACACAACTGACATCACAGGTAAGGAGAAGGTGTGCAGTTGTGATGATTCATATTTTGTGAAATGGTTACTACAGTGTGGTTACTTAACACATTCACGTCCTGGAACTTTGTGTGTGTGTGTATAGGGAGAGTATTTTTGTTTTCGTACATTTCAGTTTTTATAAATGAGAATTGCAGCCGGGATAATAGGAGTAACTTAGAATTTTAAGTAGTATACAGCTAGTTAATTTAAATGAGCCACTGTAGCTACGTAAAGAATCAGAGACAAAACTGCTTGTATTTTTCAGTTTTCAAGAAAAAATTTCAATTTAGAATGTGTTGAAATGTGGTTTTTTTTTTACACTACCAGAAGGCGTTGTTGCATGTTGCTGAATGTGCAAGTAAAAAAATTACCATTTGCCAAATGTGCATGTTTATGTGTAAGGCACAACTAGAAAGGCTGGATATTAGCTTTACAGGGGTAGTTAGGTTTTTTAATGATTTAAAGTCTATTAACGATTAGACTTTTTTGGGGGGAGAGGTCACGTAGACCTTGTTAGCTCTGAAATGTGCTCGGTATCCTGGAATGATGATTGCTGATTTTTCTGACCAAAACCAGTTCTTGCAAATCTTAATTACTGGTTCTGAAATTCAGTATTTGGAAAAACAGCTAGAGAATGGTCTCTGGTTATTTACAACATTTCTTCACAAATGTTAGAAATTAATGATCAGCATCCAATAGCGACAGGTTTTTATTGTCAACAGCATCTAATGACAGGTTTTTGTTGTTTTGACAAAAAGTACCACCAACTACTTGAAAAAACATTTTTAAAATTTAAAGTGCCTCATATATAGAATTGGAATGCTGAGGATAAAGTTGCTCTTGGAGCTAAATGGAATTTCTATCCACTTTTGACCTTTCTAGGCAAAGGTGAGGTTTGTAATCCAGGTGAGGTTTGTAATCAAGTGTTAATTGTAAGACGTGAACTGGCCGTTTGGGCTAATTTCAAGAGGTTTCTATAGGAAATGTATCCTACATTTTCCAATAGTTTCATCGTACTGCTATGTTTTAAGGTAATTAAAAATAACGTTTGTTTTGGAATTCGTTATGATTTAAAATCCAGCATGCTGTTTTTTTTTTTTTTTTAGAAAACTTAGAGACCGTTAAGAAAGTGAAAATTCTCCATAATTTAACCACCCAGAGATAGCCGCTACTATTACTAATTTCATGGATAGACTGTACTATTATTTTTTTCAATCCTTGGGCATTTTTTTTCCACAAAAAAAATGTTATCTTCGTTTTCACAGAATGTAATGTAAATATATTGACATGTTTCCATGTCATGTGCCACTTCATCTACAGTTGTGATGTTGCATGATACTACATTGTAAGGACATCCTGTTTGATTTAACCTCTTCCCCGTTGTTGGGTGCTTACGTTGTTTCTGGGTTCTCACTGTGATGGGTAATGCTGCACTAAGTGCCTTGTGGGGTCTTTACATAACTGATAATTCATATAAATTCTTAGGCCTGAGATTGTTGGATCAAAGTGTGTGTAGACTTTTAAGACCTATTGCTGGATTCTGTTCTACAAAAATATATTTGTGGTACACATACTGCTGAATGTCATGATGACACTGGTGCTTTCAGATGCTGCAGTAACTTCCAGTAGAATTTAATTTTTTTTTTTAATTTTTATTTATTTATGATAGTCACAGAGAGAGAGAGAGAGAGGCAGAGACATAGGCAGAGGGAGAAGCAGGCTCCATGCACCAGGAGCCTGATGTGGGATTCGATCCCAGATCTCCAGGATCGCGCCCTGGGCCAAAGGCAAGCGCCAAACCACTGCGCCACCCAGGGATCCCCTAGAATTTAATTTTTTAGGAAACTAGCATTATCGTTAAGTTTTAAAAGTTGTGCCTAGGTAACAAGGTCACTTTAGCAACAAGCCGTGAAGACTCCGCATAAATGCGTGGATGGCGTCACGGTTGTGGAAGGACTGGGCAAAGATGAGGAGGCCAGCTGAGTGCTAGTTCTGCTACCAGAAAGTTCTGTGACCTTGAGGACCATGGGCGGGGACCAAATTCAGCCCCTCTGACCTAGCAGTTGTTTCCTTACATCCCTCCAGTTACTCAAGTTTTCTCTCCACCTCCCCAGAGCCCCCTTTATTGCTGCTACTTACAGAGGCGAGTGGGCTGAGGGGCCAGCACTGGAGGCAGGGCAAGGCCCTGGAAGGTGGGGATTTAACAGAACTTGAAGAGAAAACATGACCAGACCTGTTAGAAGTAAGCTGGGGAAAAAATAGGGTGTGCTAGGAACGATTATTATTAAAGCTTTTGTTTTAGAGAGAGAGAGCGCGCACTCTGTCCAGGACCCCGGGATCACGACCAGAGGCAGACATTTAGCCCACTGAGCCGCACAGGTGCCCTGTTCCTACGCAGCAGCTGGCCTGGTGACAGTGAGCTGCGGACCCCGCAAGGGAGGATGGGCTTTGTCAGGGTTTAGTTTTTTCAAATGAACACACTTAGTGAAGGCCTGCTGTGTCTGGCTCCGGGTGAGGGCGGTTCATACGCAAGGTAGGTGTGGCCTGGCCCCTTGCTGTGGAGCCTTGGGTCGGGTCATAACAGGCCCGTTGTCGCCTGCTCTGTGTCCCCACCCCACCCCGGGGTGCTAACCCTCTCCAGTGCCCTTCGTCAGACGGGAACAAAGAGCTGGGCTCTTGCTGGGGCCTGGCCCTGCCGACTTGAGCGGAGGGAGAGGGGGAGGCAGCGGCCGAGTTGGTCGGTGGCCGGTGGCCGGTTAGGGGCTTAGAGGCCTGCGTCCCTGGCGCCTCTCTGGTTCCTAAGGCCCTGGGCGTGCGGGGCCCTGGCGCCTTGTATCCACCCGTCTCTAAGTGAGCTTGCCGGAGTTGGGCTCCAGGGCTTGCAGACACAAATAGGAGCTGGTAGCCTGTCCCACAAGACAAAGGCTGAAATCAGTTACTCTCTTTTCAGCTGTGATGAAAGCTTTACTACCTGCGTTTTAAAGACTTTTCAGTGGGATATTGAAGCATATCACGTCCCCTGAGAAGTAGAGGGTATTGGCTTTCAAGTAAGAGCAGTCAATCCATCTCACTGTGGGTGGGTCCAGTGTTAAAACTGCTATAAGGGAAGCTCAACTTCAACGTTTTGATAACTGAAATGTGTTGCCGAGCAAGATTTTAGGTTACTTTTAACTGAAACCTGGCTAAAATATCTGACAGGCTTCCATCGGTGATAATTTAAGAACAGCCATCCCAAAACCCAGAAGGCTGAACTGGGGATTTCTTAAAGACCTGTATGATCTGTTGGGGAGCTGCCTTCTCCTAGGAATGCAAAACACTGTCCATAATCTCTTTTTTGAAATGTTAACAAATTTCATGTATTATGTGGATGTTATGTAAATGCTTGTGAGGCTCCTGTTTTTATTTTGGAGCGATTGGCATTTTAACTTTTACTCTGTCTTGATTTTGATGTGGTTTGTCTTCTAAGCCTCTCCATCCACCATGAGGGACATAGGCAAGAGAAGCAGAGGATCAAGTTCCTGGGCCAGAGCACTATCATCAATAAAGGAGCAATGGAGTGTTTGAAGGAGTCATAAGTTACATCCATACTAGAATGGACTTAGAATTACTTACTGGACGCTGAGCTCAATTTGGATTCACGGGATCTGGGTTCTTGTTCAGATGGTGACAAACTAATCTTGAACTGGTCTTCTTTGCTTGTTTCAGTACAGGGTGGGACTTAATTAGTTCTCTACCCTGATTTCACATTAAAATTAGCTGAGGAGATTTAAAAAAAAATACTTGAATTGGAATCTTTGTGGAGTGATGGGATATTTTTGTAAAGCTCCCCCGTCACTGCTCTAGAACAATGGTCCTCAAAATTCAGCGGATACCAGAATCTCCTGGAGGGTTTCCTAAAACACAGATTGCTGGATAAATAACTAAATGACCGATTGCTGGGCTCCACCTCCGATTCTGCATTCCTAACACATTTCCCGCTGATGCTGATCATGCTTTGAAAACCCCTGACCAAAAAAAAAGAAAAAGAAAAGAAAAGAAAACCCCTGACCGCGCCAGGTTGATGTTCCTTCCTAGGTTGTAAAACATTAGGATTCTAAGATCAATTTCTGCTTTGGTAGTCTTCTCACTCTTGTATATTTTGAGTTAGGTCATTATCTCTCTCTCGCTCATTTTCAGGGTAGAATGAATTTGTCTTAAGAGCTTGGTTACTGGTTCGAAGCCAAGGTGAAGCATTAGAATCACCTGAGGAACTTGGCTTACAAAAAAAATCCTGATGCCCGCACGGGACCCCAGGTTACTAAATCAGGCTCTCAAGGGTGGGATGCAGTCATCAGTGATTATAGGTCAAAGCTTGGGGTCACGTCACAGGGTGAGGCTACATCAGGGGATTTCTAAATGGAGCAGCTGTTCATTTCAAAACACTTGCATGGATTTAAAATCTTAAATTTTAGTTTGTAGAAACATTTTTTTCAAGGTACGATTTACGGCCCCAATAAAGATTTGCCTTATTTTGACTTCGGTGCGCACCTCATGTTAGGCTAGCTGCTGAAAGTACTTAAGCAGAAGATTCTAATGAGATTGATTCAAGGTGATGGAAAGGCGTGAGATGAGAGTAAAAACATATAAGCAGAAGGAGGAAAAAGTATTTTTACGTAATGGGGTATAATAACAGTTGATATTTTGCTTCCACAGAATTGTTTTCTGAATCATCTTTTTATGCCCTGATGCCTTTGATGTAACTTCTCAGTGGATTAAACAGAACATTTAAGTCTCTGAGGACTTGCCAGTTCCTCACTCCCCAACTAAGCTTAACCAGATAAAAAGGGAAAATAATGATCAACCTGGATCATTGATAACTTGAGATTACATTTAAAACATTTTGTTATTGTAAAATATAACAAGAATTTCCATTGTAACCATTATCATTTTTTTAAAGATTTTATTTATTTATTCATGAGAGACACAGAGAGAGAGGCAGAGACATAGGCAGAGGGAAAAGCAGGCTCCATGCAGGGAGCCTGACATGGGACTCGATCCCGGAACCCCAGGATCAGGCCCTGGGCTGAAGACGGCGCTAAACCACTGAGCCACCGGGCTGCCCTGTAACCATTGTACAGTTTGGTGGCATTAAGTACGTTCCCATTGCTGGGCCACCATCCTACCACCTGACTCCAGAACTTACTCATTACCCCAAACTGAAACTCTGTACCCATTAGACACAAACACCCCATTCTTCCCTTTCCCCAGCCCCTGGCAACACTATTCTGCTTTCTGTCCTTATGAATTTGTCCGTCCTAAGTCTCTTATATAAGTGGGATCATAAAATATTTATCCGTTTGTGTCTGGCTTACTTCATTTAGCATCATGTCTTCAAGGTTCATTCAGAGATTGTAATTGATGATTATCTGTGTCACCACTGAGTTAGGTGCATAAAGGTTATCATTCCTGTTTCAATCAAACACATGGGTGTGGGAGGGTGCTCCTGTCCTCCTGGAGCCTTCAGGCAGTCCTGTGGGTGGGCTGAGGTGGTTTGTTTGCACTCGACCCTGCTCTCAGCAGCCACGTCCTCCTCTGTGCCCAGCCCCGAAACAGGGGCGTCATCATGACTCTTCACTCCTCCTTACACTGAAATGCAATTGCCCAATACACCTTGTTGTCTCTGCCTCTCAAAGAGCTCTCTAAATCCTCCTCCTTTATCCCTGACCTAGTCGCGTCTCAGACCTTCATCTGTTCTCCCTTGGATAAGTACCCAACGAGTCTCCTATCGGTATCGCTGCCATCAGTCACTATTTCCTTAATCCATCCAGCAGGTATTATGTTACCTGAATGTTGCTTGTTGGGCATTGAGTGGGCCTCTTAAGTTACAAGGACATAGCCATTTGGGCCATTTGTCTCCAAAATCTGATTTTATCCAAGCACGTCTGATTCTAGAGTCTAACTTTTCCGAGTCCATTCATTGCTTTCCAATAAAGGATGGAATAAAGATCCAGAACTAGCGGCAGTGACAAATCAAGGATTCAAAACAAGTGTCTTTTTAAGAGGACAAAGCACAGAGTTTTACATCTAAATTCAGGAAAATAGGAAGCTTATGCATAGAACTAGGGAAACCTGACTTTGAAACAACTCATGGGGGGAGGAGGGGAATTGATGCTGGATTTTTGGTTATCAGCCAGCTTGGTAGAGGTTCACTGTGATGAGGCTCTCTCAAAAGAGCTGGCCACATTTTAGGCTGCACTAATTAAAATAGTATGTTCTGATCATGGGCCATAATCACATATTTTGGCTTGACCATCGTCTTTAGCTCTATGAGGGCATGTGGGGCGTTGGTCCTGAGTCCTGAGATCCATGCATCTGGAGTATGTAAAATATAGATTCCTGGGATCCACCCTTGGATATTTTCAAGTCATTCTGATGCACATCTTACGTTGGGTACCACTGAGATGGGAGACACGAACAGCATGATCTAGGAAATATTGGAGGATGTGGGTATTTAGTTTTGAGAGGACTATATGGGGAGATGAAATACGTGTTTGCAAAATTTGAAGGGTTGTTTATAATTGAAACGGCAGACTGAGGGGGAAGGTGTAGAATGATCAGGGGAGCTCTAGTAATAATTTACTGAGAATGAGAGCAGTGTGGTTATAGACCTGCTGTCTGAGAAAAGATTAAAGAGGAGCCCAGGTGTCAGGGATGCTGTGCAGCAATACTTCAAACTTCAGGGTGCATCTGAATCACCTGAGAGTCTTATTAAAATGCAGATGCTAATCTAATAGATTTGGGGTGGGGCCTTAGATTTTGCATTTCCAGGAGGCTTCCACCGATGCCAATGCCTCTGGTCTGTGGACCACATTTTGGCAGAAGGCGTAGGGGATTCTGGCCCAGATTGGCCAGATGGCCTAGATGAGCTCTCAGGTCTGGGTGGGTATTCGGCAAAGGTTGATCAGTTGATGATGGAGGAAAACAAGTGACCAGAACTGCGCTGGAATCCTTCAGAACACATGATGTGGGACATACTTTCATTTACTTAGTCAACGCTTAGATTTCTCTACAAACTAGGTATTATAGATGAGTGGCCAAGAGCATAAGCTTCAGAGTCACATAAACCTGTTCATGTCTTGCTTTGCCCATTAGTAGGATTATAAATCGGGCGAGTAACCTACCTGCGCCTCATTTTCCTCATTTCTAATAACCTCTCCCTGGGTTTTCATGAACATTTCATGGGTTAATGTATGTGAAGTGCTTAATGCAGAGCACGTACTTGATACATGCTGTCCGTGATTATTTTTTTATTAACTTACTCATTTAACCATGCCCTACTACCCTTCTGACAACTCCTAAATCTTTGGAGGATTCCTGAGATCTCTGAAAGTGTCATACAACATGCCAGTGAGCTCTTAAAGTGCAGGTGTTCTCCCCAGATTTTGGTGAGATGACTGGAAATACTTCTTTTGAGGGTCTCATGTCTTCCCTGTTGGCATTTTTTCCTTTTCTTTCAAGATGTTCTTTAAATTCAAGTCAGTTAACAGATAGTACAGTATTAGTTTCAGGGGTAGAATGTAGTGACTTATCAGTTGTATAAAACACCTTCTGCTCATTTCATCACGTGCCCTCTCCTTAATGCCCATCACCCAGTTACCCCATCCCTCCATCCCTCCTCCCCTCCAGCAGCCCTGTTTGTTTCCTAGAGTTACAAGTCTCTTATGGTTTGCCTCCCTCCGTTTTTATTATTTTTCCTTCCCTTCCCTTATATTCATCTGTTTGGTTAAATTCCTCGTATGAGTGACATCATACGGTATTTGTCTTTCTCTGACTTATTTCATTTAACATAATAGAATCTAGTTCCATCCGTGGCATTGCAAATGGCAAGATTTCATTCTTTTTTTTGGCTGAGTAATAGTCCTATCGGGGATCCCTGGGTGGCGCAGCGGTTTGGCGCCTGCCTTTGGCCCAGGGCGCGATCCTGGAGACCCGGATCGAATCCCATGTCCGGCTCCCGGTGCATGGAGCCTGTTTCTCCCTCTGCCTGTGTCTCTGCCTCTCTCTCTCTCTCTGTGTGACTATCATAAATAAAAAAATTTTTAAAAAAAGTAATAGTCCTATCTATATGTAAACATAAATATATACGTGTGTGTGTGTGTGTGTGTGTGTGTATAATCACCACATCTTTATCCATTCATCAGTTGATGGACATTTGGGCTCTTTTCATGGTTTGGCTATTGTGGACATTGCTGCTATAAACATTGGGGTACAGGTGCCCCTTCAAATGACTACATTTATATCTTTTGGATATAACTGCTGGGTCATAGGGTGGTTGTATGTTTACCTTTTTGAGGACCCTCCACACTGTTTTCCAGAGTGGCTGCACCAGTTTGCATTCCCACCAACAGTGTAAGAGGGTTCCCCTTTCTCCACATTCTTGCCGGCACTTGTGTTTCCTGAGTTGTCAGCATTAGCCATTCTGACGGGTGTGAGGTGGTATCTGTGGTTTTGAGTTGTATTTCCCTGATGTTGAGTGATACTGAACATTTTTTCATGTGTCTGTTGGCCATGTGTATGTGTTCTTTGGAAAAATGCTCATGTCTTCTGTCCATTACTTGATTTTTTTGAGGAAGGGTGTTAAGTTTGGTAAGTTCTTGATAGGTTTTAGACACTAGCCCTTTGTTCAATATGTCATCTGCGAATAGCCTATTCTGTAGGTTACCTTTAGTTTTGTCGACTGTTTCCTTTGCTGTGCAAAACCTTTTTATCCTGATGAAGTCCTAGTAGTTCATTTTTGCTTTCCCTTGTCTTTGGAGATGTGTCTAGCAAGAAGTTGCTGCAGCTGAGGTCAAAGAGGTTGCTGCCTGTGTTCTCCTCTAGGACTTTGATGGATTCCTGTCTCATATTTAAGTCTTTAATCTATTTTGAGTTTATTTTTGTGTAGTTTAAGACTGGTCCAGTTTCATTGTTTTGCATGTTACTGTCCAATTTTCCCAGCACCATTTGTTGAAGATACTGTCTTTTCTATTGGATATTCTTTTCTGCTTTGTTGAAGACTAGTTGATGTGCCATTTTTTCCCTTACCCTCACCTCCTCAAATCAGGAACTTAATATTTTCTCTATTCCTTTTGACCAAAATTTTAATTTTTTTAATTTTTATTTTTTTCCAAAATTTTAATTTAATATAATTTGATTTCCTGATCTCCTAAGTCTGGAAGTACTTGTGTTAGATGTTATAATGGATGCTGCTGGGTATCTATCCCGCATCGTTCCCTTGTTGTCTCTCCTACAGAACTATAGTTTTTTTGTTGTTTGTTTGTTTTTGTTTTTTGTTGTTGTTTTGGTACTTCAGTTTTTTCTGCTTACAAACATCCACGTGCTTCAGGGAAGCCAGTCAGCCCTCACCTCTGGGTGGGCCTGACTGGTTTAAAGTGTTTCTTGTTCCCTTTCCCAGGAATGAGCCCAGGGGTTGGAATGGGAGGAAGTCTGTTGAAGGATGGTTCTAGGAGATATATCTTTGTCCCGGGGAAAAGTGAGAGCATTTGATTTTTTTGAGTTCCTCTGGATCTTGTCATGTGAGGATGTGACTTGGGATCCGTGGAGCCTTGTTGCTGTCTGTCAGGGGATGAAATTGCTGTTGAAGGTGCCAGAGCACCACGAAAGAATCTGAGTCCTTGGTCATGTCATCGAGCCACACACAGAACCACTATTTGAAACTGTTTCTTCCTCTCTTCATCCATACATTCTGCCATAAACATGTGGGGTAAAATTTAATAGGAAATCTTTTAAAATATGATTTGCCAATTACTGATGCTTTCAAAGACGGAGTATGTTCAACCTGGATTACCTCCCTTGCAAGTCTCACGTGTGTGTGCCAGCAGAGGACTGGGCATGGAGGTGTTTGCAGGGCCCCAGAGGAGACACGTGGTTGCCATCCAGACCCTCATTCTGTCCATACCACTATCGTGTGGTTATTAAACCTCAGGTGTCTGTCCTCTTTAGGTTCCTAATGGAAGTTTCTCTCCTCTATTCATCCATACTGAGTCCGAGTGTAGTATGGGGCCATAGGCAGGTCTTCATATCCCAAGGTGATAAAGATACCTGATGGATTAATGAATAAAAGAAAAGGCCTGTAATCGTGTGCTGTCTGCTTGGGTGAGTTTATGTAGCCTCCCTGCTGGAACTCGAAATTGCAGGTGAAATAGATTCTGAACTGTGCTGCTATGGAAACCATGCATGTGGCAAGTTTCCCTCTGACCAGTCTCCATACACCCTATGCCCCACTCCTCCTATAGGCCTTAGATATACACTTAAAAAAAAAATCTTTACTTTTTTCCATTTTTATTGGTATGACCCTAAAAAATTGTATATTCTGAAAGTGTACAACATGTTTTGATAAATGTGTACACGGTTAAGATGATTACCACGATCAAGCTAATATCCACTCCCTCACATAGTTATTTTTTCCTTTCTTTTGCAGGTGATAAGAGCACTTAAGATTTACTCTGTTAGCAAATGTCAGGAATAAAGTACATCATTATTAACTATGGTTGCAATGTTCTACATTAGGTCTCCGTAGTGTATTTATTTCTCACTGAAAGTCTGTGCCCTTTGACCAGCATCTCCCCATTTCCCACCCCCATGCCCACCCCTTGGCCCCTGGGAACCACCATTCTACTGTTTCTACAAGTTCAACTTATTTAGATTCCACATAGGACCTAAAGAGTGATACAGCCAACCCTGCTGACCTTTTTAAAAAGCACATTTCCATCATACCACTCTCCTAAGGACTTTTGTTGGCTTCCTATCACTTAGGGTTGAAATTTAAATATCTTTCCTTGGCATACCTGGGTACTCTGGGCCTGGCGTATGCTCTTTAGAATAAAAAAAAAGTCGAATAATATTGCCAAATGGTTAAAGAAGAAATAGAACCAACAAGATCATCATAGTCTGCTGGTTCATGTTTGTCATCCATCCACTATCCACAGGGACAGCCACGTTGAAACAGTTTTGTTTTCTTCTTTTGGGGATATCCCTCTATAGGGGCCTGTTTTATAATTTTCTTTTCAGCTTTGTCTATTCTTGCTGTAAGGAATAAAAATTTTAGCTCACTCCCATAGCCTCTTCTCTCCTCTGTGTGGTTTCTCTTCCCTTCTCCCCACATTTTCAGAATCTTTTATAGTTCAAAAAAAATCACAAAGCTATGAAATTTGAAGACTTCTTTTTTTTTTTAACTTGGTGTCAAAACCCACTTGATGACAAATTCAGTCTCTAAACTATTTCACACCTGGTTAATTGTGATGAAGCATCCACTGAAGCCAGTAACTTTGGGGAACGAATGGCTACTGTACTCTTGACCATTGTGGCAGCATGGATGGCTGAGGTCAGTAGCCTGGGATGGATCCTTCTTGGTACTTTGTGATCCAAAGTAAGAGAAAGAAAATGACAAGATTGGAGGTTTCATTTCTAAGCTCTAGTCATAGAGAACCAGAAGCTTCTCTGATAGCCAGTCTTGCTGAAAATGAAACACAAACTTTTTTTTTTTTTAAATATTTTGTTTATTAGAGACAGAGCATGAACTGGGGGTAGGAGGCAGAGACAGAGGGAGAAGCAGACTCCCGTTGAGCAGGGAGCCTGATACAGGGTTTGATCCCAGGACCCTGAGATCATGGCCCAAGCTGAATATAGACTTATTCAACTGACTGAGCCACCCAAGTGTTCCCAAAACTCAAACTTCTACTGAATTCATAGCCCTGCCATGACTCTCTTGGGACAGTTAGAACATTGAGAAGGAATGGGACCTTCAGTCTTAGAACGAGGACCTCTGATGGGCTCAGATAGAGCTGACCATGCTGAATCCCCAGTTACTCAGAACTTGCCTTGGTGGTGGAAGGAGGCTATTTTTTCTGCATCTGGGTTGATTAGCCTCTGGCTTGAAGACTAATCCTCTTAGTTGGGGAAATTGCCTTATAAGTGGGTGCCCATTGTCCTCAAGAGTCACTTTAGTCTCTTCTTGTTGTCATTGGACACATAATTAAGGAAAGAAACACAAAATGCGGCAGTAAAAAGTGAGGGAGGAAAGAGCCAGTGCTGCACAGGAACGTAGCCCCTGGTACCTGGTATGCAGACAGTGGCTCAGAATTTTTTTTTTTCTTTATCAATTTGCAAATAGCACCAGAAGCAGTTTGCTTCTATCTAGTGCAACCAACAGCATCTGGAAGCAATTTGCTTTATTTATTTTTAAGTAAGCTGCAAGGCCAACATGGAGCCCAGCACAGGGTTTGAACCCAAGACCCTGAGATCAAGACCTGAACTGAAATCAGGAGTCAAGATGCTTGACTGAAAAAAAAAAATGCTTGACTGAGCCATCCAGGTGCCCCCAGTGGGTCACTATTTTCATGACTATGTTAATTAGATCTGATGAGCAGAAAGAAGCAAGGACTTAGGATGCCTTAGTGATGAGACGTAGGTGGCCCACAAGGTGGGGGAGCATATTATGATCGAAGGGCCTGTCTTCTTAGTGAAGTTTCCGGGGGGGGGGGGGGGGGGGGCGTCAAGGGGAGGGGGAAGGGTGTCCGGCTGGGGCAGGCCCTGCAAGGTGCACAGTACATTGCTGCACCTTGCATGGTCCACCGATAAAGGGCACAATCCCTGGCAGGCCTTTTAGAATTTTGGAGAAAACCTACTTGGATTTCAGTTTGGGTTGGATAATAGGGCAAGAGCAGGGCCATGGTTCCGCTGCACAGGCCGCCGCGCACGGGAGACGGTTCACTGGGGGGCCTGAATTTGCGTTCATCCCCGGGGCTTTGCCGGGTGCAGGGCGGCCCGGAGGTGCTGGTGGCCTGATGCCCCGGGCAACCCTGTTGGAGGGAGGGAGGCTTTTTTATTTTTTTTATTTTTTATTTTTTTTGAGGGAGGCTTTTTTAAAAAGATATTTATTTATTCATGAGAGACACAGAGAGAGAAAGGCAGAGGGAGCAGCAGGCTCCAAGCAGGGAGCCCGTGGGACTCGAACCCGGGACCCTGGGGTCGCACCCTGGGCCAAAGGCAAATGCTCAACCCCTGAGTCCCCAGGGATCCCTGGGAGGGTGGTTTTTAACAAATCTTTCAGCTCTAAAGTGGACCCTTGATCCCACCCCCCCCTGGGATTCCCAGTTGGCCACAGCGGGAGCCTTCGGGTTAACCGCACTCTGTGGCCTCTTCTCCCTCTCTCCATCCCCTGCACCCACCCTGCTTTTCCGGGAGCACCTCCCAGACAAGCTCCCTGCACACTCGCCTTTGGCCCAGGGCGTGCTTGGGGCACCTCTCCGCTGGGTGGCTGCCAGGGGCTGGGTGCAGCATCCCAGGCAGCCCTGGGTCTCCCTCCTGTGCACCTTCCCCCGGCCCCCTGGGGGGAAGCGGGCACTCCCACCCCCCACCCCCACCCCCGCTCTGGGCCCTTCGCTGCCCACCTCGGGCCCTGGAACCTCAGGTCAGGTGCCCTCCGGTTACACTTCCCGGGCTTCCCTCTCCCTTCCAGTTGGAGTATGGTCATGGGTGGAAGCTCTGCGAAGCTGGGGCCTCTACTGCTTGGTGCGGCCCGGTCTTCCCAGCGCATGGTTCCGGCTCTGGCTCCGGCTCCCGCAGGGCCCCAAATCGGTGCTCGACACATATCTGCTGAAGGAGCACACGAAAATATTCCCTAAGGGTAAGGAGGTTGGCTCGGCTGGACTCGCCAGCGCCTGGACAGGGACTTTGCCCCCACTGGTTAGCTTTACAATTTGGGGGCAAGTTTTTCAAATTCTGTGTCTCAGTTTCATTATTAAGTGAACATTATACATTATTATATATATTTATAACAATTATGTATACGTACTATACACAGTCACTTAGAGCCCATGGAGGGCACAGTTAGCCTTAAGTGTTAGATATTAATATAATAATGACCAGGTGACTAATGTCAGATTTTATTTTTTTTTTTTTTTTTTTTTTTTTTTATAATTTTTATTTATTTATGGTAGTCACAGAGAGAGAGAGAGACAGACAGAGGCAGAGACACAGGCAGAGGGAGAAGCAGGCTCCATGCACCGGGAGCCCGACGTGGGATTCGATCCCGGGTCTCCAGGATCGCGCCCTGGGCCAAAGGCAGGCGCCAAACCGCTGCGCCACCCAGGGATCCCATAATGTCAGATTTTAGATTGGGCAGCTTGTCTAAAGCCACAAAGAAAGTCTGGGGTGGGTCTAAGAGTAATAACTGTATATTATGAGATTCAAGGACAGTTTAAAAAAAAAAATCCCCATTGCCAGAGGCCTGCAGCAACTGTCTGCATCTCCCTGAGCAAGAGGACTTGCCAGAGACACTCAGAGCTACGCCCGTATCCAGGCAGCAGGATGGGATGATTCAGAAGGTCTGCTTGATTTCCGTCGCTGGAGCTCTGATAAGTGTTTGGCATCAACAGCTGGATGTTCCCTAAAGGGCTCGTTCAAGTCCAAGTCACTGTGGTTTTGTGTCTGTGGACGCAGGGAGGCAAAAAGGAACTGAGCCTCAGAAAAATTGATCCCTCGGTATCGAAATGCCAGTGTGGTTCCACTTGGGTTATTATGCATCAAACTGTGTTACAAAGTGAAACTGAAAATGTCTCTTTGATAGTGATGATGCTAAAATGGAAATTAGAAGGATAAATGTCAAAGCTTCAGGATCCAAGCTTCGCCGGTTAGCTCTTGTGTTTGTGAGGAGGCTACTTGGATTTGGTCTAGTTCAGTTCTCTGTGGCCTGTTGGTCTCTCTGTCCAGTTTCTTCAGCAGTTTGCTCAGGTGGATGTGGACGCCTCTTTCTTTCGAGTTGAAAGGTGGGATGAAGGAATGAAGCCAGAGTTGAATTGTTTGAGGGTATTTTCATTTCTGGAAGAGCAACAGTTGAAAGTAGTGCAGCAGTCCGCCCAGACCTCTTGGTGACGGGTCCTTCCATGCCTGACACACCAGTTGTTGCTTTGAATTCTGTATTTGTTGTCATTTCCTAATTTTTGTTTGGAAATTTAGTGGTTCTAGGGTTTGCTGTGCACATCTTGTCACATTTTCCTGCCAGGAACGTTAAAGCATTCATGACGGAATTAAGCACCTTTCCCCAGTTTGCTCCCATCCTCTCCTGCCATCTTTTGTGCTATTGTTGCCATGTGTTTTAATTTTACATCTGTTATAAAACCCACAGTATGGGGATCCCTGGGTGGCGCAGCGGTTTGGCGCCTGCCTTTGGCCCAGGGCGCGATCCTGGAGACCCGGGATCGAGTCCCACGTCGGGCTCCCGGTGCGTGGAGCCTGCTTCTCCCTCTGCCTGTGTCTCTCCTCTCTTTCTCTCTCTGTATGACTATCATAAAAAAAAAAAAAAAAAAAAAAAAAACCCACAGTATGTTGTTACTCCTTTGGGCTTTAAATTGTAAGTTATTTTTTATAGACCTGTAAAAAAAACAAAACAAAACAAAACAAAACAAAAAACAACCCAACAACAGAAAAGTTGTTTTACCCACATACTTACCATCTGCTGCTCTTCCCTCCTTTGTGTAGGTCTGAGGTTTCCATCTGGAATAATTTTCCTTCAGCCACAGAACTTCCTTTAACATTTTTTTGGTCATGCGGGTCTGCTGGCAACAGATCATCCCCAGCTTTCATTTTTCTGAAAAAGTCTTAACTTTTGTGGGGGAGGGGGAGGCAATAACCATTGGGTAAACATGTGCATCGAGAGAATAAAATGGACACAACTGTTTAAAATGCAGAAAAAAATGTAAAGACATTGGGTCTGTATTAGTGGAAAATAGCAGTTTATGGAGAGAGATATCTTATAATGTCATTTTGCATCCAAATTCTATGTATATTTAATCATAAGAGACCCTAGAACAACAGACCTGGAAACACAAACAGTGATGTAGCAGCAGAGTGTCGTCTTCTTGCGGATATTGGAATTTTCTGAAGTTGCTAAAGTGAATCTGCATTACTTTTACCAGAAGAGAATAAAGTATATTTGTTTTAACCTTATTTGGCTTCTTCCTTCTAATAGTCTCACACCATTAAAATGCGCAGCTTAATAAAATTTAAGTAAATGTCATTTAAGCTGTATCTTAATAATGCAAATGCTAATAGATAAGATTAAAGCATGTTTGTGGTTTCTGGACTTTGTAAATATGAATGATGGGAGGAAATAGGTACCTTTGGTTGGACTCCTGGGAAAACTGAAAGGGCAGTGAATTAACTTCATATACTCATCAAAGTTAAGATCTTTTTAAAGAAAAAAAAAATACTTAGAGGGACGCCTGGGTGGCTCAGCAGTTGGGTGGCTGCCTTCGGCCCAGGTTGTGACCCCAGGGTCCTGGGATCCAGTCCCACATCAGGCTCCCCGCAGGGAGCCTGCTTCTCCCTCTGCCTGTGTCTCTGCCTTTCTTGTCTCTCATGAATAAATAAAAAAAATCTTAAAAAAAAATGCTAGAGACTGACTTCAACCTCTGTTCTCATTGATGCCTCCCCATGTCTTCGTTGCCCCCTCTTTCCCTAATGAACCACCTTGGGGAGTTACAGTCCACTTAAAAATAGTTTCACATAATACATTTGTGTATCAGTAGTCAACAGTAGGTATTATGATATATATGTGCTTTTGAAGTTTCCATAAATGAGGTCTCACATAAAGTATTGCATCCTCCTCCTTTCCTGCTCACATTTTATTTTGGCACTTGTTCGTTTTTATTCCAATAGAGGATTGCAGCATCTAGAATTGGACTGGCTGGGTTAAATTCCAGTGCCCCTATTACTAGTTGTGTGACCTGGGGCAAATTTCCTGTCTCCTTGATGCCTTAATTTCTTTATCTGTGAAATGTGGGTCCTAAAAGTCTCAACCCAAGTTATTGGGTTGTTGGTAGGCTACATTGGGCTGAAACACATACAGTCCATAGAAAGTTGTTGGAAAGTGCTGGATAGCAGCCAGTTTTGGTGCTGCTGTACTGAAGAGGCCCCTGAACATCCATGGCTAGGACAAAGGGATGGAGCTCTTGATGGGTAATGCAGAACTTCCCCTGAATCCCTCTTGTGTTGTCCAGCAGGTCTTACCAACACTGCTGGGTGGGGGGGGGGGGATGTCCACCTGAGATCATTAACTAGGGATACTTGGGTCACTCAGTCAACGAAGCATCTGCCTTCAACTCCAACTCCGGTTGTGATCCTGGGGTCCTGGGATCGAGCTCCATGTTGGGCTCCCTGCTCTCGTCTCCCCCCTCCCCACTGCTCGTGCTCTCTCTCCTTCTCTCTCTCAAGTAAATGAAATCTTAAAAAAAAAAAGAAAGAAATCATTAACCATAGAACAGAGATATTGTGTAATATTTTACCATATCAATGCATGCCTTTTGGGGTGGATATTTAGGTTATTTTGTATGTTTTTCCATTAAAAATACGACTGCAATATTCATCTGTGTATGTGGCTCTTCATGCATGTGAGGAAGAATAGAATTGCTGGGTTGGGGGCAGCCCCGGTGGCTCAGCGGTTTAGCGCTGCCTTCAGCCCAGGGCGTGATCCTGGAGACCCGGGATGGGGTCCCACATTGGGCTCCCTGCATGGAGCCTGCCTCTTCTTCTGCCTGTGTCTCTGCCTCTCCCTCTCTCTCTCTGTCTCTCATGAATAAATAAATAAAATCTTTTTTTTTTTTTTTTAATAAATAAAATCTTAAAAAAAAAAAAAAAAAGAATTGCTGGGTTGGGATTTGAACTCAAGTCTGTTCAATGCAAAGCACTGCATTATGTACAGACGTAATAAACTTGATGAATTTTGAGAGTGGCCATAACCTGTGGCTAATGGAAAAAAAGGGGATCCCTGGGTGGCTCAGCAGTTTGGTGCCGGCCTTTGGCCCAGGGCGCGATCCTGGAGACCCGGGATCGAGTCCTACGTCGGGCTCCCTGCGTGGAGCCTGCTTCTCCCTCTGCCTGTGTCTCTGCCTCTCTCTCTCTCTCTCTCTCTCTCTGTCTATCATAAATAAATAAAATCTTTAAAAGAAAAAAAAAGGAAAAAAAATCCCCGGACGTGGCTAGTAGCCATCCAGAGGGACTTCGGGCAGAGGAGATGTGAAAAGTCTTCTCGCTCCACAAATGCATCCACATGGAGCATGGAGTCGGATGTGATGCATGTGAAGACCAACAGGGCAAAGAAAGGACTTTTACAAGGATATTGGCCACACGGACAGGTTTTATTGCTGCAAGAATTAGGGTCCATTAGAAAAAAGCTTTCAAGATTGTATGTGTTTAATGGACATTTGGTTGTAGACGTTTGCTGCAGACTTGAAAGTGTGGTGATTTGTGGGGACGAGAAGCTTTGAAACATTATTTCTTTTTCATTCTGACACAGTACGTCTTCTCCCCCAGCCAGGGGGCAGTTAATCGTCCTTATGTCAGAGAGCTCAAGGACTTTCGGGCTGCCGGGCCTGAGGGTTAGACGAGTGGTGGAGCATTGCACAATGTCGCATTAGTGAAGAATTGTCGAGAAAGGGGGGAAAGGCAGGGGCAGGAGGGGAAGGAGAGGACCTCACTGGTGTGGGTGGTCAGGGCGGGGGCCGTCATCCTGCTTTGGTGGAAAGTCCAGTGGCCTGGAGACAGGACCACCTGTTCTGTCTTCAGGGTCCGCTTCCAGGGCCCATTCGGTCATCTCTCCCAAGCAGACCCTTCTTAGCTTTCTGTGGGCTCAAGAAGACATTGGGAAATTCAGTTCTAGCCCCTCTTCACCCTCTTCAGGCCTCTGAGGACCCAGCTGGTGTCCCCGGAGGTAGTTCTGGAAGCTTCTGTTTACATCTGAGGGCCCGCAGGGTGGAGAGGATGGTCCAGACAGTGATGACCTTGTCCTTGGCACTCAGTCCCCTGCTTGGGCTTCTCTCCCCAGATCCCTGGCCCCGTAGTCTTCGTGCTTCTACCAACTGTACCGAGATGCCTGCAGGGGTGCTGGGGGCTCACCTGACCGACTTGTGTCCTTGGTAGTGGGCTGTGCAGCCTGCCTGCCTGCTTGTGCAGGCCCAGCCTGTTCCTCATGCTCTCATCTGGGCAAAGGTGCGAACGACACAGTTCCCTGCGTCCAATCGCCCAGTACTGTGGGGGAGTCTCAGAGGGTGTCTGGCATAGGCCGCCCCTTGTGGCTTCCTGGGACATCCCCCTGAGGAACACTTGAGTATGCAAAGCAAGAGGCAAGTCGCTCTGGGTTAGGAAAAGTCAGGGCATTGTTTTGGCTCATCCCTATTCCTGACCCCGACCCCAGCCTTGACCCCAGCCTTGACCTCAGTCTCTGAAGGAGCTTGAAATCGATACAGTCACAGACAACAGAGAGTAGAGCAAGCATGCCCACTAAATGGGGCCCTTGCTCCTTCGTGGGGGTAGGGGGGGAGGCCTCACCGCAGGCGGGACCAGTCGGGGCGGGCACAGCCCAGTCACTGCCCTGACCGCCAGTATGGTGTCCCACGTGCGCCTGCCATCTGGGAAATGATCTCGATGGACCTCAGGGCTGGCCAGCCCCCTGACACAGAGCAGAGGGCAGACACCTGCCTTGAGGATGTGGCTAAAGGCAAAGAAAAGCAGAATGTGCTTTTTAATAAAGCGTCTTAGGGAAGACACACAGCTTATGGGCATTTTTTCTGCTTGTATGAACCGGGTGCGAGGAAGTCTAACCATTTCCTCCTCCCTCCTCCCTCTCTAATCTTGCCTCCTTTGTAGAGCACGCTTACCCAGAATTGTCCGGTTCATCACCACCGTGGCAAGGATGGACAATGCGTTCCTAGCGAGATCTACGGGTGCGTTTCCCACAAAACCCATTGGCTTCTTTTATTCTACATTTGGTTTAAGACCAGAAAAAGGGGAGCAAGGAGCAGTTTATGATAAACAGAAATAATGTAAGATGTGGATTCCAAATAACTCAGAGCACACTTCACAGAATTTTACACTAAAAACAACCAGTTAAAGAATCCTTTTAAATAGTAGCCCGTGTGATAAATGAGAGCCCCTGGGAATAGCCAGTCTGTGAAAGGATGGAGAATTAATCCAAGAATGGCGGGGAAATTCTACTTCCTGAGTGTGAGGGCTGTGTCACCCCAATTAGATAGATGTCAACATAAATTCAAGATTTTATAGGAAAACCTAACTGAATGAAGTCTCCCTCACCCATTCTTCTAGAGAGGTGGGTCAGAGGGCAGAGAGCAGGTGGGCCCTGGATCAGCTCTGACTCACATGCTGGCTCTGGCGCCCATCTAACCGTGGGACCGCAGGTGCCCTGTGCTCTACCTCAGTGTCCCACCACCTGTGGGGACCCTGCAGGCTGCACCGTGCATTCTGATGCCCGTTTTGCCTGTGTCTGTCTCACACCCACGATTATTTCGCTGTGGCCTGTTCCCCCCAAGACTCACCTATATGTGGGTTTCAGGTGACTGGTTACTGCCTGCATACGCGTCACGAACATCATAGATGTTGATTTATAAATGTCAATGCTATTGAATTACAGAGAGATATGCTTGTGTTGTGAACATTTCCAAGTCTTTGCTTTATCTTAAAAAATTAGGATCTCTGTAATATGTGACATTGAGCACGTATCGTCAATTCTGATCTTAATGCAGTGTATGTTTCTCTGAATTGCATATGATTTTGATTCTGTCACCAGAGTGGACTCTTCCCTGAATATGCTATTCTTTTTTTTTTTTTTCAATTACTGGTTTTGTGCATTTATCATTTACTCTCTTAAGAGCCTTTAGGATTGTGAAGGACTTGAAGCAGCAGACCGTGAACGCCATAAGCTTGGCCTCTGAAATCCGATTGCTTGGGTTCAAATCTCAGCTTTGCTTCTTATGTGCTGTGTGACCTTAAACAAATTACATAAGCTCCCTGGGCCTTAGTTTCCTCATCTGCAAAACAAACAAACAACCCCTCCGCCAAACCCCATGAGATAATAGCATAGCATTGTTAGAACTCGATGAGTTCATCCTGGTAGGACCCGGCCCCGTTCTAAGCTATAATTGCTATAAAGGTTGAAGAATTGAATTGTTGATTTTGCTAATAATTTAAAAGGGATGAATAAGACACTTTAATGGTGTATTCAAAACTAGTAAGATTATTAACTATTAAATTGATGGTGATTAAAATATGGGTATAGTGTGCATGACTGTGATAGAACTTGTAAGAGGAATATGTGTGTAGAACATCTGGCTCAGGGCAGCCCTGGTGGCTCAGCGGTTTAGCGCCGCCTTCAGTCTGGGGCTTGATCCTGGAGGCCGGGGATGGAGTCCCACGTTGGGCTCCCTGTGTGGAGCCTGTTTCTCCCTCTGCCTGTGTCTCTGCCTCCCTCTCTGTGTCTCTCATGAATAAATAAAATCTTAAAAAAAAAAAAAAAAAGAACATCTGGCACAGAGTAGATCCTCAGTGAGCAGTAGCCATTCGTCCTTATTCTATCACGAAATGAACCGGGGCTAGGTTGTACCCAAGGGCACCTTTATATTCCTTTCTGTGCCTAGAACTTCGAAAGAGAGCAGCTTTTAAAAAATATGTTGTTTTCTGGTTCAGTAAGAAAAAATGTGATGAGTGCTGGTGCTGTCAGTGTTTCGAGGTCAAGGTCTGGGCGGCCGGTGTGATGGTCGAAAAGCAGATAGGAGATGAGGGTCCTGAGGCTTGTGCCTTCCTGCCCTTTACTTCCCTCGCTGCTCCTGCAAATCTTGTTTTGAGGCAGCAGACCCGGGAGCCGCCTGCTGCGGCTGCTGGAGTGGAGGCGACCTGCATGGGCCGCGGTTGCTGGATGGTGGCTTTTAAGCCTACGGCCTTCCCTGCGTTTCTCGCTGATCCCTTAGTTCCTAGTGATGGCGGCAGGGACCCATGGGGCCACGTGGCAAAGGGCCCAGATTCACCAGTGACAGGCTGTGTGACTACCTGACCTCCCTGCACCTTAGTTCCCTTATGTAAAAAATAGGAGAATAGTTTTTTTTAAAGATTTTATCCATTTATTCATGAGAACACACACACACACAGAGGCAGAGACCTAGGCAGAGGGGGAAGCAGGCTCCACGCAGGGCGCCCCACTGCGGGACTGGATCCCCGCACCCTGAGATCCTGGCCTGAGCCGAAGGCCGGCTCTGCTCCAGCTGAGCCCCCCGGCGACCCCACGACTCCCGCTCTGCACAGGAAGTGCCATCGGCCACTCGCCCCCTTTCCCCGGAGCACGAGGGCTGCTCATCCGGGCGCCGCTGTCCAAGCGGCTTCTGAGACCCTCGGGTCTCGGGGACTGTCCTTGCCCACGGCTGTGGACCATGCGCGGTGGGTGCGGCCCTGGGGTGGGCTCGGCCTGGCCTTGACTGGGCGGGGGGGGGGGGGGACCCCCACGCGGCCCCGCCCGTCGGATCCCTGGGGAGGGAGATCCCTACGGCGTGTTTCCCGGATCCGATGGAGCGCGCGCCGCGTGGGGAGTCCAGCGCCAGGTCCCTAGGGACCCCCCCACCAGGGGTGCTGCAGCGGCTCTGGGGGTGAGTCCTCCTGCGCCCCACCTCCTGGGGGCCGAAGCCTGGCACGGGCTCCTTGGGCACCGGGGGGTAAACTGTGCCTCGTGGGAGATGCCTCGGGCAGTCGAAGTGTGTGGAGCCTCAGTGGGTGCGGGTGCGGGTGCGGGTGCGGGTGTCACTGTGGGGGTGAGCGGGGGGGGGCTGGTACTTGCACTTGCGTCCAGCAGGCTTGGCTCGGGCTCGCCTGGGAGGCAGGCACCCGGGGGGCGTAGCTGCGAGGGCGGCCCAGGGCGCAGGCAGTGTGCACCTGCTGTGCGCGCCTGCTCTGTGCACCTGCCCTGCGCACCTGCCGTGTGCACCTGCCGTGTGCACCTGCCGTGTGCACCTGCCCTGCGCACCTGCCGTGTGCACCTGCCCTGCGCACCTGCACTGCGCACCTGCCCTGCGCACCTGCCGAGGGGCGCCCACCCTCCGCCGCAGCACGGTCCAGGCTCCGGTGCCCCCCGCCCGCGGCTGCTCTCCTGGGCCCATGTCGTGCATGGAGTTGGGGGGGGGGGTGGCGGCGGCAGCCGGGAGCCGTGGGTCCTGGGAATTCATAGAAGCGGATGCTGTGATAAGGAATAGCAGCCGGTGAGGGACAGGCCGAGAGGCCTTAGAGCCGGGGTCTGGGGGGTGAGGAGAACCACGCAGCACGGCCGGGGTGGGGGGCCCTGCAGCCTAGGAGACGCTCATCGCACAAGGGGGGGGGGCAAGCCCAGGCCGCCCTGCATCCTGTGCGCCACGATGGGGTCCAGAATCAGGCCCAGCGCAAAGGTAGCGCTTCTAGGGTCTAAGCGGGGGAACTGGGCCCCCCTGCCCCCCCCCCGGCTCAGCTCACCTGTCCCGTGGGTGCCTGATGCTCAGCGCGCTCCCCGCGGCGTCCTGGCTCAGGAGCAGGTGCAGCGACCGCCCACCGCCCGGCACGGAGGGGCCCCTTGTCAGTCCTGGTCGCCAAAACTGCAGCGAGCTTTGCTTTTCTTTATTCTAAATCTTTCAAACAATTTTACTTATTTATTAGGGAGCGAGCGAGTGCACACACAGGGGGCGGGGGCAGAGGGAGCAGCAGACTCTCTCCCAGCCAGGCTCCACCCCAGGCCCCCGGGATCCTGACCTGAGCTGAAGGCAGACGCAGTCCCCCCGGCCCCCCCCCCCTTTTCTCACCTTCCAAGGGAGGGTTCCAGGTCCTCAGGTTTCGGATATTGGTACAGCGTCCCTGAGAACCTGCTTTGAGGAGGAATGTAAGGTGGGGAGAGCTTCTCCGTGACTCTTAGGTTCAGTGACCAGGGGCCTGCAAATGTAGCTGGCAACAGGCACGTCCACACGACAAATGTCACGCAACTGTTATGAGTATTTACCTGCGTGGGGGTTCACAAAGCAAGAGAACCTCGATCAGTTGGCCTCGGGAGCTTGCCTACCCCCCTTACCAAAAGATAGAGGGTGTGGGCTCCAAGGCACGATAAATGGTGAAGAAGGGACTGGGAAGTACGTGGGGGAAGCTAATGGGAGATGAGGGCTACGTTGTTATTAGTTTTTAAGACTTTATTTATTCACGAGAGACTCAGAGAGAGGCAGAGACCCAAGATGAGGGAGAAGCAGGCTTCGTGCTGGGAGAGCCCGACGCAGGACTCGATCCCGGGACTCCGGGGTCACGCCCTGGGCCCAAGGCAGACGCCCCAGGCCCCATGTTTGTGGAATTAAGTTGAATGGAGATGGCGCTGGGGCAGGGAGGACGGTGCCCCAAGTGCGGCTGCTGTTTCAAGTGCGGAGCCCACCGAGCGGGGAGGGGACTCCAGAGCTGGTGGCAGGTGCCAGAGGCAAGGTGGCTGGGCGGGGAGAGGCCGGGAGAAAGTGCCGCCGGTGACCTTTGGTCTCCTGGGTGACCTGGCCGTACCTGAGGGAGCCGGGGAGGTGCACGGCACGCGGTCACGGCACGTGGTGTCTCGGTGTCCCCCGCCGCGCCCTCCTGGTGTCCCTGCGTCCCGGCGCAGCTGCTCCGCTCAGACCCTGGAACACCTGACGTGTTGTGGGGGGCGGGCAAGGAGGCGACCGGCCCCGTGTTCGCACAGATGGAGGAGTGCGTGCCTGCTGTCGTCGCACGTAAATGACAGGACCTTAGAATTAGGTCGTATGTCGGGAAGAACTTTTCACCAGTGGGGCCTCGGGGATGCTCTGATGAGCTTGCCGAGCCATGAAGTCCCGATGCCTTCGCCGTTGGGGATTTATCCAGCGTGTTCCAGGTGTCATACGGGCCGGAAGCCTCCTGTCTGTCTCACTGTTGGGGTTTTTAAAATTTTAACTAAGTTTTAAATTTTAATTCCTGTATACTTAATATACAGTGTGGTACTAGTTTCAGGGGTACAATTTAGTCATTTAACAATTCAGTGCTTACCCAGGGCTCATCAAGCTAAGTGTACTCTTGACCCCCTTCAGCTCTTTGGGTGACCGTCAGTTTGTCCTCTAGCATTAGGAGGCTGTTTCTTGGTTTCTCTTTTCCCTTTGTTTCTTAAATTCCACATAACGAGCGAAATCATACTGTACTTGTCCTTCTCTGACTGACTTACCTAGTATCCGTGTTTTCTGGCAAATGGCAAGATTTCATTCTTTTTTATGGCTGAGTAACATTCCATCATACACAAACACACACACACACACACACACACACACACACACCCCACATCTTTATTTATTTACAGGTGGCCCTCGGGCTGCTTCCACACCTGGGCTATTGTAGGTAAGGCTGCAATAAGCAGAGGGCTGCATGTATCTTTTTGAATTAGTGTTTTTGTGTTCTTTGGGTAAAAACCCAGTAGGGCAATTACTGGATCACAATGGTCTTATTTTTAATTTTTTGAGGAAACTCCATACTGTGTTTTATGGGGAAGGTATTTTCACGTGCACTTGACGGGTGTAGAGCCTGAGGCTTGGAGGATGGCTTGGCTTCCCAGTACAGGGGGGTCCACCCGCAGAGCAGGTAAGTGTCTGGCTTTCGCGCCTTTGCTGTTTTCCAGTACACCACTTTCTGATCGGTGATCGTCACACAAAGGCTCAACACCCAGTGGCACACTCTTGTCTAGTGATGGCCTAGTGAACCGACCCCAGCTCAGGGTTGCCCATCTTTCGTTATAGGGACATTACTGTGCCCTCCCTGCAACCCGAGTCTGTCAGCTAAAGACACATCTGTGTAAACGACGATGAGGGCTGACTGCCAGGAGGCCAGCGCTTACCAGGACGTGCAGTCAGGCTCTGCAGATGTGCTTGCTTTTTTCAGTTTTGCAAGTTTATCTCAGAGAGAAAGAGATATGTAGGTCATCTGAGGACCCAGAGTTGGAGATGCCATGGGTGGAAACCAAGGCTGCTGCCTCACGTACCTTCAGAGAATTCAATATTATTTCTATTTATTTTTTTAAAAGATTTTAAAAATTTATTTATTCACGAGAGACAGAGAGAGAGAGAAAGAGAGAGAGAAGCAGGCCCACCTTGGGGAGCCTGATGCGGGACTTGATCCTAGAACCCAGGGATCACGCCCTGAGCCAAAGGCAGATGCTCAACCACTGAGCCACCCGGGTGCCCCAAAGAGTTTGATTTTAAAAGAATTGTCAGCATTCTATAATAAGGATGTTTCATGTAAAGGTCCAAATTTCTATCTCCTTTTGACAAGCTAGAAGATCTACTTTCCCTGTCATCTGGTATCTTGCCTCCCAAACACCAGGATCTGCAGCCCTCGGCTGGAGCAGAGGTGCCGACCCAAATGAGCACCAGACACCAGGAGGGCCCAAGTGCTCAGGGAGGGCCATACTCCAGCTTCCACTGGGTGAGATTTAAAGGCCGCCTGGCGGGCCACCCACCGCCAACTGAATCAGAATCTCTGAGGGTGGGTGTCCTTTGAAAATCTCCCAAGGTGGTTCTAATTTGCGGCCTAGTGTCAAACTCGGTTTAGGATTTCTGCATAGACAACACTCCCGCCGGGGGCCTCTGTGGGAGAAACGGGCTTCTGAAGTCCTGCGTGCAGAATTGGTTGTCACCGGCTTCTCAGCTCCTGGGCAGCCCCTTCACTTACCCCGGTTTCCATGTGTGCAACCGGGCTTTTGCAGGCGTGTTTCTGCAGGATCCCGGAGAAAGGAGCCAGGCATGGTTTCAGCCTCCCTTTGAAATGCTTGGGCGCCCAGACTATCGGACGGCCAGTCTTCAGGTTTCTAGGAAACAGGTCCTGGCATCTGGAGGCTGCTTGCTCTTTTTCATGCACCCTTGCTTTAGAAAGGAAACCTAATGATTAAAAAAATAATAATAAAAATAAAACAAACTTGACAGGTCCCTTTGAAGACTTTTTCATCCCCCAAGGAGAAATTTCATTAGCAAGCACCAGGAGGGATCGGTCTCCGTGGGTATCTGACGGCTGCCGTGGGCAAAGCTATGGTTTATAGTCCATTCGGACCCTCCTGCGGGGCCCTGGGTGGAGGCTGGTCCAGCAGCAAAGCCTTCTGGGGGGTGGGGCTACACCGGTCAGCCGTGCAAATGGCACAAAATGACATTTGCATCTGGGGGAAAAGCCTTATAAATGCTAATGGCTGTGCCTTGTCAGGGTCTCTCCCTGTCAGTGAGGCGTGGGAGGTTTGCGTCTGCTCAGGGTGAGATCTTTGCTCTTCCAGTAGCTAAAGCTCCCCCAGAGGCCTCGTGAGTTTCCTGGGAGATCTTCAGTGGTGCATACACAGGGCCTCGGTCCACAGCTGGTGGCCGGCGTCGCGGAGCAGAGTCCTGTTCCCACCAGGAGAGTCAGAGCTTGCACTTGGAGACTCAGCCTGACGTTTTTGCAGTTTCCCATCAAAAACGATGTGGTTTGTCAGGGGACCATGGGGATCTTGATATCACGAAATATCTTTTTATGATAGTTGAAAATATTTTAGATCTTGTTTTATTTTCTCTCTCTTTTGCTCCCTCCTTTCTCACCTCTTTTTTTTTTTTTTTTTTTAAGATTTTACTTATTCATGAGAGACCCAGAGAGAGGCAGAGACACAGGCAGAGGGAGAAGCAGGCTCCCTGCGGGGTGCCCAATGCAGCACTTGATCCCAGGACCCTGGGGGTCACGACTTGAGCCAAAGGCAGGCACTAAACCGCTGAGCCAACCAGGCGTCCCTTTTCTCACCTCCTTTTTTGAAATGATGATAAAATTGAAAAGTAAATGATCTAGTCCAACTTCCTTCCCACTGGCCTGCAGACCTAGATCCAGTTCCTTAAATGGTCAATTTTATCACCTATAGAATGAGGAACACAATATCTGTCTACGGTGGATAAAAATGAGCCTTTCACCAAAGTTTAATTACTCTTGTTACTATTTTGGGAGCTTATCTTTGCACATCAAGCTCTCTTGGAAAGCCCCTTGGGGTGTGTTCATGACCCCTGGATGGAGAGGACATCCATCCAGCCTGGCTATCAGCTATCAAGGTGTTTGTGTTTTATAAAGGAGGGTATTGGCATCCTAAAAAAACCTGGCCTTGGATTCTTTGTAGGGCGAAGTGTGTACCCTGAGACCTTGCCAGATGGTACAAAGAGCCCCATGGCAGTGCTCCTTAGCCAGGGAGTTCTATCAGAATCACTTGGGGTGACCTTTTCAAGCTACCTGAGCTCCACTGCCCTCCTCTACAGACATTCTGATACCTCAGGTTTTGGAGGTGGGATGTGAGCATAGGTAGTTTTGCAAACAAAAATTTCTTGTTGAATTTTAAAAATATGTGTTCATTCGTGAGAGAGATCGCAGAGGGAGGAGGCGAGGCTGACTTGCCCCTGAGCAGAGAGCCCAATGTGGGGCCTGGTCCCAGGACCCTGAGATCATGACCTGAGCTGAAAGCAGACTCCCAGCCAACTGAGCCACCCAGGCATCCCTCTAGTTGATTCTGATCCTTTCTCCTCACGTCGATTGCCACTCACCTAAGGATAAATCGAAGGGTCTCTCTATGTGGCCTTACCTCTGACGTGCAATGTTCCAGAGATAGTCTGTTTGGAAAAATGTCTGTCACCTGATGAATTAAGATTGAGGACAGAAGAGTAGAAACATCAGCATTTCTGTGTGATGCCTGAGGGTTCCCCTGAGGAAGTCCCATGTTGGCCTCTTCTTTGCCCAGAACACTTTTCCCTTCTTTTCCACTCAAATAATTTTACCCTCCCAGTCTAGCTCATTTGATGACCTACCTTCGATTGCCCCTAGCCTAAAGAGTCTATCTCTCTGCACTTTTAATTCACTCATTGTCTGGATGATTTATGTGACAATTCAATTAGCAACTGATGGCCTAGCTTCTGTTTCAGTTGAATGCAATTTGTCTTATATTGCTATTTAATTTTTCACTTATCACTGTCTAGTGGAAAGAGTGCTGATCTGAATTTTTGTTCAGGCTTTACTTCTAACTGCATATCCTAGGCGAGATATTTAACCTTTCTGGGCTTCAGAGCCTCAGTTATAAAATTCCACAGCTCTCTTTCTTGTCTCACCGCTCAAACCTAGATTCTTGCACAATTCTTGTTCATTTACTTTTACTTTCTTTTTGACAATCATTGTGATAGATGGTTTCTAATACGGTTCCCATTAATCTCTGCCTCTTGATATTCATGCCTTATGTCATTTCCTGCCCTTTAGTGTGGGCAGGACTCAGTGAATCGAATATGGCAAAAGTGTTGAGAGGTCCCTCCACTGACATCTTGCCAACAACCACTGAGTTGTCTTGGATGTAGATTTTGCCCCAGTTGAACCTTGAGATGACTGCAGCCCCAGTCATCTTACACGTGACGGTTAAACCTTATGGTTACAGCCTTGTGCTGATGCTGAAAGAGGTGATTTAGCTAAGCCATGCCTGATTCTTGACCCACAGAAATGATGAGATAATAAAGATGTATTGTCTTCAGCCACCGAATGCTGGGATAATGTATAATGCAGCATAGATAACTAGTACTATCTATGAGATGGGTTGATGGGTATGGTAATCTGTCTACCTGAGTTGGTCTGATTAAACTAAATTATGCTACAGAAACACATGACCCCAAAAGCTCTGTGGCTTAAATTCACAAAATTTTTGAATTTACTCACCCTATATGTCCATGAAGGCTGATTGTAGCTCTGCTTGACATTTTCTTCCCTCCAAAACCCTCCATAACACTGGCTGACAGCGCTGCCTCTATCTGGAACATTGCCAATCTGCATGGAAGAGGGGGGAGGTCAGGGCAAAGTGTGAACTGGTATTTAAAGCTTCCCTATGAGAACAGTGCCTCATACTTCTGCTTGTATTTCATTGGCCGAAGTGAGTCACATGGCCATACAGAAGTTGAAAAGGATCTACTTTTGTAGGAGTCCAAAGTATAATTCTCACAAAAACAAACAAAAAAACAAAAAAACAAAGTATAATACTCCTGTAGGGAGGGCCACTAAATACTTGTGAGTAGTAACACATTATAACATTTACCACTGAACAGTGGTTAAGGGGGTGCAGACACCCTCAGACAAGTGGGCATAGAGGCCCTGGACCCTGAGAGGAGAGGATGATTGAAGAGCTGTGTTTCCTAGAGAAGGGTAGGAAATTAAGGGAGTGTTAGGCACTGAGGAAAATTGGAGGATTTTTAAAAAAGTATCCCCATAATCGCCATTGTCATCTCCCTAAGATCCCCATAAATCGGTGAACTCTCTGTGGCAGTTGCAGCTTTAGGACATCCCCCACTCTGTACCCGTCTTCTGGTGAGATTGCTTTCCTTAAGATCTCTAAGCTTCTTCCGTATAGAAATATAAGAGCTTCATTTGTCTCTAATCCCATTCATAAAGTTAAACTGGATTTCCAAATACCAGTCTTCCTGTAGTCAATTCATAGGAGAGGAAAGCTTGACACATGACCTTGGGCAAGCCTGCCGTTCTCTGGGCTTCACTCTTCTCAAAGTTCTACTCTAATCTCACCTTTCTGAGTAATAACCAGAGTCACTATGGGCTTTCTAAAGATATCAGGGGAGCTTAAGGAATGATTGCTAGCCCATGCATCTCAGAGGTCTTGCCAGGCGGGCTTTATAGAGGCAGTTTGACGGGAAGTGCACAGATCTGAGTGTCAATATATCTAGCTTGCAGTGTGGGAAAAGTTGGGCCTGACTTAGCTGGTAAGCCAGGCCAACATGATGGATCTTTTGTTAAAACCAGAACCAGATTAAACTTCTGTTGATGCACAGTAGAGAAATGTCAGGGCCACAGATTACCTAAAGAATAAAGGAGGAACTTATTCAGGATCCTTTTTCCTATAAAGTATACTTTTGCCCTCGGGCCCTGCCTCTTTGGATCATGCCAGATGGTATTCTTTTTCTCCTGAGGTTATAGTTTCTGTCAAAAGAAATAGATTTTGCTTCAATGAGTCCTCAAGGAGGCATAGAAGAGTCCCAGAATCATGATTGTAAAAGTGACCTTAAATGCCATAAAAGCCAAACCCTGCCCAGCACAGGAGTCACTTTCTCATGTCCGTGGTCTGGACGCCACTGAACAGAAACAGGTTGTAAACTTCTCAAGATTCTTTAGGATTTGATCCTATCCTAGTTCCCTTTCCATGTCGCACCACAGGGAGTGTATGGGAAGAGCACTGAAGGAGTCCATAACAAGGGTGTGGAGACTCTACCCTTCTTCCTAGTGACAGAGCGCATTGTGTACTTGGCAAAAATTTTTCCGTTTTGCAACTGATATGCCTTTAATTGTTGGAGGAAATGTTGAGAGAGGCCAGAGTCTGTACCCTAGAAATCCTACTTCTGAGGTTGACCAACTGTAAAACAAAAGTATCCCTCTCTGGTGCACTTTTTTCCCTGATAAGAGGATGGTAGTGGGGCTTATAGATAGTAAATTGGCAGTGCTTTTACATGGCCCGAAGAATCTATTCTGTAATAAATTGTGTAATTGATTATGTGGTCACCCAGTTAAGTGAGTGTTTTCATCTCCTAGCACCCAACTTTCTCCTCCTCATCGGACACAGTGCTAAATACTGGGAATATCAAGGTGATTAGATGTATTCTTTGCCATTGAGGGTTTCTTTGTCTAGCAAGTGAGATAGACATATGATAATATTATGCATGTTGGATGTTTTAATAAGTGCATGTATTAAGGTTTATGGAAAGGACAAGGTAAACCTGGTGGTATGAAGGCCAGTGGATGAGGAAGGGGTCAGATAAGATAGGTCTTAAAACATGGGCTTTTTAGATGTTCAAGGTGTGGGAGGGATCCAGGCACAGAGAAGGTCATGGACAAAGGCAGAGGTAGGAACATGGAGAGTGCACGTGGTAGTCACTGCAGTCTAGGCCTGGTAACGCTGCACTCCCTTTTACTTTGGTGGAGCCATTTGACTAGTTCTTCAGGCTGATGAGTTGGAAACAACTGAAATATCCTTCTGGGCCAAAGCTTTTAATAGCCTGTTCAAGACTTTCCAGAGTTCTTTCTGTGCCCCCCCTCTACCCACCCCCAGAACACAACCAGCAATGTCAGACCTGATGATTATCCTGTCATTTTTGGTCCCTGAATGACCATGATGAACACAGTACTGCATTAACCCTGATATATGTGTGAGATGAGTGAGAAACAGAGGTTTTTCCTTAGGTCACTAAGATTTGGGGGTTGTTTGTTATAGTAGCATAACCTAATTTATTCCTCTCATCAGTGCAAAGGTAAGAAATAAGCATGGTCTATCTGCCAACTAAAATAGAAGATGTCTGCTAGGACTGGTTGGGAGTGGAAGAAGAGGAGATTGGAAATGTGGGCCAAGATCAAACTATGAGAAACTTTGACGCCATGCTGAGAAGTTAACTTGACATTGTAGGCAATGGGCAGCCGTTGAAGGATTCAAATTGCCATCTGTTAAGTCATGTAGTTCATTTCTTCAGGCATCCTAGTCTGCCGCTTTAGTGCTGATGCCACACTTCCTACAACCTTAGGAGCTCTGGATCCAGAAAAGTTAGAGGAGAAGATGGGATACCTGTGGCACAGGAAGTCTGGGTTAGGTGTGCCATTCCTTCTGCTGCTTTGCAGGGGGTGCTGTGCAAAAGAAACCAGAGAAAGATTTCTCTGTCCTGGGGCAAGTATCTCTTCATTACTGTCACCTCCCCATATCTGACATGGGCTACTTCTATTAGGCTAGACCTTTTAGGTAAAAAATTTTGCTTTTAATGTTAATATTTTAAAAATGGGATCCTTTGGATTCAACTATGCTTCTATGTCTTGTTCATTGGATCCAAATTGGAATGATCTGTTGCTGCTCTGAATTTTCCTTTTCTGTTCTGTTCCTTTGCAGTCTTGTTTCCCCACCTTTTACATTCCCTCCAGCATCCCAGGCCACTCAGTTTCCTCAGATGTCCTTGCCTCCATGACTTTGCATACATTGCCTATTTGCCCCCAAGACTCCAGAGTGGGATGTTTGTTATTGTTGAAATTCTACTCACCCTCTAAGACCCAGCAGCTCATATTCTATTTTTTTCATGAAGTTTCCTCTTTCTAGTGGGAATTAGTCTCTGACTTCTTGGGGCTTCCCTATCTCTATTAGGACCCTCACATCACTGAAGTGTTATATTCTGGGTATTTATAAGGATGACCAGACTCAATGATCAAGGGCAAGAACTCTGTCTTTATCTTTGCAGCCCTCATAGTACTTAGCAGTGCTGTGAACCTACTGAGCATTGAGATTTTTTTTTTAATGAAAAGCCTTGAAATCGAAAGTTGTGTGTTTTTTGTTTTTGTGTCTTAAGTAGGCTCCACTCCAAAGTGGAGCCCAACATGGGGCTTGAATTCATGACCCCAAGATCAAGACTTGAGCTGAGATCAAGAGGCAGATGCATAACCAACTGACCCACCCCGGCACCCTTAAGTTGAAAGTTTTTAAATTGAAATCTTAAAAAAATTAATGGAAAGCTTTGTCTCATTTCTCTGCTTTGTTCCTTCCTATGCCTCTAGCACCTCCCAGTATAGCATCAACTCCAAGTGTCTTGATTTGCAGATTATTTTCTTCCAAATAGTGATAAAGTTGTTTGGTTAGAGAAGAGGGAGCATCCGTTCCTTTGGAAGGATATGGATTGAAAGTCAGTAAATAGAAGATGAATGTCAGTCATTTCTCTTTTGGAGACAGGGAGGATGAGGAGCAGACAATGTAGAAATGAAAAGTGTGCCACCTAAGAGATTAATGTGTACCAAAGAGAATAAAATGTTTAAACCTGGAGGAAAGTGCAGTGAATACAAGTAAAGAGAAATACATTTAAAAAAAAGATTTTATTTATTTGAAAGAGATGAGACACAGAGAGCAAGAGGATGAGGGAGTGGGGTGGGGAGGAGCAGAGGGGAGAGGGAGAAGAAGACTCCCTGCTGATCAGGGAGTCGGACATGGGGCTCAATCCCAGGACTCCAGGATCATGACCTTAGCCAAAGGCAGATGCTTAACTGACCGAGGTACCCAGGCACCCCAAGAGAAATACTTTAAAATAAAAATATTTAAGAAGTCAATAGAACTGAGCAAGTTAAAAATTTTTTTAATTCCAGTATAGTTGATATACAGCATGATATTAGTTTTAGGTGTACAATGCAATAAATGCACAGTTCCATACATCGCTCAGTGCTTATCATGGTAAGTGTACTTTCAATCCCCTTCACCTATTGTAGGCACTCCACCCCCTCCCCCCCACTCCCCTCTGGTAACAATCAGTTTGTTCTCTATAGTTAAGAGTCTATTTTTTGGTTTGTCTCTTTTTTCTTTTGTTTGTTTTGTTTCTTAAATTCCACATGTAAGTGGAATCGTAGGGTATTTGACTTTGACTCATCTATTGTACTTAGATGGATCTAGAGAGTACAAAGCCGTATGGTTACAAATGGCAAAATGTCATTCTGTTTTATGGCTGAGTGATATTCTGTGTGTGTGTATCACATCTTCTTTATACATTATCTACGGATGGACACTTGGACTGCTCCCATATGTTGGCAATTATAAATAATGCTGCAATATACATAGGGGTTCATATATATTTTTGAATGGGTGTTTTTGTATTCTCTGTGTAAATACCTAGTAGTGAAATTGCTGGGTCATGTGGTATTTAATTTTTTTTTGAGGCATATAAAGGCTTTATTTTATTGAATAACTGATCTTTGTAATTGCTGAGGCCACTATGTACAGACAAAAGAGTGGTCTCTTCCTCCTTGGACAGAGGCGTGGTGATTTCCTCCTTTTTGGCCTGGAGCAGCTCTTCACAGCACTGGTATGCTTCCTTGGTCTTAGATCTGTGGGCCTCAGCCTGGTCAGCCAGATGCTTCTTGTGCACTTTGTTTGCCTCAGCTGGTGGATGGGATTTTTGGTGAAAACACACCTGTTTTTTAACAGGCTATACCCTTCACTTCCAGGTACAGGCTGTGATATATGTGGCGGCAAATCTTAGATACAAAGTACCATCTAAACAGCCAGCATGAGATTCTCATCCTCCTTGCCCAGGTCCCCTTCTCAGGCATTCGAACCTTGGCAGTACCTTTTCTCTTACTGATGCCCAAATGCCTGCCTTTCTGGTGGCCAAGGTGTTTTTCCAACACTGAGCCTGAGAATGGACAGTCACAGGCTTCTGGATCATCACCCCATCCCTGATCGGTTTTTCAACCTGCTGATGAGAGTTGGTATTGCTGATAGCATTGGGGTCCACCCAGACCTCCTTCTTGCCACAGGGGAGGACTCTGGAGGCAGGCCTCTTCTGAAGTCTAAGCATACTTATGGCTACAGCCACATTGATAAACGGAAAGTGTTAGCTTTTTGAGGAGCATCCTTACTGTTTTCCATGGTGGCTGTGTCAGTTTGCATTCCTACCAACAGTGCAAGAGGGTTCCTCTTTCTCCACATTCTTGCCTACTTTTGTTGTTTCCTGTGTTTTTTTTTTTAATTAATTTTTATTGGTGTTCAATTTACCAACATACAGAAAAACACCCAGTGCTCATCCCGTCAAGTGTCCACCTCAGTGCCCGTCACCCATTCCCCTCCAACACCCGCCCTCCTCCCCTTCCACCACCCCTAGTTCGTTTCCCCGAGTTAGGAGTCTTTATGTTCTGTCTCCCTTCCTGATATTTCCCAACATTTCTTCTCCCTTCCTTTATATTCCCTTTCACTATTATTCATATTCCCCAAATGAATGAGAACATACACTGTTTGTCCTTCTCCGATTGACTTATTTCACTCAGCATAATACCCTCCAGTTCCATCCACGTTGAAGCAAATGGTGGGTATTTGTCGTTTCTAATTGCTGTCCTGTGTTTTTTATTTTAGCCATTCTGACAGGGATGAAGTAATACTTCATTGTGGTTTTGATTTGCATTTCCCTGATGATAAGTGATGTCAAACAACTTTTTGTGTATCTGTTGGCCATCTGGATGTCTTCTTTGGAGAAATACCTGTTTATGTCTTCTCATTTTTAAATTGGATTATTTGTTTTTTAGATGTTGAGTTGTATCACTTCCATATATATTTTGGATAGTAACCTGTCATCAGATATGTCATTTGCAACATCTATCTTCTCTCATTCCGTAGATTGTCTTTTAGTTTTGTAGATTGTTTCCTTTGCTGTGCAGAAGTTTTTTATTTTGATGCAGTCCCACTTGTTTATTTTTGCTCTTGTTTTCCTGACCAAAACTGAGGAACTGTTACTGTTGAACAAGACTTGGTTGGCAGAATGATGGAAATGGGTTTAATGGATAACAGAGTAATTTGGTGTTTGAGTAGTATGACAATCCAAAAACCAAGGGTTATTTTGGGTCATACAGGAAAAGAAATGACTCAAAATTTGAAGAAGGGAGGGAGAGAAAAGTCCTGGAAGACTACTTTATCTTAAGAGGAGTGGTTCAGAGATGTTTGTCAGCAGTAAATCTCCGTGGATACAAACTGGTCACTGCTTATCTTTTGTGAGGTGATCTGCTTCCCTTTTCTATATCTGAGATGAGAAATAGTGACTAGATTCAATTATAACTTTTCTTAACTTGCTTGGGGGCATCAAAGGTAGGCGCTTTTTTTTCTGGAGTCATTATCAATTAGCAAGAATATACTAATTCTCCTGATAGTGCATGTGTTAGAACTGTAGAATAGCTCACACTTTTGTGTCCTCCTTGTTTGAACTTAGGTAAGTTGTCTCAGGAAGACAATGGCCTTTGTGTTACTGTATCACGTGCTTCCTAAAACCAGTTTATCAAATAATTCTGTTCCAAGATGAAAAAAGTATTGTGATATGTGAATGATCAAGATACACCTGACTTGCTTCACAGGATTGTCTAAGGATCCCTTTCCAAACCCATCTACTAAACATGGTATCCTCCTTACACGAAGATGAGCACCAACCTAACATCATTAGGATCTGAACTTTTGAATATTTTTCAATAGAAGTAGCACAAAAAGAAGCTTATTATTTGGGTGTTCTGGGCAGAACATTCTATGAGAGAAATTGCATTGGGCATATCCCCATCTTTGCAGAAGGATGGGGTAATGCCTATTTAGGGCAATTTTCCTTCTGAAGTTCAGAATACTTATATCACTGGAGATCATTTTTACAAGAAGTGCCAATATGTCTATATAAGGTTTAAACAACAAAATGTGCTATCACTAAAGTTTTGTTGTATAGAATCTAAAGGTATGTGTAAATGGCAGACCTGAGGGAGGTATTAGTTTAATTTTTGAGTTAGATTGAACTCAATGAAAAATATTTTGATGCTGTTAATATGTGTGCTACTCACCAGGAGAGATATTACTTCTTGAATTACTTCCCAGTGTGCATTTGAGTAACAATTAAATGCTTGATAAACAAAGTAAACAGATACATATTATGTGACCCATATTACCTACCAAGCAATAAACCTGTGGGACAATAAATAGGTGGATATTTTAGATTGGGTGGTCAACAACATTTAAATTGAGATCTAAATGATAAGGAGCAGTTAACTATTTAGAAATGCAGGTGACATTTCCAGGTATGGTAAGGGCAAAAGCTTCAAAGTGAGAATGAGCTTGGCCTGTCAGGGGACCAAAAAGAAGGCCACTAAAGCTGGAATGGAGGGATCTGGGACAGAATGGTAGGACATGAAGCTGGAGAGAGGTACAGATCATGTAGTACTTTGTGAGTCAGGATAAGGAATTTAGGTTCCGTACTTAGTAAGATGGGAAGCCATCTGTGTATTTTTTTAATTTATTTTTTAGGATTTTATTTATTTATTCATGAGACACACACACACACACACACACACACACACACACACAGAGGCAGAGGGAGAAGCAGACTCCATGCAGGGAGCCTGAAGTGGGACTCGATCCTGGATCTCCAGGATCAGGCCCTGGGCTGAAGGCGACGCTAAACCAGGGAGCCACCAGGGCTGCCCCATCCGTGTATTTTAAGAGTAAAAATACTCTGGTTGGTCCTAAATTATGGATTAGAGGAAGGCAAGAGAAGATGGGATGGAGCTGGAGGTAGGCAAGATATAGGTTGGGGCAACTGTCCAGAATAGGTAGTAGTAATCGGGACAGAGAAAAGTGAATGGGGTTAGGAGGAGTTGAAAAAAAATGTGGTGAAGGAAGCCATGGGCAGGCAATTAAGAAGGTCTAAGTGGAGAAAACAACACCTCTCCGACAGGAACTTCGGTTTGCATTCAGGCTATAAGGACGCCCACCTTTTATTTTTTTATTTTTACTATTAGATTTTTTCTTTCTTTTTTATAAATTTATTTTTTATTGATGTTCAATTTGCCAACATATAGAATAATACCCAGTGCTCCTCCCATCAAGTGCCCCCCTCAGTGCCCGTCACCCAGTCATTTGGGGAATATAAAAGACACCCACCTTTTAAAAACCAGTCTTCCCAAGTCACTGAGGATCTGGCCCATCAGTGTGCTACTCATCAGGAGAGATATTACTTCTTGAATTACTTCCAAGAACAGGGACCCGCTCCCAGGGCTGTCAGCCCCGCATCGTCACTTCTGAACTCTAGAGATATTTCTATAATCAGGGGCTTGGATTTTTTTGCTCCCTTTGCTTTCTTTCTATACAAGCTTCTTGGATATCAGGAGTGGGTGGTAGGTAACAGGGCTTCTGAGGATGGTGAATTTGCCCTAAGGAAAAGCTGAGATACTGCATACAGCCCCTTACCTGGGTAGCCTCATAGTTCAGAAAGGAGAGGCAGGGAGGCTTAGCGCTTATTGTGCTACAGGCTGGAAGTTTGACACCTTAAAACTCATTCCCTCCTTGTGAGGCGCATATTTAAATACCAGTTTTACAGGAGACACACACACTCACGTAGGTTCTTTATTTTGCTCAAAGTCACACAGCTTGTAAGTGGTGGAGCCAGGACTGGAATCAGAATGGGGCTCTCTGTGCTCGCCACATTGCCCCCAAATTGGAGTTGGTCTGTTTTCCTGCTTTTCTCATCACCACATAGGTTCCATCAAGAGCTCATCCTGGGGAAGGCCATGATTTCCTCTTTGTTATATTTACTATGTTTCCCCCACCCCCACCCCACATTAGTGCCCTAGTAAAACGTTCACCAAACGTGCCTGCCCAGAGGTGACACTCGGTACTTGCTGCCGCCTAAGGGGCTGGGGTGACAGGACTGGCGGGGTGGATTGCTTTGCTGCTGCTGCTGCTGCTCCTGCTGCTCCTGCTGCTCGGGAATGAGGAGCGACTCGGCTGCTGTGCCTTGGCTCGAAGGCATTTTCCATTTCCTAGCCGCCCCCCTCTTCCTCCTCCTCCATCCCTCAGCTGTCGCCCCCCCCCCCGCCCGTTTCAGCTCTGGCCCCTTTGGGGGAGCATCCCTTGCTGCGGGGCTGACAACCCTGGGAGCGGGTCCCTGTTCTCCGCTCTCTGGCTCTGTGCGCAGAGCTTGGTTCGCGGGCGCCCGGTGTCCAGCGGGCACTGATGTCAAGCGGTGGCGGGGCACTGCCTACCGACGGCTGACCTGGACCCTCCTCCACACCCACTTCCTTCGGCGCCCGCCCCCCCCTCCCGCTCGGGCTCTCTATAAAAGGCGAGAGCGCAGGGTGCCTCGGCGGCACCGACTTCAGCACCATGGAGAGCCCCCGCCTCCGGCCGCTGACCCTCCTGGGTGCCGCCCTGCTCTTGCTGCTGCCTCTGCTGGGTGCCCGCGCCCAGGACGATGCTGAGCTCCAGCCCCGAGCCCTGGACATCTACTCTGCCGTGGACGACGCCTCCCATGAGAAGGAGCTGGTGGGTATCCCCGGGACCCCCTCCCGGACTGCCGCCTGGTCCTTCCCTTTGTGGCCGTCCTCCCTCTCTCCCTCCTTCCCTCCCCACCCCCGTTGCCAGAGCCGGGGTGCAGGCAGATAAAAAACCAGTAAAGCCCTGGTTTGCATCTGGAAATCGTCTGGAGCCCACTGCTTCAGGCAGTTTGTATAGTGAATCCCTTGTCCCGGGCCCTCGGAGCAACAGGAGCCGCAGCAGCTGAGGGAGTTGCGGTCGGTGTGGGAAGCAGTGCTGGTTGGGTGAACACCCACCCAAGCTGTCCTTGGAGTCCCGGGCCGAGTGTGGTGCGGGGAGCTTCGTAGCTAGGGCTGGGGGCGAGCACCTGGGCTGGGCTTGCGGCCAGTGCGGCAGCTTCGGGCTCCAGGGCTGGGGGGCGATGTGTTGCAGATCGAAGCGCTCCAGGAAGTCCTGAAGAAGCTCAAGACTAAAAGTATTCCGATCTATGAGAAGAAGTACGGCCAAGTCCCCATGGTAAGGGTTTGGGGTCACCCTCTTCCTGTTTTCCCAAGAGGAGATATGCCAGCTTGAGTCTGATATATGACCTTCGCCCTAGGATGTGGGTAAATCAGGTAATGGGTTGACAGAGTTCTGCGGGCTGCCTTTTGTTTTCTGCCTCCAGACCATGCCCCTTGGTCTCTAAGGGCAGAGAGCGGAAGGGCCATTCGGGGGATCCAAGAGCTGGTGCCAGGAACCAGCTCTTGGGTCTGTGTGGAAAGGAGCATTTCTTGTGGATGAGCTTTTCCTCATCTTATGATAAATTCTCTGAATTGGAGGAGCCCTTAAATCTACTCGGTGCTTGTTCCTCCAGTTTTCTTCTTGCCAGCTAGAGCACTGCCAGTTTTTCTGATCTATGTTTTAAGATCAGAATTATTGGTTTCTGGCTTGTCACTTTCCTTGGGGAATTACACACATGCACACTTGTGTTTTTTTTCTCTCTCTCTCTGTCCCACACAGACACACACACACACACACACACACACACACACACACACACACACCTTCATTGGGATGAGGAGACTTGAAAGCAGGGAGCAGAGGTTGTGAGAAAATACAGGTCTATTGTTTATTTCTTAGAAAAATGTCCGGTTGATTATTTTTCTTTTTGATAAACAGCTCAGAGAGCCAGAATAATGTACCATATCCCTGAAAAAATAAAGAGTGGAATAAAATAGGAGGGGCTCAATAATCACTTTTTTTTTTTCCTTTTTATGTTCTCTCACTGAAATGTTAAAGCTCTGTTTCAGGTCTGACTGTACTTACACCTCTGGTGATGGTGATAGGTTCCATCTACCTCACCCAAGAGGCAGACGTTGTATTGATGGGGAGGTGGGCCTGTTGGGAGCCTGGGTTTGCTTATTTGGGGAGACCACACACTGTATCGTTTGCAGTGCCACGCTGGGGAGCGGTGTGCGGTGAGAAAAGGAGCGAGGATTGGGAAGCTGTGCGACTGTCCCCGAGGAACCACCTGCAATTCTTTCCTTTTGAAGTGTTTGTGAGGTGTCCACCCGCCTACATAAATCCCCACTGTCCCTACTTCCCCGAGAGGACCACACCTTCATCCCTGGAGTTCAGCTGTAGCAACAAAGTTTGCGTTTCCCTCTGAGGGTTAAGGGGCCCTTTTCCTGCTGTTCACAAATAAAAGAACACATTAGATGTTACTGTGTGAAGGATAATGCCTTTTATGGTGTTGATACATGTGCAAAGTATTCTTTCCTTGTCCACCTAACAAACTCTTACGTATCTTTGTGTAAAGAAGGGGAACTTCGCTTTGAAAATTGTATTTTTGTATGTGGTGTGGCAGGATAAAAATTAGACTTAGTTAATCTTGGTTGGTGATGTCACAACCTGGAAGATGACCCTCAATGACACAAATTGCAGCATGTACAAATTATACATAATAAAGTGTTTTTAATAATTGCTCATTCTGTGTTGTTGTTTCTATGTCACAAGTAATTTAAGTAAGAATGGTAGAATTAATATGCTTTTGTTTTCAAAGAGAAATATTTTAAAAATAACAGTCTATTGGGAGAACAGCACCTTGGCTCCAAGGAGTTTTCATCATTAATTGGGAGTTTGCCACACAAGCTTTGGTGCACTCTATTTTTTTTTTTTTTTTTTGATTGCAGTGGTGTGTGGGGTGGTGATGGTGGTGGGGAGGTGTGTGTGTGTGTGTGTGTGTGTGTGTGTGTGTGTGTGTTAATTGGAGATGGTTGGAGTTGAGCTGATGTGATATCGTTTATTAAAATCTCTAGTAGAATCCTTAATTTTCACAGTGAGAATAATAAAAGATGAATTGTTTCAAACTATAGCCCCATTGAAAGCAGTTTGAAAAAAAAGGGATTTTTGTTTTGGCTACTCTTTTATTAGAAAATATTCATTGATAGAAAATGGATTCTTTGGGGCTTATTGTATGTCCAAAGGAAGAGAAATGGCTGTATTAAGTGCTTTAAGGGTATGAGTCCCAATCATTCCTACTACTTAATAGATAATCTTGGAAAATTTATCCCTTCAAAGGAAAAATAGTCATTTTAGTGAATAGTTTCGAGGGGGGGGGAAACAAATGATAGGTGGTAGATGCAACTCAAGAAATATAAAAATCTTAAATGTAAAGGTTAGTAGCCTTTAAATGTTTTTGAATGTTAGCCTGAGGTCACATTTCTAAGGGTTTAAGTCAGAGTAAATAACATGTAAGAAGCAGCACCGTGAGACAAACAGGTGCTTCTGGCTTCACAATGCAAACTCAAGAGGCACTTGCATAATATTAGCATTAAAAAAGAAAAATCCCTCCCCTGCTTCCTGGGGAAATAGAGTATGCTAAGAGAAAATATTCTCACACATAATTGCTATCTGCAATATTCTTATTGTTGTTATTAGCATGGCTCATTCCCTTAATAGTCTTCCAAAACACATATTCTTACTATTTTTCAGAGAAGGAAGCAGAGGCCAAGAGAGATGATGGAAATCATTATCAGGTCACATAATCCTAAATCATGATTTCAGCTCTAATCCCTCTGCCTCCCAAGATTTATTTGCCTTTTGCTTCCCTATCACTCTGGGCAGTTGAGCAGGTTGTTTGGACTCCCAAATTCCCCAGAAAGCACTTCTTTCTTTAATAGAAATTAGCTCACTTGGGTGCCGATGTATTTTGGGGGGTCACATTGCTATTTGAATTCCTCTTTGACAGGCTTAGTTATGATTGAAATGGGTTTACATTTTAATCCTGAGAAACTGCCAAGAGTTCTTTAATGGTTTCATTGTCTGCTACTTTTCCAGAAAATATTTAAAATCCTAATCTTCATCTTGAGTCCTTTAACTGTTCTCGTTCACAACAGTCCTAAATAAATAAGATCAGGAAATTGCTTTAATCATTGATTAGTGTACAGGCAGGACCCTGAGGGATAACACTGAGAGGTGCTTCCTATTGCAGCCTGGAATATTTCCCCAAAGAGGAAGAGACCCTCTTCCTGGAGGACTTGGAGGTTCAAAAGACAGGAATAAGAATCTGTTTTGGGTGACGGGCACTGAGGAGGGCACATGATGAAATGAGCACTGGGTATTATACTATATGTTGGTGAATTTAATTAAAATTTAAAAAAATAAATGGTTAATACAAAAAATAATTCTGTTCTGAACCCCTTTAACTCTTTCACCCCTACTTCTATGTCACCCCATTCTCTGTTTCATTTAACTGAAGGATATGGACTTATGGGGCACTGGTAATGAGGAATCAGTGTGCGGGCTTTTTCCAAAAGTTTTGTCTGGAGATCCAAATTTCAAGTTCACGGTGGTAATGACAGTCTGTACTAATGATAGCAACATTTCATCTGAAGTCGTTTGGGGGACGTAATTTTGCCTTCTCATTTTATCAGTTAGACTTCCTCTTCAAATAGAATGCCTTACTATGTTTAATGACTGAAGGTCTCTGTGGTAGAGGATAGGAATGTTAAATGTTAAAAAAAAAAAAAAAGAGTAGTTGTCCACGGGCGGTCAGTTGTGTAGGAGCCCCAGAGATCTTCTGAGATTGGCTGAAGGATCAGGGCTCTGAGAGTTGACCAAGTGTCTACATCTAAAGATCTGAAGAACATTACAGGCATAGGAATGATGTTTCTAGAGCAATGCTTCTCACAGGGTCTAGAGGTGATGGGTGGAAGTTACCAGAGGACTTTTCTCAACGACACGCACCCAATGCCTTCCCTACGGTAATGCTGGTGTTTCATCCCTCACTCTCTGCTAGAATCCAGAGGCCTGTGAGGGACACATGCTGTAGTGAGGGCCCCAGATGCCCTTCACAAGCTTGATGATGGTTCATCTGACTCTGGTTATTGAAAAATATTCTTTCTTGACCAGACTTGAGTCAGGCTCTTGGACCTCCTTCTGTGCACTCCCTTACAAAATCCAGTTTTAGCAAGAACACTGCTAAATCAATTTATTATATGTGCTGTCAAAGCAAGCACCCTGCTGAATCAATTTATCAACAGTCCCCCCATCCTTCTCGTCTCCCACCATCACCCAGGTAACATCTGAGCACTCTAGCCTGTCTTTAGCAAAGATTCTGTCAGGATGGTTTCTCTGGAATTTCCTTGACCCCTGATGTATCCCATTAGTAATTTCCCATCTAATTCTTGGCTATAAATTCTTACTTGCCCATGCTAAATTAGGAACTGAGCCTTGTTCTGTACTGAAGTCTCTTTTCCCATATTGCAGTAGACTTGAACAAAATCTATTTCTATGGTTATAATGACAGTCCAGCTCTGGTTTTTCTTTGACAACTAGGTAAGACTATTTGGGATTGTGTAGTTTATTTTTTATTTTTTTATTAAAGATTATTTATTTATTTATTCATAGAGACACACAGAGAGAGGCAGAGACACAGGCAGAGGGAAAAGCATGCTCCTTGCAGGGAGCCTGATGTGGGACTCGATCCCAGGTCTCTGGGATCAGGCCCTGGGTTGAAGGTGGCACTAAACCGCTGAGCCACCCAGGCTGCCCAGGATTGTGTAGTTTAAATAATATCCTTAGACTGTTTTGTGAAGCTTCCTACCCTAGAACCACTAGGAACTACTGAACTTGTTTTTGGCTAGTTTTATTCATTCTACACTTTTTTGAGTGCCTTCCATGTGCTGGGTATTGAGAACATAATGATAAGACAGACATAATCCTCGTTCTTGAGTTTACAATCAAATGATTTATAGTCTTTTGGTGAGAATAAATAAGAAACAAAAAATATAAGCCATAATAAATCCTATGACTTTATCTATTTATGAATTCTATGAATTTATGTTGACATGATGAGGCCATGGGCTCTTAGAAAATGAATACCAGAGGTGCCTGGGTGGCTCAGTCAGTTAAGTGTCTGCCTTTGGCTCAGATCATGATCCCAGGGTCCTGGAAAGGAGCCCCACATCAGGGGGTCCCTACTCAGTGGGGAGTCTGCTTCTCCCTCTACCTCTGCTGCTCCCCCTGTTTGTGCTCTTTCTCAAATAAATAAATAAAATCTTAAAAAAAAAAGAAAAAAGAAAAAAATGAATACCAGATAAAGAATGGTCAAGTGGCTTTCTCTGTAAATATGCCTTTGGGCCCCATCAGGTACATTTTTGCCTTGACCAAGTGGAATCTGCAGATGTTTATAGATCGGGAATATCTCAAGGGAAAGCAAGACTGAGAGTAGGGAGGGTGGTGATTCTGGCATCAGCTTTCAGTGTCCTTTATTTCATTGATGGATGGTTGGCTAAATATAATTCTCTCTTGCCTGGCTAATGCGTGTTTCTAATTTGTTTCCTTTGCCTTTGTAGATGTAGGTGCTCTGTTCAGGATCTCTAGTCTAGAGGGTCTATCGGCACAACTGTTTTGGCTTGAGAATAGTTTATGCAGATATTTCTAACTGATGTTCCCTGAACTACTGAGAAGAGGAATCAGCAAAAAAGAAAGAGATCAAACATTTAGAAGGAAGAGGAGGTAATTGATGAAGTGAAGCTCTTGTCAGGAATGGGGGGATGGGATTCAGAGCTAGGAAAAAGACAGCTTTGGGAAGAAAGGAGAGCGTATGGTATGTAAAGATATAAGGGACTTTAATATGTGTGTTGGCAGAGGTTGTGGGTAGTTATTTTATTTCTGTTTTCTAAGGGAAGTAGGATATGAACTTATCTGCTGAGAAGAAAGTGAAGCAAATTATCTATTTAATAATTATATATATATGCAGTATAGAAACTGATGATAGCCTAATCTCTACTATAATGTGGCAGATTTATTTTAAGACATGATATGTTAGGTACTAGACAGAGTAGGATAAATTTAGAGGGCACAGAGGTGAATTATCAAGGCTTATAGACAGAAGTGGTATTTGAGTATTCTTTGAAGAATGTGTAATATTTCAAAATGTGAAGATTGGGGAAATTTTGTTTAAGATGTGGGAAATAGTGTGAATGAAAGTGTGCAAGGAGGGACACCTGGTTGGCTAGTTGGTAGAGCAGGCAACTCTTGTTCTCAGGATTGTGTGTTAGAGCCCCATGTTAGGTGTAGAGATTACTTAAAAATAAAATATTTTTTAAAAGTGTGTAAAGAATGCAGTTAGAAAGAGCCTGAGGGCTGAGTCTGTGGGGTGCAAAATGGTGAACAAGAAGTTAAGTGCAGATATGACTGTGGGTGAAAGGGCCGAGGCTTTATAGGGCATGACCGGGGCTGTGTTATAGGAAGGTCATTCTGACACCACACCAAAGGAGGCATCAGAGAGGGGGACACAGAAAGCGTAGGCAGGAATATACTGTGTGAGCCAGAAAAGAAGTGAGGAAAGCCTGGATGGATAAGGGCGGTGTGGATGGACAAGAAGGATGCTAGAGACATTGTCCAGGAAGAGTCTGAAGCAGTAGTTTTCCCAAACTCTCCTGATGTGTGATGGTGTTTTCCCTCAACTATGGTAAAAATGGCATGGGACGATGGAGACCAGAGCTAAATATATTCAGTTTCTAATTGTTTTCTTTTTTTTTTAAGTTTTTATTTATTTATCTATTTATTTATTGAGAGAGAGAGAGAGCGAGCATGAACGGCAAGGAGGGGCAGAACGACAAGCAGACTTCTGGCTGAGCAGGGAGCCCAATGGATCATATCCTGAGTGAAAGTCAGATGCTTAACAACTGAGCCACTCAGCATCCCTTAACTTAAGAGCTTTATGACAGCAAATACTTTGAAGGCTGTAAAGTTTTGAAGCCACACTTCCAATGGATTGAGTTCCCATGCCTCAGCTGAGCTGTTACTTTATGCATTCCATCGCCTTTCATGATTTATAACATCAACCTTAAGGTTCTAGAGCAGTTGGGTTTTGTGGGTTTATTAGGAGTTTGCTGAGATTCTCACAGTGTCCTACTTTATATTGTCATAATTTTGGGGTTGGGGATCCCTGGGTGGCTCAGTGGTTTAGCGCCTGCCTTTGGCCCAGGGCGTGATCCTGGAGACCCGGGATCGAGTCCCATGTCGGGCTCCTGGCATGGAGACTGCTTCTCCCTCCTCCTGTGTCTCTGCTTCTCTCTCTCTTTCTCTATGTCTATCATAAATAAATAAATAAATAAATAAATAAATAAATAAATAAATAAATTTGAGAGTTGGTCACAGAATTTCAGAATTGAAAGGAAACTTTGAGGTCACTTAATTAAATCTCATTTTATAAATGAAGAAATAGAAGCCTTAATGGTAAAGTGACTTGTCTATTCCTCTGGCCAAGTGAAAATTCAGCGAAACAATCAATATAGATTTGGTAAGTCGGAGGACATTTATCCAATAGAATCCCTCTTAACACAAGCTGCCTTCATTGGGGAGACTGCCTTGACAAGTGTTCCGGGTGGAAGTTGAACCCTCCTTGATTACATTTTATTTATCTTTCGATCTCCTTTTACTCAATTTTAAAATCTGATTTCCTTTTTGACTCGTTATCTGAGATGTCATTTAGTGATAAAAAATAGATAAGCCAATCCTAATGAATTTATGTCTAAAGGGGGAATTTATTATAAGGTGATCAGAGGGCAGGAAATATAGATGTGCAGTAAGGAAGCAGATGCCCAGAGCTCGTAGGAATCATTTCCTCTGTCTTGTTCTTTTTTTCCCGTTCTCTCTCCTTACTTCCTTACCCGCACAGGTTTCTCTCTCTTTATTGCGTTGTATAGGTTTATCTAGGGTCTAGTAGTGGAATTGTGGGGTAAGTTATACAATATGCTTATTTTCAACTTTACCAGATAATGCCAGTTTGCTCTCTAGAATGATTTTACCCATTTATGTTCCTACAAGTGGTGTATTCCAGAGCCTCATCTATGCTTAGAGTGGTTATCTTTAAAATGTTGGCCAGCCTGGTATGCCTGGCTAGCTCAGTCAGAAGAGCATGTGACTCTTGATCTTGGGGTTGTGAGTTTGGGCCTCCTGTTGTGTGTAGAGATTATTTATGAAAAAAAAAATCTTAAATTTTTTTTGGCCAATCTGATACCATTTTTACCAATGGTGTCTCATGGTTATTTTAATTTGTATTCCTTTGACTACTAAGGATGAGCATATATTTATATCTTTTGTGAATTGTCTTTTCATGTACTCTGCCTATTTTTCAGTTGGGTTGCCTTTTCCTAATCAACTTGTAGAAGTTCTTCATATATATCTCAAATACTACTTCCTTATTGGCTGGATAGTGTTGCAAATATCTCCTAATGGGTGACTTTTTACCTTAGTATAATTTGCTGTGCAGAGTTATAAATTTTAATGTAGCCCAATCTCTTCCTTTCATGTTTGCGCCAAGTTTAAGACATAACAGTGGTTCAAGTCATAAAGACATTCTGTTATAATTTTCTTTTTTTTTTTTTATAATTTTCTTTACTATTTGGAATTTTGATCTGTAAGATTATTAATCCATCAGAAAATTATTTTTGTGGATGGTGATAGAGATTCCATATTTTTATATGGGAAAAATCATAGTCTCGTTAGCATTTTTGAAGATTCTGCTTTTATCACTGACATGTAACACCACGTCTGTCAATTTTCAGGGTTTTTTGTTTTTGTTTTTGTTTTTTTTTGTGGGTTTTTTTGGTGGGCCTGTTGTTTCTAAACTCTCTATCCGGTCCCGTTGACTTACTAGTTTATTTGGGCGCTACAACCACATAGTGTTGATAGAGTAATTAAGCCTTGGTATCTCCGTCAGCATCCCCCAGTCAGTACCTCCAGGAACACACCCGTAGTAGAACAAATTAGATTTATCATAGTCTTGGTTTAGGGAACTGTGTGGCATTTCAGTAAGACTGAAAAAACAAACTTACTGTAGGATGTGGGCTTTAGTTGAATGATCCTGGGGAGGGCCTTAGCAAGAGGGGAGTCACTCTGAATAGGATGTCTTCAGGAAGTGCGGACAATTCCATGATTGGACATCTCAGTCAATATCATCTATAGGGAGAGCAGGCTGGAGTGAGGGCAAATCGTACTTCGTAAAGAAGCAGCAGTCACTTGTTTTAGTGAGAGATGGACCTGCTTGGTATGTTGTGGGCTGCACAGGGACCTGTTTTGTTTGTACTGATGCAAAATTGTCAAGTGACTTTGTTCCAAGGCAGATTATTTCTCCGAGTGACCTTGTCTGACGTGGTGTTCTGTGAGACGGTGTATGGCCTACAGAAAGCACCAGGCCGGCTTCCGACAACACCGAGGCCAGCTGCAAGTATCAGACCAGTTCCTGGGTGGCTCATCTCAGAGAACAGTCCTGCTCTCCTCACCCCTACACACGTCTTCAAAATTCTTTTATTCTTGGTGCTTTACTGTTACACATGAATTTTAGCACCAACTTGTAAAATTTTACAAAAGTCCTCTTGGTTTTTGATTGGGATTGCGTTGAACTTACAAATTAATAATGGAAGGAACTGAGATGTTGACCTTAGTTCATCTTTTGATTCGTTAATATGGTCTCTCCACTTATTTAGATATTTTAAGATGTCCTTTAGTAATCTTAATGATTCTTCATATAGGTTTTGGATTTATTAGGTTTTAGACTTTTTTTAAGTTTTAGATTTGTTATTTGGATTCCAATTTTTTGTTGCTGATGGTATGCTTTTTAATTCTATTATATTTTATAATTGGTTTTTTGATAGATAGGAATGCTATATACCGTGTTTATATATTGATATTCTGTAGTGTTCCAAGTAGTTTTCTTATTTGTTCTAAATATTCTGACATATTCTTTGGGATTTTCCACATAGACAATTGTGTTATCTGAAAATAAGGATAGTTTTCTCTTCCTTTCAAATTCTTATACTTTAATATTTTATTACTTTGAATAGGTCTGTCAGTATGTCAGTGGTATAGGGGTGACGGCAGACATTCATATTCCTGACTTCAGTGACAATGCTTCTGAAGTTTCATAGAAATTAATTTTGTTTGGTAAATTTTAAAAATACATGCTCTTTCTTAGGTTGAAGAATTTTCCTTTTATTGTTGGCTTGATAAGCTTTTTTTTTTTTTGCAAACATAAATGAGTGTTGAATTTTGTAGAACTTTTTTTGCGTTCATAGATAATAATTCTATTTTTCTTCCTTCATCTATTAATAATCTGACTTAATGCACATCCTGGAGAAGTAGTCACCCTCCTACAGAACACTATGGATACATGCTAGTGGTTGAGAAATCAGTCTTGGTGGAGTGCTGAGGTGGAAGGTCAGGGCTGGAGTCCAAGCTTTCACCATGTCCTACATCCGTAGCCTCTGCACCACCAGGTCTGTGGCTGGCTGACCCTTCCCATAGCTCAAGGACCTAACATCTGATCCTTCTCTACCCTGGGCATGCAGTGGAGAACACACCTGCTCCTGCTCCTATTCCCACTACAAGTTACTCCCCAAACACTGTTCGTGCTACTTGGTCATTTGCCCTGTCTGCTTGACATAACAAATTTTTTGATAGATTTTCTAATTTTCTAATGGTGTTTTCCCTATTATGGAATAAACTCTACTTAGTTATGACATATATTGTAACACATTTTGGCTTTGATTTGTTAACATAGAAAACTAAAACTTTTATGTCTTTTATGTATTTCTAAGAGAGATTGGTTTGTAATTTTGTTTTCTTATCTTGTCGGTTGATTTTGGCTAAGTCCCCTCAAAAAGTACATTAAAGAATTTGCTTCCCCTCTACTTTCCTGGTCCTTTGAAACAGTTCGTAAGGAAGGATTATCTGTGGATGTCTGGTCAACTCTTTCATCAGTGGGAAATTTTTATTATTAACTCAATTTCTTTAATGATTTTTAAATGACCTCAGAACTGTGACTGGAGAAAGATGAGACATGAAAGATTCCAGTTGGGCTTAATTAATTAAAGGTTATTTATTTATTTGAGAGAGAGTGCACGAGTCGGAGGGGCAGAGGGAAAAAGAATCTCATCCAGACTCCGCAGAGTGTGGAGCCTGACATGGGGCTCGAAGGGGGCTCAGTCTCACAACCCTGAGATCATCACCTGAGCCCAAACCAAGAGTCAGATGCTTAACCGACTAAACCACTCTGGCACCCTTGGTTGGGCTTACTGTAAATCTAGGTAGGAAGGATAAAAAAAAGATCTAAGAATGGGACAAGAAAGAGCTAAGTTGTTTTTTAAAAATAGATTTTAAAAAATTATTTGTTTATGAGAGACACAGAGAGAGAGGCAGAGACATTGACAGAGGGTGAAGTGGGCTCCCCACGGGACTTGATGCCAGGACCTCGGGGTCACGCCCTGAGCCAAAGGCAGACGCTCAACCACTGACCCACCCAGGTGTCCCCAGCTAAGTTTTTGAATTTGTAATTTTAATTAATTACAGGCTAAATTTAAAAATCAAAGTAGCACTTGGGTAATCTTTTGTGTTGCTTCCCCTGAGTGCCTTGGGCCTGTAGTCCAGAACCAGGTTTTACAGTGTTGGTTTGGGTCTCCTGACCCGTGGGGATCAGAGAGAGTCAGACGGTTGGACAACTTTCTTGGTACTTCTTTTCCAAGCAATGACTCAGGGGTTCAGCCAGTGGTGTGTCTAATTCCTGTTTCCAAGGCCATAGACCTGTTCTCCTTCCCTGAATTTACGACTTTCTATCAGCTATAGACCCAGCAGTCATCAGCAGCAATTAAAACAAATTTAGCTTGTTTTCATGATTGGAAGAGCTTTGCTTCAAACCCTGCTTTGCAACAGTTTTAGTCCTTTTACCCGATAGAAGCCAAACTCTTAGCTGCCCCTGCCAGCTTCTGAACCCTGAGTCAAGCAACTTCTCAGCTTTGGTCTTTTTATGACATTGCATTTTGCTCCATTGGGACATTTAGCTTCCTTTTTGAGGCTGGCTTTATTGTTTAATTTTTTTCTTTTTCCATTTTCTCTGTCCTTCTTGTGGGATTACTTACTAGTATGAACTTAAGGCACCAGTTGTCCTGAAAGTACACACCCCCATTCATTCTTAAACTTATCACAGTTTGACTTCTATTCTTAACCCTCTGTTAAAACTACTTTTTATCATGACCACCGACCGAATTCACATTTATAAATCCACTGTATGTTTTCCTACTCTCTTTCTGATCTCCATTGAATTGGGCAGTGCATTCTTTGTTACTCAAAGTAACGATTGATGTGGTTTTTTGGAAAAATGCTTATCAGTACTTTTTTTCATGCCATAAGTTTATTTACAGACATATCGAGTATATTGAATTCAAGAGTTTGATCCACTTTTCAAAGAGATTGCACCTCTCTTGCAATGCTGCTTTTCACATCTGTTTAATGGATTAATGAAAACATCCTTATTTCTCAATGAGTTGTTGTTTTACTATAAAAAAAAAAGGTACAGCAAATCCAGATCCAAGTACATAGTCATCATAATTAGTAACTGCCACTTGTTTTCCACTGAAAATGGCACATTCTTCCCCAGGCCTCCTTGCAGTAGCTCCTATGGCCCACCAAGATTGTAAACCTCCAGATGTTCAGTCCCCACATAGTGCTATTGGAAGTTCTGCAAAAGGTGCAGAGACTGAAGATGAAAGAAATGGCCTCAATACTTCTTTTTTATCCAATATCTAGCATGGTAAAATAGCTGTATCCACTTATTCATCCCCTTATTCATTACTCAACAAATATTTTTGAGTACTAACTCTATGTCTAGCATTGTCCTAGGCTCTAGTGATACATCAGAGAAGAAAACAATCAAAACTGCCACCCTCAAGGAGCTTATGATCTTAGGTGACAAGAAGGCTTTGTTTCAGTGGGATCCTAAGTAAACTTACAGAAAGGGAAAGATTCCTACACTGGCTTTGAATCTCCCTTCCCTGGAAATCTGTGAAGAGCATCATCACTCTCATTTTTCCAGGTTGCCTATGATTCCTTTTGTTTGTGTATCTTAGCTTCTAACATTTGTTTCCAACACTTTGGCTCTAATAACCTATTTTGGCATACGTCCTCCAACTACGCTTTGTCATTGATCTCTTAATGAATTCTCAATTTTACCCTCTAATCTGCAAGCTCTGTGGTTGCTGTAAAAACCCACTACTTTCTTCCTCTAAAGTTTTCAACAGCTCCTTGGGTCCAGACCTAATTTCTGTTTAGCTCTTCTAAAAGGAGAATCTGGTAATATTCATGTGCCAAAGGGATCTGCCCCCAGTTTTAATCTATGAATACTTTTGCATGAAAACCCATTCCATTTGGATGAAAAAGCCTGAACCTATTCATGCAGAGCTACACAACACGCGGCTCTGGTTTTCTGTCCATTGTCCCTGTTTCCCCAGAGTACTCTCGTGCTGTCACCAAGGACAACTGCACACAGAGGCTGTCTGCTCTTCGGATGATTGAAACCATTAATAATTTACCAAACTCTGGCTGCTGCCTTTCATTAATTATCACTATGCTAATGATGTCCCTCAGGAAAAGGGAAAAGTAATTCCTCCTCCAATACAGGCTCAGTGGAGACAGACCATATTTCATAAATAAACCGGGGGTGGGCGTTTTGTCTTGGATGTTTTTGAACTCTTCTTTTGCAGAGATAGTGGAGGTAGAAGTAGGCATAATCAGATAAAATAAGGCAGGTAAAAATTCTGTTTGAATATTAGAATCAATGTGCTGCTAATGTGTCTCTGATTTAGCCGTTCTATTCTTTCAGCCAGGAGATGGGGTCACTTTTCCTGAGATGTGTTCTTAGTACAGGTGGAGACTTTCTTAAAATGTGACACCAAGAACTGGACATAACCCTCTCAAATGAAATTGTCTCCTATAGCCATGGATTACCTGTTCAGATCATGACTCTTGGTAACTACGAGGGCAGTTTTTTCTGATTTGATCTGTCTTGTTGACCCGAGGACTAAATGAGCCAAAATGTATGAACAGTACCTGAACCCAATAAGTATTCAATAAAGGTTAGGCAAGACAGAGAATAAAGAAAAGTCTGCATAATTTCCTAGGCTCTGTGTGTTTGTGACTTGTCTCTATAGGATTTGTTTCCAGACATTGTGGGAAATAACAAAGGAGCATCATTATTATAGCTGAGTGACTGGCAGATTGCTCCTGTCCCCTTAAGCAAAAAAGATCAAGTGTCTGGAAGTAGAGTCTCACATACAGTGCCCCCTATTAAAACAAAGAAGGCGTTTAACGCTAAATGCACCCAAAGTTTTACTAGCTTTTTGTTTGATCCAGTGTAGGCTTAGGATCCTGAATCTGTTCTGGAAGCCTGGCCACTTATCTTGTGTGGGGGAGAAGGGAGCCTGCGTTCAATCAACAAATTGTTCTGCGAGCTGTGTCCTGGGTGCTGAAAATTTCTTTCCTTTTTAAAAAGATTTTTGTTTCTAACTTTATTAGTATTTTTCACAAAAATGGAGTAAAGGAGAAAATGGGAAGAAAGTTACCACTTCTGATTATTGTTCAAGTCTTTGTTTTTTGTTTTTTGTTTTGTTTTGTTTTTTCCTTCCTGAACTTTCCCTATTCCAGCTGGAACGTCTGCTTTGGAATGCTTTGGAATGCTCCCTTTCTTAATATGGAAGATAGAGCCTTCTGTCTCTTAGGAGGTCTCCTCTTCCTCTCTGCTCTAGGAAGATCTCAGTGTAGGTAGCTTGAGGCCAATCCTGGGGACCTGAGGGGAAAGACTCCCCTTTAGCATGTGTTTTCTGCAGGTCTTTCTTTCCTTGTCTCTTCTCACCCCTGATGAGATCTTTAAGACTAAAAGAGCATATGGGCCTAACAGCAATGGAACAAGGAAGCCACTCAAAAGGTTTTTGATTCTGGCTGCTTAGGCCAATGTAGACCAGTTGAAGCAAGACCTTCTGAAATATGCCCAGTCTGTCCAACCAGGGTTCCTCAGAGGAGGTTGGGGTCAAAGCTCTATCTGGTAATCCTGCCTTAGCTTTATCCTGTATGTTTCTTTGTTTTACAGGAGACTAGGTGGAGGTCTCTCGGGCCTTGGCAGGCAGATGCTGGAGAATTTAAGGGTCTTATACACTTTTTTTCTATTGCTTTCCTTCTGAGTCACATTCTGGTGTATTCTGGAGACAGAGCTGAGTATGTTCTCAGGGGAGAAGTCCTCCACAGAGTAGGGCTTCTACACTGGAAGAGCCCCCTCACAGTGATACTTAAAACCTCACATGCAGCTGATGCTCTTGGGCAATGTCCACCACAGTGCTGGTCATATTTGGGTTTTGAGAGGAGAGGAAATAGTCTTTGGCTGAAAGCAGGTTTCTTAGTGATCTCATACTGTAAATGCAGATGCATTTTCTTGTGAGTTAAGTCTATAGTATAGATCCAAGCTCTTGCACTAGGAGAAAATGTGATATGTGGAATCTGGTCAGCGATCCCTTTTGGGGTTACAGCAGGCATATCCAGCACTGTTACCTGCAAAGGATGCATACTTCTCTGGGGTAAGGCAAATGGTACAGAGTTTTGATGATACAACACTGGTATTCATTTCTGGTACGACAGAGTCTTCTGAAACAAGACTGGGCTTCTAGGTTTGGTGTTAAGCATTTGATGCTGATTTTTATTTTTTCCCCCTTGTTCTGCTCTTAGTGATCTTATTTCTGGTCTATCACTCTAGATAAAATGGTTCTTGCTGTAAAAGAAAAATGGGTAGTACAGGCAATATTTGTATTCTTAGAATTAAGAAGAGGTGATATATTGGAAAGGCTGAGAACACAAAATCTGGACACTGATGGCCTAGGATTGAATCCTAGCTGCATTTCTATTTAGATGGATAATCTTGGCCAAGCTGGTTAACTCCTGTGAACTTCATTTTTATCATTTTTGAATAGAACATAATCACAGTGTCCAGGATCATTGGGAAACTAAAATGTTAGTGTGTGTTAAGTACTTAAAACAGTGCCTAAGTGTTCTGTTTTATTTTTTTACATGATAATTTACTGTTTTTTTCATTAGCTTCCTAAGGACAAGAACAACGTCTACTTTGCTCATCACTGGATGCCCAGAGATAGGCACAAAGTCCAGAGCATAAAGAGAAATGCCATTGGTTTGCTATAAGGGAGGATACTTTAAAACGGTTCTTCAAAGTCAGAGAAATAAGGTAGTTGAGGAACTGTAGCATTTTGGAGTCCAGCACGTGGCCAAGGATATGTTGTGCTTCTCTGTTCCTTGGGGACAGGCTTAGCATGTACCAACAGCTAGACCAAGACCTTTTTGTTGGGTCTATCAGTACATGCTAAGAACAGGAAATGGGATTGTGGGAAATGCTTGTTATAAGGGACCGTGTACACGACTCACAAGAAAGTGCGGATAATGTATGTAGGTAGAGTTTAATGATCAATTCAATCCATTTTGTTACCTTTTCCAGCTTCTAGAGACTACTCACTTTCTTTGGCTTATAGCTCCTTTCCTCCATCTGTAAGGCCAATATCATGCTGCCATCCTTTTGTTTCCTCTTCCAATTTGGTCTTCCACTTAAAAAAAAAGATTTATTTATTAGAGAGAGAGAAAGAGAGCACGGTGAGGGGCAAAGGGTAAGGGAGAAAGAATCCCAAATAGAATCCCAAGAGAATCTCCACACTGAATGCAGGGCCTGACCTGGGGCTTGATATCACAACCCTGAGATCACGATGTGAGCCGAAACCAAGAATTGGTTGTTTAACTGATTGCATCACCCAGGAGCTCCTTGTCTTCCACTTTTAAGGGCCCTTGTGATAACATTGAACCCATTGGGTGTTGTTTCTCTGCCTAGGCTATCCTCTGTCCTCAGCTTCTGGACTGTGGTGTGGCTCTGTCCCTCCTGGCAGCTGGCTCAAGCTGTCAGCTTCCATGGTCACTCTAGGCCTGGTCAGACCCCAGTTTGGGTTGCCTAGTCCTGCCTCTACAAATACACCCAACTTTTGCTGCCATTGTGGATTTAAGATCTTGGGCTTTCCAATAAGGTAAAACTTAAAATGAAACTGAATAGAATTTTTTGCCTATTTAGGACAGAAGTTGGGGCTTTTAAACATTCTAAGTTATCCTTGAGGTATGAGGAAGGTGGAAAGAGAAAAAAGAAGACAGAAATAGAAAGCACCCAAGAGGCCTTCACAGTGGGTTTGGTAAAGGAAGTGAAGAATTTGTTTTTTTTTTTTTTTTTTTTTTTTTTAGAATAAAATTAAACAAGCTCATTGGTGATGATTCAGGACACTTTTGGTTAAAAGCAATATTTTTGGACTAATATGGTCTCAGAATCCCAGCATGATGTCAAGAGAAATCAATAGCACCTATTTTCTTCTTTTTTTTAATAGCACCTATTTTCTATTGTATTTGGCAAGTATGATGATTGATAATCTCAGCATGAAAGATGAAATATGTCTGACATGGAGAGCGAGGGAACTAGTCACTGAGACTTTGTCTAGCACTCGATAGCATGCATGGCAGATGCTCTCTGGGCTCTTTGGAAGGTGAGTCCAATGGCAGGAGTCCCAAGGCCTGAGGAGACTGAGGGCTTTTTTGATTCAGACCACTGCTGATGTCATCCAGGTTTCTGCTTGTTTTGATTAGACTGAGAATAGCCAAGCTCTGCTCATTGAGACAGATAGTGATTTTGGCCAGGAAGTTCTGTCATCAGCAGTAATTACAATTGCTTTCTCAAATTTATTAGATCAGGAAATCTAATACACTTTCCATGAGTCCTCTCCCCACTTTTTGTTGATACGTAGACAAATCTCACCAAGTTACTTCTGAGAAAATGAGTCCTACAATGGAACTTAGTTATGAAATGCCAACTTTTGCTTTCCTCTTTGCTGATATTGATGGAAAACCGCCTTCTGCGCTACGCGGATTTGTGCAATTTATCCAAGCTACTGAAGTAAGCACTTTACCTCCTTTTGTACATTTGTAAAATGAGAAAACCAATTGAACCTAGGTCTTAAATTTTTGTAAGGCTCAGCCAAAGTTTATTTAATATTTAGAACATGAGAGCACATGGCAGGTGCTTAATCCACGTCAGCTATCATTGCTACTATTATTAATAAGAGCATGTAAAGGCATCTGAGATATTTATTATAGCAAACAGAAATGGGTCCTTCTTCAGGTTTGTACTGCTAGTGCAGAAGTGAACGGAGGGTTTGGAGAGTAACTGAGTACAGCAAGTTGAATCCCATATGTGTTGAAGATACAAAGAAACTTGTTTAATTATAAATCATTGCATGTTCATTGTAGAGAACATACAATTATACAAACGGAAAAAACATATCCAAACTCTACAACCCAGAAATAGCCATTATTAACATTGTGACATTTTTTTTCTCCCAGACTTTTCTTCCCTTGCATCTATAAATACATGTATTTTTGTAAACATTTTTGGGATTATGTGCTATACAGTGTTATTTAAATTATCTTTTTTTTTTTATAATGTTTTAACATATATGGGGCAGCTCAGGTGGCTCAGCGGTTTAGCACTGCCTTCAGCCCGGGGCCTGAAGACCTGGAGACCAGGGATGGAGTCCCACATCTCCCTGCATGGAGCCTGCTTCTCCCTCTGCCTGTGTCTCTGCGTCTCTCTCTCTGTGTCTGTCATGAATGAATAAATAAAATCTTTAAAAAAAATAAGACATGTATTTAATTAATAAGACATAATAATATGAACACTTGTGAATATCTTCTTATGCCTCCTCTCTAGCCCCTGAAGTAACCACTATCCCAAATTTAGTTTTTCATTTCCTTGCTTTTAAATAAGAATGGTTCTATTAATTATGTCCTAATAATATATTGTTTGTTCTGAGTTTTATAAAAATAGCGTTTCACATGTCTGTGGGGTTCTTAAAATTGCTTTATTAAAAAGATCAACACTCTATTTCTATAGATGGATATAGTTTGATCCCTATTGTTTCATTTGACAATAACACATCATTTTCAGTTTTGTATAGTATTCTATATGGGCTTATACCATACTTTACAGAAATCCATTTTTCCATTGATGGATACCTAGGTTGTTTCTAAATTTTTTTTTAAGATCTTATTTATTTATTCACGACACACACACACACACACACACACACACAGAGGCAGAGACACAGGCAGAGAGAGAAGCAGGCTCCATGCAAGGAGCCCAGTGTGGGACTTGATCCCTCAACTCCAGGATCACGCCCTGAGCTGAAGGTAGATGGTCAACCGCTGAGCCACCCAGGCATCCCATTTGTTTCTAGTTTTTGCTAAGACAGAGTTGCAGGGGACTTTCTGGTGTACATCACACAGGGTGGTGTCAGTTATTCCCCGGGAAATGGTTGGAAATGCAAATTCTTGAACCTCATCCCAGACCTGCTGAATCAGAGACTCTGGAATGGGCCCCAGAAGTCTGTATTTTAACCAGCCCTCCAAGCATTCTGTTGCTTGCAGTTTGAGAACCACTACTCAGGGGAATTTATTTAGGAGTAGGCTTACTGAGTCAAGGGGTCTATGAATGTTCTATTTTGTAAGACTATGATTATTCAATACTATAGCCACATGTAGCCACTGAGCACTTGAAATGCAGCTAGCATGAATGAGGAACTAAAATATTTAATGTAAACATTGAAAATCAATGGAATTATTGGATGGCTTTTAAATACGATTGGAACAATTTTGGTCTGTGAATCTCCCTTTTCAACTATTAACTTTATGAAATATAAATAGAGATCAAATATTTCCAAGTTCAGCTTCTGGATTGAAATGAGCTGTGTGTACAATACCTAATGAATTTTGAAGACTTACAGTAGAGGAGGAAAAATACTTCTACCTCCTAAAGTGTATGATTTGAGACCTGTGAATTAAATTCACAAGACAGATTAACAAGAGGAAACACATAAAAGTTTTCTGATGTTAATATTTTTACATGCATGGGAAAGAAGCAAAACCCCAAAGTGATGGTTAGACCCAGGGGCTTGTATAGCTTTGTAACAAAGGGTGAAAAATTATGGTGAAATGATCAGATAAAGGCAAAAGGAGTTCGGGCTACGAGGGGTGGTAAATTGTGGAAAGATGACTAGAAAATACATCCTAGAGAAGGGTTGTTGAGTCATATTTGTTATGCATCTTAAGATGTCTCCTGAGATAAGAATGGCTCTCCTTTTTGTGGTGCAGGAAGTGGGAAGGTAGGCTCCCATACAAACAGAACTTTATGTAACCTTTACACAGGGAAATTTATGCCCTACTTTTAAGCAGAAATGGGGAGAGAAGAGAACTTTCTTTTAGTCTACTGTTTCTGACTTCTCTTCAGCTCAAAAATAATTCTTTGCCCAAGTGGCATGTTTTAGAGTGGTATATATATTCTTTTAAAGTAATCTCTACACCCAAGATGGGCTCGAACTCATAACCCCAAGGTCATGAGTTGCTTGCTTCACCAGCTGAGCCAGCCAGGTACTCCTAGAGTGGTATATTCTGATCTCCTTCATAATGAAAAAAGAATATAAGATGTCTTGTTAATAATTCTTTCTATAGTGATTCCATGTTGAAATGATAATATTTTGGATATAGTGAGTAAAATACAATATATTATTAAAATTAGTTTTATTTGTTTCTTTTTACCTCCTCCCCCCTTTTTCTTTTAAAGTAGGCTGTAAACCCAACCTGGGGCTTGAACTCATAACCTTGAGATCAAGAGTTACATGCTCTACCAACTAAGCCAGCCAGGCATCCTTGTTTCTTCTTTTCCTTTCCTTTCCTTTCCTTTCCTTTCCTTTCCTTTCCTTTCCTTTCCTTTCCTTTCCTTTCCTTTCCTTTTATTTGTTTTTATTTTTTATTTTTGGCAATAGACTATAAGTACTTTTTTTTTTGGCAATGGACTATCATTAGTTACTTTTTCTTTTTACCTTTTAAACATGACTCCCAGAAAATTTAAATACTGATGTATAAGATAACGACAGAATGTTTTTCAAAATCTTTACATCAATCTACTCTTCCACTTCTAGTGTATGAGAGTTCTCATGGATTTATACTCCTCTCCTCACACTGGGAGTTGCTAAACTTCATACTTTTTGCTAATCCAAAAGGTGTAAAATGATCATTGTGGTTTTAATCTGCATTTCTTTAGTTATTAGCTAGAATGTTTTTCATATGTCCATTCATATGTGTGTTTGTATTTTCTCTTTTGTGAAATACCTATTGTGCTATTTGTCCATTTTTAAAAATTAGATTCTTGTCTTTTATAGAAGAAATTAAAAAACATATTCCGAATACAATCTTTGCCTGAAAACATGTGTTCAAAATATGCTCTTCAAGTTTGTGGCCCATCTTTTCACCTTTTAATGTTTCTTTTTTTTTTTTAATAATTTTTTTTAATTTTTATTTATTTATGATAGGCACACAGTGAGAGAGAGAGAGACAGAGACACAGGCAGAGGGAGAAGCAGGCTCCATGCACCGGGAGCCCGACGTGGGATTCGATCCCGGGTCTCCAGGATCGCGCCCTGGGCCAAAGGCAGGCGCTAAACCACTGCGCCACCCAGGGATCCCTTAATGTTTCTTTTAATGAAAAGAAACTCTTGATTTTAATGTAGCCAGGTCTCTTTTCTTTGTTACTACTTTTTATGTCTTGTTTGAAAAAGTTTTTATATCTCAAGGTTGGGAAGATATGTTCCTGACTTTTTTCTAAAAGTTTTAAAGTTCGACCTTTCTTTTTTTTTTTAAAGACTCTTATCTATGCATGAGAGAGAGAGAGAGAGAGAGAGAGAGAGGCAGAGACACAGGCAGAGGGAGAAGCAGGCTCCATGCAGGGAGCCCGACATGGGACTCGATCCCGCGTCTCCAGGATCAGGCCCTGGGCTGAAGGTGACGCTAAACTGCTGAGCCACAGGGCTGCCCCCAAGTTTGACCTTTCAGATGCAAGTCCTTAATCTGTGAAATTGGTGGATTCCAGAGGTAGAAATCCTGTTTCACCCCCACCCGCACATGCTCTGCCATGACTAAGCAACTGTTTTACTCTAATTTAGACAAAAGGAATCTATTTCTCATGACCTACAATGCCATCTTTGTAATATACTAAAGATTCCACATATTCACAGATCTGTCTCTAGGGTCTCTGTTTCATTTTATTGGTTATGTTTCTGTGCTGATGCCAAACTGATCTTTTTTTATTTTTTTTTTAAAGATTGATTGATTTGACACACAGAGCGAGAAAATGAGCACAAGCAGAGGAAGAGGGAGAGAGATAAGCAGACTCCCTGCTGAACAGGGAGCCTGACGTGGAGCTGGATCCCAGAACCCTGGGATCATGACCTGAGCTGAAGGCAGATGACTGACTGACCACCCAGGGGCCCCTAAACTGGTCTTAGTAGCTAATGTTTTTTAGTAAACCCTTGGTATCTACTGGGTCAGTTCTCCCCAACCTTATTGTCTTCAGGAGTGTCTTGGTTATTCTTAAATCTTTGTTTTTTCTATGTAAATTTTAGCACTGGTGGGGCCCTTAGGTGGCTCAGTCAATTGAGCATCTAACTCTTGATTTCTGCTTAGATCATCATCTCCGGGTCATGAGATTGAATTCCGGCCAGGGCTCTATGCTGAGTGTGGAGCCTACTTAAGATTCCCTCTCTCCTTTTCCTTCTGTTCCCCGCCCCCCCCCGCCCCGGCTTGTGCACGTGCACATATGCCATGTGTGTTTGCGCTCTCTCAATAAATAAATGAATACATACATAGGTTGTAAATACATATGGACTTTTGTCAAATGCTTTTCCTGAACCTACTGAAATGGTTTCTCTTTAATTCAATCTGTTAATATAATTAATTAGAAGTAGCAGAAAGAGAAATGAAGGAAACAATCTCATTTACAATTTTACCAAAAAATAATAAAAATACCTAGGAATAAACTTAACCAAGGAGATGAAAGTCCTATACACCAAAAACACTGATGTAAGAAATTGAAGATGTCACCAAACAAATGAAAAGATATCGCATGCTCACGGATTGGAAGAAAAGAATATTGTTACAGCATCCATACTACCCAAAACAATCTATAGATTTAATGTGATTCTTATAAAAATACCAATAGCATTTTTCACAGAACTAGAACAAATAATCCTAAGATTTGTATGGAACTACCAAAGGCCCCAAATAGCCATGCACTCTAGAAAAAGAAGAACTGAACTGAAGGTATCACAGTCCCATATTTCAAGAACCTTACAAAGGTATAGCTCTACAAAGATATAGTAACCAAAAGCAGTATGATACTGGCACAAAAATAGCCACGGAGATCAATGGGACCTATTAGAGTCCAGAAATAAGCCCATGAGTAGGTGGTCAGTTAATCCAGGACAAAGAAGGCAAGAGCATATAATGGGAAAAAGACAGTCTCTTCAACAAATGGTTTTGGGAAGACCAAATGGGACCTTTCTTACACTATACACAAAAATGAACTCAAAATGGGTTAAAGACCAAACTGTGGGATCTGAAACCATAAAATTCCTAAAAGAAAACAGACATATGCCATACAAACATTTTTCTAAATCTACCTCCTTTGGCAAAGGAAATAAAAGCAAAATTAAACTACTGAGACTACATCAAAGTAAAAAGCTTTTACATGGGAAAAGGAAACCATCAACAAACTAAAAAACAATTTAATGAGAGAAGATATTTGCAAATCGTACATCTGACATGGAATTGATACTGAAAATATGTAAGGGACTTGCACAAGTCAACACCAAACAACCAAATAATTCAATAGAAAAAAATAGACTGGATAGACATTTTCCCAAAGAAGACGTACAGGCGGCCAACAGACACATTAAGAGATGTCTCACGTTATTTATCGTAAGGGAAATGCAAATCAAAACTGCAATGTGATATCACCTCACACCTATCAGAATGACTAAAATCCACAAGAAACAAGTGTCGGTGAGGATGTGGAGAAAAACCCTTGTGCACCGTTGTTGGTGGGAATGCAACCTGGTTCAGCCGCTCCAGAAAACAGTGTGGACGTTCCTCAAAAAACTGAAAACAGAAATGCCATGTATAATTCCAGGGTACCGCATGGAATTACCAGTGATTCCCCTGCTGGGTGTTTACCCAAAGGAAAGGAAAACACTAATCTAAAAAGATACATACACCCCTAAGTTTGTCTCAGCATTATTTATAATAGCCGAGATACAGAAGCAGCCCACCTGTCCATCCGCAGATGAATAGGCTTGGGATATTACTCAGCCATAAAAAGAATGAAATCTTACCATTTACATCAACGTGAATGGAGCTAGAGAGTATCACACTGGGTGAAATCAGTCATGGAGTTGAGTCATGGAATTTAAGAAAGAAAAAGACACCCCCCTCCAGCTTCTTAACTACAGAGAACAAACTGGGGAGGGGAGTGGGGCGTGGGTGAAATGGGTGAGGGGGATTACAAATACGCTCATCAGGACGAGCACTGAGTAATTGTATATAATTGTTGGATGATTTTTATTGAATGCCTCAGACTAATATCGTATGTTCATTATCCTGGAATTTTAAAAAATCTCATAAAAGATGAATCATAGTTTTAGATCTTCTTAGCATGAATACACCCTTGCGTCCCCCGCACATGTCCAGCTTAGGTTTAATGTTTTATTTCTTTAATTCTAGATTTCACTTGCTAACATTTTGTTTGGCATGTTTGTACAAATGTTCATGAAGATGATCGGCTTATAATTTTTCTTTCTTGTACCAGTCTTACCTGGTTTTCATATTATAACTGGGCCTGCCAATTGAAATGGAGGAGTGTTCGCTCTCTCTCTCTACGATCTAGAAGAGCTTGCGATATAATAATGACCTGTTTCCTGGAGATTTGATAGGACTTTCTCATAAGTGACCTGGCTTGGGGACTTCTCTGTGGGAAGACGTTTAATTGCTGATTTAAAAGCTTTAACATTTATGGAAATACTCAGGGTTTAAATTTCTTGTCGATTCAAGGGTAGTAATTTTCTTTTTTATGTGATGTCTGCTTCCTTTAAAATCCAAAACATATTACCATGCAGCTTTTCACTGTGTTCTCTCTGCCACATGTGCAGTTATGTTCACTTTCTTGTTACTAATGCTGAACTTCAATTTTGTTTTAGATCAGTTTCTCCAGGGGTTTGTTACTAATCCTTTCAAATAATTCATTTTTAGCTTTGCTTATGCGGTCTCTTCTTCTCCATTTTTTAATATTTATTTTTTATTAAAGATTTATTTATTTGGGATGCCTGGGTGGCTCAGTGGTTGAGCGTCTGCCTTCGGCTCAGGGCACGGTCCTGGGGTCCCGGGATCAACTCCCGCATGGGGCTCCCCACATGGAGCCTGCTTCTCCCTCTGCCTGTGTCTCTACCTCTCTCTCTCATAAATAAATAAATAAAATCTTTTTTAAAAAAAGAGATTTATTTATTTATTTGAAAGAGAAAGAGAGAAAAGGAGAGAAAATCCCAAGCAGACTCCTTACTGAGCACAGAGCCCGACATGGGGCTCCCACAGCCCTGAGATCCTGACCTGAGCTGAAACCAAGAGTCAGACACTTAGACTGAGCCACCCAAGTGCCTGTGTCCTTTTCTGATTTTCTCTTTACTTCCATGTTTTATTGACTCTGAGATATATAGTTTTTCTTATTTCAACATAAGTGACACATGGGTGTGGCTTCTAGTTGTTGTGGGACAGGGAGCCGTTACACCACACTTGTCATTCCTCTGCATGTGCATCAGGACTTGGAGGCCTGCACAGTGTCCCCAAGGCAATGCTGGCCCCTCTCTTAACAAATGGCTGTGTTGCTCGTATTCTTGATCTCACGGAAAACAATACCACGTGGGAACATCACAGAGGTTGACGACCGGGAGTTGAGTGACATATGGGAAAATAATTGAATGACACGTGACTAAGTTAGTCTAAGGGTAATTTTCCTCTTCCTAACTGGTGTACAAAACAGCAATGCGTACATCGTAGCATCCTAAACCAAGGGAAATATATTATGTCCTTTGCTCTATTTGGGTTCATTTTGCTATTTTCTATTTTTTTACGTTAAATGCTTAGCTTATAGATTGTTAGCCTTTTTTTCTTTTAATCTTCTAATAGAAACATTGAAGGTCATTGTTAAATGAGAAGCTGGGAGGCCTACACAGACACACACAGACACATACACACACACACACACACACACACACACACACACACACGGTGACAGGAGCCGCCTGTCTGCCCAGTGAGACAAAAACCCGACTTACTGTTCACAACAAAAGCCGTACCTGGGATACCTTCACGGAGCAGGTGACCCGCTCCCGGGGCCCCACAGCGTGCGATGGGGTGCGTGTCCCCAGCACCCCCGAGGGCTGGGAGGAGAAAGCATGGCAAGGAGGCCTGAAGCCCGTGACTCCCCCATCCTCTCTGACTTTGAGAGTTCCCCTTCCCCCGTCCTCAAGCCAGCGGGAGAGGGTGCCGCTGTTGGGTGCAGGCCAGGTGCTGGGAGAGAGCAGAGAGACGGGAAACTCACTACCATCTGGTTCTTAACGTCCTGACCTCCCCCAGGAGCTCCCGTGAGCCCCCCGCTACCTTTTAGGTTCTCAGACTCTCTGTGCCCACGCTCTCACGTGGCTCAGACTTGCCCCGGCGGGAGCGACACTCCAGATATGTTACTCTCTCTTGTCTGGAGCCTGGACCCCACTCATCCCCAAACAGTTTTGCTGGGAGTCCAGCTCTAAGCTGGTTGTCACTTGTCTCTGTCCTTTACGCACTGTCACGATTGAGGAGTTGGCTCTCAGACCATGAAAGTGATGTATCAGTTCTCTGGCTTCTATCTATCTATTTATCTATCTATCTATCCATCTATCTATCATCACCATAATGTATTTCAGTGTGGATTTCTTTTTTCTTTGTCCTTTTTGGGATATGCTATGTTGTCTGGAGTTGTGGATTCCTGATTATTACTAGTTTGGGAAAGTTTTCAGTCATTACCTCTTCAAATACCTCTTTTCAGTCTATTCTTTTTTTTTTTTTGAAGATTTATTTATTAGAGAGACACATACACAGGGAGGGGGAGAGGGAGAAGCAGACTGTGTTAAGTGTGGAGCCTGGTGCGGGGTCTGATCTCATGACCCTGGGGTCACAGCTTGAGCTGACAACAAGGCTTGGACACAACCGATGGAGCCACGCAGGAGCCCCTGGATCTTCTCTACTCTTTTTCTTCAGACTCCTGTTAGACATAGGTGAGTATATTGATCATGTTTTGCCTTGTTTTGTTTTCTAATTTCCTGATGCTTTGACATCGTGGGGCTGACACTGACTCTAGAGAGGGCTCAGTTGATTCCCAGAGATAGTAAGTGACTCACCTGCAGCTTACCGTTCATGAGCAAACCAGCCAATCCAGAGCCCACACCCTTCTGCGCCTTATACTCAGGACCAAACCCCACCCTGCCTTCATCACCCCAGGATTAGGTCCCAGATGAGAGTCAGCACCTACCTACCTACCTCCAGAGCCCAATGGCATCATTCAAAGTGGCCAGTGCTACACCTGCTTACCTTGCCTTGTGCGTTTCTTTCCATGTAACTAAAGGGGAGGCTCTAACCCGTGTTTTCCCCTCGCTCCCTCTGCTTCCAGACCACCCCTGGTCCTGAGCGGTGTGCTGAGCCTCCAGTTTCTAGGGACCTATGAGATCAACAACTTCCTCCTTCGTGACGTGCATTTCTGAGCCTGCATTCGTACCATACCTGATTAAAACAGGTCCCAGGCGTATTTTAGAACCCCTGGATCTTCCTAATCTATCCTGTGCAGCTCTCCTCGTCTCATTCATATTTTCATACACTCCCCTCTCTGTGCTGCGGTCTGGACAAATTCTTCACGTCTGCTTTCCAGTTTACCAATTCCCTTTTTATTTTTACTAGTTCTTTTTCAACTGCCTGCTAGTGTTAATAGTGTCTCGTTCCTTGTTTCTAGTTTGAGTTCCTTCATGCATTCTTATGTTTATTTACATATTTTCTGTGTGTGTATTCTTATTTTGACAGTGCCAGTACTTGTAGGCTTTACAGATCTAAATCTATTACTTGTTTCTATTGGCTCTCACACATGGTTGCTTAATTTCTCGAGTGCTTGGCTAACTTTAATTGCGAGCTTATTGCTTGACCTTAATTTGCTGCCCTAAATTGAAGATGCTGGGGGCCAAGGGCTGCCACTGAAATGGGACTCCTTTAACCTTCCTGTGTAGTGAAGAATTAACCTAAAGAGACAGCTGGCCTTTTCTATCAGCTACTGGCGGTGACCTCTGGGCCTTTGTAATGTCCTGCTGGATAGGAGTGTGTGTGTTTGCCTCGGGCTTCGGCCAGCAGGTGGTCTAACAGTGTGATGTATAATGGGAGCTTTGGGCCACATGGTATCAGTGTTGCCTCTTGAAGGGACGGAGACTAAAAATATCAGCCTGACCTCTGAGACGCAATGGAGACTAAAGGTAGCCACGTGGGCTATCTGTGCTTGAGACCAAAGAAAAACTCCAGATGCTAAAATCTTAGATGGACTTTCCTGGATGGCAATACTCAGTAGGTAATGCTGCACATTAATGCCAGGAACTAGTGCATCCATGACTCCGATGGGGAGCACACCATGGAAGCTCCACAACTGGTACTTTTCCTGGGCTCTGCCCTGTGGGCTTTTTCCCTTGGCTTATTATAACCGGAATCCTTTTCCTGTAATAAAACATAACTGAATATAACAGTTTTCAGTAAGTTCTCTCAGTCTTTCTGGGGAATTTTTGAAATCCAGGTTAGTTTTGGAAACCCTGAGTCCTTGCCATTGGAATCAGAAGTGAGGGTAGTCTTCTGTTGGCACTGTGATGTCAGACAGTCCCACTGTCCTCTGACCTCACAGTTGGCTTAAACATCACAGATGGCATAACTTTGCACTTCCCCAAGTATCTGTGCTCAATAGACAGCAGTTTCAGGCGCCATTGCCCCACCTCAATCTTGGCCCAGGGCTCAGTATCTTTGTGGCCATCTGCTGTAGGTAGCACCCTCCTCTTCTGAGTTAATATGTCAGTTAGTATGACCTGGACTTCTATCTTGCTACCCCACTATATGGTCATAGAGCTACTTGACCTCTGGCCTTGGCATCTGCATCAAGGAGAATTACGTAACCAGATTTGCCATTTTGGACAATTGCTATACCTGCAATATGAAGAGGGATTTGGAGGACGTAATATCTGTGCCTGTCAGTCAACCACCAAGTAATTCAAGCAAAAGATAATTGAGATCTGAGCTATGCTAAGCTGTGACCACTCTTCACGGCCTGCACGGCCACTCTTCACGATTCCCAAGTTTGCACTCAGATCTTGTGTTTGCGTTTGCTTGTGTGTGTGTGTGTGTGTGTGTGTGTGTGTGTGTGTGTGTGTATACTTGGAGACCTTCTATATTTCTTTGTATAACAGCATAAGAAAGTCATTCATTCATCTGAGGTCTAGTTGTTCTCCGAAGGGAATATCCTCAGAATGTTAATCTACCAAGTGGGTGTAGGTAGAAGTCTTCATTCTTTTTTTCAACAAATATTTTATGTATTTATTCATGAGACACAGAGAGAGAGAAGCAGAGGGAGAAGCAGGCTCCGTGTGGGGATCCTGATGTGGGACTTGATCCCAGGACCTCAGGATCACACCCTGGGCCTAAGGCAGATATTCCACCATTGAGCCACCCAGGCGTCCAGGAGAAGTCTTAATTCTTTATTTAGTTTTATATTCCATGTTGTCACTTAATATGTCATTAGTATTTTCCTCTGTTGAACTAATTCTGGCAAAAGCTAGTTACAACCTGAGTTAGCCTTGTCACAGCTTAGCATAGCTCAGATCTCAATTATCTTTTGCTTGAATTACTTGGTGGTTGACTGACAGGCACAGATATTACGTCCTCCAAATCCCTCTTCATGTTGCAGGTATAGCAATTGTCCAAAATGGCAAATCTGGTCATGTAATTCTCCTTGATGCAGATGCCAAGGCCAGAGGTCAAGTAGCTCTATGACCATATGGTGGGGTAGCAAGATAGAAGTCCAGGTCATATTAACTGACATATTAACTCAGAAGTATTTACTTTTGGACTTTTACTTAAGAGAGAAATAAAATTCTCTTTTCTCCCAAGTTTCTATTGCTTTCTCAAGTTTGAGATACTTCACTGCTAAGTACAGCCTGTCATCTCTCATCTTTCACACACACTGTTGCATGTGCCTGAAATAGTCTTTCCTGGTCAATTCCCCACTTATCCTCAACTTGGAAAAAAACACAACTGGTCACCTTCCAATTTTATGTTAAATATTTTTTTCACCCATTCTACCTTCTTCCTTCCCTTTTACCACATCCTTTCAGTCCTGGTGGGCTTTGCCTGCCTGTCTCCTTGGAGGACACACGTGTGACTTGTGGTGCACCTTTAGGCTACTCACCCTCTAAGTACCAGAATAAATTTCTTAGCTAGAGTTTCCCCCATAACCGGAAGCCAAGTGCCTGATCTAGTGTGTAGGCAGCTCTATCCCCGGGGCCTGGCCTTGCCTTTGGGACTTCTCCACTCAGTTTCAATGTCCCCTCCCAACCCCAGGTGCATCCTGAAATGATGGCTAAGTTAATAGCTTGTCTTCCGCTCCAGCTAGGGAGGAGGGCTCTCCTTGGATGGTTGAGTGTGCTGCGCCATGCCTCGCGCATAGGAGAAGCGTAGTAAATAAGCAGTAGTTCCCTGGAATGGCTGCATACACGTGGGGATGTTTGTCTAGGCTTGTTGATACAAACAGTAATGATGTAAGTTGTAGGGGAAGGGACACTGTTCCCTCTTTACCCCACTCAAGAGCCCTGAACTCTGCCCACCTCCTCAAGGGCTGAAGACTTGCTAATCTGATGATGAACAGAATCCCAGTTCCCGGTGGGTAGGGCAGTGTGCCTTGAAAGACGCCATCTTTGGGTCCCCCACCTGTCTTGTTCTTGGTCACTCACCTTATTCTGTGGAATTGGTAAACTTTCTCTTTCCTGTTGAATCTAAGCAGTTGGATGTTGATCCCTGGGGGGCTCTGAGTGTCGTTCATCTCTTTATCCCTCTCCAGAAGCGGCTCTGAGTTTATTACTCCCTAGATTCAAATTAGGGAGGGGGGAGGGAGTAGTGAGTCCTGTTAAGGTCTCAAGCGGAATTTACCTGTTCTGACGGCATTTTTCACAGAGCTCTTTACAGAATGTCAGGCATTTGAGAACTACTCATTAATTGGTTTTTAACTTTCATCCTGCTATTGCATATTGTGTTTACCTTCCTAGAATCTTGCTGCTAGGGGGGCAGGTGCGATTGTAGGGCAGGATTTGCCGTTCCAGGGTTTCTGACCATACGACTATGAATGTAGTGAAAACAGCATCACCCTTCCTCCAGGAAGTCACTGTGGAGTAAGAACTCATCATGCCGTTCGGGGTCCCAGCCCTGAGTGGCTGCACCTGCTACCCTTGAAGAAGGAACTGGGAAAGAAAAGAGGAGCGAGCTGGTGAGCCGTCGGGGGTGAGGTTCTCGTACTCAGGACGTCCTCTATTCCTGGAGGCTTGACGCAGGTTCCATAGTGATGTCCAAGAATATTGCTTTGTGAACCCGGACAGGCCCAATTTCACCCAAGCGAGAGAACTCCTTTTAAGTGACTCAAGCACAAGGACTATGTAGAGATGCAAGTTAAAAGACTGGCCTGGAGCTCAAGTTTTCCCACCCTTTGTGCAGACAAAAGTCTTTGTGTACCACTCACTCCACTCACTTCTCTTGGCCTTAAGCCTCCCTCTAGCCCCCTGAACCGAAGCCAAACTCCCCACAAAACCTTAGTCCTGTGAGTGGGGTGAATCTCTGAATCTCACTGCGTTTGATGAGCCAGGAATGAGGCAACGATGCCTGGCTTTTATTAAGTTTCCTAAGTAAATGAGCATCCGAGGAAACAGAAGCACACGCAGTGTATTGTTAAGAGCAGTGACAGCATGAGTGGCCTCTGGGCCACCCAGGAGGACTCCAGACCCGGCAGGTCCTGCGGGTGTCTGTATTCCTGGAACTGCCTGCCCAGGTCTCTGAGGGGAGGCAGGTGATGTGGACCAACAGGGACGTGCTGTTCCACACAGGATGGCTGTTCACGGCGACCAGGTCCCTCGTTAGGGTCTCTTGAACCTGTCCCTCCCTGAGACGCAGCCAGTGTTCTCATCCCACAGAGGAAGACGGTGGGGGACAGAGGGAGAACGGAGTCTCAGGACTCTGGGGCAAAGTCAGGATGGGACTCCATGCCCCCACTACCTTTTACTGGTCTGTTCTGACACTTGTCAGCACTCGCCTGCGGGCAGGGGGCGACTGTTCTCTGCCACCACTCACATTCTTTTCCCTACTAATGAGCCTCTGGCCCAAGCAACTCAGAAAGTGATTGGCATGTCTTTGGCCCCAAAGCTGAACTTATTGAGATGATAAGAACAGATGTCTGTATAGTTTAGGAAGGAGACTACTTGAGCCCCATTATCTATATATGTGTATAATGTTGTTCTACCTTTTACCCCTCCCCCCCCGCCCGAGGAATATGAGATAGGCCAAGAAAAGTAGATGTGACAATAAAAGATCAATACCTGGGACCTGAAGAAAAAATGATAATCTGATCACTGGACGTAGTTAGCAGTTTCCAAGTTTTGAGGAAGGAGGCCCAACGTGGCTTCTTGGAGGTACTTCTATCGAGATCAATGGGCTGACAATTCCTGGCCATTTCATTGGGATGAAATGCTCAAGGGCAGGAGGAAGGGAGCCGGAGTAGAAGCAAAGGTGCACATCTGCGTAGAATAGTATTGGTATAAAAATAGACTGCATCTGCTTCAAGCTGTATCCATCCTTAAACCCAGTGGAGAAACTGAGGCTGGTTAGTAGTTTTGCCAGAACCGGGGATGATCATATCCCTTCTTTCTATTCAGATATTTGGTGAGGCCCTGGTTTAGATTTCATTTCTGCCCTGGTTGTGGGGGAGAGGTGACAAGACGCACAGGGCTCATCTCACTCTCCTTGGGGTGGGCTGCAAACAGGGCTGGGACACCTGTGCTCCTCCCCTCTGCCCACCACCCACCAGGCTCGGTCCAATACCCATCTGACCCGAGGGGACCGTCCAGAGGCTCCAGTTAATTACACAGCACTGTGTCTTTCATCTGAGCACATCAAAGGATTCGATAAAACTAAAGGAGTGTGGCAATGGTTTGTGGACTTTTTTTTTCTTCAAGCCCTCTTGGAAATCACTTTTAAAAAAGTTGACACCATGAAATTGTTCCCTGGGTGATTTATGACGCACAGCAATTGCTAAGTTCCCTGATCATTCATCACAGATCAGGCCACAGGCAGCGTGGGCTCAGCTTGGTCCGGAAACTTGCTTCAGATCTAATTGTTTATTCATTGGTGGGATCATCAGGGTCTAGGAGTGACAGGCGATTGGCTCTGTGGGAGGATGTGGTGGGAGGGAGATGAGAGCTTTGTTATGTCTGTGTTCTAGCAAGAGGATTATTGCAGCCTGGAGACAGACTTCCTTTTTACTCTGTTAAGTGTTGGATTTTTTTTTTTTTTTCTGTTGACTTGTGATTGAGACAAATGGATTGATAGGTCTGTTCACAGTGTTAAAAAGAAAGTGATGGAAGTAGTCCTACACTGGCAGAGGTCTCGAGGCACTGAGGCCACGTAGGACAGCCCCTCAGAGCAGAGTGTGAGTGGCATGTGTTTTCAGTGCCGGGGCCACAACTTCTGGGCAGGTAGGGCTGCTACAGCAGAAGGACAGGGGGCAGGGGAAAGAGTAAACTGGCATGAGGCCTTTGGTGGGATGGGGAAGGGGACTGATGGGGACCAATGAGACAGCAGCCCCAAACCCCCAATGCAAGGGGACACATGGACATTTCTGACCTTGCTGTCGGCCTAAGATAGCAGGAAATCGGAGCTGCTAAGCTCTTGGTTGCATCTCAGTGTCCAAGGTTTACCTAAACTAATACAGAGGAGTAAGAGCTAGCTCCAAGAAGGGGAGCAGGAGATAGCGGAAGGGGTCCAGGCCCCCATTTCATTGGGATGGAGCAGGAAGGTGGCCTCCAGCAGCAACAGGGTTACATCCAGCAGCAACAGGGTTACATCTAGTAGCGTAGGACATGGGCAAAAGACCGACCAGGTAGGCTGATAATGTGTTTCGGGGATGAAGCGAGCACTGTTTGCCTCTTCTGTGGACTCCAGACACAAGCATCAGACCATTCTGATGACCAGCTGGTGTGGAAGGAGCTTCTAATGTATCCCAGAACGTGTAGGGCCCTCGCTTGGCTAATCAGGCTTATGCAGTGAGCGCTACAACAAGGAAAAAGAAGTCTCTCCTGCAGTCTGTTGTCTGCTTCTCTCTCTTGAAATTGTCTCTCTGAGGTCACCGATGACTTCACCGCTGAAGATCTGAAGGGCTTCTCTCTAGTTACTTGGCACAGCGCCCCTGTCTTCAAGTCTCTTCTCTCTTGGCACATTTCCTAGTTTTCTCTCTGTTTCTCTGGTGGCTTGTTTGCATCTTCTCTGGATCTCTTCACTATGTCCTGCCTTCAGTGTAGGATTCTCTGAGGTTCTACTAAGAGAAGGATTTCTCTCTCACTCTCTGCCCTCCCTTTGTGTAATCTGGTCCATTCCCATGCCTCTTGTCAGCTCTGGCTGCTGTGACAAAATACCATAACAAAATATTGGCTAAACTGTAGAAATTTATATTCTCACACTTCTGGAGGCTCGAAGTCCGAGATCAGGGTGCCAGTGTGGTTGGTTTCTGGTGAGGACTTTCTTCCTGGCTTATAGACAGATGCCTTTTTTTCTGTGACTTCACATAGGGTGGGCAAGCACACTGTCTGGTGTCTCTTCTTATAAGAATACTAATACCATCGTGAGAGCCTCACCTTTGTTACTCCATCTCAACCTAATTATCTCCCAAAGGCCCCATCCCCAAATCCAAACAATTGTGGGTTAGAGTTTCAAAATATGAACTTTAGGGGAAAAATTCAGTTCATAGCATCTCTTAGTGATTTCTTTTTCCTTTTCCTTCCTTCTTTCTCTCTCTCTCTCTTTTTTTTTTTAGAGAGAGAAAGGAAGGGTGGTGGGAGGGGGAGAAGAAAAGAGAGAATCTTAAGTAGATTGCATGCCCAGGGCAGTGCCCAAGGAGGAGCTTGATCTCATAACTCTGAAATCATGACCTGATCTGAAATCAGAAGTCAGATGCTTAACCAACTGAGCCACCCAGGTGCCCCTCTTGGTGATTTCGTAATGCACATCTTTGGCTCAGAGTTCCCTTCTGAGCAATTCATCTATATTTCTAACTGAGATACATTGGCATGTATGTAACCTACAAACTCATGGGGCTCTCATCTGGAACACATTATTCTCTGCTCAAACCAGCCACTTGGGCTATATTTCCTAGATTAATTAATGGCACCATAGTTCTTCTAGGCGTAAGACTCTTCCTTTGGGGCATTTGTGTTTGACATCCTTCGCAGGTCTGACCTTGGGTGGCCCAGGACTGCTCTCCACCCAGAATGGGCTTCTGAGCACAGAAGTTAATAACATATATAAGACTGGGGCTACATCTCTTTCTTTGACTCCAGAGGTTTGATTCTTTAAGCCTGTGGTTCTTAAACCTTGCTCTAGGTTAAAAATTACTGAGAGGTTTTAAAAAATACTGATGCCTGAGCTCTACCCTCTGCCAACGAATCTGTCTCCAGAGGAGGGGCCCAGGCTTCCCTGGGTTGCACAGTAAGAGTTAAAGCTTAGCTCCTGCACGCTGTTCCATCTGAGGACTCAGGGGAGGTGTCTCTTGGCTCTTCCAGCTGGTTGGGACCTTCCTCTCTAGAACAGAAAGATTTCTGGGCTTATGTTGCTTCAGTTCCTCCTCTCTGTTCTTTCCAGGTCCATCCATGCCCTAGTTCTTAGCTTGTCTCCTACCTTTAGACTTGTCACCTGTGTCTCCTTTCTTGGATTGACCGTGACAGTCTCTAAAGGCTTCCACTTAAACCCCTTCTAGGATCTTTTCCTTGGCAGGCTGATCTGGTCTTGCTTAGCACCAGTGCTCCAAACACCCCCTGCAACTCTTTGGAGGGTCCAGAAAGTCCTCTGCTATATTGTTAAGGAATCACCAGCATTACTGCACACACAGAGGATGTTCAATACATGCTGTTGCTATCTGAGCCCCGAACTGATTTTGACTATTGAGTGCTGCTGATAAAACCAACAGCTATTTTTAACAATCAATTTCCTTCTCTCTTTGAACAGTTTATTTAGAGGAGGAAAGAAGAGGCATGTGGCATTTGCTGGAGAAGATAACTCATTTATCATCTGGCAGTTTTCTGTGCTCTATTGTAGGTGTACAACACAGACAAGGGGCAATGCGCTAACCCTTAGACCGGCTTGGACATGACTTTAATTTAGATTTTTGCATCAGATTATGTTTGCTTTCTGAAAGCTGACTGCACTTTGAGACCCCTAAACAATAGTAAATCTTAAGAATTCAATATTAATAAGAACAAGACACACAACACGGTAGAAAAACTGGCAAAAGATATCAACTGGCAATATGAAATACTGAAGTAAAAAAAATGACCAGTGAGCATTTAAAAATGCTTAACTTTTTTTTTTTACTAATCAGAGAAATATGAATTCAAAGATAATGAGATCTTTTTTTTCAATAAGCCAAAGATATTAATAGACAATTAACAGGATAAGAAATAAACATGACCAGGAAATGTGATAAGATGCCCCTTGTCACAGTAAACAGGAAACTTGAGTCTGCTTGAGATTCTCTCTCTCCCACTCCCTCTCACCCTCCCTTCTCTCTAAAATAATAATAATAATAATAATAATAATAATAATAATAATAATAAAACCCAAACAGGTGATGGGCTACATTCAGTCTACAGGCCTTAGTTTACCAAACTCTCTGCCAAATTATTACTTGTTTCTTAAAAAAGAGAAATTGCTGCTTCACTCTTTTAAGTCACTTAAAATATGGTAACTATATTAAATTACTGTAACTTAAAAACTAAGCATTATTCCAAACAAAAATTAAGGAGCAACTTCAAAGCAAGTAAAGTCACTTCCATTATAAATATTTAAAAATTATTATTTTGTTAAAAGCTAGAGTTTTAAAAATCCCGTCTTATGACCCATTCTTTTTTTTTTTTAATAATTTTTTAAATTTATTTATGATAGTCACACAGAGAGAGAGAGAGAGGCAGAGACACAGGCAGAGGGAAAAGCAGGCTCCATGCACCGGGAGCCCGACGTGGGATTCGATCCCGGGTCTCCAGGATCGCGCCCTGGGCCAAAGGCAGGTACCAAACCGCTGCGCCACCCAGGGATCCCCTTATGACCCATTCTTGTGCATTTTTTCCCCTTGTAGTTCAACCCCAATCTATTTGTGTTGTCATTCCTAGGGATATCGTTGGTCAGTATCAAACTAAGACAACTGTTGGTGGTCACGTGGGAGAGCCCATCCGTTAAGTCCTACCCATGTCCCGAATCTGGCAGCCAAGTAGCTGGCTTGTCAGCATCAGGCTAGTAGTTATGGTCTCATGTTCCACCACAGGTCCATACCCGTGGTATCCACAGCTAGAATTATCCTGGAAATAGCCAGTTATGTCCAACACTGGTGGCCTTATTCTAAGCCATTGGTTCAGTTCTGAAGAAAGAAAGCCAGTCAATTCAACAGAAAGGTTGTATATCCTGACACAGTGGTCAAAAAAAAAAAAAAAAAAAAAAAACAAACAAAAAACTAAACAAAACCCTGTAACTTCATGCTGCCTCGTCCTTCTTTTGGTGTGAAGGAAGAGTCGAAACAGCACCATCTCTTAATTTCAACAGTCTGTACAGCTTCCTTGTTTGAGTGAGTTCAGAGTTTGCCTTGCTTGACTGACTAAATGTTACATTTTTGGTTGTTATATAGGTTCTAGGTGGTTTTCCTGTAAAAATCTTTGCCATAGACATCTTTGCTGCATTTTTAGTGCATAACTAATTGGGTATAAGGCAATTTTGCCCTAGAAGAAAACATAACGAAAAAAGAGGGACATTAAAGAGGACGTAACAGAGCAGCCCCAGTGGCCCAGTGGTTTAGCACCGCCTTTGGCCTGGGGCGTGATCCTGGAGATCTGGGATTGAGTCCCACATCAGGCTCCCTGCATGGAGCTTGCTTCTCCTCTGCCTGTGTCTCTGCCTCTCTCTCTCTCTCTCTCTCATGAATAAATAAATAAAATTAAAAAAAAAATAAAGAGGACATAACAAAACATGAAAAAATTAACAAACTTAGTTATTAACTTATTTTAACTTCTATTACGTCTTTCATTAAGAGAGAGATCAGTTTTCCAAATACAGGCATGCTTGTTTGTAACTGAACTTTGTATTGTGTCGTGAAAGCCTTTCTACACTTGCTCCTTTTTGGCTTGTCGTTATACGTCTATTGTTAGACATTTCCAAAGTTCCATGGGAAATATTTCAATGCTAATGCTGTAATTCACTTGTCACTGGGCTATGTTATCATTGCAGCTGGTATGTAATTTTCTAGCATAGTACGTACTCTGGCTTCACACTCTTATTCCGCACTACATGTTTTCTACCAAGGCCATATATATGTAATTGTCATCACGATTTTGAGATGGCCACATCTACTTGTCACTGCGGAGACAATTATGAAGGCTAGATGCAGTTTACGTAATAAAAAATTGGAGACTCTATCAGTAGAGAAATGAAACTAGCTTCAATATATTAACTCTGCCAAAGGCTGTTGATTTGCTGATGGAGAAATGAAACCAAACTGTCAAACCGCTCATGTTTTATGCCAAAATTGCCTTATGACCAGTTAGTTACAGCGAAACTATTGGTGGCAAAAGTGCTTTTGGCAAAAATCGTGGACATGGTGATGGTTCTCGATGGTAAAATACCAGACACAGTTGGCACACACATCCTCCAGCTTATTTTCTCACGGCAACCCATGAAGCAGGCTGATGATGCTGGCTGCTGTGAGTCCCAGGCTCTGATACATACACTGAGGGTCTGTGTGTACAAGGCAGTGTGCAGATCACGGCCAGGGGCCTGAGGGCCTATCACTTTCTTTCATTCATAAGCTATTATGAAGACTGGTGGAATGCAAGCTTTAGGGTTTTACCCAAAGACTTCCACGCCACGGTCTTCTTCAGAACAATCTGTACTTTAAACAAACAAACAACAAACACAAAATATTGGTCTGAACCTTGAACCGTCTTTCAGATGGTGCAGCTAAAGGAAGGATGGGAGACCTTCCTGGGACAAGTGTTGAATTTCTGAGTGTGTCTGTGTTTAATCTGTGGAGCTGGAATCCTTTCTAACTTGACTCACACTAATTAAAAAACAATAGGATTGTATGCCAAGTAGGTAAAGAGGAGCCAAGAAGCTTTTCTGTGTTCTTTTCTTCATGCTGTGGAGTGGGAGGATGTTCTTGAGCCCAATCTGTAAGCTTCATCACATGACCAGCCAACATCAGGAGGTGGGAATGGCCCCTGGTGCTCTTTAACTGTGAAGTTGCAGATGGTTAACCTTCCACACCTGCCATCTCATTGATCTTGGATAAAAGCTCCTGTCGAGCTTACATGAAAACTTGCCTTTTGCCCAAATCACGTACCTTTGTGTGAATAGGATGCCATTCCACAATTTGTTCACTTACTTGTTTGTGCTTGCTGTGCTTCCATGAGTGGAACCCAGCAGTAGGTGTGGAGGGTGTGCATTTGGAAAAAAAAAAAAGTTATAGGTGAGGAGCCCTTCCCACCCTGTCTAAAAACGTTCACATTTGTGTCATAATCAGGGACTAAATACCATTTGATGACTTATGCATCGTTTTGACAGTTTCACTAGTTTTGCAATGACATGTCTCATTACCTGTGAGAGGTCAGTCAAGCACTGGACATTAATTGGATGAGCTGCATCAAGCTGTGTGCATGGGGTCTACATACTTTCATCTAGTGTCTCAAGGAGCTTAGCAGTTCGTACTCACTGTGCTCAGATTATTGTACATTGTCCATGAATCAGCTATTTCTTGAGTGAAAGACTGAAAAAAATCCTTATTTTCTCCTCTGCAGGACTTAGGAGGTATCCACATCTATTTCCCCAGGATTGCCTTTATCACTCAGGGAAGGAGCTGTTGGTGCCACATCAGAATGGATCCCAGGGTGGAGGTGAGTTTGTTGCTGCCAGTGACTAGTAGCATCTTTACCGATGACTTCTATGACCATGTCCAAATCTATCAAATCAGGTTTTGAGTAGCCTTTGTCTGCTGATGGTTTTCAAAAATCCATTGAGTAGCCCACCTCAGACACCCTTGAGGGAATAGGCTCTGACTACTGTGGCAGCTGAGTTGTCCTAGGCCTGTCACAGCTGGCCGCCTTAGACCCTTGTCATTTTGCTGCTCCTTACTCATCATTCCCCAAGCCAGGATGAGAGAGGTGTAAAACCATATTAAGCTTCTGAATATGTGTATCTTTTGCCTAGAAATGTTACTTCTTAGAATTTATTATAGCAAACTGCTTATTGATACCTGGCTATTCTGTTCCACTATTTATAATAATAAAAAATTAGAAATAACCTAAATAGCCTGTAATAAGGGGATGCTTACAGAGACGATGGGAACACACAGTAATGTTATACAGCAGGGACAGAGTATGAGGCAGATCTATTGGTCTATGAACTTGCATGAGCTGTATCTGAAACCTATTATTATTACTATTATTTTTGAAACCTATTATTGAGTAAACAATAGAAAGTCACAGATCCTTAAGTATTGTTGGATGTCACTTCCGTAAAGTAAAAATGAACAACAAAAGGAAACTATATATTTTGATAAGTAGGACTATATGAGTATGGAAATGTGGCCAGAAGTGTTCAAGACAAACTGGTAATGGTGGCTTCCACTGCAGGGGGACCAGGATTGGCGGTTCTGGGAAAGCACAGACTATGTATAACATTTTATATATATATATATTTTTTTCCCTCCTATCCCCCAACCCAACACTTAATATTTTCACTGTGGGAATGTATTTGTGATCACTTGTGTAATTAAAAGTAAATAACATTTAAAAATAAGATTTTATTTATTTATTCATGAGAGATACACAGAGAGGCAGAGACACAGGCAGAAGGAAAAGCAGGCCCCCTTCGGGGAGCCCAATGGGAGACTCAATCCTGGGTCTCCAGAGTCACGACCAGGGCTGAAGGCAGACATTCAACTGCTGAGCCACCCAGGCGTCCCTAATTAACATTTTTTCAAAGAAAAGTAAATAAAATGAAAGAGATGGATTTAAAAAACCCAACATGAAGAAATCCCCAGTACTGTGGACTCTACTCTACTTCCACCTGTGCAGCCAGCCTCAAACAGATGACCTGCGTGCCACTGACACCATGCAGGGCTGCCAGTTCTGGGCTGTAAAGTTAGTGAGACAATGCTAATGATCAATTCTGTTTAACATGAGGGACATGAAAGATGGGAGGGAGATGTAGGGAAGGAAAAAAACTTCCTCTCCGATTCCAGGTTCATTGAGTAGGGTTCTGCAAATTAGCCTGACCAAAGGGAGATTAAAGGAGAAAAACAGGGGCTCCTGGGTGACTCAGTGGGTTAAGTGTCTGCCTTCAGCTCAGGTCATGATCCTGGGGTCCTGGGATCGAGCCCTATGTTGGGATCCTGTTCAGCGGGGAGGCTGCTTCTCCCTCTGCCTCTGCTCCTTTCTTTCTCTTCTTGTGCTTTCTCTCTCTGAAGTAAATAAATACATTCTTAAAAACGTAAAGAAGAAAAACAGCCAGAAGTTCATTAATGCATGCATCTGAGCATACACATGGGAAAGCTCGCTGATGAATACCTCAAAGTGATGGTAAGGACGTGGGCTTACAGAGCATCTTAACAAAAGAGCAATGAATTTGTAGCGAAGTAACAAGAGAAAGCAACAAGCTCAAGGGGACTTTGATCCTCTAGGAAAGGCCAATTCTGGGAAGGTAAATATATAGGGGAAACTATGGAAGATAAGGTTCTTTTTAGCAAGTTGGTTATGTAGATTCCTTGGGTGCCGTCTCTGGATTGTTAGAGTCTAAGTTGTCTCTGGTGATTAAGAATCAGTCTGCCCTTCCTGGTAGGTATGGGGAGTGCAGAGTTTTTCTTGTGTCAGTTTCTTCTCCATTGCCTTCAACTCAAAATAATCCTCATACCAGAGTGGCATATTTGGGGGACACATGCTCTGAGCCTATTCAGAGATATTCTATGGAAAGAGACTATGGCTAAAATCTTGTCTGTACAGAAGGGAATAAAGTTAGTCACTCTTGGATGTGAATGAAGAAGGTTGTGCCACAGGCAGGAAGCAGGAAAACTCCCCTTCATATCATGGGGCCTGACAGGTCCCTCTCCCTCAAGAGCCTTCAGATTCATCACTTCCAGAATTAGAGAGCTTGGCAGGCCTTGATTACATTTATTTCACCAATTCTTGCTCATAAAGTCTGACTCATATAGGAAGCACAGGGAAACAGGCCCAGTCTTTGGGGTCATGGAAGTTTTTAACATCACCATCAACCTGCCGTGGCAGAGAGTCATCACTTTGAACAGTGGCCTGGAAACAGTGGAATGGTTTGAGTGGTCCTGTTCTCTTCAAGTCCTATAGCTGGCATGAAGAAACTGGTCCTGCCCTGCCCTCTGCAGAAGAAATGAGGACACTGCATGTTGTCTGGGGGGCTTTTCTTTTTGAGGCCACGACTGTTCTCAGGATGGATCTCCCAAAGCCAAGAGGCTTTGATGGTTTTCAACTTCTCATACAGATGTTTCAGCTGGTGATTTTTGTTATTAGAATGTCTTTGCTTTTTCTAGTTCTACTATTCTAATTCTTTTGTACATCATGCATGATTACTGCAGTGGACAAAATGTGTCCCCTCAAAATTCGTATGTGGAAACTCTAATCCCATGTGATGATATCAGGAAGTGGGGCCTCTGGGAGGTAATTAGGTCCTGAGTTAGGGTCCCCCAAGAATGGGAACAAGGTCCTTATAAAAGAGGTTCCTGAGAGCTCTCCTGCCCCTCTGCCATGTGAGGATACAACTAGAAGGCAGCAGCTTGCTACCTGGAGAAGAGCTGGTACCCTGACCTCCAGACTTCCAGCTTCCAGAACCGTGAGAAATCTAAATTTCTGTTTTACGTAAGCCACTCAGCCTGTGGTCGTTTGTTATAATAGACTGAACTGACTAAACAGTCACTTCGTTAAAGACTCTTGAGTAAGTATCGTGCCCATGACAACTGGGTCTCTCTCTTCATCTGCTTTATCCCTGACCGTGTACACGGGATGGTGTTTCAGGACCATCTTAAGTGCGTGCAGATTATAGGATGTGTTTTGGTGATACGGACAGGTGATGTTGGTCACTTGGCTTGGCTTAGTATCAGTAGAAGTGTTACCTTCCTTAACCTTGATAGTGGCTACAGTTGATCAAGTATGAGAGTGTACATGGCTGATGGGGAATGGAAGGACCTAGTACCCACCAGTTCAAACAGATAATTTGTGCATAGCAGTGGGATATCTGTCATTTTGTGGTCAGTGGAGTCTTTCTAGGCCTGACACTAGAGAGAGACAGAGCCTCCTTCTGCTTTCTGTGAGAGACCACAGAGACCTGCTGAAGGCCAGCATTTCATTTCTCAGTTCATCTCTTCTGACGGTGCAGCTATACTTTCGTGAAACTTTTATTTTTATGATTAATCATAAGTACTATTGCCAGTGAAGTCCTTTTCTTTTTGGTGCATATTTTATAGGACATCAGAAAATGGGGTATCAAGCATTGCTGGTCTGACATCACAATGCCTTGTATATCATCATGGGTTTTATTACTATAACAATCAAAGAATTTACGATCTAAATCCCAACTGGCATTTGGCACACATCCTAACTGTCTGCACTAAAGTAAGGTCAACCAGTTGTTGGGCTCCACTGACCCACACAGAGTTTCCAGTGAGCTGTCCTATTGATGCAAGAGACCTAAGAGGGGGAACAGAACTACACATAGTACAGTAGGCAAAACTTTTGGTGGCTATCCACTCTCCTATCCTTAAATATAATTGCACAATCAAAAATCATATGAATTTCAGATATAATTGACCATTAAAAGCAAAATACATGGTTGACCAAAGGTAGCAGGTGGAATGGTAGAGGAGGAGGGGAAGAGTAGAGCTGCTAATATCTCTACCTGGTAGGGTGTTAAGAGATACATCTACAGTGTATGAAACAAGGGCTAGAGGTTTAAATTTATTAGTTAAAGGAATAGAGTGTCAGTAGAAGACCTAAACTGAAATATGAAAAATGGGGAGGAGAGGGATGGGCACGAGGTAATGTGAAATAGTGAAATATTCATTTTTCATGGTGGTGAATCAATAGATTGCAAATCACATTAATAAATCAAGAAACCATGAGACAAGCATATTATTTAGTGATAGGGAAGTGATTACCAGAGTCATCAAACCCAGAAATGGTTGAAAAACAGATGAAGGGTAGGATATTATTGCTTTTCATTTAATTTCATTAAAAAAATCACACGTAGTGTTTCTTTGATAAAATAAGGAAAAAAGATATTTAAAAAAGTACTAAGGCATTAGGTCAGAGGCTGAATATTTATACACAAGTGAATAAGAACAGATCCTTCATAAACTAACTTTGATATAACTATATATATAGAGAGATATATATTTAAAGATTATTTATTTATTTATTCACGAGAGACAGAGAGAGAGAGGCAGAGACACAGGCAGAGGGAGAAACAGGCTCCATGCAGGGAGCCTGACATGGGACTTGATCCCAGGTCCCCAGGATCACGCCCTGGGCCAAACGCAGACACTCAACCGCTGAGCCACCCAGGCGTCCCATGATATAACCATATTTTCTTAGAAGACATTATTTCAGTTACAAGCAACATTTGAAGGAAAGTCGTATCAGTGTCACCCTTTGCCTTAAAAAGCAAAGCAAAGAAAAAGTGCTAGTTTCTGGTAGAGTTTGCTGTGCCAAGCCACACACTGAGAGGTAAAGAAAGACATAGGAAACGTTAAATAAAAGTTACATCATGGGGATATAATCTCCTCATCCATAGGTGGAGGGGACATCACGGAGATGCAATTCCTTCATCCCTAGATGGAAATGCTTGGGTTAAATGTGTTCTGTTATTTTTAATACCAACCGTAGATGTTTGTATAGCTGCGACACAATGCCTGTTGGGCATTCAAATGCACATCTTTCCAATTCACAAAGAAATTTTTTTTGTGGCTTAATGAAAATTTGGATTATTTTTAAAAAGATATTTGAATTCCAAGTAAGCAAAGTAAGGCAAACAAAGATACTTTCCCCTATCGATCTGGACGGCAGCTAAGGAGAGCCAACGACAGGGAAAGCCATCTGAGCGACCGAGTGTTTGCTTGTTTTATTAAAGAGGTTGACACTACCTAATGGGACAACGTAACTTATTGGATGGAACTAAACTTTAAATTAGGCATTTGATTAATTTTCTTCTCCTAACACGTAGTGGGAAATTATGGTAGGAAGACCAGATTGATTATAGATGAAAGTAAAGAAATAGATAAAAGTAAAGAAATTAGATGTTTTTTATCAAATCCAAATCGCACCATGAATTAACTGCTACTTCACTATATTAAGAATCTCTACAGACACCACCAACCATGTCAATTATAGGCCATGTTTGCTGATTGTAGAGATGTTTTATAAAAATTGTTGTACGGTCATGTCTGAAAGCGCAAAAGCCAAGAGAGCGTTCAGTTTTCTGGTGAGAAGAGGCAAATGATTATGATGAAAATGAAAATCAAGGTAATTTTATACACTTGAAATGGTGAGAGAAGACAGGTTCTGTATGTATGAGATAATTGTTGAATGAGAGGGTGTTTTTGATGGACAAGGAGCAAATCATACAAAATGTCTAGAGCGTCATGTGTTTGCAGTGGACAATAATGAACAGGAAATGAAGAAGTAACAGGGAAGTGAGGATGTTGTGGGGAGGACCGTGAAACCTGCCTAAACCAATTTTCAGTGTAAGTGTATAATGCACAATTCAGTTTTAGAAAAAAGACTCCTGATAGAATGTCGGGGGAGTGAGGAGAGTAGCTATTACAGAACAGTGGTAATCCGTCTGAGGGCTGCTGTGTCCTTCTTGGTTACTTTTTAGTTACTGACGGCTTAGAGTCTCTGGAACTAGCCTGTTTCTAAATAGAGCTGCCTCTGTGTGGGTGGTGTAGAGGCAAGAGGAGCCTTGGAAGCCAATTATTAGGCCATCCCTAATATTTGAAGGCTCTGAAGCGAGGAATAGAAATGCAAGCCTGTGTGCCACATGTTTGAAATTATTTTAAAAAATTATAAATCGGCATCGAATAAATTCTGTCCTTTACCTTGACAAATATACTTTCAGAATAATCTAGAATGCCAGGTTCAAGTATAGTTTTAAAACTCTTTGGATCCCACGCTGAAATATAGGTGATTGGGAGAAAGTTAGCCTCGGATCCATTAGCCCCTAGCTTGGATCTTTCCCCCCACTGCCTCTTGCTTTGTAAGCAGCCTTGAGCACATGCTTGTGGAGGCCCCAGCCAGGATGTCCAGAGCCTCTGCAAACAGCTGTCCTCGGCTGTTCATCTGGCCTGGAAGGGTACATACTTGTGGCATGGTTTACCCTCAGAAGGGTGGACCAGAGGATAAAGGCCTATTCGGGCTCTCCAAACAGGCTTGGGCTGTTCAGGTAGGTAATTCCAGGGTCCTGAATATATAAACACAGTCCAGTAAGGCTCTAGGTGTGCACATGCCCTTGGTCTTGCAGATTCTCTTACTGGTGAGGAGGGGGACAACCAAAAGAGGACCAGCATGGGGTTTTCTAAAACACAGGGCCCCGATACTAGGTGGTACTGCTGGGAGGTATGGTATTATATCACAATGAAGCTTCAGAGAACCGGACAGTGGTAGTGGGGAAAGATACTACTTGACTAGCAGATTGTTGCCCAAGTTGGTTCTCCGGAAAATAAGCTTTGAACTGGGCACATTGGTCTCTCCTTTAGTTACAGATTTCGGTAAATCATTCGATTGACATCTAAGTAAACAGAGAATGGGGTCAGGAGCAAATGGCTCCCTGTTAGCTCCCAATGAGTCTGGAAAGATACTCCCTGATTTGAGAATGAGTAAACACAAATAAAACAAAATATGGGTCCATTAAAAATGACTGCAGAGTGAGGGTTAAGGGATAATGTCCTGGATATTCAAAGAAGTTTTTCTGTCTTTGAAGAGCCCAAAGGATCCAGAAGAAAATTATAGGACCTTGTTTAGAATCTCTAGTAACATAATATGGAAGACTTTGAAGTAAAATGAGGGTGTGAAAACACAACTGGCACGTGATTGGTTGTATGTAAATCAGAATCAGTTATGTGATTCAGATCTGAGAAGCTCTTCCAGGATGCAGGGAAAAAGCACCGGCAAAAGGAAACAGTAAATGAAAGTGAGAGCAAAGGTCTAATATATGAATACTTAGTGTTCCCAGGGAAGATAGCATAATTTGGAGTTAAAAGTAATAACAAAGGATGGAATAAAATCCAAGTACCCAGGCTGAAGCGGTTCATTGTGTTTCAGATAAAAACAGAAGAGATCCATAGGTAGATATATCCAAAGAGAAAAATTTGGAATTACACAAGTTTATTTATTTTTTTAAGATTTTATTTATTTATTCATGAGAATACACAGAGAGGAGAGGGAGAGAGGCAGAGACACAGGCAGAGGGAGAAGCAGGCTCCATGCAGGGAGCCTGATGTGGGACTCTCACACAGTGAGACAGTGATGTGTCTCACACAGTGAAACAGTGATGTGGGACAAAGGCAGACGCTCAACTGCTGAGCCACCGAGGCGTGGAGTTACACAAGTTGGAATTACACAAGTTTAAAAAAAAAAATCTACAAATGTCCTCCTGGAAAAGGCAATATAACTACAAATTGGAGAGACATATTGAGCATTGTTTGGCTCACAGCACCCTGATGCTATTTGGAGGAATTTCTCTTCCCCATGAGAGTGAGCACGGCAAGATGTCAGTCCAGAATCTTCATCCTTTCCTGCCAACGAGTATGCATGTGAGCCGAGGCTGATAGAGTAAGGTCTCTGGAGCTGAGACTTTAATAGAGTAGCACAAAGACAGAAGCCAGTTTCTTCTGCTCATTAACTCCACGTGCAGGGCCTTGATGCCCACCATCAGTTCCTGCAACTGAAATTTCAGGAGTGGCTCTACTTCTGGCTTTTCAAGCCTCTTGGTGAAACTCCCTTTAGGTTCTGAGTTCCCCTATAACCTTTCCATAAATGTCACTTTTGCGGCACTTGGCAAGAGACCCTAAGGGAAGAGAAGATCCAGTGTGTGTGTGTGTGTGTGTGTGTGTGTGAGGGGGAGGGTTGGGGGGTAGAGGGGTGGCTAGGGAACCTGCCAGAATGAGGAAGAAGGTGGTAATATTCCCTTTCACATTGCAGGACCCAACAATCCCGCCGAGAGCAAAGTGATTATGCTCCCTAAGTGCACCAGTGGGTGGCGCTCTGACAAATTGAGCAGCTGTTCCCAAAAAGTAAAGGGTATGGAGTGTTCTGGAACACTGGGGGTAGGGTAGGGTGGCTCTTGGTGGTGGCACTGAATGTTGTAGGGCTAGAGAATAATCAAATCAAATCTTTAAGTTATCACCTTGGGCAACTTGCTGTGACCTTAGTGTCTGGTGACTTTAGGACTCACAGTTCCTGACGTCAAGGTCATGCTCCTGGAGGCATAGTTTATGGGAAGTTCTTTCCTTGTCCTATCACCTGGGTAAGCTGAGAATGTATCAGATGAGATCGTTTACCTGCTGGCCATTTAATGACAGAGAGTGTGTGTTTGGTTTACCATATACTCTGTATGCTTGCACACCTGACTTTGAGGATTTCTATGTCTTCTCTAATGACACCAGCAAAGAAACCAAAATCAGCTGTCTCCAGAATCAGTGCAAGCTCAAAGACTCCTAAACCTGCAGTATGTACAGGATTTGGGAGAAGAAAAGGCTGTGACCCAAGCATTTACACTAAGTCATGTTGTCTTTTGCATGTGAGGGTGATAGGAAGCTACTTTTAGGGGCGCCAAGCGGTGCAGCGGTTGAGCGCGCCCCTCTTGATCTCAGCTCAGGTCATGACCTGAGATCCAGAGTTGCATGTTCCTCTGGGTGGGGCTCTGTGCAGTCAGCAAGGGTCTGCCTAGGATTCTCACTCCCTCTCCCTCTCCCTCTCCCTCTGCCCCTCCCCTCGTGCTCTCTCTCTCTCTCCAAGATGAATAAATAAATCTTAAAAAAAAAAAGAAAGCTATTTTTTTTATGTGTAAGGAAGGGTGCAGGGATCAGGGCATCCACTTTCCCTTCTTGAAAAAAAGGTGTTCCAGTCAACCAAGAAAAGGAGCAAAGTGGAGCACTAAATGAGGGGAAAGCAGAGCATTAAATGAGTCTAAATGACTCACGGTTCTAACCTGAGCCTAACCCAAACCTAAGCTGAACCCTGAACCGGGGAACCCTGTTGGAGTCTTTGTTGTCCAGGGAATCCTTCAGTCAAAGCAGAAAGCTTGGTCCAGCCGTGCTTCCCTGAGCCGCCTCCTTCCTCTGCTGCGCATTTTCCTGTACCAGGAAGTGTGTTTCTCGTGACATACCCCTTGGCCTCTGACAGATGCCTAGTTTGGTGAGCTCTTGTAATTTGTATTTTGTTTACGTATTTGCAAACAAAACCTAACCTATTCACGGGGTTGCGACTCAGAACTGAGAAATAAATACATTTCCCCGTTTCCACCGAACAGGATGCTTAGCGCAGCATAATGACCTTTTTTTTTCTTGCTAAGCACAGTCATGTTCTCTGCATCTTTAAAACCTGGATTGAACAGTGTGACCAAACAGAAATAAGGGAATTGGTTCATATGTATATGTGTAAAGATATATATTGAGTGAAAACAAAAGTAACTTGAATGCTATCACTAGAGTGTGGTTGGATAAACTGTGGTATGTCCATATTTCTGGAATGTTGTGTGGCTGTTAAAAAGGAGAAGTTAGATTTATCTACACTGACTGATAGAAAAGGCCACCACGAAGCAGGTTGGAGAGAAATGCATGTTGAAAAATCAGAGGAAAAAACCTTTCATTGTGAATAGTTTCATTTGTGTGCTTTGGTCTGCACATAAGGAAGAATGTGGACATTATAACATTTATTGCCTTCAAAGAGAGGTGGTGGTTGGAGTGAAGGTCATAGGTAAAAGGAATACTGCTGCATTTTTATTTGATACATCTAGGATTATTTTTTGGGGAGTAATAAAAGTCAATAAAAGTATATATTGCTTTTTCACTTCGAAAAACTAATAACATAAATAATAAAGATAACTCATCCTGAATGACTCCAGTATTTTTTAATTGAGGAAGATGAATACAGGATCCAGGGAGAGATGAGCTATGGAATCCCTCTATGTGTTGTCTCTTGTGATCTATGATGGTTCCCATGTTGAGTGCGTAAAAATTATTACATGTTGAATGTTTTTAACTAATTCACATCCCATAAAAGTTGCCCTTTAAAAATCTGCATTTCAGTGATTTTTTAAAATTATATTTGAACTTAAGCAATCACCACTACTCTAAAGTTACAGGCCATTGTCTTTACTCCCTAGAGAAACCCCATATTCCTTCGCCATCGTTCTCTGTTCTCTCCTCACGTAATCCAATTGCTAATCTACCTCTGCTTCTATGGATTTGCCTATTATGGAACTTATAAAAATGATCATACAAATTGTATGATCTTTTGTGTCTAGCTTCTTTCAATCAGCATAATATTTTCAAGGTTTATTTGTGTTGCAGCATGACGGGTCAGTATTTAATTCATTTTATAGACAAGTAATACTCCATTGTACAGACATACCACTTTTGTTTTTCTCTTCATGAGTTGATTGGCATTTGAATTATTTCCACATTTTTGCTGTTATGAACATTCAAGAACAAGTTTTGGTGTGGGTGTGTGTTTTCAATTCTGCTTTTTTAAAAATTTTGTTTATTTAAATAATCTCTTCACTCAATATGAGCCTTGAGCTCATGACCCTGAGATCCAGAGTTGCATGTTCCTCTAGGTGAGCCAACCAGGTTACCCCTGTTTTCAATTCTGTTTTCCTCTTTTGTATACCTTGGGCAGAATTGCTGAGCCATGTGGGTAAATCCATGTTTAACATTTTTGGAAACTGCCAAACCATTTTCCAAAAACAGTTGTATTAGATTATAATACCTCACAGAGCGCATGAGGATTCTAATTTCTCCACACCTTTGTCAACACTTGTTGTTTTCTGTTTTTTGGTTGTTTTTGTTTTTTGTTTTTTTAATTTTAGGAGCCCTGGTGTGTAAGAAGTGGTTTTACTTTGCCTCTCCCCAATAACTTGCAATGTTGAGATTTTTTTAGATTTTCAAGGTTGAATATTCCTTAATGCTCATTTGGTCATTTGTATTTCTTTGAATAAATATCTTTTAAAATCCCTTGTTAAAAAATGGAATTATTTGTATTACTCTGTGGCTTTATATTCTAGATAGAAGTCCCTTAGCAGATATGTGATTTGAAAACATTTTCTCCCATTCTGAATTATGTTCACTCTCTTGATGGTATTTTGCAACACAATTGTTTTAATTTTGATGCAATCCAGTTAATTTTTTTTTTTTAATTTTTTGGCTGTGCTTTCTGTTTTGTACCTAAGAAACCATTACCTAATTCTAGGTCATGAAAATTTATCCTATGTTTCTTTTAAGAAATTTTATAGTTTGAGCTCTTAAATTTAGATCTTTGATTCATTTTGAATGAATTTTTACATATTATATCAAGTAGGGGTCAAACTTCATTTTTTCTTTTTTTGTGTGTGTGCGTATATCTTGTTGTCTCAGCATCATCTATTGAAAAGACTATTCTTTCCCCATCCAGTTATCTTGACACCTTTGTCAAAAGTCAGTTTACCATAGACACATGGCCTTATTTCTGGACTGTCGATTAAATCCCATTGATCTATACATCTATCTTTATGTTGGTACTATACTGTCTTGATTACTATAGTGTGGTGGCAAGTTTGGGAAATGTGAGTTCCCCAACTTTATTTTTCTTTTTCTTTTTTTATTTTTTTTTTTATTTTTTTTATTTTTTATTTTTTATTTATTTTTTTTTTATTTTTCTTTTTCAAGAGTGTTTGGCTATTTTGGGTTTCTTGCACCTCCATATGAATTTTAGGATCAGCTTGTCAATTTGTGCAGAGAAACCTGGTGAATTTTGATAGGGATTGCCTTGAATCTGTAGATCAATTTGGGCAGTACTGGCATCTTAACAATATTAAGTCTCCCAATCCATGAACATGGAATATCTATTTATTTTGATGTTCTTAAATTTCTTTCAATGATTTTTTTTGTAGTTTTCAGCATACAAGTCTTACACTTTTTTGTTAAATTTATTCTGAAGGATTTTATTCTTTTTAAGGCTATTGTGAATAGAATGTCTTTCTTAATTTCATTTCTGGATTGTTCATTGTTGTCTATGGATATACAACTTGTTTTTGTATATAGATTTTATATTCTGAATCTTGCTATATATGTTAATTAGTTCTAATAGGTTTTTTTTTTGCATGCCTTAGGTTTTTCTATATATGAGATCATGTTATCTCTAAATATAGTTCTACTTCTTCCTTTAAGTCTTGATGCTGTTTATTTATTTATTTATTTATTTATTTATTTATTTATTTATTTTTGCCCAGATGTATTTGCCTCTAGAACAACACTAAATAGAAGTGGTCATAGTGGAGATCTGTCTTTTTGTTAATTATAGGGGAAAGTATTCAGTCTTTCACTACCAAGGGTGATGTCTGTGTAGGTTTTTTTAAAGATGCTCTTTCTCAGGTTGAAGAGGTTCCCTTTTATTTTTCATTTTTTTAATATCATTAAACACCCTTTGGCTTTCATCAACATTTTTTTAAAAACCCACTTTATTGAGGTATGATTGATATACAGAAACCTATACCTATTTAGTGTGTACAACCTAGTGAATTTGAAGATAAGTATACACCTATGGAACTATCACCACAATCTGTGTTCTAAATATATCCATCACCCTCATTGTCAAATGTCTTTTCTGTATGTATTGACATAATCAAGTGGTTTCCTTTTTCTTACTGTATTAACATAGTGTATTGCATTGGTTGATTATCTGATATTAAACCAACCTTGCATTTTTAGAATGACTCCCACTTGGTCATGGTGTCTAATCCCTTTTATATGTTGCTGGATTCAGTTTGTTAGTATTTTGTTGAATTTTTGCATCTATATTCATAAGAGATGTTGGTCTTTAGTGCTGTTTTTGTAATGTCTGTTTTTTTGTTTTGTTTTGTTTTTTACAGAACACAAAAGTGATTTTTTTAAATTAGGAAACAAATGCCCTATTTTAACACAAGCTCACTTACTTATGAGAACACATATTAAAAGAATAGTAACAAACTGGTCTTAGGAAGAAACAGTACGATGACAGAAAACTTGATATACTACATCTTTGAGGTACCTGCAAGCAGGCACACTGGAAATAAACACACAACTCCCATCACCCCCACACACAAGTCTGAGCAGGTTCTATCGGCAAACATTTAGAAAACACACTGGAAGATAAGGATGAACTCACCCCCATATGTACATCCACATGTGTATATGTGTGCATGATCTTCCTTCATTTTACTCTTGGCTCAAAGAAATTCTTTTATTTTTATTATTTTAATTTTTTAAAAAAGATTTTATTTATCTATTCATGAGAAACACACACAGAGAGAGGTAGAGACACAGGCAAAGGGAGAAGCAGGCTCCATGCAGGGAGCCCAAGGTGGGACTCGATCCCAGGTCCCGAGGATCAGGTCCTGGGCCGAAGGTGGTGCTACACCACTGAGCCACCCTGGCTGCCCCAGAAATTTGTGATCTAAAATTATTTCCTGCCTAGCTCTACACATAGGCAATATCATAAAGCAGAAGTTTATATCTTCCTGGGAGCTGCTCACTGGAAGTAGAGGATGTATTTTGGATTCTCTCAGGGCAAAATCCACGTATCACAAGTCATTACACAGTGCCTGCCATTTAAGTGCAACATTACCAAAAAGCTTTATACAGTGCCATTTATACTAAGTGATGAGTTGGTGATCAGTGCTTCCAAACTTTTCCAATACTTAGACATGGAAGAGCTGAAGGGTACAATATATTTAGATTTATAAGGAAATATTTTCTTCCCACTGATAATATGCTCCCTGAGGAAACCAAAGCTCCCGCAGGAACGTGGTCTTCTGGTCAAATACTACCACCTTCCAGGGTCCTGACACACAGGATTGCTTCTATTGGACCCTACAATTTTCGCTGTTCTTGGACTCGGGGACAGCTTCTGGACTGGGGGCCAGTGGGCTTTGCTTGGCCCTCAGGGCCAAAGTCCTCTCAGGAAGGTTACTGACCTGCGCAGTGGGTTCTTGGAATGTGGTGCTCAAATCCACTGGGCTTTGTTGAGCAGGTAATGTCTATGGTTTTGGTATCAGAGCAGGGCTGGTCTCATAAAATGAGTTAGGGAGGGTTTTTTCCTTTGCAAAATTTTAGAAGAGTTTGTGAAACATTTGTGCTAATTCTTCTTTCAACATAGTGTAGAATTCACCGTTGTAGCCATTTGATCCTGGGCTTCATTTTGCTAGTATTTTTTTGATTAGACATTCAATCTCTTGACTTGTTATGGGTCTACTCAGATTGTTTTTTTCTTGACTCCATTTCATTCAAGTGTTTCTAGGCATTTGTCCATTTCACTTAGTTTACATTATTTGTTTCTCTACAGTTGTTCATTGTATTTCTTTATCGTCATTTCATTTTTATGAGGTCAGTATTTATATTACCCATTTCATTCCTGGTTTTAGTAATTTGAGCTTCTCTCTTTCTTTTTCTTGGTTAGTCTATTTAAATGTTTGTTAGTTCGTTGATCTTTTTGAAGAAGCAGCTTTCAATTTCATTGATTTTCTCTGTTGTCTTTCTCTTCTCTTGTTAATAATATTATTATTTCCTCTTTCTATTTGCTTTAGGTTTAGTTTTCCCTTCATTTTTAGTTTCTTACAATGGAAGGTTAGGCTATTAAACAGAAATTTTAAAAATTTGAATATAGGCATTTACTGCTATAAATTTCCCTCAAAGTACTGCTTTAGCTCCACTCCATAAATTTTTGTTTGCTGTGTTTTTATTTTCACTCATCTTAAAGCTTTTTCTAATTTCCTTTGTGGTAATTTCTTTTTGGTCCATTGGTTATTTAAGAGTGTGTTATTTAATTTCCACACTTAGGAATTCTTCCAATTTCCTTGGGCTGTCAATTTCCATTTCATTCCATTGTGGTTGGAGAGCAATATGTCTACTTTCAATCTTGTAGATTTCCTGAGGTTCATTTTATAACAACATATGACATATTCTGGAGAATTTCCATGTGCACATGAGAAGATTGTATGTTTTTTACTGTTGGGTAAAATGTTCTTAAAGTGTTCTGATAGGTCCAGCTGCTTTATGATGTTATATATCACTATATAAAGTCAGCTTGTATAATCTTAGATATATTACGTTATTGGAATTATAATAAAAATCCTCAACAAAATATTCTGAGGGGGATATGCCTGGGGCTTTTCCAGCCTCAGTATGTCTGCTTTCAGAATCTGTTGACTATAATCTTGCTGCTTATATGTATCTGGGTTTATATCTAATCCTTGATGCTCAGCTTCCTGGACAGAAATAAGACTGGATTGTTTGATATATTTCGGAAGTGCGCCAAAATTGTGAACAGAAGCATTTTTATGTGGCAGTGTGCTGTGTAGTGATAGCCTTCGGCATCCTCTTCACACAGTAGTTTGGAAAAATATCAGAATTTAGTCATCATCAGATTTCGGTATGAAAAAGGACCTATGTGCAGAAAATAATGGAATGAATGGTTAACCCTTTTATTTCTGAACATTGAATGAGATAAATTTCTAGCTGCTGTTCTCTATTTTTGTTATTGGATCAATGTTCTATATAAATAGAATGTAACCACTTAATACTCAAAGAATTTAGGGGAACCTGGTTGGGTCAGTCAGTTAAGCATCTGCCTTCCGCTTAGGTCATGATCTCAGGTCCTGGGATTGAGCCCCAGGGATTGAACTCAGGATATGTCTCTGCTTGCCCCTCCCCCTGCTCATGCTCTCTCTGTGTCTCTCAAATAAATAAAATCTTTTTTTTTAAGAGTTTAATATGTCTGTGACAATCAACCTCTGTAGTGTCACCACAATATTACTTTCTGCAGATGTTATTCCATTGTGTCAGTTCCCAGTTTTTAGTGAGGTATCTTTAAGGCACATAACAGAAAACAGAATTGGTAAATTACTCAAGCTCCTTTCACTGTGATTTGGAAATGATAAATCTCCATAGAATGAGAAAAGATATTCTGAGGGAATCCATGGATTTTAATAATTACTTATACCCTAGTGCGACTGTGAATGGCATCCCCCCTTATCCTATTTTCCTGTACTTTCCATGTTTTTTGTGATGAGCATGTATTACATGATATTGATAAAAAATTAAATTAAAAACAAATAAGACAAAATGTTAGTGTACAGTTAGAAAGACCTACTGGGGGAGGTGATGGAATTGTGGTAAGATTCATCCAGATACATTTCTTACCACAAAGCATTGTGCAAACAGCTGGTCCTCAGTAGCTGTATGTTGAATCAAAGATGACAGCTTTCCATCTGTCTAAACATTAAGTATAAATATAAGGAGTTGACTGGTCACTTTGATGTTCACATTAAACTTGTAGACTTACTGTAGCTCATACATGTGAGATGTGAGAAAAAGACCTAAGGATTGGAATCCTCAATCTTTCTCTTTTTGGAATGAATTTCCTATTATCTGCCAACAGCCTTGCTGTTGTCAGTAAGATTGCCTATTTTTGGATTTGGCAACTCCATAGTCAGTATTTTTTATTTTATGCTAGAGGAATCTTTTTTTTTTTAAAAGATTTTATTTATTTATTCATGATAGAGAGAGAGACAGAGGCAGAGACACAACACAGGTAGAGGGAGAAGCAGGCTCCATATAGGGAGCCCGACGTGGGATTTGATCCCGGGTCTCCAGGATCGCGCCCTGGGCCAAAGGCAGGCGCCAAACCGCTGTGCCACCCAGGGATCCCTATGCTAGAGGAATCTTAATTAAAGTTTTGCTGGTTATGTTTTGCTAATTTTTCAACATATTAGCCAATTTTAAGTTCCCACTCCATGAAATAATTATGTATACTTCTTTCTTTTTTCCCTTTTCTTTTCTTCCTTTTTGTTCTTTTAGAAGGGGAGAGAGAGCACAGGGAGGGGCAGAGGGACAGGCGGAGAGAGAATCTTAAGCTGACTTAACATCCAGCCCAGAGTCCGACACAGGGTTTGATCTCATAGCCTTGTGATTATGACTTGAGCTGAAATAAAGAGTCAGATACTTAACCAATTGAGTCACCCAGGTGCCCCTCTGTGTACTTTTTTGATTAAATTAGGGAACAACAAAGATATTTATTGGTTTATATCCACACTTGGTCCAAAAAGATTTGCAATGGTTTGAAGAGGATAGAGTTGTTTCCTACAACCTTCAAGGACTTTCCCTTTAATGTACATTGTGGAAATCTTAAAAAAAAACCAATACTGCTGTGACTTCTCACTGTTCCGTTCTTGCTCACAAGCAGAGCATTTGCAGAATCAGCATTTCTTGTAATAGGATCATGTTGTAAAATGTGGTGCCATCTGCAAATAGATTAATAATATGTGAGGCACTGCCAGTTTTTATGCCTTGTAATTTGGGAATGATTCTCATTACAACTGCGAGTGGTTCTATGGTGAAAGCAAGAGGAATAAGCCGATTACAGTCTTAACTTCTCAGTAGATTGTAGTCTAGACTACAAAATTTATTTTGGGACAAGCTTTAGCTTCTTATGTAGGGAAATAATAACCTAAAATACATTTCTCTTAAATCATATCTTCTTTCTATTTCCGAAGAAATATTCCCTCTAGTGAGCTTCTAGTGCATGAACACATTATGGCAATTTATGGTAGTGAACTAAATTAAAATTTCCTCCATCATTGTGCGTCAAGTTCCTATTCCTAATACATCTGCTATGTTTAGAAGTGATAGGAGTCTATAGATCTATTTTTGTTATATCTCTAGGGAGTTAGTACAAGAGCACAAATTAGGAATTTTTCTGTTCACTAAAATGTACAATGATAATTCAAATAAAAATAAAGATTTTCAGTGATTTTTCCTAGTTTTTTTTTTTTTTTCCTATGACCGGACATTGAAGTCAGAATGGGAGTTTAGCAATTTAGTGAATTTCAGGCAATGGTTATATGGCTAAGGAAGTGTGTGTGTGTGTGTGTGTGTGTGTGTGTGTGTGTGTGGTTTGTTGTTGTTTTTTAAATTCGTGAGAGACGCACAGAGAAAGGCAGAGACACAGGCAGAGGGAGAGGCAGGCTCCATGCAGGGAGCCCGATGTGGGACTTGATCCCAGGACCCTGGGCTGGGATCACACCCTGAGCCAAAGGCAGATGCTCAACTGCTGAGCCACCCAGGAGCCCCTAAATTTAGGGACAAGTTTTGTCCTCCAAATTCTCATGGTGTCTTTTCTACTTACAGAGGAGGATTATGTATGAATATATGGATGTGAGTGTAGTACATATATTAGTTGGAAACATTTGCCCTTCTAGTTCATTTTTTATTTTATCTCTGAAAATTTATCACTGGAATATTTCAGTTGTTAACTTAGGAGTTTCAGGATACCAACAAGCTGCTCTGGACCAAAACACCTGATGATGAGGGGTCTCTTAAGTTTTGAGATTACTTGTTGCACTACTTGATGTTGGCACTACTTGTTGTGCCACTACTTGGTTTCCATGTAAGGGCTGGAGGAGGCTTGAAAGTGCCCTGGGGAGAATCTGACGCACCTTTAAACCAATATTCTTGAAATATTTGATCTGAATTTATTTAGAGGAAAGTCTGAGCACTTTGTGGAGTAAGGAGGACACTTAGGACCCCCCCTCCTTTAAAAAATTTTTTTTTAGCTCTGGCCCCAGACTTACACATTATACACAGTATAACAAAGATCTTACAATGAACTTGATTGGTCCCTTTTGCTTTTTAACAGAATAAGGAAAGGATAATGTGAAAAACACTTATGTAACCATCATATGAAATAAAAAAATGTTTAATATTTGGTCACATTTGCTTCATAGCTTTTTCCCCTTCTCTCTCCCTCTTTTTTTTAATAGAATAAAACATTATACATAAAAGTGAAGGCCCGTTTCCCCTCACTCTGCCCAGAGGCAGTGCTATCATGAATTTGGTTTGAATCTAGTTTATACATATATACTTTTATGAATCTGTGAACAATTTGGAATGATGCTGTGCATTTTTGACACTTATATGAATAATGGCATCCTTCATTCAATGTTCTGAAACAGGCTTTTCCCACTAGTGTTGTATTTTCAAGGACTATCCACACAGGTCCACATGCTTAATTAATTTTAAGCACTATTTAGTTTTCTATTGTGAAATAACCACAATTTATTGACTCATTCTCTGATTGGTGGATACTAAATTTTTTCACGTTTTTCACTATTACAAACATTGTTTAATTGCTTCTAATATCTCACCATTTATTATTTTTAAATTTAACTTAATTTTTTAAAAATATTTTATTTACTTACTCATGAGAGACACACAGAGAGAGGCAGAGGAAGAAGCAGGCTCCTTGCAGGGAGCCCGATGTGGGACTCGATCCCGGGACTCCAGGATCACACCCTGGGCCAAAGGCAGGCGTTCAACCGGTAAGCTACTCAGGCATCCCAAATTTCACCATTTAATATCATAATGGCTGAATATCTTTGATAAAAGATTAAAAAATTTGGCCTTTTATCAAATTAAGAGAATAACCTTCTATTCTCAGTTTACTAAATATCTTAAACTGTTTTCTTAAAGGCAGTTTTATCATTCTACTAGGCAGAGGGGTTGTTCCTCCCAAATTCAAAAGATTTATCAAAAATATTCCTTTCAGATTAGATATGGTACTCTATGTAAAACAGAGATTCCATAAATTCAGTTTTTCCCATTTTGACAGTTTCCTTGATGTTTTGGCACCACTTGTTGATTGGTTTCTTGGAAAGCTAATCCACTCTTGAATCTTTCTCTGTTCATTTGTTTTTTTTTTAAATGATGCTTTTATCTATTTTTAAAATTTTTTTATTTATGATAGTCACACACACACACACACACACACACACAGAGAGAGAGAGAGAGAGAGAGAGAGAGAGAGGCAGAGACACAGGCAGAGGGAGAAGCAGGCTCCATGCACCGGGAGCCCAATGTGGGATTCGATCCCGGGTCTCCAGGATCGTGCCCTGGGCCAAAGGCAGGTGCTAAACCACTGTGCCACCCAGGGATCCCTCTCTGCTCATTTGTGAAGTCCATCATTTAGGATATTCTTGTAATATCATTTACAATGTAAAACTCATTTATGTGTTAAGCAATGAGTTCCCTAATTTATAAGGATTCTTAAAATCTTTAGGTTGGAAGATTCTACCTAAGTCAATGCTTAGCTTAATCAAAAAAGAACAAAAATTGTCACCAGATCGAATGTTTTTGGACCATGGAGCAAAAACACCAATTTCTTTGGATTTGGGATGTTCATTTGTATTCAGCTTAAAAGCCACAGACCATACCTCAGTTTAAAAGAAAGTAATCTATACTGCAAACACAACAAATTGATATTTAGGGAATGAAATATTTATTTATTTACTTTATCCTCAGTACGTTTTGTACCGCACAGAGAAAATAGAATTACATAAGTCATTCTGTGTTTGTTATTTATTGTAATCTCTGTTACTGTGAGAGAACTGAAATATGGGAATTGCACCAAAGGTAAATAGATTTTCTCTTTGGCTGGAAGTAGGTGAAGCTTCCCGTGGCTGTCATTTCAGTAGTGCCCCCTAGGTGACAGCAGCAGCCCGCTCAACCCCCAAGCGTGGGCCGCACTCAACATGGCATCCTTTCCTTTTCTGGTCGCCAGAAAGCTGTAATTATGTGGATTCCGAGTTGGAAGGAAAGATGGCTATTTAGAGTAACTCCCTCAAAATATTGTTAATATAGCATTGTGTAATCACAGTAGTATTGATGCATGTATCATGGAGGGGTGTTTTCTTCCTTCTAATTTCTTTTTTTCCCCTTCCAAATAAACATTTTTTCCCATCTGTGTGGGCAACTGTGTATATACAAGTAATCATTTTATCTCAAACCCAGCACAGTGTGAGCCAAGATATTGTCAAATATTAAACAAACACAATATGAGAAGCCTAGCCTTCCTTCGCCCCCACCCCGAGATGCTAAAAACTACCATTTAGGTAATAGGAGAGGTGCCAGTCTCTTCGTGAGTGCTTCCTTACTCATTGCAACGACCACGTCACTTCCTAAGAGCAGGTGGCAATTGAAGGCATTTACTTAGACTTGGTAATGGCTATGGAATGGCTATAGTGCCACGCTCTTCACATTATCACCTGCTGGGGTTCAGAGATGGTTCAGATGCAGAGTATTTCCAACTTGTGTTAATGTGCTTTTGTAAGATAAACAACAGTAGAATAAAGCTGGCATTAGGGATGTTATTGAAGAAGACATTTAGGTCGGCTGTAGGAGCCCTCTGTCTCCTGCATTGCCCCCAGTATGGAGTTATGATCCTTGAAATCGCAGAGAGTAGCAACGGCTTGGGATCCTCCTCCAAGATAGTAGAGTTTTAATTAGTTTGAGCTATTCTTTTCAAGGTGAGCTTGCCCAGCTCTAGGGACATGTATGGAGCGCTAGGCATTGGGTAAAGCATGGTGCAAATGTGGCGTATCTGCTTCCAGGGTTGTATTTGCTCCTTGGGTAGTATAAAACATTGCCGTTGAGTTCTTATAAGCAAATCTGGAATAGAATGCAATGTTCACATGAATTTTAAGATAAAAACGCTAACCTTCAATTAATGTTTTGCTTGCAATGGGCTGCTTTACTTTATATCTTCCAGACATTCTGGGGTCATGTATTTTTCTCTCTCCTGCCTTAGGAAGAAATAGTAAATAGAGAGAAGGAAATTTGACAAGCACTAACCAATTAGCATGCATTTACTCAACACTAGCACCCACCTGTTAACTAGAGTAGACATAATAGTGGCCATGAAACATAGGACGAGTGAATTTTGAATGGCCAGTTGATGTTTAGAAGGATGAATCTTTGAGAGACCCTAATAGGGCACCACATTGGGACTCTTTGGACAGAAGAGGGACGGCACCAGGTCACTGGCTGCTTAACGATGGTCAGAGGCACCATGTATTTTATAATTTGCTCATGAAATTTGCCTAAGATTCATCTTGGTCTCCAGACTTCTTCCCCCTGATACTTTTTCTTCTTAGTTTGGTTACTTTCTTAATTAAATCATTCCCCAACTGCAAAGGAGTCCATATCTCAATGTGAATACTTGGCATTTGGATTCTATTCTAGATCCTACTCATTCAGGAGCAGCTTGCTTGGGTCCTACCACCTCAAATCAGAAATGGTCTGGATGCTCTGGGATACATTCTTCAGACTCTTAGGGCTTCCCACCTCAACTCCTTACCCTGCCTCCTTCCCACCTCAACTCCTTACCCTGGCCTACCCTGGCCTATTATTTTCAGAATCTGGCTCCTGACTGCTCTTCATTTCCCATTCTCCAAACACCCGTAGTGATCCAGCCACACTGGTGTCTGTGCTGTTCTTTAGACATTTTGAGTCATTTCTACGTCAGGGCTTCACCTTACTGTTCCTTTTTCCAGGAATGCTTTCCCTGCAGGTGATGGTTTGAGTTGCTCCCTCACATCTTCTGTATCTGTATTCCAACGTTATTTGGTGGGTGAGATCCCCCTAGTTTCCCTTTTGCCCCCTGCCTCTGTATCACTTCACCTTGATTTACCATTCTTTACAGCCCTTGTCATTACCTGCCAGGCCATACATTTATCCATTCATCTCTCTGCCTTCCACTGTCCCTCCACCAAACCATAAAATCCATTGGAGTGGGGCCATGATCTTGTTCAACACTGTATCACCAGAACCACAAATAATGTCTGGCTTATAGCCAGTGCTCAAAAGGAATTTGTTGTAGGAGTGGCTGAGTGCTGCCATTTTACAGATCCGATCACCCAGGCCCATGGAGGTGAAAACGGTCGGGTGCTGGTGAGTGGGAGGATGGGCAGGCTTCTCCTCTGACGGCTCCCACTAGGCTGACCATTTCCATTTCTGAGCATGATTGCCTCACTGTCTTTACTTCTCCATATCACAACTGACCGTGTCTTGCCTTGCCTTATTCTTGAGGTACTACATGTATAGGTCATGTCTCCGTAACTAGATTATAAGCACCATGAAGGAAGGCACAGTGACCCATATTGATATTCACAGTGTGTCACGAGTGTCAGGAACCCAAAAGATGGTTAAAGAATGCTTTTAAAGGCCTACATTTTTTTTTCCAAAGGAAAAAAGAAACCAACCAAAAAACAAAAAACCAATGTTATTTGGAAAAAGTATGAAATTTATCTATTGAGGCTGATGGGATAGAATCAGGAATCCTGAGAGCTTTCTATGATTCTTAATAGACTGTCTCTTTACTCCTGACCTTCATCATTCTACAAATGTTGGGAAGAGCAAAAGGTAAATTTCTTCCCTTGGCATTTTAGCATCAAAAATAAGTATCTGCTTTAGCACGATCTGGTAAACCAAGGGTCCCCAGGGATCACAGAGCGGTTGCCAGCACCGGGTTTTAGAAACGGCTGGCTAGTTTTATTACCAGTTAATAGCATTTGTAGTTGTGCTTTTGCAAATAACCATGAGAAATCAATTGTCAGGCATGGATGGTGTGAGAAAATTACCGTCAGTGCCCTAAGAAACTGGCTGGGATCGGGACTACAGGTCAGTAACTGCATCACGTGCATCAAGTGCACGAAGGATTTTTACTGGGTTTGTGCTGTTCAAGAAGGCGGATGAGTCGGTGGTGCCTGATGCTGATGCATTTCTTCTGGCCACACACACATTTACTCCGGAGGTCTCTGAGGAGCACCTTTATCTGTGGAGAATTGCTCCTGTCCAGTCATCCTGCAGGTAGAAGGAGTGGCTGTTTTCTGCAGTGCCTGAGAAAGGCCTACGTCTTGGGTCTCTGAAACATGCTTTATGTTAGTGGTCAAGAGGGATGAGGGTGTGTAGTTTGAATCCTGCCTCTACCCTTGACTTGCTCTAGGATTTGGGCCAAGTTGTTTAAGCTCTATGTGTGTTTTCTTCTCTGCTAAATGGAAACAAAAATGGTAGCAATTGCATCAGTCGTTGTTGAGATTAAGTGAGGACCTGGAGGTGGAGTGTTTATCACGGTATCTGACAAACAGGAAGAGCTCAAAGCATTTAAATCAGTAAATACATATACTTACGTAAAGAAGGGAGGAACCAGTCCAGCCAGTAACTTTCCTGTCCTCCTGAACTATCCTGCTTATCCTTCTCCCAACCCTCCCGCTCAGAGAAATGAGCCTGAATTCTTTGGGATATTAGTTCACTCCTCTGTCAACAACCCTGCAGAATTATTGTTCTTAGTCGCTTCAGGCTCCGTGCCTGCTGATGCCAAGTTACCTGGTTGGAGGTCAGCGTAGAGCCAGGTGCGAACTGTTGAAGCTGCCCAGGGCCGGAAGCCGTCTGCCCTCACCGAGTCCTTGGGAGGTGCCATGGCCATGATGACAAGGGTGGCTGACCTTTCTTTCTCTAGGGAGAGCAAGACCCCACACTGAACCTTACCACGAGCTTCTGGGTGCTGAGGTAAACTCGGACTTGCAGTTCTGCAGGGAGCTGGGAGCCCAGCTCTTTGAGGGCGGATCCCAAGCATGGTTTCTTCATGCAAAGCTTCTTCTGTGAGTGGACTTACTGGAAGATATATATTTGGGTAGAAGATTATCCTCTTGTAAGGTTGGGTGCACTGATGGGAGCGGGGCCAGACACTGGTGAGTCTGCCCCCGTGCGACCTCTAATCTCTGGGTTCCTTGTGGGGGGATAGGCTCTTACAGAAACAAAGGAAGTGGTGGCCCAAAAGGGACTGTCCCTTGTGGGGACCGCAAGCGGCTGAGACTGTTACCATCTGCTCATCTTGATTCAGTTATTTAACACGGGGTTGAAAACATTGAAGTTGCTATGAAATTACCAATTTTTTTCTCCTGAGCTTCATTTCTGTCGAGGAGGGGGTGGGGTCCCTTGTGGTAAGAGTCTGTTTTCCAGTTTTGGAGATGCCAGGAGATGGCGCCAGGGCTTGGTTCTTAATGGATCCTCGGCCTACCAAAGAAAAGAATGTGCTTTCCCTAGTCTGTATTTTGACAAAAACCTTTCTTTCAGGAAATCTGGACAGAAATCCTGGCCCTGGCGTTCCTGGGGTTAAATGCTTGTCTCTTTTCATCTGGCAAAGAATTGCTGTTTCTTGTCATGGTGTGCCCTACATTTTCAGTTAGAGATTCTCCATCATTGGGTCTTGCTGCTTCTGGTGTTGTCTTGGTACATTCACTAACATAAAACAGAATCGAGCTTGGAGAAGGATTTTATTTTATTTATTTATTTATTAAATAAATTTATTTTTTATTGGTGTTCAATTTGCCAACATATAGAATAACACCCAGTGCTCATCTCGTTAAGTACCCACCTCAGTGCCTGTCACCCAGTCACCCCCACCCCCAGCCCACCTCCCCTTCCACCACCCCTAGTTCGTTTCCCAGAGTTAGGAGTCTCTCGTGTTCTGTCTCACTTTCTGATATTTCCCACTCATTTTTTCTCCTTTCCCCTTTATTCCCTTTCACTATTTTTTATATTCCCCAAATGAATGAGACCATATAATGTTTGTCCTTGGAGAAGGATTTTAAATGAATAAGATTAGAACTTTCCAGTATGTTGCATGAAAAAGAAATAGCAGAGGTCATGTTATTTGGAAAAGAGTAGATGTTTTGGATTCTACTACTTTTTTTTTCTTTTTAATCTTTGTCACTATATCTGCTGTTGTTAGCTCAGACCAATATACCTGCTGCAAGAGATTCCAGCACTTTCTACCAGACAGTTTACACTTCAGGGCTAATTTCCTACCAAGATTAATAAAAATAACCATGATGACATAAACATTGCTTTATGGGCTTGCTTCCTGCATGCTACCATGGGTGCAGAGCACATGACACTTATCATGTCATTTAATCCTCACGGCAATCTTATGGAATACATGCTTTATCATACTGTTCTTTGGGCCAGAAAATTGAAGCTTAAATTCAATAATTTGCCCTAAGTCACTCAACTAGTGAGCAGGAGAGCAGAGATAGAGTCCAGAAATATGATTCCACGTCCACATGTTGGACCACTGGGCCTAATGAACCAGTGACTGTGGGTGATAACTGGGCGTCCTGGGGGCAGTGCTCAGGGGGTGCAGGTAGCTAGTTTGCTGACAGCACAGGGGTGTACAAGTGTGGGATTCAGTACTGAGTCACATCATGTGGTTTCTTGCATCCTGGCACACAGGATTCAAACTTTTGAAACCTGCACCATCTGAGCTCTGCTTCTCTCTCCGCTCCCACTTGATTGCTACTCTTTAGGCATCTTTCGTTTTCTGTAATTCGCTAAACCCGTTTCAACCTCAGGGCCTTTGCACTTGCTGACCTTCTGCCTGGCGTTCCCTTCCCTCAAATCCTCACAGGGCTGGCTGTGTTTCTTCAAGGTAGTGTAGTATAGATATGATCTCCTTAGAGAACGCTTTCTTGGCATTTGATCTAAAAGGCTCCTCTGCCTCGGATCATTCTTATCCCATCACTCTATTTTGTCTTCTTGATTGCCCTTGTGATGATCTCCATCTTCTCAGTTGGGTTTGCTAGTTTGTTTACCTGGGTATTTATGTTTTCCCTTTTATTAGAATGTAAGCTCTATGAGATGGGGATCCTGACAATCTGGTTCATTGCTATATTCTTAGAACCTGGAACATTCCAACACAGAGAAGGTGCCTAATAAATATTTATTAGATGAATATGGTGGGAAGATATGATAAAAGCAGTAGGAGGTGTAGTCTCACCCATCAGGAAGTTCCCAGTACAACTGGAGAGCCCAGGCTGACATGAAGCATATGATGGTCAATCCATGGCCAACGTGGGGGCAGCTATGGTTAAAATAGTGGTTAAAAGATAGACTCTGGGGCTTAACTGCCTGGGTTTCACTCTTGACCTGGTACCCACTGGCTGTGTGACCTTGGCCAAGTTATTTAGTTCTTTTATGCCTCAGTTTCCTCATCAGTAGGTTGAATAATAATAATAATGTCCACCTGATGTGATTGTTTTGAGGATAAATGAATTAATGAATGTGGTGTGCTGGGTATGCAGCCCCTGGCACACAGTGCTCTACAAGTAATTGTCAAATAGATGAAAGTGTTATCCAGCAAAAACCCATGACTTTAGAAATTTGGAAAAAATGAAAATGTTAGTGTTGGGAAAGGCCATGTTTCTTAGAGGAGCCTGGGTTGGATTGATTGGGTTTGGATTGAGGGAGACGGGGGAGTAGGAGAGAATGCTCGTATTTGCTCTGGTCCCTAGTTTCTATGTAGATATATATTCAAGAAAGGTTTTTGAGCATGAGGAAAACGGTTGACAATCTCTCCCCTCCTTCCATCCCCCACCACCCACAGTATTGCAGGAATTCACTATATATAATGGGATTTTTTAGAACATTCTTTTTTTTTTTTTTTTTTGGATTTAGCATATACAAGGATTCTCTTAAAAAAAAAAAAACAAACACCATAGCCTTTTCCCCTCTAGCCAAGGTCCTGGTTGGGGTACAGGCTCTGAAGTGAATCTAAACTGTCTCTAGGATGATTCTACTTGCAAGAAATGCGAATTCCCTACTCTCTTCCCTTGATTAAATTCAAGCAATGTGCATTGAGCACTGATGTTGTGCAAGGCAGACATGGAAGGTGTAGAGAAGGTGATGATGTAACAATCTAGAGGAAGTTCCAAATTAATGGTAGTCCAGAGCCTATAGCAAATTGTGGAGGGACCGAAGGAGGAGCCAAAATGGGGCAGAGAGAGAAACAGACAGAAAAGCACAGTCTTAGGTCAGGACTGCATCCCACAGAGTAAAACAGGCTCACCGGCTCTGAGTGAGACGGTAGCGTCTAATAATAGCAGCACATTGACAACAAAACCGAATGCTCATTTTTATATCAGTGAAGGGAGGCTTTTGGAGAAGGGCTTTGTGCATTTTCAAAAGGTGGGAGATAAATGGAAAGAAGCCTTCTCTCAGCTGTAAAGAGGACATCAAAGCTTCTCTATTGATCGAAGGGAAATCATTACAATGACATCATGAGAAGAGTCAATGGACTCCCAACACAGAACTCCAGGCCTGATTTATGAAATCTCACCCACTCCCAACACATGGCCTCGGGACACAGTGGCAAATAATAACATTTAATTAAAAAACATAAAACAGAAGTGTCAATGACAGCACATGTCAAAATCAATAAAATGCTAATTTCTAAAGATTGTGTTTGTAAGGGGTCTAGAAATCCTACAACCAAGACCCTTTGTGGAAAGGAGCAGTCTTCCATATCCTGTGGTTGGAGTTACAGATTTGGGAGATCCTCCAGCTCAAATCCTTCACTAGGAAGAAGATAAATTGAGACCCAGAGAACTGACAGTTTCATAATAGGATTGTTAGTAGGATGATAATCTGAGTTTCAGCCTGGTGTTCTTAATTCTCTCCAAGCTCTTTCTTTGAGTCCCAAGAGTTATTGGCAGGAATGGTCTTCCTCACCTCCCAGCAGATGCCTGGATACCACCCCTGCCTAAACTGTTGGAAGAAATCCAACCACAGGGGCACAGGTGCCTCTAAACCGTCTCATAACACGTAACATCTTCCATGCCTGACTGCATTGCGACAAAGGTTTTTAATTGGCAACCTGCAGTGTGGCATTTCTAAGTAGGATAGCTTCTTTGTGTCTACAGGTCCCCTCCTAGTCTCTTGGATTTTGGCAGTGCACTCAGAATATCAGCCTTGTAATCTGCTTTCTCTTAATGAGAAGCATTCTTGGAGGGCAAGGATGGCAGAGAAAACAAATTCTCCTTTAATCCATTTAGAACATCATTCAGTTTTGCACCAAATAAAATTTTTCTGACATACAGGTGAGATCACTGAGTTAAATACTAGAAACCCAAAGATATTGTATGGAGTTAGGATTGCATGGAGTTTCCATCACTTCCCAGCTCTTGGTCTGAAATTTGGGCATGGAGTACTGGAAACTCTGACTTTTCAAGAAGTTGCTTGGCATTGATATCATTGAATAAAATGGAAAATGGGAGATACTTCAAGTCTTAATTGCATTTACATGCTTTGACTGGTGAGTCTTATCAAGTATCAACAGTGAAGAAAATAATATTTGGGGTTGCAGAAATGTGGGAATGAGTTGGTCGTGAAAACTGAGACTTCAGAATGGCTGATTTCTTCTCACTCCCAGATTCCACCAGAAAATGCTAACTTTACTGTTGCTCACAAAAGCAGCAGACCAGAGAATGGGTATTCCTTCAGTGGAACATGGTCTGGGCTCTTCTGCTTATTTGTTTTTTTTTACTAAATGCTCACCGAGCTCAAGTCGAGGGTGTCTCTGTGTCGATTAATTTTACAACATGGGCAAATAGACGTCTCCTTTTAAGAGCTGGTAGAGAAGTGACTGTGGAAAATCAGGAAATGCTTGGCAAATCCTGCCTAAATCAAAGGTTCTCCCAAACTTTTTACATAAAGGGGGCTTAGGGGCCCAATCTGGTTCAAAGAGGGACAGCTAGTGAACTTGTTCTGCAGCAGAACTTGCATGATAACTTAAAGTGTCATTTATTAGAAATTTATTTTGTGGCGGGCATGATTCACTTAATCCTCAGAACAATCCTATTCTGTTATTAGTTTCACTGTTCTGATTTCCATTGGAGGCACTGTGACTAGCCCAAGGTCATAGACAAGTGGCAAAGGAAGGACTCACGTTGGTGTAGTCTTCCTTCAAATCTGTGTGCTTGACTCTCTACCAACCTGCCTTTAATTTGCAATCATACCACCTATTACTTAGATTATATACTTGTTCAGGGTGCCTGATGGAGATTATGGGTCGGGGCTCAAGTTCCTCCACTCAAGCCACTGTCTGAAGGTTTATAGCAGCGGGTATTTACTCTGAAATACTCTGTCTATAACCGAAAGCAGGATGAATCCAACGCAGTTCTGCTGGTGAGCTGAGAAACCCCTGGAACTACTGGTGGGGAAAGCAAAGAAATGTGCTAAATGCCCAAATCCTGCCTTCTAGAAATTAGCTAGTAGTAGCAAGATGCTGTCTACCCAAGAGGTAAAAGCTAGCTGGCACAGATCTGTTAGTAGAGGGAAGCATAAGATCTCCTTGTATATAAAGTGTTTTTCTGTGTCCGTCACCAAGTAGAACACAGAAGGTATTTTAAGGGGCCCACACAGGTACTTTGTTCAGGAGCATTTGAAAGACTAGTTAAGCCTGTCTTTGTCATTGCTCTAATAGCTTTAGCAGAGTGAAGAGGATATTGGTGACGAGTGCTGAAAAGGAATCACCAACGACTGAAAAAAATCAGCTAAACAGATCTTGATATTGGGATAGCTGGTCAACCCGGAGCTGCAGATAAATTTTAAGGGTAGTAGCATCAAGTTAGGAAATGGATTTAATTCTATTTAAGTTCAAGGAGAGAACCCTTGGATTAATCAGTCTTCGAAAGGAGTTGATTGGTGAGAAAAATACCGAATCCTACACTTGCCCCAACATTCTAATTGTTGGAATGGTATGTGCTAATTTGAAGGAATTTACAAAGTAGAAACTCCTTCACTTGTTCTATGAATATTTTTTATTTTTTTAATTTATTTTTTTCTATGAGTATTTTTAAAAGATATTATTTATTTGAGAGAGATAGAGCACGCACATGAGTGGGGGGGGGCAGTACAGAGGGAGAGGGAGAAGCAGACTCCCCACTGAGCAAGGTGCCCAGCACAGGGCTCCATTCTAGGACCCCGAGATCATGATGGGCCCAAGGTAGATGCTTAACTGACCGAGCCACCCAGGCGCCCCTGTTCTACAAATATTTTTTTAAAGTATCTGCTAGAAACATTGGGGTGCAGGTGTCCTGGCATTTCTAGCAGCAGTGTCCACAATAGCCAAACTGTGGAAGGAGCCTCGGTGTCCATTGAAAGACGAATGGATAAAGAATATGTGGCTTATGTATACAATGGAATATTACTCAGCCATTAGAAATGACAAATACCCACCATTTGCTTCGACGTGGATGGAACTAGAGGGTATTATGCTGAGCGAAATAAGTCAATCGGAGAAGGACAAACATTATATGGTCTCATTCATTTGGGGAATATAAATAATAGTGAAAGGGAATAGAGGGGAAGGGAGAAGAAATGGGTAGGAAATAGCAGAAAGGGAGACAGAACATGGAAGACTCCTAACTCTGGGAAACGAACTAGGGGTGGTGGAAGGGGAGGAGGGCGGGGGGTGGGGGTGACTGGGTGGCGGGCAATGAGGGGGGCACTTGACGGGATGAGCACTGGGTGTTATTCTGTATGTTGGCAAATTGAACACCAATAAAAAATAAATGTATTATTAAAAAATAAAAAGTATCCACTATGTGGCAGACATGGTTTAGGCACTTGGGATACAGCAGTGAGCAAAACAGACAAAAAAGAGCTGCCGTTAAGGAGCTTATACTCCAGCAGGGGAGATAGAGAAAATAAACATAACAACTTGAGCAAAGTACCTAACTGGTATGTTGGAAGAAGATGAGTGCTATGGGGAAAAAAGAAAAAGCAGGGTAGGGAAAGGAGGAAAGCGAATTGGGCCAGGGGAAGAGGCAGCTTTTCTAATTTGAAAGGGTGGTTGGGATAAGGCTTTTTGAGAAGAGACAGTAGATCAGAGATTTGAAGGAAGTGAAGAGGTAGGTCTTTTGGGGCATCAATGAGTAGGATGTTTCAGGCAGAGGCAGTGGCCTGTACCAAAGTCCCTTGTGTCTGAAAGAGAGTGGGTAAGGGAGAGAGTAGATAATGGTGAGATTAGAGAGGTAATGGGGAGCCCTTTGAGGGTTATGATCAGAGGTGTGAGATAACCTAGCTTTATATTTTTAAAGGCTTACTCTTGTATAAAAGAACAGATTGTGGGGGCAAGGATATAACCATTGAGGCCAGGTAGGAGGCTCACACAATGATCCACATGACCAGGCTAGTGGCACTGGCGATGGCAGGAGATGCTAGGACTCTGGATAATCTCTGAGTTAGAGCCAACATGGTGATGTGGTTTCCATGTACTAGATATTGGATATAGAAGAAAGAGAGGAGTCTGAAACGAACTCCCAACTTTTTAGGCTTGAGCGGTTGGAAGAATGGCTTTGTCATCAACTGTGATGGGGAATACTGTAGGTAGAGCAGATTCTTGAGTGGCCTATCAGTAGTTCAATGTTGGACATGGTAAGTCTGAGACACTCAAATGAAGATGGTGAGTAGGAAGTTAGATTTCACAGATCAGGAGGTCAGGAGTGAGACTGGGATGAATTGCTGGTTATGTTCTTTATCTTTTTATCTAATAACAACGTCTGTCTCTCCATTTATTGAACATTTCTTTTATATGTTTGCCTTGATTTTTATAGCACACATCGAACAACCTGGTTATTAAAGAGCACTCCCACACCAATGCCTGGTGGTGAGCATGTTTGCACATGGGGCACCAGGAGTTTCATACTCTAAGTCTACACCTACAGTGTTTATTTGTATACTTTTCCTCCAAACATCCTTCTTTTTTACCACGTCTCCTACCTCGCTCCTGATGCATCTCTATCAACAGGAATCATGAAGCCCTTGCTATGATTTAGTGTAGAATTTTTGCCTAAGATCATATCAATTTTTGAGAAATGTAAACAGAAGATGCACAATTAAGGTTTGGTACTCAGGCCATTTTTAAGGATTTTGATTCTAAGTGGCCAAAAGCCAATGGATGCCTGTAACACTTAAAGGGATTGGTAGTAGCAGAAAATTGACCAACCTCTTTTCCAGCCTTGGCCAAGGCCGTTAAAATGGTTTTCTTGTCTTTTATCAACCTCGATGTGGTTCTTTTGATGCCATCATCTTGACCCAAGGGTATTTTAATGCCCGAGAAGCAGGTGGTTAAGCTTGTAGCTTAAAGAAAAGGACACAGCAATTGTACTTTTGTGAATTCATCCTACAGATATACCTGCACAGATGTCAAATGAATTTTGTACAAGCGTATTCATCGCAGCCCCATTTGTAATAACAAAAGAGTGAAAGTGACACGGATGTTCACCAATAGGTGATGGTAACTCATAGTACATCCATACAACAAAATAGTGTGCAACTATTAAAATGGATGTACAGAACAGTATATATACTTTGCTACTTTTTGCTTAAAAAGGTTTTGGTGGGGATAATATATGTTCTTGGCATACACAGAAAGAAATTCTGGGAATTCACATACAAAAAACCAGTAACAGTAGTTTTTTTGGATGGTAGAAAACAGGTGGATAGAAGACATGGGTGGTGAGAAGACTTTTCAAGGTAAATCTTTTTCATTTTTTGAAAAAAAATTAAACTATAAGAATGTGTTGTCTAAGTTTTTAAAAAAGTGTCTGTGTAATAGATACAACAGATACCATCACCCCAGCCCAGAACCCCTACCTCATGCCTCACACTGCTTTAGCTGCATTGTTTCTCTGAATCTCACCTTATCCTGGAGGGGTACTTGTTTTACATACCATTTTGGTGATTTAAAAACATGGAGCTGTTGTCACGAATGTCTGGGTCAAAATGGCAGCTCCTCCTTCCAACAGCTCTGTTGAGCTGTTGGATGCTCCCAGATCAAGAAAGTGCTCGGGGTTGGGTGCAAGATTTTACCCATTCCCATTTATTCTCAACAAGTAGACCTTTACTCAGACCCTCTACTGTGCTGGCACCTTTGCTGCTTTTAGACAGATCGTACTGGTCTTGAGTGAGTAGGATTGGTGGGAGAGGCCCCGGCCTTGGGGCAGGATATCAGCCAGGAGGTTACTGCAGATGAGAGTCTGGATGGGGAGCCCCCAAGGATGGGAAGAGGAATGATGTGCTCTCAGATGCCCCTCTCACTGAGACAGTTAACACTGGATGTCTAGCCACTACTGGCAGGCTCAGAGAGGAGCCATTCGTCTGACCTTGCATGAACCCTGTTCTCTGTTGTCTGAAATGGACTTCAGCTTCAAAGATGTCAGAGGTGGATTAAAGAACCACACCCAAGCAAAAGAGCAGCAGTGACTTTTGCTTTTCCAGAAGTTGTAATGCGGACTGCCAATTCTCTTTTTTTGTTATGTTGTACCCGTTGGGTTCAGGAGTATATTAAGGTGATAAAAATGAGAAGACCCCACAGTGCTCTGAAATAGTTTGAGCTGATAAATCCCAGTGGCAGGGGGAATAGGCAGGCTTTTTGGTTTTGTTTTTTCATTGGTAGTTCTTCTCAGGGTAGTCTACAGCTGCAGAAAGAATCTTGGAAATTTCAGAAGTAAAATGATGATTGATTCCAGCCTCTTGGAGTTTGTTATACCAGAGAACATTTTTCTCTGGGACTGGTGAGGTGGTTTTATGTATAGGAAAATTAGGTCTCGGTTTGTTCTAATTTGGGGGTACATTACAATCTCAAAACTGATGCCTGATATGGCACAATTAGCAAAATTACCTTTTGGGGGTGATACTGCTTGTGACTCCAACGCAGTCATGGGTGCCACTTTGCCTGTTGTTAATTATTGACATTTGGTTGTCTTAGTTTCCTAGGAACCAGTTGAGGGTTACAGGAAAGGATAGAAGAGGATTAGGCCTCATGCCTGGACAGCGATGGAGGGAGAGAGAGTGAGAGAGCTCGAGGTTTAGTTGGTGGCCAGGGGAGCAGGTTAGGCAGGAGAGTGAATGGTGTAGGCAGGAGGTTCTGACCATGGTGGGGGGGGGGGGGGGGCAAGCACTGAGCTCAGAGAGGATGTGAAAAGATGAGAGGGAAGGGTTACTAGGAGATGGGAGGGGATATAACTCACCTTTTACCTACTTCTCAATATTGTCAGGGGCTGGGCCTACCCAGTGTCTAGGAAAGTCTGCATCAAAGGGGAGGCAGCAGCTCATAGGTGTCTTCACGTTGATGCCCCTGCTACAAATCCTTCCTGGGGATTTTCTACAGAGCCCTTGTTTACTTGGCTGGCTCCTGTTGTCATTAGAGGTCATCGGATAGCGAAGCAATTAAGAGCTACAGGTAAGGGCACACTTGCTATTCGTGAAGCCCAATCTCAGAGACGCTCCCCCAGTTGAGAAGTCGGGTGGGTGCTTGTTTTATCTTGGTGTGACTTGGCTCTTCCGTGGGTGAGGATTACGGCTGCAGACACCACTTAGGAGCTGAAAACTTAGCTGGTTAATTTTTCTGTGATTTGATAGTATAGTGTTAGTCTATATGCATAGACACTGTGTGTTCATGTTTGGAGAAAGACTGATCTTTTCTATTTAATGAAGGCTTCGTCATGGCAGCGGTGACAAAGTGGCCAGCCACCGGCAGGTGTTACTTGAGGGAGGTGACCCCGGCTTTTGATTGTTTCCACTTTTACACCAAGGATGGACAATGGTGCATGACTCTGGTTGAGCATCACAACAGCACCTGGAGGGTTGCCATGCAAAGCTGTGTGCCACGTGGAGAGCAGGCCAGCCTGTCTGCACCTCCATCCACTTGTGCAACACATAGCCCGCGAGCTGATCCTGTGGGGCGCTTTCCCGGGTGTTCGGGATGCCGTGATGGGTGAGAGCTGACCAGGGCCCACGCTCAGAAAGCCTGTAGTAGGTGGAGGAGACAGATGCTGTTCAAAAAAACCCCAAAATAAAACGTTTTGTTTGAATTTTGGTAAGTGCTGTGTAAAATAGGTATGCGGTTGCACGAGAGCATATACTAAAGGAAAGAGATGTTTAAATTGGGATCTGAAGTATGAGTAGCAGTTAACCAGGTGAGAAGGTACAGAAGGAAGGGACGGAGAACATTCCAGACTTAATGGAGTTTGAAAAATGGAAAGACCCAGTGTTTCCAGGGAACAAATGTTTGTATGTGGCTGTGCCACTGAACCTGTGTTTTAGGTTATTTATTTGAAGAATTGTGTTGTAGGTTTTTTTTATTTGAAGAACAAAGTCTCTGATACTGCCTCCCTTTCGTGATTAATAGCAACTGTAATTAGTAATTAGTAAAAAATTGAGCAACCATTTTGTGTTATAAAATGAAAGGTGCTATAATGGCATCAATGCTGCCTGAAGCTACCTCTAAAGGAAAAAAAAATATTAACGTGGCGCTCTCCACAGCTTCAAGCATGCGAGGAGATAATGAAAGTCCTCTAATTATGTTTTGCTGGGGGATGAAATCACAACTGAATTTTTCTGCAAATCAGAATCTGATTCCTCCAGAGTGGAATCGTGAGCTTCATCTGCTAGTCTCCCATCTGGCAGGACCAGCTGAGTCACCAGGCCTGCTCTGGTGAAGTCTGTTACCTTTTGGCATACAGATGAAGAGTTGGCTCCTTAGAAGATGATTGTTAGGAAGCCAAAACCAATTGGTCCCTATTGCCTTGTTTAAAAAGAATCCGTTTCATTTTTAGGCTGAGATTTATCTGAATAGATGTTTCTAGCCGTATGGACGATGCATATTGGGCTGATTTGATTTTGCCATGGATCTGCTAGGAAGGCCTGTAGAGGCTGGCCTGGCCTATCCAGGAGCTCCTGCAGGTTGTCACGTGGAGCTACGAGCCTGGGTGATGTTGCACCAGGTGGGTAAGAAGTGAAAATGAGCCTCCATGCAAAGGTTCATTTTGGTGTAGAAATAGGTCTGCATTTCAGCAAGTGGGAACCTGCAGAGTGGAAAAGAGTGGAAATTCCATCGTCAGAGCCTGGCCTTGCCGTGGGACCAGGGGCCGACAAGGCCCAATGAGGAGGCTGAGGGTGAGGGCAGCTGTTGCATCCCTACTTCTGCCGCCAACTGAACAGGCGGGGGGCCCGCTCCCTCAGCTGGAAACCGTTTGTCCACATCTGGATTTTATTTCCCTCCTGAAATGCAGCTGGCCTTCCCCGCCCGCTGGAAGGGTGGATCCTTCACCCACAAGCATGCGCTGCCTCTGCAGCAGAGATGTGGGCAGCAGCCACTTCAGTCCCTGGCCTTCCAGCCAGTGTGTCCCGGGAGCTATTGGCCAAGTGAATCCCCGGGCAGGAAACAGGCCAACCATAGATATGGAGGGAGAGAAAATCGTGGCTCTTTTGAACACAGAAGCACTTGTTAACCCAGGGTATTAGCACAGGATATATGTTTTTATCTCTTTTTTTCCAACAACATTTTGCTTTACAGTTTCTATTAGATACACTTGATCTTATCCAGAAGACCAAGATGGCAATATGTGGTTTCTATTAGATACTAGTTCGGTTGGTTATAAAGATTTAGGACTTTAAAAATAACTTTCCTTGACTGGTAGTTTGGGAAATGTGGGTGGTTATGGCTCAAGCCAACTTTTGAGTGGTCCTGATGCTGGATTAGGTGTATAGTAAATTAAGCTCAGACACTAGATCTGTATTTGCCACCCCGTGGGCTTCCCGTCACGAATTTGTGGGCATCTCCCTCTGACTTATGAAACTGGAAGAACTGATTTCTGCCTTGATTTAGAGAAAACCATTTAAGAACATCTCAAGCAGGAAACCTTTCCTTCTATATGCCCATTTGCAGAGTGGCTAGGGGTGTAAGCTCTGGAGTCAGACAGATGTGGGTTCAAGGCTTAGCTTCACCCTGACTGTATGAATTTTAGACAAGTTACTTATTTAACTCAGTTCTTACCCAAAATAAGGATAGTAGCAATTACCTTGTTTTGATAATTAAGTAATATAATGTACTTTTTCTCATGCCTATGTACAGGAGAGAGTCAATACAGTTTGCATTATTCTTATTATTCAACCAATATTTGCTAAATGTTTGCCATGTATTACGCATTGTGGTAGATACTACGAAGTATTAACTGTAGTTGTAGAGAGAAAATATGGACACGTGAAAAAAAATCCCCAAAGGTACAACCTATTAATACCAATAGGTCATAGGTAAAATATAATTAGAACTACATGGACAGAGCAGATGAAAATTAGTAGGAGTTCAAAGTTCACTGAGCCCTGAAGTAGTCAGAGGAGGTTTCGTGGAGCAGGAGGGCTCGGACTAGGGGCAGAAGAGGGTTTAAGGCTGCGATTCTACTCTTGCCACTGATCCCAGTCCTTGAATACCCTGGTTTCACAGACCGGGTTAGAGGGTCGGGGGATTCCAAGGAGATGCCATTTCCAGGTTACTTCTGCTGTTGGCCCAACTGTCAGCCACACAGAAGGTAATTCTTCTACCAGGAAAATATTTTATGAACCTCCAGAGAATGTAACCTTCCTATGCTGAGATGGAAATAATTCTTTTCCACTAGTCCCTCTTTCATTCAGCTCATGCTTTATTGATGATCTAATATACACCCCATGGGCCGTGCTGGAAACACAGAGATGAAAAGACTCAAGAACCAATCTCATTTGTTTCCTTTGGGCATCTGAGTGTAGAGGCCTTGGGTTCTTGGTAGAGCCAGTACCAGAAGTCTCTAAATGGTCAGCCTTCCACTGGTGAGGCTGCTGCTCTGATGGTGAAGGAGAACGTAGCCATCCAATGCCTTGGTCTGCAGCCATGGGTACCATGGCCTTGTTGAGTTCCAATAGAAGAAGGGATTTAATCAAACAAAGGAATCACAAATTGGCATGAAAAAACTACCCACTTTTTATTAGGAGGGAAAATGTTTTCATCCTCCCTGTCCCCCACCCCCTCCTTCCCTCCCCTTATATTTGGGCCTCCACCCTCAGAGGAATAAACTTTTGCTCCACCCTTTCCCTCCAAGAGATGGAAAGAATACTTCTGGGCCAATTTCCATCCCTTCCTTCACATGACCTTCCTTTGCTGCCAGTCTGATTGGTCAATGCCCAGGACATTCAACTGACCATATATACTTGTGCCTGAAAAGCATGGTTCAGATCTCAAACTTTCTTTTCCTCTCTCTGAACCCTACTCCACTCCTGTCATCATGAATTTATCACACTCACCATCTGTAGCCCCTGGCCGTCCTCCCAGTTCTTTCTGTGGGGACTTCATCCAGCTGGGTGAGCCAGGCCTGCTGCTCTTGCCTATGCTGCTGTTGGGGTTGGTTTATATTCACTACCTCCCAAGATTCAGGTTCAGGAAAGAAGGACCAGGAAGATGGAAACCTGTTTCAGCCTCCAGCCTAAGATGTTTCCTGGCCCTGGCTGAGTTTTGTGCTGACCTATTCTAGCTTGCCCAGTCATTGGTACCTGGAGACTCCATTTTCATTCTTCTACTAGTCTTTGTGCAGGCACTTCATCTGTCAGACCTCCAGGGGCCAGTCGGGGGGTGGCGGGGAGAGCGAGTGGTGTTCTGAGTTCCAGCTTTATCATGTTTAAGAAATGTTTCACTCAAAACTCAAATCAGGTGTCTGATAACCAGAAATGGTTCTTTCCATCTGGTCGTTTTTTTGCTGTTTGGCAACAGTGGTAGAGAAAAAACTGTGTGTCCATCAAATCCATTTCCATGTGCCTCCTTCTGGGCACGTGAGAAATTGTACTTCTCAACTTCATTGAAGTTTGAAGGGTCTTTGTGAATAATTCTGGGCCATGAAATGTGCCATGTCACTTCCTGGCTAAGACAGTGGGAAGCCCCTTTATGATTCTCCAGCTTCTCTTCTTCTACTGTAGTTCCTGTGGAGGCTTCATGTTCCAGATGATGCAGCTATGAAGCAGTGGGGCCTCCATCAGCCTGGGACGCCGAGTTGTTTCTTGGAAAGCTGCCCTGGGGAGCTCACAGAACCTTACAGAAGACTTTGTGAGAAATAAACCTCAATTGGGTCAATTCCCTGAGATCTTTGTTGCTGCAGCAGAATCTAGCCTATTCTGACTGATGTAGCCTGAAATTCTTTAGTGATTTGCCTTTTGGGTAAAACACCAAGTCTTTATTTTTTTTTAATTAAAAAAAATGATTTATTTGGGAGAAAGAAACAGAGCAGGAGTGGGAAGGGGGGAGGGGAAGGGGGAAAGAAACAGAGCTTGAGGGAGAAGCAGACTCCCTGCTGAGCTTCCTAAATGTGAAGCTCGATTCCAGGATCCTGGGATCATGACCTGGGCCGCAGGCAGATGCTTAGCTGACTGAGCCACCCAGGAGCCCCCAAACACCAAATCTTTAATCTTGCCTACCATGGTGTCTCCATGTAGCAAAATGCAAGACATAGGGCACATACCCACAAATGCTCAATGAGAAAATAAATGATTAATTAAATAGACACCAGTCTTTAGTCTGGGGTTTCCCTCTTTAGCCCTGAGATGAACAGGCAGCTTGATCAAGTTGTGCGAAGTCCCTAAAACCCCTAATGCTCTGGGCCACAGCTCGTTAGCTAGTCAACCGACAATCTATAGGTAGGTTTTCTGCTGGAAGCCCAGAGTCTTTGGCTTCATCCAGAAATGTGTGGATGGGTAGAGCCCACATTGCAAGAACCTGTCAAGCTATTGCTGATGGATCTCATTGCAGATAAGATATAAAAGGATAAATGGAGGACTTAATGTCTACACATACCGAGTAGTTCCTCTGCTCATAAAATATAATTAACCCAGGTACCACCACTCACCCGGTTAAAATACCCAGTTTGCAAGTCAGCAACTCAAAGGAAGTAACCTCTAAAGTGATGACCGATAACACCATGTTACTGCCTATGGCTTTCTTCCTCAGATTTATTTCAAAAAATAGCATTTAAAAGGTTTTGAGTTTAGGATTAAAAGAAAAATCTGAAATGTACTTGCTTGATTATTCATAATCTTTTTGAGATTTACATTGAGAGACACAGTGTTTTTCTTTTTTCCTTAAAGATTTATTTATTTATTTTTGGAGACAGAGTGAGAGCTGTGTGTGCGTGTTCACGCACACAAGCATGAGTTGTGAGGAGGGGCAGAGGGAGAGAATCTTCAAGCAGACTCCCAGCTGAGTCCAGAGCCCAGACTGGGGTGGGAGGGGTGAGGAGGGGCCTCCATTTCATGATCCATGAGAACATGACATGAGCCGAAATCAAGAGTCAGATGCTCAACTGACTGAGCCCCTCACACAGCCTTTTTCTTATAAAGGCATTTGTATGATCAGTTTTGTCCTGACTACTTAAATCCTTTTGGATCTGTATTCCCAGATAGGAGTGGAGGGGGGATAGGGATTGAGTCTGATTGGATGGACATTGATGGAAATGATGCGTAAAATGCCATGCATAAAGGGAGTAGAAAAGACCCTTCCATGGGGAATTGGAGGCTGGCAGCAAACATGAAAGTCCCTTTCTAACCACCGTCTACCACTGTCTCCCCGCTATCAAACAAATCCTGTCGCCTTTCAGTTTGACTGGAGAGTTGTCTTGAAGCCCCTGAAAATACTGACAAATTATTGCTTTTGTCCTGTCTCGCTCCTTTCTGGGACTTGTGCTTCTGGTTCTTACCTTCCTCTCAGGTAGCTGGTCCCAGGGTGTGGGGCCCTCGACTTTGTCTTCTGATCCAGTCCTTAGGCTGCCTCAGGCTCTGTCAGCTACAGCAGCTGCCCTACGTAAGGGAGCTCTTCCTTCTAGCTACTGGTTACCCTTACTGTTTGGTTTTTGTAGATCCTCAAACATCTTTTTATGGTTTACTCCTTGGCCCTTGACAGGTATCTCTCTCATTTATTCAGGACTCAAGGAGATCTTTACGACGTGAGTGGTGTTGGCCCCATTTGGAGGAACAGGGAGAAATGTAAGTTAAAGTTCTGTTTAACAGAACAGTTAAATGTAAGGTCCATGCGCTGCAGCAGAGCCAGGCATTGGTTTCAGGGCCAGCCTGACTCATTCCTCATCCCAGCTATTTACTTGTTTTTTTTTCCTCCCCGCAAATTACTCTGAAGGTTCTGATTTTAGTACAACTTCTGTCTCTTGTGAGTTCTTTACTTCTAAGGTTACTTGAAACCTGAAGTCTCCGTATAAAGCTGATCAGTTGGGTGGAATCTGATGCATCTGGCTTAGACTTATGATGTGCATATTCATTCTAGATATTGGATAATTGCTCTTCTTTCTTTTCCCTAATCCTATTCAGTTTTTATACCAAGTCAAGGTCCAGTGTAACTCCTGCCTCTCCGCATGAAGCCCTCTGTGGGCATTGTTACCTGCATGGACCTCTTCTAATGTCAGGGTCTGATTTAAATCTCATTGCTCTTTATGGTTTCATGGAGATGTGTTGAGGATGGGGGATGTCTTCCTCTACTTCTCGCTTCCTTATAATAACCTGAATAGTTTTATGCAAATTAGGTGCTCAATGGCTAAGTTTGCCTTCTTAGTTCTGGAGATAATTTTTTACATTGAAAGCAGTATGGGTATAAAAGGACCAGTTGAAAAAAAATTCTAATTCAAAGGGATACACACACCCTGACGTTTATAGCAGCATTATCTACAACAGCCAAATTACGGAAATAGCCCAAGTGTCCATTGACTGATGAATGAATAAAGAAGATGTGGCTTATATATACAGTGGGATATTACTTGGCCATCAAAGAGAATGAAATCTTGCCATTTCCAAAGACATGGATGGAGTTAGAGAGTGTTATGCTAAGCAAAATAAGTCAGAGAAAGACAAATACCATATGTAGAATATAAGAAACAAAACAAACAAGCAAAGGGAAGAAAAGAGAGAAGCAAACCAAGAAACAGACTTTTAACTACAGAGAACAAACTGATGTTTACCAGTAGGGAGGTGGGTGGAGGGATGGGTTAAATAGGTGATGGGGATTAAGGAGTGCACTGGTTGTGATGAGCATCAGGTATTGTATGGAAGTGTTGAGTCACTATATTATACACCCGAAAGCAATACTGCACTGTACATTAACTAGGATTTAAATAAAAACTTTAAAAAGGGGCCAGTTGAAAAATGTGATAAAAACTCCAGTAGCCGTAGGGCTTATGAGCTGAATTAATCTGTCCTATCCTGACATCTCAGATGCTCTTTTTGTATATCTGATCCCCATTGGTGGTAATATTCAGTCATGGTAAAGTTTTGGGTTTTACCTGAAAAAAAAATTTTTTTAGATTTAATTTAAGATAGAGAGAGAAAGCACTTGAGTGTGGAGAGGGGCAGAGGGAGAGGGAGAAACAGAATCCACACTGAGCAGGGAACCCTATATGAGGCTTGATCTCAGGATCCCAAGATCATGACCTGGGCCATAGTCATATGCTTAACTGACTAAGCGCTAGGCACTCCGGCCTTTTTTTGTTTTTTGTTTTTTTTTTGAGGGAGAGAGAGAGAATATATCCTAGACAGGCTCTGTAGTGAGTGTGTAGCCCAATGCAGGGCTCAACCAACTGAGCCTCCCAGGTGTCCCTTGTTGGAACTCTTAAAAGCAAAATTCAGGATAAAGTTGGTCCATATTTGCTTAAAATATAGATGTTTAGGTCCCATTCCAGGCCATCTGAAGTTTGAGATGACCCTTCTAGGTAATCTTAGTGCATATTAAAATTAAATAAATGCTATTCTATGGTATTTTCATTACTAAATAAAAAAGATGTAATTATGACTTGATTTTATTTTTTTATATGACTTGATTTTAAAACATATTCCCAGACAATACTAAATGGAGGATTCAGGAAGATTAGATGTCTAGGTGACCCAAATGTTGTATATTCAAATGTGCAATATATCTTGTTTGCGAACCCAGCTCATTTAAATGGTCTCATGAGGGGATTCCTGGGTGGCTCAGCGGTTTGGTACCTGCCTTTGGCCCGGGGCACAGTCCTGGAGTCCCGGGATCGAGTCCTGCGTCGGGCTCCTGGTGTGGAGCCTGCTTCTCCGTCCTCCTGTGTCTCTGCTTCTTTCTCTCTCTACATCTATCATGAATAAATAAATAAATAAATCTTTTTTAAAAAAAGAATTAAATGGTCTCATGATTCTTCAGCTTCTAGCACCTTTTGGATGCATCACACTGAATATGTGTTTGAATCTTTAAACCAATATCATCATCTCCAGAGAAGTGTTCAGAGTCACACTGGAAGGCTTTGGAGGTGCTAAAATGGGATTTCTGTGTGGCTGAGAAGCTTCTTGGGTTTTCCTTTTTTTTTTCTTCTTTTTAGGTTTTCCAAGGTGATTTCCTTTTTGGTTTTTACCAGCTTAAGTTAACTTTCTCTCAATTTTTATGATGGAAAGATTCCTTAGGCTTAGACCTACTTCTTTCCTACAGCTGTTGGAAATAGCTAATTAGGGTTGGTGTGAATTGCTTATTAGCTCCCTTGGGTTTAATAGCTGCAAAGGTCAGGGCTGACCAGCTACTATCACAGGGTCATAGTGTGACTGGCATCTGGTCAAGAAAGATAAATATGACAAGACGGTGAACAAAGCAAGGTTATTATTACAAGAAGTGTCACCCAGATGATAATGAAACTTAAACAGTGAAAAATCACTCACATTATGACCCAGCCCAAAAGGAAAGTAACCCCTACCTTTCTGGAATTTACTGCAGGACGGTGATTGTTTGGCCATTAAAATGTCAACTTTTGGCAGAAATGGAATAGTTGGGAATGCTAATTTCAAATGAAATAGTTTTTTTTTTTAAATTCTCAAAATATTTGAAGCATCACTGAATGAACAGTTTAGGTCCCTGGAGAAATAATTATAATTTAAGTCCCCTTTGAAATGTACACCCAGCTCTGTCTCTCTCTCTCTCTGTCTTTCTCTCACGTACCTCATGAATAATTTTCTTCAGAATCATTTGAGGAACCACGTTAATGAGGACTTGAATTTCCGGTACTGTACCTAATGCTGCTTATTACTGGCGACGTATTTCTACTGTGGCTCTCCATGGAAAGGTGGCCCATTCCAGGGAAATGGCTTCCATGAACCTTTAAGAATTCCATCTTCCATTTTATCACTTCACTGCTTCTTGAGAAGGAGTACTGCAGATGTTCAGATCAGAGTATCATATGGCCAGCAGCACCACCACCTCCTTGCAGTCTCATTCAACATTCATTAAAATGTGTATGACAGCTCAGAAAATGAAGACAGGGAAAATGTGGAAATTTGCAGTGATGATAGTAGGAACAGTGGTGGCAAATGCCAGAGTCTGGGAGGAATCCCTTCTTGTTATAGAAAAGGCAAGTGGATTAGATTGAATGAATGATTGTGGCACACCCAGGTGTTAGATCAGGCAAGAGTGACAACTGAAAAATGTAGGGAGGCAATGCATTCTCCACTCTCTACTGCCTCTAGACAGGCACTCAGGGTTTGTATCCCCCAGAAAAATAGAGAAGGTGCCTAACCTTGCAGGGGTGATCGTTAAGTGGCCCGGTAACACTTTCCCCATCACTGCCCCATTTTCCTGCACCCATAGAGAGAACAATCTTGGACAACAATGAGAGAGAATTAGGGATGTGCCACTGGTTGGAGATTGTCTATATTTTGGTAGGTGCAGTGTCTTGTTTTAGCTTGGGTTCCCCCAGAAGTGGATATTAGGACAGTATAGCCAATCATTTACTTTGAAAATGGTCATAGGAAGGGGTATTAGAGGATTAAGTAACCCAGGGAAGAGAGTGCAGTAAACAAAAGTTTTTATCAAGCAAGATAGCACTGTAGGTGACTGGAGTGCAATCCCTCTGGGGAGCTCTGAGTACCTGTCTGAAGCTTGGGCCTCAGCGTCATCCCACTTCAGAGATGAGGGAGCTGGAATATTTCTACACCATTTCCCATCATTTATTAGAGGTGGCTCCTGGCTCCTTCCTGGTACATCTGGGTGTTGTACAAAGGAGTAGAGTCGCTCTGTTTGCCAGAAAAAAATCCCAGACAAATAAATCTAGGCCTTGACAGGGAGAAGGTGATGCACTCTGAAGCAATAAGGGTGAGGAGCTCTGGGCAGGCCACCAACAGCATCTGGACTAACATCCAGGCTTTATACCACACACATTACCTGTGCCCCATGTTAGGCTACTTTACCTCATCACTGATTCTGCAAGGTCACAAAGAAAAAGAGAAAGAATCTACAATAGGAAGAAAGGTGGATCTCACTATCTACTGTTAGAATTTGGCCAAGATGCTCATCATTTTCCTTCTGTTCCATCCTTTGTAGAAGCCCTTCCTCCTCAGCCAGCACTTTGGCAGGTTTAGGTTGCTTGTCTGGTGGAGTAACCTAGACCTTTACCTCGGAGAGGTCTAAGTCTCAGGTTATAATAAATTTCTTTTGTGCAGCCCTTATGACTGGGTAGGTCTGTTCATACCCAAACCATAAAAGGTGGTGCTTGTTGTGTGGTCACTCAATGTACCCTGCCCAGGTGCTCAGTCCCTGCATGGGCTCAGAAGCATTCAGGAGCTGCTTTCTTTGTAATGAAGAGCTCTCTCCTGCAGATGGCCTGGGCTTGCTCCAGACTGTCAGGGGTCTGCATTGTGAATCTCCTACTAAGGCTTGTCAAGGATGCTGCAGAGTCTAGCACCATAGGATACTCTGGTCATAAAGCCTAAGTACTAGGGTTGCTTATGCCACACCTAGACCTGCTCCGAGCTCTCCCTTGCTCCAGGCCCATTGTATCTGTTTTCTAGGGCTGATATCCCCACACACCACAGATAGGTGGCTTGAACAATAGAAAAATATTGTCTCACAATTCTGGAGGCTAGAAATGTAAGATCGAGGTGCCTCTAGGTTTGGTTTCTTCCAAGGCCCCTCTCCTTGGTTTGTAGGTGGCCACCTTCACTCTGTGTCCTCACAGGGCCTCTCTTGCGTGTGTGTGTGTGTGTGTGTGTGTGTGTGTGTGTGAGCCCTTTTGCCTCTCTGTATGTCCACATTTCCTCTTCAAAAAACACTGCAGTCAGATTGCATTAGGGCCCACTGTAGTGATTTCCATTTTTAACTTAGTCACCTCTTTGAAGGCCCTATCTTTAAATATAGCCATGTTCTCAGTTACTGAAGGTTAGGGGTTCAAAGTTGGGGGACACAGTATAGCCCATAACACCCACTCAAAAGCAACAGCCTTCTGACTGACTCACTAATGGGTTGGAACAGTATTCAAGTGTGATGTGTGTGGTCTTCAAAACTTGACAACTTCTGCTAAGCATCGTGTCAGTTTCTTAGTAGCACAAGATACAAAGAACACTCATTTGTTCTTCCCTTGGAGTGACAGGACACATCCCAGATGACTGTCCCACCTGAAAACTACTGGTCAAGGCAAAGCCTTGGTTGGTTGTGAGGTGTATCTCCCACTCTCTGATCCACATGTGTCTGATCTTTGCATCCAGAGTACTCATCACTTCCTGCTCCCCAAGCACGAATAAATGATGTCATTAGTCTAATGAATCTATAAGACCTTTCACAGACTATCCAGATGATCAAGATCCTGTTAAACACTATTGTGACACAGAGCAGAGAGGGTAACATAGCCCAGAGGACATGGCTGTGAACGTATATTTCTCTTTGTTCCAAGTGACAGCCAACTGCTTTCCGCCCCCTCCTTTCTAGTGGGGGTTGAAAAGAACACATTTTCCAATTCAATAGCCTTATAGCAAGTGCCAGAGGCCATGTCGACCTGTTGTAGTAAATCAAGATACTGCATCTGAACAGTGGCCGTGGTTGGTGTTAGTACTTGGTTAGGGGTATGGTCGTCCTCCATCAGCGGAATGATCCAATTGATTTTCTAGGAGACAGACTAGTGAATAAATGGAAGTGTGGTGGGGACCATGATCCCAGGCTTTTTTAAGTCTTTGAGCATGGCCTCCATTCCTGCCATTTTAGCCACCAAAGCGCATTGCTTCTGATTGTCTTGTCAGTGGCAAATGGGGACAATATCAAGGTTTTCACCTGCTCTTCCTACAATGTATCAGTCAGGGTCCATTCAGGAGATGGAACCACACATGTTATTTTAACAGAGAGAGTTTAATGTAAGGAATTGTTAAGTAGTTATTGAAAAACTAGAACGGCAAAGAAAGAACGCTGAAGTCCCTCAGAAACTGCGTGTAGCCGCTACCATTCTGCAGCTGGGGGGACAGGGGAAGAAGTTGGAAGTGTTTCCAGTTGAGAGCTTGGAATAGAAGCCAAAACTCAGGTCGCTAGAAGGGGTTACTCCGCAGCTTGTCCAATGGCTCTGCTCCAAGGAGGGGTCCAAGAGGCTGCGGCCCAGAACTTTGAGGAGGCCCTGCCCAGCTAGTACTGGTGTTTTTGAGGGCCGCTGTGAGGCTGGTCCTATAGGGATGTGACAAACTGCAGACTAGATTCAACTGCTGTGACTGTAGCAAACTGCCAAGGCCACGGTGAGGAATGAAACTAAGGTGATGCTGACTGGAATATGAAGCTAGTAGGGAGGGCAAGTCTCCTTATACGGCTTTTCAAAAATTCATTTTGGTGTTGTTTGGTTGACCGGTTACCCATCAAAGTTTGTATTAATACAGATTTTTATTTCATGTAGCCAGAAGGGAAAAATTGAGGGCATGGGCTCCATGCTCAGCGGAGGGTCTGCTTAAGATTCTCTCTCTCTCTCTCTCTCCCTCTGCCCTTTCCCCTTCTTGCACTTGCACATGCATGCTCTCTCTCTCTGTCAATACATAAAATCTTTAAAAAATGTGCACACCTACAGGCATACCACACAGATATTGAGGGTTTGGTTCCAGACCACATAATAAAGGGAATATTGCAATAAAGTAAGTCAAATGAATTTTTTGGTTTCCTAACACATATAAAAGTTATGTTTACACTGTATTGTAGTCTGTGAAGTGTACAATAGCATTATGTCTAAAACAAGAGTGTACACAACCTTAATTTAAAAAATACTTTATTTCTAAAAAATATTAACCATCATCTAAGCTTTCAGTGAGTTGTAATCACTAATCACAGGTCACTGATAGAAATAAAATGGTAGGGATGCCTGGGTGGCTCAGTGGTTGAGCACCTGCCTTTGGCTCAGGTCATGACCCTGGGGTCCTGGGATCGAGTTCCATGTCGGGCTCCCCGCAGGGAGCCTGCTTCTCCTGCCTGGATCTCTGCCTCTCTCTCTGTGTCTCTCAGAAATATATAAATAAAATCTTAAAAAAATATATAGTAATGACAGTTAGAAATAGTCTTAGAATTACCAAAATGTGACACAGAGATTTGAAGTGAGATTTCCAAATGTTGTTAGAAAAATGACGCCGATAGGCGTGCTCTGCACAGCATTGCCACAAAACTTTGCTTTGTAAAAAACACAGTGTCTGTGAAGTGCAACAAAGCAAAGTACAAATAAAGTGAGGCGTGCTCGTATGGATGTATGTGTATATAAAGAAAAAAGACAAGAGGGACATGTACTGTTAACAGTGGTTATGTCTAGTGTCGGATTATGAGTAATTCTTCCTTTATACCTCTTATTACATTTTCCAAATTTTCTACACTGAACATACATCGGTTTTGTAATTGGAAAAGAAAACAAAATATAAGGAAAATATGAAGGAAATCTGAGGGCTCCATGACTTGGCTGACTTCAACTCTCAGGTCCTGGATCTGAAGTTTACCTGCAAGTTCTAGAAAAACAGAGAAAATAGCAAGTATGTAGTGTAGCCCAACATTGTGGTGCTGTCTTATGCTGCAACAGAGAACTGTGTGAAGTCCTGTGAGATTCTAGGCCATTCTTTTGAAAAGATTTTTTTCGATACAATGCTTTCTTTTCAAAAATTCATTTTGGTGTCCTTTGGTTGACTGGTTACCCATCAAATTTTGTATTAATACAGATTTTTATTTCATGTAGCCAGAAGGGAAAAATTGAGAGCAACTGCCATTCTTTCCCTGCCCCCAAATCCATCCCAGTATAAGATAAACCCCAAGAAACAGTATATAAGGGCCTCCCATTCCTGATCCCTTTCCCTCTCTACCTCTACTTCCTAATTCATTTTTTGGTGATAATCCAAGGCTGACCTACCAAACTCATACTTTTCACCAAATAAAGACACACACTCCTTACCAGGGGGCTGGCTTTGGCAGCTGGAGCTATTTTGTCAGTCGTCTGAGTCTTTGGAAAACAATTTCAGCTGGCTGCAGCATTTCATCAGGACTCTTCAATATCGGGTACTGGTGGGCCCCACGGCGGATGGTGTATACATAATTCATGACACCAGCTACGGGAGAGAGGACTCGCTGTGATCCCGGAATTCTTACTGAGGGGGAAGAGGAATCTTAGAATATGCTTAAAACAAGTACAGCTGAAGCCATTCTTACAGTTAGATTTTATCTTTCCAAGGGATAGAAAAAAAAAAATCAGTGACCACAGCAGCTCTTTCTTGTACAACACAAAGGAGAAGAATGCATGGCCACTACTAATTTATTGCACTCAAGCAGTAAACCAGGAAGACTAATATTGTTTTAATCTATGCATCCGGTGAGACCCAGGATATTGATATATAAAAGCACTTAAACACACACTTATTGCCCAGGGCTGTCAAGAGCTGTTTTGAATTGGAAAGAGCTGGAAACACCCCCTTTGGAAGAGATCTGCCCAACAGCTCAGCACTATAAATAGTACTGAGTGAGCCTGGCTTGTGGCTCCGGTTGGCCCAAGGCCTAAACTCCTCCCCAGGGACTCCGACCCAGAAGGAAGAAGGCAGATATGGGATCTGGGAAATTGCCTCGTCTCCTTGGTTATTATAGCTTTAAAACAAATATATATATATATATATATATATATATATATATATATTTTTTTTTTAAATTAAAAAATATTTCTTTTCTCATCCCTTCCTCCCTCCTCTCTACCTCCCCTTCCATTTCTAAAAAAACAAAACAGAGCACAGGAGTAAAGGACCCTCTGGGACAATAGCAATACCTGTGTTTAAATCTCACCTCTGTCACTGGTTCAGATGAGTTATTTAATCTCTCTCTGCCTTGATTTACACATTAATGAACTGGGGATAATGATACCTCATAGAGTGGTGATAATACATGTAAAGCACTCACTATAACAAAACACACTCCTTTCATGAGATAACTGTATCTATCTAGGCTTTTTTCCCCTCTCCCTGTTACATATTCTCTTTGGTTGTGGGTATGGATTGGAGGTGACCGCATGCACTTCTGCCTGGAAGGGAGACAGGGAGACTGAGTTGACTAATATCGTGAGATTATTTTTGAGCTCTAGGATTCTGAAGAGGTGAGAATTTCCTTCTTTCCCACCAGGGTTCTTCTAGCTGGTTTAGGAATTAAATCGATAAGAGACAGATTAACAGGATCACAAAAACAAAGTTCTATGTGCACGGAGATCCAGTGACGAAATTGAGACCCAAATTTCTTTGGACCAAAGCAGGCAAGTATTAAACATTTTGGACAAAGAGACAATAAATTTGTGAGTAATTGAGAGGATCAAGAAAACAGGTGTCTGGGAGCTTTAACTCCTAAGGAATTCTAAGCAGAATTTAGAAGTTGAGGTAGTAGATTGCAGAAAAGTAACACAATTTGTCTTTATAGTGTTCTTGACTTGAAAGCTCTCATCTCTGGTGGTAAGGATGTCTTTTTTTATATCTCAGTACAGGGAAAGGATTTTTCAGATGGGGGACTTGTTTCCTCCTTTCAGGGGGACAGAGGAGGGTCTGCGTATTCTTGCCCTGCCTATTTCTCAAGTAGCTTCATTTCAAAATAATTGGTGTGTCATCATTGTATATTTTCGGGGCCCTGCTCTGGGCCATCCTACATCCACAGTCCTGTAAAGACTAGTGATTATTCGGCTTTATGAAAGGCAAAGCCAGGTTGACTTTTAAATGGTCCAGAAGGGGACTGAGATAAAAAACACTCGCATGCAGCTCCCTAATCATATTAGATTGCTCGACATTTTTGGACGAGCAATAAGTTGATAAATGAGGAGGGCTGGTCACTGTCATGATTATTAATGAGGAGGCCTGCCATCCTGATGGTAATGAATTCTGATGAGGACGAAGAGATCACCTCTGGGTAAAACCTGCCAATGTACACTCCCTTGCCTGGGTCCTGTCTCTGCATTTTCCTGGGTGGGTGTCAGAGAGGAGACTCCAGACTCAGACCTGGATAAATGTCATGTAGAGATGAGCCCCGGAGGCGTAGGGTGGGAGGGCGCAGCTTAGGGCAGAGAGCAGAGAGCTCCCCGGGGGGCAGCTCTTTCCTTGCCAGCCCTCCACAGACAGGTCTGCTCCACAGAAGCAGCCTTGCTGGGTCTTAGCAGGGAAATCCCGCAACGAAAAGCTCCATCTCTGACAGTCTTCGGAGATGAGGTTTCACGTTATTGGAAAATGCAGGAAGGTTTTCTGCCCCTGGAGACACCCCTGAACGTGACCAACCCCGTGAGCTGGGAGGTGGTCGTGGCTAATGTGCAAGCTCCTCTGCAGCTAAAGACGTGGAGGAGACCACGGGTGTTTGCAGCACATGTCACAGTCAGCTGAACCCTTCTCCCACGGGCCAGGGGCTTCAGTGTTGAGCCTCCAGGCGACTCTGCTTTCCTATTAGGCCAAATAGGCAAAGTTCATTTCTATTTCCTAGTCTGATGACCAAAACAAACAAACAAACAAACAAACAAACAAACAAACAAACTGGATGCTCAGTCCAGACTTCCCAAGACTGGGATTCTAGTTGCTACTTTTCTTATTTCGTGATTTCTGAGATTTACTCTCTGGGAGAAATACTGCCCAGGGAAATGTGGGGAGAAGAGCCTCTTGGATACCAGTCCAGGAAAATGATTTTTTTTTTTTTTAAGAACCAAAGCTTAAACTCTCACAGTATTTGTAGGTTGGTGGCATCGTCTTATTTCTTACCTCCACCCACGTGACGCAGCCAAGCAGACCCTCTCTCTTCCTGCTGGCCAACCCGCCAACTCCTAGGATTTTTCTGTTTCATTCTGGGAAACCTGTTTGAGAAAGGATAAGCCTTGGATGAGCCTGGAATGAGCTAAAATGAGCTAGAATGGCCTGTGTAGGGGTTGTCCGAGGAGCGGGCAGGGAAGATTTGTGAATCCGTGGCTTGAGGGGAAAATGGAAAAACAGAGGCAGGGCTATTCTTTCCCTCCTAAAGCTACTTTGGTCCAGGAACATCGTGAATTTGGTCACTAGCCATTGTTGAAGACAGTCCTTCTCTTCTCATCATGGATCTTTCTAGCTGCAGGCCATACCAGTCGGGGATCAAGCCTGCTGGGCTGACTTGTGTGGAGGAGAGCCATCTACACGATCCATCCCCTCCGGCATCGAGGGCTGGAAAAGCCCCGACCTTCCAAACCTGGAGATCGAGATGATCTTTTCGCTGCTCCTGTCCAGCTTGGGCTACGGGGTCGGGCCGTGCTCCTCGTCTGCCTGCTTCCCTCGGGGTGGCCTCCCGGAGCAGGACAACCCTTCGCGCCAGGTGTTGCTCACCACCCCCCACCCCCGTCTTCACCCTCCCAGCCTCGGCTTCCCACCCGGTGCCATGTGTCCCCCCATCCTGGCAGCTGGGAGTCTGAAACCGAGGGGTCAGCAGGGTCAGGTTCCCTCCAAAGGCTCCAGGGAAGGATGCTCGTTGGCCTCCTCTGGCTCTGCTAGCAGTTCCTGACAGCCCTCAGCGTGTTGCTGCAGTGTCCCCGTCACCGTCTTCCCCCGGCGTCGTGCCTCGTCCGTGTCTGAATGTCCTTCTCCTTATGAGGTCATGCCATTCATCGGATGGGGCCCCCTCTCATTCGGAACGAACTCATTCTAACTTGATGACATCTGCAAAATCCCTGTTTCCTAATAGTTACCTTCAGTTTCTAGGAATTGGGACTTGGGAGTCACAGTTTGAGCCACAGCAGGGGAGTGGGGCCTGGCGACCAGCATTCACCCCGAGTTCCATCTCCGGCTTCTCTGTATTGCGGAGGCTGGAAGCCAGGGACTATCTTTCTCATACCCCCCTTCGGGCTCTTGGTTGATTTTCTGCCACTAAGAAGCACTGCGCAGTGAGTGTCACCGCTCCTGCGGTAGCAGCAGGGGAGCCTGTGGCCCTGCCAGGCAGCAGATGGGAGGTTGTGCAGTGACCTCTGGGTGTCCTCCTGCAAATCATCCCTGTGGGCGCTGCAGGAAGCCAGGATCACCAGCGGGAGCTTTCTGAACGTCCTGTAATTCCATTAGCTCCTTGGAAGCTAATGACCTCTTTCCCTGACCTCTGCTTCCTCAGCCTTAGTAACCGTTCTGCAGACCTCCAGTTCCCTGAATTGAATTCATTCCTTGAAATACCTGGAGTAGTCCCTGCTTTTCTTTTCTTTTCTTTTAATATTTTATTTATTTATTTGTTAAAGAGAGAGACAGAGATAGTGAGAGAGCACATGAGCAGGGAGGAGAGGAGAAGCAGGCTCCCCCCTGAGCCAGGAGCCCGGCCCGGAGCTCCATCCCAGGACCCTGGGCTCACGACCTGGGCCAAAGGCAGACACTCAACCAACTGAGCCACCCAGGCATCCCGGTAGTCTCTGTGTTGTGTTGTGTTTTATCAACTCCTAATTTGTGTGAGAGTGGAGGGGGGGTATCATTCTGTCTTAGAGACACATCTCAGAATCTCTAAAGGCATGTTAATTTTCCAGTCCAGCCTGAGGTCGCCCTTCAGATTTCTGAGGGGTGGGAAAACACCTCGCCCCTCCTCATCAACATCCGAGAATCACCAGTATAATGATTTTGTACTTTCACATTTGGCTTAAAAGAGAGGCCGAAGGAGGTGTCTCTGGAGGTCACAGTCTTCAAGGGCCAGCACCCTTCACAATTTACGGTAAAATAACGGCTAACTCTGCTGCTCTTAGATCCCATGGAAGCCGCACCTCATCTGGCCGTGAGGACCTGCACAGAAGAGCCCTCTAGAACGTGAGATCCGTGCGGACAAGGGCCGGTCCATGCAGCCCCACTGGCTGAGACTAGGCCTGGCATGTAGCGAGTTTTAAAATGATTATTGTTTAATTAATGAATGTACTTGGGCAGCCCCGGTGGCGCAGCGGTTTAGGGCCGCCTGCAGCCTAGGGCGTGATCCTGGATACCCGGGATCAAGTCCCACGTCAGGCTCCCTGCATGGAGCCTGCTTCTCCCTCTCTCTCTCTCTCTCTCTCTCTCTGTCTCTGTCTCTATGAATAAATAAATAAATTATCTTTAAAAAAATTAATGAATGTACTTATGTTTCTAAATATGTTTCACTTTGTTCCCCTACATCCCTTTAGACTGAAGTCAGACTAGTTGATCATCCATCCCAACCATCTTTCTTTTGTTCTTTCTGTCATTCTGGACATGCTCTCACATTCTTGGCTCTGTAGCTCCTTCCCTCTTCTGCGTCTTCCTTGTTGAATCCGAACATCTTTTAAGGCTTGTCTCAAAAGCTACCCTCTCTACAGGTCTTTCTGGATCTGTCCTCTCGATGGGTTGGGATCTTTGAGCTCTTATATACTATTTTTTAAAAATATTTTATTTATATTTATTCATGAGAGACACACACAGAGAGGCAGAGACATAGGCAGAGGGAGAAGCACGCTTCCTGTTGGGAGCCCAATGCAGGACTTGATCCTAGGACCCAAAGGCAGATGCTCAACTACTGAACCACCAGGTGCCCCTTTCATATACTTTAAAAAAATTAATAACTTCATTTTTTAAGAGAGGGAGGGAGGGGTGAGGAGAGGGAGAGAGAGGAGAGTCTCAAGCAGATTCCTCGCTCTGTGTGGAGCCCATCAGAGGGCTCAATTCTGTGACTCCAAGATCGACTTAAGGCAAAATCAGGAGTCGGATGCTTAACCAACCGAGCCACCCAGGAGCCCCTAACTTTCGTCTTTTGGGCCCGTTTAGGTTCATAGAAAAATTAAGAAGATAGTACAAAGAGTTCCCATATACTCCCCACCCCTGCACACAGTTTCCCCTATTATTATCATTGTTTATTGTGGCAAAATATGCATAACATAAAGTTTACCATTTTAACAATTTTTAAGTGTAATTTTTTGATGTATTAAGTACATTCACACAGTCATGTAATGGTCACCACCCTCTACCTCCTGAACTTTTTCATCTTCCCAGACTGAAACTCTGTACCCATTAAACACTAACTCCCCACTTTTCCTTTTTCCCTCTTCTAACTCTGCCCTACTTTATGTCTCTATGAATCTGGCCATTCTAGTACCTCATATAAGAGGGATCAAACAATATTTATGTGTGTGTGTGTGTGTGGTGTGTGTGTGTGTCTGGCTTATTTCACATGGCATAATGTTCTCAAGATTCACACATGTTGTGGTATATGCCAGAATTCCATTTCTTTTTAAGGATGCATAATATTCTATTTTATATACATATATCACATTTTGTTTATTTATATGTCAGTGACCATTTGGGTTATTGCCACCTTTTGACAATTGTGAAGAATGCTGCATGAACTTAGGTGTATAGATACCTGTTCCCATCTTTGTTTTTAATTCTTTCAGGTGTATACTCAGAATTGGGATTGCTCAATCCTATGGTAGTCCTAAATTTGATTTTTTTTGAAGAACCTCTACACTGTTTCCACCGTGGCTGTGCCATTTTGCGTTCCTATCCACAGTGCACAAGGGCTCTAATTTCTCCATATCCTTGCCAACACTTGTTAGTTTTCTGTTTCCCTTTTTTATTAATATCTTGCATTACTGTTATACGATTGTTATAATTATTGAACTGGTATCAGTACATTATTACTAACTGAAGTCCACAGTTACCACGAAGGTTGACTTTCTGTATTGTACAGTTCTTTGGGTCTTGGCAAATGCAAAATGTCAGATATCCACCATGACGGTATCGTGGAGAACAGCTTCACAGCTCTAAAAATTCTCTTTTCATCTCCCTCCCTCTGAAACCCTGGCAACCACTGATCTTTTATTGTCTCTATAGTTTTGCCTTGTCTAGAATGTCCTACAGTGGGAATCCTATAGTATGTAGCCTTTTCAAATTGGCTTCTTGCTTTTATCAGTATGCATTCAAGATTCTTTTTTTTTTTTCTGCAGCTTGATAGCTCATTTATTTTTATTGTTGAATAATATTGCATTTTATGAACACAGCACTGTTTACCTATTCATCCACTGAAGGACATCTTGGTTGCTTCCAGTTTTTGGCAATTTCTCATGCACTTTTTAACCTGCTATCATACTGACAGAATTTTACCTGCCGTTGCAGTATTTTAATGTGCAATTTCATCAGGCCCTACCTCCTTGAGTGTATTATATGATACATTCCCTGGTGACAGAGCCTAATGTCTTTCTCACATGATTAAGCATAAAGCGCCAACAAAGGTACCTTGCCCATAATAGGTACTCAGCAAATGCTCTTTGAACTGAATAGAGTTTTCAATTTCTCACCTTCCTGGAGGACCTGAAGCCATTAGGGATGATTTTTCAGGCTTATGAGAGTGGCAGGCCAAGTTAAGACAGCTTGTCATAGCATTGGTAGGACTTGTCATTGCCTGGTCTTCAAGGGCAGTCATGTTAACTCTGCTGAGGTTCTGATTAGACTCTCACACCAAAGAAATGATCAAATTCAGCTTTTGGCTGGGACTCCTTCCGTGATATTTACGGAGCTGTCCTGGTAGCCATGAGAGGGGCAAGTAGAAAGATGCATTCTGTGGAGCTGGGGACTAGAGCACAGAGCCCATTACTGCCCATGGGACCCTGGCCAAGAGTGTACATAGAGACCCTATTCTCATGCCATCCCTAGTTCCATGTAGCACCATCGAAGGGCATTGCCCACGTATAGCACACATATCCTGGCTGGAACATCCAACCTCTATCCACTGCCACCAAGAGCCTGCTCTTGGTCATCACTCAAGCCAATGGGTGAGCACACGAGCAGCAGTGGAGTTTGCCCTTGGGAGGACAGATCCAGGGAAGAGGCCTGCAGAGTTCTGGAAGCAGGCGCATGGTCATTGCGGGAGGGGAATCCTGCATTCCTGATAGATGGGTTAAAAGGGAAGGACCGAGGTTCTTGTGGGCCCCTTTCCCTCCTGAACTTCGCATCCAGTGAGGAGAGGCAAAGATGAAGCAGAGCCAGAGCAGGGGCTTCCAAAGTGTAGGGTCTAGGGCAGAGGTTGGTTGACCAGGTGTAAGTTAAAACTAAAAGAGATGTCACTGAGATACTTGGGACAAAGAGCAGCCAACCTCAGAATCAAGCATTATAGATAAAAAATTACTATATCTCTTTAGATTTGGAAAAAACCTGTAGCTTTGTGTTGCCTTTCTTTTTTTTCTTTTAATCATTGAAAGAGAGGATTTCCTCATGAATTCTACCCTAGGGGTACGGGTGGGGGGGGGGGGAGGGCAATGGTGAGCTGGAGCAGGTTCAAACCAGCTCACCAGAGCCAACTGTTACATTTCTCTAAGTCTCGTGAGCCAGTTGTTAAACCCAGCTATTACTAGAAATTCATCTAAAATTATATAACTTATTTAAACTTACAATGAAATGATATTGAAATAAAGATAATAGTACACAAAACATCACTTCCTAATAATTTTACTATTCTCTATGCTCTTGGAGTTATTTCCATCTACTGTATCTCTGCGGTAGAAACACTGTAGAATGACTTCCCTCCGCACATTTCTTCCCAACTCCATGTTTGGTAATATTATATTGGTGGCTTGGCATTGGCCTCGGTGAGAATACTCCGTAGAAACTAGCAAACACCACAGATGAGGGTTCCTTCCCCCTCTGGATGGATGGTTGTGGAACAGTTACCAGCGCACCACGGGTGGGGGTAGAGGTGATGATGGAGGAGACACAGCATTGGTGGTTAATCATTGTAAAGCCTTTCCACTTTAAAACAGTCTTTTTTTTTTTTTTTAACAATTTAATCAATTCCAAGTATTCACAAAGCTCTCAAAGTTGGTTTTCCCCCAATTCCTTTCCTTTTCTCCTCCTCCCGGGGAGTAACTGGGTATAGGGTTAGAGCCATCCTTAGGCCCAGCAGCCCCTACATCCTCACGGGTCTGTGCCTTGAGGTGACTGCACGGGCTGCTGCTGAAATCTGGGGCTGGTGAACTTGGATGATCCTTCTTGGTTGATTTCTCTTTGACTCTTGCTTAGTACCTTGGATCATTCTAGGGTTGATTCCTCACTCAAGTGATCTTTCCTAAGGCCCTGGCTATAGTCTTGATCCTCTCCTTGATCCTAGTCTCTGCTTTTAAGGTTACCAGCAGGTAACAGGGGTTCAGGGGTAACAGGTGGGGTTCTTTGTTCTTTCTCTCTCTGCATCCTATCCACCCTTTCTGCCTCAGAGGAGGTGGAGGTGAAAGCCACCTCAGGAAGGGGGGGGGAACATGACTTCAGAGAGGTCTCTACCCGACTGGAAGAAGGGGAAAGACTGCCTTATACACCACCTTTGGGGAGCAGGGAGAGGAGGGGGGTGGCAAGGATTACACATATGAACATCTCTGTGGCACAACCCGGATGGAGAGGGGCGGCTTTCGATGGGGTGAAGGTCTGGGGGCGCCTGGGCCCCTCAGGAGGTTGAGTGTCCAATGCTTGATTTTGGCTTTGGTCATGACCTCTGGATCGTGGGATGGAGCCCTGAGTCAGGCTGCGGGCTGGGCATAGAGCCTGCTTGAGAGTCTCTCTCTCCCTCTGCCCCTCCTCACCCTGCTTGCTAGCTCGCTCGCTCGCTCTCCCTCTCTCTCTCTCAAAAAAGAAAAAAAATAGGTGGGCTGAAGTTCTGGCCAAAAGCAGAGAGGGGGCTTTGTGTCCCACTGTCTGTCTAAAACTCCATGAGGACAGCACCACCAGGTTGCCAAGACAGCTAGAAGGGGTGTGGACAAGCAGAGTAAAAGGGAAGGTAGGTGGGTAAAGGGCCTGAGTTTGCCTCCAGAGAAGCTTCAACAACCAGTGCTTGACTCCTGGGTCAGGGAAGGAATCCAGAAGCTTCTCCCTGCCTGGAGGGCAGCCTGCCTGGGTACAGCCTGTGCCAAATCGGTGTCTAGGTACAGACGGCAGGGAATGCCAACTATGGCTTTGCTTTTTTTTTAATAATAAATTTTTTTAAATTGGTGTTCAATTTGCCAACATACAGGATAATACCCAGTGCTCATCCTGTCAAGTGCCCCCCTCAGTGCCCGCCACCCAGTCACCCCAACCCCCACTGCCCTCCTCCCCTTCCACCACCCCTAGTTCGTTTCCCAGAGTAAATGGTGCTGGGAAAATTGGACACCCACATGCGGAAGAATGAAACTAGACCACTCTCTTGCACCAGACACAAAGATACACTCAAAATGGATGAAAGACCTAAATGTGGTCTTTCCAAGATTCCATCAAAATCCTAGAGGAGAACACAGGCAACACCCTTTTTGAACTTGGCCACAGCAACTTCTTGCAAGATACATCCACGATGGCTTTGCTTTTATCAGCCTTAGCTGCCCAGGCTTTTCCTTCCCCCCCACCTGCCGATCCCTCTTCTCTTCTTCCTCCTCTCTGGTGCCAAGGGCATCCTGATTGCGGATGATCGGTGGAAAGGAAGCAGATCTTGTAACAGCTCACCCTGTAGTCTTGGGATTCTCCTCCCTCAGCAGAGATGGCAGGAGGAGGCGCAAAAAACAAGTGACCCTGACCTTCCAGGGTGTTGGGGTGTGCACTGCCAGTGCTTCTAGGGGAGGAGGCCAAGTGCTCTGGTTGGAGCAGAAAGCAGGCCTGGAGGCAGACCTGGGAGTCCAGCGCCGGGCTCAGAAGAGCCTAGAAGAGGGGCCTGTGCACGGGAGTGGCTATGAGGGCAGGAAAGGCCGGGGGTGTCAGGCTATGCCTAGTGGGGTAGTGGGGGCCTGGGCCCCGGTCCTGTAATTCCCGGGGCAGCGCTCTTTGCTCTTTACCACCGTTCTCTGGGCTTTGCTTTTCTTTCTTCTTCTTTTTTTAAGCTGCAGAATTCTAAAATGTAAGCGATGGAGGCGAGGCCGCTGTAGGTGTGATGGAGGTGGAAGGGCAACGGGCCCCGGCTCCCCGCTTTAGAACCTGCCCGCAACCTCCCACTCCCGGAGCACAGCTCCTGGGGCTATGAATAAAGCGGGACGTTACCACGGCAACCCGCCCGGTGCGCTCGCCCCTCCCGGACCCATTAGCGAGGGTCGAGGGGAATCGCCCTCCCTTTGTAGCTGCGGTTTGGGCAAAAGATGGACTAAGCCGCGGGGCAGCGGGCGCGAGCGGCACAGGCAAGCGCTAGTGCGCTCCGGCCCCCCGCGGGCTCTGCACCCCCGCCCCCCGGGGGGCCCGCGCCCCCCCGCAGCTGTCGCGGGAAAGGACACTTGCGTCTGGAGCATCCTGCTTCCCGGGCGCGGCTGTCACGTGACAAGTCACCGGCTGCGGAGAGGGACAGATTGTAGATGACAGTCCGGGCGGGCTCGGGAAGCGGCCTGGAGCAGCTGCGCCCCGCCTCCCGCGCCGCGCTGATTGAGAGGCCCCCGTTCGCCCGGGGTGCTGGGGTGCGGGGTGCCAGGGTGTGGGGGTGCAGGGTGCTGGGGTGTGCAGTGTGGGGGTGCGGGGATGCGAGGATGCGGGTGTGGGGTGCTGGGGTGCGGGGGTGCGGGGGTGCGAGGTGTGGGGGTGAGGGTGTGTGGGGGCGCGGTGCTGGGGTGCGGGGGCGCGGGTGCCAGGTGGGCGGATGTGGGGGTGCAGGGATGCAGGTGCGAGGGCGCGGGGTGCGCGGGGTTGCGGGGTGCTGGGGTGCAGTTGCGGGGGGGCGGGTGCAGAGGTGGGGGGTGGGGGTACGGGAGTGGGGGTGTGGGGATGCGAGGTGTGGGGGTGTGGGGGCGCGGGGGTGGGGGTATGGGAGTGGGGGTGTGGGGGTGTGGGGATGCGAGGTGTGGGGGTGTGGGGGCGCGGGGCGGGGTGCTGGGGTGTGGGGGTGCAAGGAGGAGAGGTGTGGGGGTGCGGGGGTGGGCGTGCGGGGGCGTGGGGGTGGGGTGCTTGGGCGTGGGGGTGCGGGGATGCGAAGTGCACGGGTGCAGGGGTGGGGGTGTGGGGGTGCGGAAGCGTGGGGTGTGCAGGTGCGGGGGTGCGGGAGCACGGGGTGCGCGGGGGTACTGGGTTCGGGGGTGGGGGGTGGGGTGCGGAGGTACGAGGTGAGGGTCTGCGGGGATGTGGGGTGCGGGGTGCGTGGGGGGTGCAGGGGTGCGGGTGCGCGGGGCTGCGTGGGTGCGTGGAGGGTGCCTGGTGTGGGGGTGCAGGTGTGGGGGTGCCGGTGTATGTGGGATGCGTGGGTGTGCGGGTGCTTGGGGGTGCGTGGAGGGTGCGTGGTGCGGGTGCAGGGGTGCGGGGTGCGGGGGTGTGGGGTGCGGGCTTGCTTGCTCGCCGGGACGCCGGGCAGGAGCTCCTGCGCCCCCACAGCCCACAGAACCTGGAGGAGCGGCTCCAGGAGGACGCGGGGCTCGGCTTGGCTGTGTCTGCGGTGGGGGAGACCAGGATGGCTTTTCCACCTGCGCGCTGACCGTCGGGCCAGACAGCCCTCAATCCCAAGCGATCCTCCACCTGCGCAGCTGCTGAAATTCTGTGTCGTTTACTGAAAACGCAGACGCTCCTGGGAAGGGTGACAACGTGAATTAATTCCCGCTAAGGTGTCAGGCTGGGGTCTGCCCTGGGCTCACCTCCACCTGTACCCTCCCAGCCGGGCCTTTAACCCATGCGGTCACCGAGGCCTCCCAACAGTTTTATGACTTGTGCTTTGAGCTCTCTTCTCATGTCTGTCTGTCGGTCTGTCTTATCATACCCCAAAGCTCAGTGCCTCCACTTTGCTGTCACAGTGACCCCGTGTTTGGGGCTTGGACTGAGGCTTGCGTTTGCACGCCAGCTCTGTCCCGGTCTGGGAACACAGTCGTGGCACCTGGCATAGATTGTTGGTTTTGTTTTTTGAATCTGTCATTTCCCTTCAGTCATTGATGATTTGTATGGATTGTCTCACCAGAAAAACAAAACAAAACAAAACATGACCTGTTATTTTGCACATGGTTTCAAGGGTTCAGGAAGCCCCTGTACTTAGGTGCTCCTGGGATATAGTAGATTTGGGGACCAGAGAGAGGATAAGTGCTGGATGTCCGGGAGATGCCCAGCAAGTGGCATCAAAGAATTGAGTGATCATATGTGGCCTGAGCACTTGCACAAAATCACCAAAATTACTGCCTGAATTACACTTCCCAGCCAGGAATAGAAGCAATAGATTGACTTCAGGTACTGTTTAAGATTTTTTTTCATTAAAAAATTTTTTTGAATGTAAAAAAACACATAGCACGAAATCTACCACATTAACCATTTTTTTAAAGTGTATAGTTCAGTAGTATTAAGCGTATTCACATTATGCAAGAAGTTTCTAGAATTTTTCCATCTCTATCTAGTAAACAACTCCCGAGTTTCCCCTCCCTTGGCCCTTGACATCATTCTACTTTTTGTTTTTATGAATTTGACAACTTTATTTTAAAATTATTTTTATTATTTGTAAAAAGATTTTATTTATTTATTCATGAGAGACACAGAGAGACAGAGACAGAAGCAGAGGGAGAAGCAGGCTCTCCACTGAGCAGGGAGCCCGATGCGAGACTCAATCCTGGGACCCTGGGGTCACGACCTGAGCCCAAGGCAGATGCTCCACCGTGGAGCCACCCAGGGGCCCCAAATTTGACAACCTTAGATATATGGAGTCATACAGTATTTGTGTTTTTGTGATTGGCTTGTTTCACTGAGTATATAATAGCCTCAAGATCAACCAATGTTGTTCCATACGACAGAATTTCTTTCCTTTTTAAGTTTGATGCTAACATTCCCTGGTGTGTATATGCCGCGTTCAGTTTATCTGTTCATCCACTGATGGACATTGGGGTTGCTTCCACCTCATGGCTATTGTGAGCAGTGCTGCTGTGAACACGACTATGCTAATATCTCTCTGAGATCCTGCTTTCCATTCCTTTTGATAGATCAGAAATGCAGAATTGGGATTGCTGGATCATATGCTACTTTTATTTATATTTTTTTCAGGAAACTCTCTACCGTTTTCCATCCTGTCTGTACCATTTTACGTTCCCATTAACAGTGCAAAAGGGTTCTGATTTCTACGTATCCTTATAAACACCTGTTATTTTCTGTCCTCCCCCCACCTCCATCTTTCCAGAGGTACAATTGACAGATAAATCGTAATATATTTAAATTGTACAATGTGATGTTTGATGTGTGTATGCCTTGTGAAAGCATTCCCACCATCCAGTTAATTACTACGACTATCACCTTGCACATTTACTCTTCTTTTTTGTTGAGAACTCAGGTTCTATTCTCTTTGCGAATTTAAATCATACAATATAATATATTGTTTTCAACAATATATTCATCATGTTATACATTAGGTCCTCGGACTTTATTCATCTTATAACTGAAATTTTGTACCTTTTACCATCCTCTCTCTAGTCTCCCCACCTTGTAGCTGTTGGCAATCATCATTCCATCTCTCTTCGAGTTCAACTTTTGCTTTTGTTTTTAGATTCTGCAAATAAGTGATACCATGCAGTATTTTACTTTCTCAGTCTGACTTATAATGCCCTCTGGGCTTATCCATGTCACATTTGGCAGGATTTCCTTGTTTTTAAAGGCTGAAGAATATTCCATTGTGTGTATGTCTGTGTGTGTGTGTATTATATATATATATATATGCCACTTAAAAAAACCCATTCATCTGTCAATAGACACTTGGCTATTGTGAATGACCTAATGAACACAGAAGTACAGACCTCTCTTTTAGATAGTGATTTCATTTCTTTTGGAAAACCCAGAAATGGGATTGCTAAATCACATGCTAGCTCTGTTTTTGTTTTGTTTTGTTTTAGGAAATGTCATACTCTTTTTCATAGAGCCCGCACTAGTTTACATTCCTATCAATAGTACACACAAGTGTTTCCTTTTTGGATATCCTCACCAGCATTTATTTCTTTATCTTTTTTATAAAAGATACCCTAACCAATGTGAGGTAATATCGGATGGTGGTTTGGATTTGCATTTCTTGGATGCCTAGTATTGCCGAGTACCTTTTCATATAAATGTTAGTCATTGGTATGTCTTCTTCAAGAAAATGTCTGTTCAGATCCTTTACTTATGTTTTTTAAATTGGGTTGAAACCAATAGTTAGACCCTTAACTGACTGCATCACCTTGGCGCCTCTCTCTCTCTTTTTTAAAAGATTTTATTTATTTATTCATGAGAGACACACAGAGAGAGGCAGAGACACAGGCCGAGGGAGAAGCAGGCTCCATGCAGGGAGCCCGACGTGGGACTCAATCCCAGGACCTCGGGGTCATGCTCTGAGCCGAAGGCAGGCCCTCCACCCCTGAGCCCCCCAGGTGCCCATGTCTCTTTATGCTAATACCAAACTGTTTTGGTTGTTATAGCTTTGTAACATAGTTGGAGATAAAAAATGTGTTACCTCCAACTTTGTTCTTCTTTCTCAAGATTGTTTTAGTTATTTGAGGTCATCGTGGTTCCATAAGAAATTTAGGATTGTTGGGATGCCTGGGTGGCTCAGTGGTTGAGCATCTGCCTTTGGCTCAGGTCGTGATCTTGGGGTTCTGGGATCGAGTCTCACGCCGGGCTCCCTGCATGGAGCCTGCTTCTCCCACGGCCTGTGTCTCTGCCTCTCTCTCTGTCTCTCACGAATAAATAAAATCTTAAAAAAAAAAAGAAATTTAGGATTGTTTTTTATATTTCTGTGAAAAATACCATCAGAATTTTGATAGGGACTGTCCTGAATCTGTAGATCAGCTTGGGCAGTATAGATATTTTAACAATATTAATTCTTTGAATCCACGAACACGGAATATCTTTCCATTTATGTTGTGCCTCCTTCAAATTGCTTCCATCAATGCATTACAGTTTTCACAATACAGATCTTTCACCTCCTTGGTTATATTTATTCCTAAGTATTTTATTCTTTTTGATGCTAGTATAAATGGAATTGTTTTCTTAGTTTCTCTTTTTGGTAGTTTACTATTAGTATATAGAACCATAATTGATTTTTGTGCATTGATTTTGTATCCTATCACTTTGCTGAATTCATGTATTCCATCAGTTTTTGGATTGAGTCTTTAAAGTTTTCTGTATTTAATATCATGTCATTTAAAACAGACAATTTTACTTCTTCTTTTCTGATTTGGATGCCTTTTATTTCTTTTTCTTGCCTAATTGCTGTGCTAGAACTTCTAGGATTATGTTGAATAGAAGTGGTTAAGAGTGGGCATCCTAGTCTAGTTCCTGGCCTTAGAGGAAAATCTTTCAGCTTTTCACCATTGAGTACAATGTGAGTACTGACTAGCTGCTGGCCTCATTATATATGGCTGTTATGACTTGGTTAAATTAGCATTTGTTAGCAAAGCAGGGTGCTGGGTGGTGAGCTGTGAGTCGACAATAGGTTATAAGAGAAATTGAAACAGAAGAGTCTATTACAGGTCCTAGAGGAAGTACATGGCATGCCTCAGGGAGCCACATGGGGTGGTTAAGGTAGAGTGCTAACACGGAGAGAGAGACAGACAGACAGAGAGAAAGAGAGAACGAGAACCTGAGGTACATGCTATTGTTAGGCTCCATGAATGGAGGGCTTTGGGATTCCTGGGCTAGGGCGGGATTGCCCAATTTAAGCCAAAAGAGTGGGGTTTTATTAAACCCCATGGGGGTCTTATCTAAGGGACACATAGGCATACAGGTGCTGGGAGACCAGGGAGCTTGTTGATCACGAGACTGCTTGGGAAATCATATCTGGAACTTCTATTTGGTTGTGACTCTATGATTTGTCTCCCATTTCACAACTCATCAAGATAGTGTGTTTTGTTACTTTGATTAAAAAACCATTGCTCCAAATTTGGTAAGAGGTATAAGAATACTCAGGATTTGAGGATTTTGAAAGTAGTGGTGAAGGAAAAATTATTCTGACACTTGTCAAAACAGTAGGAAGGTTTTATTCAGGGCTATTGCAATAGGTGTCAAGGCTATTGCAGTAGAGGTGAAATTGGACTAAAGTCTAAATACAGCACAGATAGCTGAGGATTTATAGCCAGCGAGCAGAGTGAGTGCGTTGGTGGGTGCAGGATTACTAACGGGTGACCTTTGGAGTAAGGGGGTTCTTGCTAAGCTGATGTAGAAGCTTTCTTGCTAAGGACTGGGGTCAAGGTCAAGGCCTAGTTGAGAAAAGGGCTCAGGCCCAACTGAAGTTTGGTCAAGGAGAAAGGCTTTGCCAGAGATGTGGTGGCAGTTTCCTTTTCCAGAACTGGCTCGACTTTTTCTTTTGCCCATTTTCTGCTATTCCCCCCACCCCATTTCTCACTTGCCCTCAGGGCCCTCCCTGTACCTCTGATCTCTGACCCACTCACTGATGCTGAAATGTCTGGAGGTGAAATACATAAGCTACATAAATAAACAAGCTGTTATTCCTCCTCATTTATGAGTGATTACTGCATTCAACTTATGGAGGGGTGCGGCCCTCCCCCTACCATATCCTGCTTAAATGTTGGAGTCCTTGTTTTTCTCTGCCTGGTTTTGAGCACTAAGGCAGAGTCTTCTTTTTCATTAGATCAGGATCTAATCTTCAAGCATAGGTAGTGTCCAGTCCATGGCTAGCCACACTGCAAGTGGTCATTATTAGATCAACTCGCAGAAAATGGCAATTTTCCACCTAGAGGATTGATTATAGGTGCCTGTGTTGGGATGCATGGCGGTCTTGTCATGGAGCTCAAGACACCAAAAGGGCACAGAGGAAAGGCATTTGCCAGTCCCAATACACTTTATTAATACTATGAAACTCCAAATGCTGACTGGGGACCCAAAACGAATGCTTTTTAAAGATAGTTTTGACAGTTTTAAGCTCTTCCAATGGAAATTTCTACTTCATTTTCAAATTAAATTTAGTTAGAGACCCCAGAATTTTCCTCTCCATGATTTGGGCCCCCTTTTAGAGAAGTTAACCCAAGGAATGACTTTTACAAACAGTGTTTTATTGGGGTGGGGTAGAGAGGTCGCAGTCAAGGGTCAGGATAACTGTGTTCTAACTCTGCTGCCCAGGAGTTCAGGACCTTACAGAGGTTGTTTGAGGCCCCAGCCTTCACATTTCCCAGCTGCAAGATGAGAAGCATTGACTTGATCAACAAACCACCTTCCTAACTGTAACATGAGGGAATCTGGTGAAGATTTCTTCATGTTTTTGGGTTGCTATTTTCGAGAGAGTACCTTGATTTCTAGATTTCTAATTTTTAAGCAATTTTTATTTGTTCATGAGAGACACAGAGAGAGGCAGAGACACAGGCAGAGGGAGAAGCAGACGCCCTGTGGGGATCCTGGTGTGGGACTGGATCCCAGGACCCCGGGGTCATGACCTGAGCCCAAGGCAGATGCTCAACCACTGAGCCCCCCAGGCATCCCTAGATTACCAATATTTGATGTTCTCTTGCTTTTCAATCTGTCAAGATTTTGAAAGTGTCATAATTACAGGCATTTTCCCTCAGTGTATCATGATAAAAATTGGATATAAGTTGTATGTTATTTCAGGAAGATGATTTGCGGTACAGCAGGAGGTGGATGATAAAGCTACCGTGACAGGGGAAAAATAGCAACAAGCGAGAAGCACCCACAGAGAAAGGGAAAAAGCCACAGGGGAAGACACTTGCTGTGGATGAATTTCTTGCTTTGTTTAACATGACAATGGGTGAAAAAACTGTTAAGAACAGCAAAGAAGCTCTATGGCCGCCAGTGCCGGTGGGAAGAGAAAAAGAAAGGCCTTGCTCTTGAGCAAACGATTGAGCTATTCATATGCTGGATTTGCTAGGTGTTTAGGTGTCATAGCCATACATGTATAAACTTTCCATTAGTAAAAATTCCAAAAGAAAATGCCTGTGATGAGTCTAAAATCAACTTCTGTGCTTTGGAACCAAAATAGAACAGGAAAACTGAGTTGGGGATAAAGAGGAACCAAGATTGCTTGGCTGGGCAATGGAGGCTGCAGTGGGCTACGGCCTTCACTTAGCAAACCCACCACAGAAAGGGGCTGGGGGCTTGTTGGGAAGTCGGGATCTGGCTGGTTTTGACCGGAATTGTGTAGTCACAATTCATTCATCCTGTCTTCAGGGTGGTACTAGGTTCCTGAAACAAAAGGCTAAGAAGGGAGGAAGGAGGGAAGATTTGTGGAAGAGAAGACAAAGGTCACCTACTGTAAAATCAAATTTCCCTAAAGCATTAGTGTAGCTGTTTTTATTTTTGTCCAACTTTATACTTTTAAGTGGTTTCATTATTTCCTATGAATCAAAAAAATAAAAAAAAAAATAAACAACAGAAATTTATTGCTCACAATCTGGAGGCTGGGAAGTCCAAGGTCGAGGTGTTGGCAGGATCACTTTCTGGTGAGAGTCCCTTCCTGGTTTATAGCCAGCACCTTCCAGCTGTGTCCTCATATGCGGGAATGGTCTCTGAAGCAACTTTTTTTTTTTTAAAGCATTCATTCATTCATTCATTTAAAGAGGGCATGAGGGTGGTTGGGGTGGGGGAGGAGCAGAGGGAGAGGGACAAGCAGACTCTGCACTGAGCGAGGAGCCCCATGAGGCGCTTGATTTCACAACCCTGACATTATGACCTGAGCCGAAACCAAGAGTAGGATGCTTAACCGACTGAACCACCCAGGCAACTCTTGAAGCAATTATTTTTATTTTTATTTTTATTTTTATTTTATTTATTTATTTATTTTATTTTTTTTATGATAGTCACAGAGAGAGAGAGAGAGGCAGAGACACAGGCAGAGGGAGAAGCAGGCTCCATGCACCGGGAGCCCGACCTGGGATTCGATCCTGGGTCTCCAGGATCGCGCCCTGGGCCAAAGGCAGGCGCCAAACCGCTGCGCCACCCAGGGATCCCAGCAATTATTTTTATAATACATTGTTTTGATTGTGTGTGATTTCTTAAGAATTGTAATTATTTCAATTATTACGTCATAGCAGAATAGACTTCATTTCCTTAAGGCCAGCTACATAATTTGGGGGCCCAGTGCCAAGTTGAAATGGGAGGAGTTCTTTTGTTCAAAGAGCAGGAGAAAAAAGTATTGTTGAAGGTATACACTAAAATATTAAGCTTTCTCTTTTCTTTTTTTTTTAAAGCTTTTTCCTTTTTTTTTTCAGTCTCTCTTGTCCTAGTTTTTTTTTAAATTTGCTATTTAATGTTGTTCTAAGTGAAGAAAGATTAAAATTTTAAATTGTTAGCGTGAATTTTACAGTTCATCTTTATATGGTATAATCCTAGTTTTAAATGCAAATATAAGAACATTTAACTCACACACAGTCACCAAAATCACACAAATTGTGTTTTGTAGCTCATACATCCATATGTATTGTGTTCTTATCAGAACAATGGAAATGCTGCACAAAATGAGCTCCACTGTTTTCACTTCGTATGTGCACGTTCGACCAACATTCTCCACCTTTGTCTTACTATTAAGTAGGGAAGGTCTGAAGATAAAGGCGTGATGGATTGATGGGCCTATCTTCTTTTTTGTTAAATACCAGCATTTTTGGACTCAGTGGCCAATTATTACTTTTAAGATTTTATTTATTTATTTATGAGAGCACACAGAGAAAGGCAGAGACACAGGCAGAGGGAGAAGCAGGCTCCCTGCGGGGAGCCCAATGGGGGACTCGATCCCTGGACCCCAGGATCATGCCCTGAGCAGAAGGTGGACAATCAACCACTGAGCCACCCAGGCGTCCCTAATTGGCTAATTAACACAGGGAAGTAACCTGTAACCAAGTGAGAAAGGATGTGATCAAGTTCCTTGGTGGTTTGTGTTCCTTAGAACTCCTTTGCCTGGGCAGCCCGGGTGGCTCAGTGGTTTAGCGCTGTCTTCAGCCCAGGGTGTAATTGAGTCCCACGTCAGGCTCCCTGCATGGGGCCTGCTTCTCCCTCTGCCTATGCCTCTGCGTCTCTCTCTTTCTCTATTTCTGTCTCTCTCATGAATAAATAAATAAAATCTTAAAAAAAAAAAAAAGAATTCCTTTGCCTTCTTTCTACATTTGAAGTACAAATTCTGGTTTCAAAGGAAAATGTGGCCTCTGGGGGCTGTGAGAGCCTCTGCCAAGCTGACACCTAAAATGAACCATCACAGTACCCAAGAGCATAAGGTAATAAGGTCAGGAAAATGGTCTGTGTTTGTGTCCATGGAGCCTTGAGACTTCTTTGAGTCAAGGTTAAATCCCACTGAATGGTGGAACCGGATCCAGGTATGGCAGGAATGTGTGTGTGTGTGTGCGCGCGCGCGTGCGTGAGAGCGACTGAGAATGAGTGTGTGTGTTTGTTAGAGAGCCAGAGATGGAGAGAGAATACGCGGGGGGTTGTGCTTGCAGAGGACACGTTACTCTTAGGGACAGTACGCTCTTGGGCAGCACTGTTTCCGCGCCGTCTTCTTCCGAGGGGCTGCACAGCTCCTCAGATACAAAGCTCAGGAATCTTGAAAGACTTAGGGTCTTGGTTAAGACTTAGGGCCGTGGACTCTGGAGCCATGCTGTCTGGATTCGAATCCTGGACTTGCTGCTTACCAGCACCAGGACTACAGCAGTTCACTTACCTTCCTTTGTGTCTGTGTCCTCAAGTCTGCGATGGGGAAGGTAAGAGCATCTTGCTCACGGGGCTGCTATGGGGAATAAGTGAATTGAATCATGTAAAGTGCTGGAACAGTGCTTGGCGCTTGATAATGGCTCGGTGTTAATGTTGTTTTTCACAGGGCAGGGACTCAAATGCTGAAAGTCTCTTTTTGAAGGCTTGTTCTTATGTGTCATGAGGTTTGGAAGCAGGAGAGAAAGAGAAACGAAAACCATCACAGCTTGTGTTTCGGTAGAAGAACACATCCGACAGATGGCATTAGAGAAAACACCTACCGAATCAAGGACGAGCTCTCCCGAGTGCGGAGGTGGAGACCTCACTCAAGACTCATGAGTAAAGTCACATAAGAAATTTGGGCTCCTGGGTTCAGTAGGGCTGGGTGGCAGCGGCCCTGTGGGGTCAGGGAGGGTTTAGTGGGTCTAGAAGGGTATACTGCATTTGAGGGGTTTCCTTCCTAGACATAGAAGTGGCTGGCGGGCCCACCTTAGTTTCCCGTTGTTCTCTCTCGCTCACAGCTCTGCTTCCAGCCTGGTGCTGGTGTCTCTGAGGTTGGCACCTCTTGCCTTTTCCTCACCGACTCTTATGTAAGAATGGACATCCGTCAGGCTGGGGTTGCATTTTATGAGGCATTTCCAGGCAGGTGGGGTTGGTGTTGGGCTGGGGTTTGGGCATGGAGGAACAAAGCCGGAGGCTGATGTGTGTGCCTGTGTATGTGTGCGTGCACACGCGTGCATCTGCATGCATATGTGCACAACATGCATTTGGGGTTTGGAATGCTTGGAAGAAAAAGTGGATGAAGTGGTATTTATCAGCACAGAGAACATCCAGGGAGGGGAACCTCCTCCTAATCCCCAACCCTTATCGTCTTCCTCTTTTCCTCTCTCTGATGTTCATGAACAAATCATCCACTGAAAGTTCAGGAAACATTGACTGAGGTCATGGATTCTTATTCCCAATCTTTATGACCTTTAAAATGGAGCGCAGGTCCCTGCTGGGTGCTTAGGCAGTTTGGAGAATGAGTTCAGTCATTATAATTATTTTACCAGACGGGAAGAACTCTCAGACTCTCTCAGGGCCTGAAGACTATTGATGATCTAAGAATGTTTTCTCCCCCGTGGCGGGTTATCTGCGGTCAGGTTTGCTCTGCGCCCCCAGTTATCTGCTTCCTTATAGACTAGGCTGGGAATTTGTCAAGAGGGGCTCAGAGATCCAGGGTGAGTGTGAGTGGAGGTGTATGGTTCTGTGCAGGGCATGGGGGTGACATTCCAGAGCTAGAGCAAGATGACCCTCAAATGCTCTCTTAATTTTACCTTTTCTTTTTTTCTTGTTAATGAAGAAGAGAAATTAATGGTGCAAATTCCCTACATAAATTTGAGAGGATATTGGAGTAAAGATAGCTAGAGAAAGCGGGGCTCATTTCCGTTTTCACTTTGACCTTGGAAGTGAGGAAGAAAGAAGAGAGAGTGAGAGAGTGAGAGAGAGGGACCTCACATCCTCACACGCCTTCCCGAGGTGAGGTGGGCAGCTCCAGAGCTGCAGAGGGTGTGGGTGCCCTGCCTCCCTGGCTGAACATCCCTGGGCAGGCTTTGGGGTGCCACTTGGTCTGAGTGTCCTACTACTCTGGTCTGTGGGAGAGAGCACTGAGAAGGGGGAGAGCTGGGAACTCCTCTCCCTGGCTGGGCTTCCCAGGTGACACTTGGCAGCCAGCGTGGGTCATTTGCATCTCCACAGCCCAGGGCTGCTCACAAGATGTTCTCTGCAGATATTTAAGTTGCTGGATTCCAAAGCATCCCCAGGGCACTCCTGGCTCTCCTCTTCCATATGGTCACTGCAGCCAACTTCACGTTTCTTAATTAGGAAGAGGGCTTTTTTGGAACTTTGATGCCTATGGGAGTTGTAGTAGTAACAATATCAGGGCCAGTTCTCCCCCCACCAACCCTCCCTCCCTCTCTGCCTGTCTCCTTCTGTTCATTCCTTTCCCCTCCTTTCAGGCTCTTTGAGATTTGTTAATTCCTGTAAGTACAACCGAGCTCAGTGCCCTAGGCCAGGCTCTGCCCTCCTGCTTCTAGATGTAGCAGATGATATCCTGGAAGGACAAACTTTACATGTCATAAAGTAATGCAGTTTGTCAGTGATAGTCTGTGTATTAGGTGTTTATTTATTTTTTTATTTTTTAATTTTTTATTGCTACTGTAACGAATTACCACAGATTTAGTGGTTTAAAACAATATCCATTATCGACTCACAGTTCTATAGGTCACAAGTCTGGGTCCAGGATAACTCTGTAGGTCCTCTGCTTAGATTCTTACAGGTATCGGCAGGGCTCTGTCCCTTTTTTGGAATTTCTGGGAATGAAACTGTTTCCAAGTTCATTCGAGTTGTTGGCCGAATTCAATTCCTTATGGTTGTTGGACTGAGGTCTGTTTTCTTGGTGGCTGTCAGCCAGGGACTGGTCTTTTGCACCCTAAGCTGCCCATTTTCCATTCTAGGATTTCTATGTGGCCCCATCTCATGCTTAAAATCTCTCTGACTTTTCCTTTCTGCAGCATCTCAGTGACCTCCAGCCAGAATAAGTTCTCTGCTTTTAAGGGCTGATATGATTAGATTGGGCCAACCTGGATTAATTTAAGATACTCCCCCTATTTTTAGGTCACCGATTAATAACCCTAATCCCACCTTTCAGTCCCTTTTGTGAATCGTGTAATATTCACATGTTCTAGGGATTTGGCATGGACATTTTGTGGGGTGGGCATTACTTGGCTTACCATACTCTCTAAATAACTCATTGATTATCTTGGCCACCCAAGGGTGAGAAACTGTTGCAACCATTGTCAGGGGGTCTGTCTACCATTTCCACTAGATGCTGGGCAAGGCTCGATAGAGAAAGAGAAGGAAACGGAAGCCAGATGCAGGGGTAGACATAAGACACTTTCATCCTTCAAAGGGAAAGAATCTTTTTATGAGGCTGAGAACTTCCAAACTGCACAGGTTCCTGGAGATCCGCATCTGCATCTTCCCTTAAGATGGGGCAATGGGGGGGGGGGGAATCCCTGGGTGGCTCAGAGGTTTAGCGCCTGCCTTTGGCCCAGGGCATGATCCTGGAGTCCCGGGATCGAGTCCTGTGTGGGGCTCTCGGCATGGAGCCTGCTTCTCCCTCCTCCTGTGTCTCTGCCTCTCTCTCCTATGTCTATCATAAATAAATAAATAAATAAATAAATAAATAAATAAATAAATCTTTAAAAAAAAAAAAAGATGGGGCAATGGGAGCTCAGAGAAGCGACCTGACTTGACCAAGGTCAGCGGCCATACCACAGCTGAAGAGTTCTAAAAGCAGCTGTTTTTTGACATTTAATTTTATTTTTAAAAAAAATATGTATTTATTCATGAGAGACCCAGAGAGAGAGGCAGAGACCCAGGCAGAGGGAGAAGCAGGCTCCATGAGGGGAGCCTGACGTGGGACTCGATCCCGGGACCCCTGGGGTCATGTCCTGAGCCGAAGGCAGACGCTCAACCATTAAGCCACCCAGGTGGCCCCGTTTTTCTTTTTTTTAAAGATCTTTACTTGACAGAGAACCCAAGTGGGGGTGGGGGAGAAGGGGCGGCAGAGGGAGAGGGAGAAGCTGACTCCCTGCTGAGCGCTCGATGCCAGGACCCTGCCCCCGAGGCAGACCCCGCCTGCCCGACTGAACCACTCAGATGCCCCACGGAGGCAGCTCTTACAGAGCTTGACGCGGGCTTCTCAGAACGTGGCCGTGTCTCTCGTACCTTCGGCCCTTTTGCCCTGACCCTGCAAAGGCAGGTGGCTCCAGCAGCCTGCACAGCCTGGGAGGTGTGAGCGACTGAAGCCTCTTGGCTCCCGCACCGTCACCAACCCTGCGGCCCAGGGCCTCTTGAACAGGCCTCTGGCCTCTCTGCGGCCTGAGGCGGTTGGCTGCGAGGGAGCAACACAGGCTCCATCTTGTTCTTACAAGGCCTACGCTTGCCATTCGGGAGTCCCAGGCCACCTGGCAGCCGGATCCCTTGATCCCTCGGTGACACGGCCCCGCCTCACTCTCCCAGGCTGAGAGGCCCGGGGCCTCCTCACGTGAAGCCCCCCGACTCCCGGGGGGGCCTGGAGCGGGGCTCCTCTGCCTGCCTCTCTCTGACGGAAGCCTGGGCAGCCGCAGGTGGCAAGCGTCTGCGGGTTGACGTGGAGACGGGGAGACGGGCTCCTTGTTCCCGGGCTTTGTTCTCTCATTGTCTCTGCTCGCCCGGAGCTCCTCTTTGTCAGAGTCTAGAAGCATCCAGCTCCCGGGCTGGTACCTAAGGCAGAGCAAAGTCCCCTCAGGCTAAGAATATGTCCCCGCCTCCAGGCCATGTGCTGGGGGGCAGGAACGGACTCCCCGAGTCTCTGGCTCTGGGAAAAGACAAGGCTACGAGAAACTACTGGATTAGTGGAGGGGGGGTCTGTATATTTAGCACCCGGGGCAGGGTTAGCTGCTGGAAGGTCCTAGAAGGGGGAAGCTTCTACTTGAAGAAAGAGCTTTTGGTCTTGAATGTTTGCGATCCATTTGGCAGGGGGGCTCCCGGCACAGGTGAGGCACAGGGCCCGGCGGGTGGCGCAGCACGGAGTCCCCGCGTGGGTCTCAGCAGCTGCAGAGCCCGGGGCCCTGGGGTGCGTCTGTGAAGAGCCAGGCTCGGCCAAAGGGCTGTCTGATCCCCGGACGCAGTGCCAACACTTGGCCGGCAGGTGTGCAGGTGTGTGGCAGCCCACGGGCGCCCCGGGTCTCCTGTGGGGGTCCTCGGCCTCCTGGTGTCATCCTGCCCTTGGGGAGACGCCGGGCTGTTCTTGGAGCTCATCCCAGGGTGCTCTGGGGGCCTGAGGAGTATTGCTTTAGAGGGTTCTCTGGGTGGAGCTGCTGTTACTATTCCTTCCAGAAAGATCCTGAGGTCTCCTCCTGTCTGATAACTGGCGACGCAGATCTAAAGAGGTGGCCACCGCATGCCCGGTATCTGTCACCGACGGCTGGACGTGTGTCAGGCGAGGGCTGCAATTCGGGCACTCTGTCCTGGGGGGAGCACTGCTGGCTAGGCGGCCCACTGTCATTTCTCTCAATCCCTCCTTGTTGGGAGAACCGACCTTTTTGCATTGAGGAATCAGCCTCTTTCTATTGAAAATTGAAGATTTATTCTTCGGGAATAGGCATGGCATATTGGATGCCATGGCATGGATCGGTGACTTTGGATCGAGACTGCCAAAGTGTCTGTCTCAGCTCCACCTCTTACTGTGACTTATTTAACTTCTCCTGTGCCTCAGTTTCCTTCTCTGTAAAAAAAGTATAAATATACTACCTCCCCTAATAGATGGCCTTGAAGAGCACGAGTTAAGGCACGGCAAGTGCTTATGACGGCACTTGGCACATGTAAAATACTCAATAGATGTTAGTGGTGACTGTTGTTACGGTTGCCATTGTGTCCAGGCTCCCCTGAAGCTCATGCATGGGCGTGTTACACGTCACTGGCCAGTTGCACCCTAGAGGAATCCGCTGGGGCTTTCTGCACGGTGCACAGGAGGTTGTGGGCATATTGTCCATTTTGGCTGCCACAGTCGGGCGACACCTGAAATTGCGGAGGCAGTTCCAGCCCTGAGACAGCCTGATTTTGGATGTTTTGTGATTTAGAATAATAACTGTCTCATTGTTTAGGTCTTCTACCACCTACGGTCAAAACCACCCTAATGGGCGTACCCGTTAATGGCACAGAGGGTCTTGCTAGACTTGCAGTGGATTTAAGCCGCTTGTGGAATTAAATGTATTTGACAGTACTGTTAGGGTGGTTCCTTGCTTTAAATTATTTTTAAAAAGTCTTTGAACAATAATATCCCTCCATGGTAAAGACATCAAAAAGTATGAAAAACTTCCAATGAAAGATCTCCTTCCCACATTGATTTTTCATGTTCTGACTTCCCAGGCCCCAATGGCCAGATAACCACTCTTTTTTTGGTCTTTTATTTACCCTTGCAGAGATTTTTGAAAATAAATGTAAAATAAACGTAACTAACCATACAAATATATTATTTTCTCTCTTTTGTAATGTATCCTAGAGAGTTTTCTATATCGATATACGAAGAGCTTTTTAATTTCTTTTTATTGTTACAGAATGCTTCATTGAATTTCCTTAACCAGCCTTCCGCTGACAAGTATCCCAGTTCTCTCCAATCTCTCACCGTTGCCTGCAATGCGGCAATAAATAAACTTTATGTGTGCCATTTTGTAGATATGCAAATATCTCCGTAAGGTATAAACTCCCCAGAGTGGAGTTGCTGAGTCTAAGAGCACATACATTTGGAATTTTGATAGCTATTGCTAAATTGCCCTCCATCTGGGTTGCACAAATTTATACTCCCATCAGTAAGGTATGACAGTGCCTATTTTCTATAGCTTGGCAACAGGACATAATGTCAAATTTTGGATTTTTGCCCATTTTATGGTGAAAAATGTTATCTTAGGGAAGCTTTAATTTGCATGTTTCTTGCTATGAGTGAAATCAAGCGTTTAAAAATATATTTGAGAACAATTTGCATATTCTTTGAATTGCCTTTTTATAATATTTGTCCATTTTTCGTAGTGAATTATTGGCCTTTTATTAATCTCTAAGGCTTTATACATAGTAGGAAGGTTTTTCTTTGTCTGAGACTAGTTGTAATGATATTTTCCAGTTTGTCAGTTTTTTGTTTTTTTTTTTTAATGGTGGGGCTACTTTTGTCAGGGAGAGATTTAAAAATTTTTTTAGATAGTTGAATTTTTTGGTATATTTTCCTGGCTTCTGGATTTTGGGTGACAGTGAAAAAGCCTTCCATGCTCTAAGATTATGAAATACTATTTCATGTATTCATTTACTACTTTCATTGATTTATTTTTTATATTTGAAGATTTGATCCATTTGGAACATATCATGGAACCCAAAGTAATATATGAGTCCAACGTTAATATATCCCAGGTAGCTACCTGATTTTCCCATTATTATTCAGTAGTTTATTTACATTTGATGTTTGTGTTCTTTTCCTGGACTTTCTTTTTTATTTGATTTATTCATCTATTTATGAGCCAGTACATGTTGCTTTAATTTTGAGCTTTGGTGAATGTTTTTATCTCTGATAATCCCCCTTCTTTGGTCTTTTTCTCAAAGCTTCCCTTGCAAATCTTGTTTTCTTATTTTCTAATATGAACTTTAGAATTCCTTTGTCTAGCTGAAACAAAGCTATTTACAGGTTTATTAAGAATTTGCTAAACTTAAAAATCAAGTTAGGAAGATCAGCATAATCTTGATAAAAGAGAGGATAATGACATTGGGCCATCTTTATCCAAAAGTATGGTTACGCTTTCCCATTTGTTTATGAGTTCTGCTGTGTTCTTCTATAATGCTCTAAAGATGCTTTTTAGCATACATCCTGTACATTTATTTTTGAATTTATTCCTAAGACATTCATCTTTTTTAATTGTTGTAGCTATTACCCATGTAAATGGAATCTTTCCTTCTATTATGATCTTCTAGCTTCTAACTATTGACTATTTATATTAGTTTCCCAGCTCACAATATTACTGGCTTTTCTTATTTTCTTTGGTAATCTTTTCAAAAATTGATTTCCTTGAGTTTTCTAAATTGCGTATAGGGTTAGTTTTGTCTCTGCCTCTCAGTTTTTAGGGCTTAAATTTGTTTTTGCCTTTTATCGCTAGAGTGCTAGTAAAAAATGACAAAAACAAAAGGAGAACAAGACAAATCCACAAACATAGTGGGCAATTTTAGCACATCTTTCTCAGAAATTGATGGAACAAGTACACAAGAAATTCAGTAACAGGAATGATTGACAATCTTGACCTAATTGACATGTATAGAAGCTGGCATCCAGCAAATACAGAATGCACATTATTTTTAAGTGCACATAAAACATGTATCAAAATTGATTATACGCTGAGCAGTAAATCAAGTCTTAGTGAACCACAAAGAATAAAAGTAATATTAATTATGTTTCCTGACCACATTGAAACTTAACTAGAAACCAATAACAAAAAGATAACTAGAAGATCCCTAAATAATTAGAGGTTAAGCAGTATACATCTAATTGACTGATGGGTTAAAGAACAAGTTAGCAGTGAATAAGAAAATATGTTTACTGTACTGATAATTAAAATATTACATATTGAAGTGTGTGATGCAGTTAAGTATGGTTAGGGAAAAAATGATTTTTTTTTTCTTGAAAGAGAGAGTGAGAGAGAGTGTGGGGTAGGTGAGCAAAGGGAGACAGAGAATCTGGAGCAAGTTCTACACCTGATACACAGCCCATCACGGGGTTCAATCTCATGACTTTCAGACCACAACCTGAGCTGAAATCAAAAGTCAGTCGCTTACCCAGCCGAGCCACACAGGCACCTCACGTTTAGGGAAAAATTTTTTGCATTAAGTGTATATATTTGGAAAAAAGACTGAAAAATCAATCATCTCAGTTCATCTTAATAAGTAGGAATGTAATAGCAAATTAAGCCCCAAGAATACAGAAGGAAGAATATATAAAAGTTAAAAGCAGAAATGAATGATGTAGGCAAAAACACATATGAAAGGGGATTGATAAAGCTTGATAAAAAAGACTGATAAAATTGGGGATCCCTGGGTGGCTCAGTGGTTTGGAGCCTGCCTTTGGCCCAGGGCGCGATCCTGGAGTCCCGGGATCAAGTCCCACGTCGGGCTCCCGGCATGGAGCCTGCTTCTCCCTCCTCCTGTGTCTCTGCCTCTCTCTCTCTCTCTCTATGTCTCTCATGAATAAAAAAAATAATAAAAAAAAAGGCTGATAAAATTGATGAACCCTTGGTAAGGCCAGTCACAAAAAAAGAAGGCATAGTGTAGTAATACCAGAAATGAAAAAGAGGATAAAACTATATATATTACAGACATTCAAAAGATAAGAGGATCTCATGAACAACCTTGTGCCATTAAATTTGACAACTTAGTTGAATTTGATAGATTGCTAGAAAAAAAACTTCCAAAAGTGACACAGAAAAAGTAAAATATCTGAATAGTCCTAAAACTCTAAAAGAAATTGAACCCACAAAGAAAAATTTCCCACAAAGAAAGCTCCAAGTCCAAAAAGCTTCAACAGAAAATTTCTAAATTACCTTAAAAGAAAAAAAAAAAAATTAACCCTTCTCTTATATAAACGCTTCCAGAGAATAGAAAGAAAACTTTTCGACTCATTTTAAGATATGAGAACCTGACAATTTCTCTACAAAAAATAAAAATTACAAAGTAATCTCTTGTGAATAGAAATGCAAAAATCCTAAACAAAATATCGGCAAAGTAAATTCAGTGATATATAAGAAGAAATAATAAAGGCACCTGGGTGGCTCAGTCAGTTAAGCATCTCCCTTTGGCTCAGGTCATGATCCTAGAGGTCTGGGATCAAGCCTCACATTGGACTTCCTGCTCACCGGGGAGCCTGCTTTTTCCTCTCCTGCTCGTGCTCCCTCTCCCAGTCTCTTTCTCTCATATAAAATAAGTAAAATCTTAAAAAATAAACATAAAAGGATAATATATCATGATTTTACTTTATTAATATGGTACTGATTTTATATTAATCAATGTAATTCATGTCATTAACATAATAGAAAGCAATTATACAGTTATCTGGTAGGCATAAAAATGGATATAATTCAATATCCATTTATACTTATAATAATAGTAACTTTTGAGAAAACTAAGAATGGAAGGAAATATTTTAACCAGACAAAATGTATGTATAAAAACCTATCGCAAACATTAGAGTCCAGGAATTGGGAATGAGGTAAGTATACTTGCTATGACTATAGCAAATTCTAGGTAGTGCAATAAGGCAACACAATTTTTTAAAAATATTTTATTTATTGATTTGAGAGGGAGAGAGAGAGAGAGAGCACAAGCAGGGGGAGAGAGGGAGGAAGGGGGAGAAGCAGACTTCTCTCTGAGCAGGGAGCCCCATGTGGGGCTCAATCCAGGACCCTGAGATCATGACCTGAGCTGAAGGCAGTTGCTTAACCTATTGAGCCACCCGGGCACCTCAAGGTAATACAATATTCAAACAAGGGTAAATGATTGGAGCTATCATCACAGATGACATAATTGTGTATATAGAAAACACAAAAGAATCTACATATAAACTATTGGCATTAAGAAATGAATTTAGCAAGATTTGGTAAATATGTATAACTATTTTGATTCCAAGAAAAAGAATTAGAAAATTAAAACACTATGTCATTTATAATAACATCAAAATGTATTAAAGACCTAGTAATCTAATAAAAAATGTATAAGACTTCACCAATGAAAAACACAAAACAAAACAAAACAAAAAGAAAAACACAAAACATTGTTGATGGAGATTAATGAAAACCTCAGTAAGTGGAGGGATAGACTATGTTTACGGACTAAATAACTCAACTTAATAAAGATGTCAATTTTCTGCATATTCATCTATAAATTTAGTGTAGTCTCATTGAGTATTCCAGCAGCTGTTCAGGTAGAAATGACAAACTTGACTCTAAAATTTAGATGGAATTATAAAGGGCCAAGAATAACCAATACATTTTTGAAGAAGAAGAAAGTTGGAGGATTTACTTTAATAGATGACAAGTCTTATTTTAAAGTGTCAGTAATTTAGGTAACCTAAATTACTGGGGTAATCTACCCCCCCCATCCCAGCTTTAAAAAAGCAAATGGAATAGAATATACTTTAGAAATAGACCTACATGTATATGGACATCTAATTTATGACAAAGGTGAGACTTTGGAACAATAGGGAAAAAAGATGGTGTTTTGAATAAACAGTGCTGGGTCAATAAGACATCCGTTAAAAAAATTTTAACCCCTGCTTCACAAAACAAAGAAGTTGCAGATGGATTGTAGATTGAATGTGAAAAGTAAAACAATAATCTTTCCAAACATTACATTTGAGAGTTTTCCCACAATCTTGGGAAGACAAAAATAAACAGAACACAGAGACATTAATCAGAAAATAAAGATTCATAAATTGGACCACACTAACATTTGGATCTCCCTGCCCCTTCTGCCCACTGGCAGGATCAGGCTTTAATGAATTTGTGCACAAGGCACAGGTTTCCACGTGTGTGGAAACCCATCACCATTTCACAAATGCATTTTGCTTCTTCTACCCCTTGATCCTTTAAGACAGGAATGAAAATGTTTGAACTCTCCTGCTCAACAATATCAGGATCTTCTGTTCTTCAGAAGATACCATTAAGAGTTACAAAGGCAAGTCACAGAGCAGGAGAAGATATTTGCAGTTGTGTATAGCAAAGGGGTCATTTGCAGGCTATAAAAAGATAAATCCGTAGGAAAAAGACCATCTAATAAAAAAACGGGCAGCAGGAACTTTGCAAATGAGAATATTCAATCTCTGTTAAATATATGAAGAGCTGCTCAGTTATTTTAGTGGTCAGGGATGTTTAAATTAAAAACCACAATGCAATACTTCCACACTTGCTGGAATGACTAATACTAGAAAGACTGACAATACCAAATGTTAAGGGTATAGAGCCTCTGGAACTCTCATATACTCCTCGCGGGAGTGCAAATTGATACAGCCACTTTGGGAAAGCTAGGCAGTATTCAATAAGGTTAAATTTACATATACTCTGGGACCTAGCGGGTCATTCCTAGATAGATACCCAACAAATGCATACACATATGCGCTGCGAGACGTGCAAGAGAATGCTCATAGCTGCATCATTTGTAATAGCCCAAAGCTGGGAACACTCTAAGTGGCTTTCAGTAGTAGCGGAGGTACTTGTCTGTAGCATGACATACTCATTCAGGTGAATACGTAGGTAGAAGAGGAGTCAATGTTCCTGTGTGTTCCTCAACATGGATGTATTCCTCAACATGGATGGATTCCTGTGTTCCTCAACATGGATGGATTTCACAAACATGGATGCTGTGCAATTGCATTTATATAAAGTTCAAGGACATGCAAATCTAAATTATGATGTTAGAATGAACATTTGCCTCCTATAGGTGAGGTGCCCGGCTATGAAACTGAATAAAAGCATGGGGTTTAGAAATGAGAATAGTGCTCACCTTTGGGAAAGAAAGAAGGTAGTGACTACGGGGCAGGGGGGTTTCTGGGTTTTTGATAATGTTCTCTTTCTTTCTTTTTTAAAGATTTTATTTATTTATTATTTTTATTATTTTATTTTTATTTATTATTTTTATTATTTATTTATTTATTTATTTATTTATTTATTTATTTATTTGACTCAGAGAGAGAGAGAGAGAGAGAGAGGAAACATGGGGAGAAGCAGAGGGACAGGGAGAAAGAAGCAGGCTCTCTGCTGAGCAGGGAGCCCAATGCGGGGCTCAACCCCAAGACCCTGAGATCATGACCCGAGCCCAAGGCAGCTGCCCAACTGACTGAGCCCCCCAGGCGTCCCATGTTCTATTTCTTTCTTTTTTTTAAAGATTTTATTTTTTTATTTATTAATGAGAGACAGAGAGAGAGAGAGAGAGGCAGAGAGAGAGAGAGAGAGAGAGAGAGAGAGGCAGAGACACAGGCAGAGGGAGAAGCAGGCTCCATGCAGGGAGCCTGACATGGGACTTGATCCCAGGTCTCCAGGATCATGCCCTGGGCTGCAGGCGGCGCTAAACTGCTGCGCCACCAGGGCTGCCCCATGTTCTATTTCTTGACTAAATTATGGTAACTGGGATGTCATTCCTTTGGAATAATTTATTGGGTTTATTGACTGTGTAGCTTTCCTCCCTGTAGGTCAACAAGCACACCTTTGTGAAGCACCTTGTGTATCTCCGTAAGGTTGTGTTGAGCTCTGTGTCCTTTCTTCCTCTCACCCCCTGGTCAGCATCACATGGAGGGAGAGAGTCCATTCTTCCTAATTGGCTCAAGGGACAGCACAGCACAGGAGTGCAGCCAGACACTGCAAGTCCCATCTGAGTGTGAAAAGTGGGGGCCCCTCCAGGCTTAGGCCAGAGGTTCAATCACTTTGATTGGCAGCGTCCACTTTCGTACTTCCCAGTCATGACAGTTCTCTGTGTACATTTAAATTTCCAAAGAATTGCACTGATGACGGTCCAGAGGCTCCTGCTCCAGAGCTTGAGTGTTCAGGTATCGGACTCTGCCATCTGGGAGCAGCAGTTCGTGGGGGGCCAGGGGAAGAGCTCGCTGGGACCTCGGTGTGCTTACGTGGGTGCGGGGCAGGTCCAAGCCGGAACTTGTGAAGACTCATGCTCTGGCTTCACATGAACTGTATCACTGATTTTCTCAGCTACGAAGCTCTGAGAACAGTAATACCCATGGTAATACTTGAGGAAGACTTGTTTGCATAATTAAATTGTCGATGACATCAGCGTGTGTGACAGTCTTGTCTCTATTCGCATGGAAGTTTCAGTTATAACGTTAAAGGAATAAAAACATTCTGATTTGCAGAGATGGTGAAATTGCGAGCAAATTTTTCTTCTAATGTTGTTACAGTGCTTTCGTTTATGCAATTAATCGTAGCAATAAAAACAAATCAGAGCACTTTTCCCCCAAAGAACAAAAGAATTATTTTCATTGAGTTTATATTTGGACAAATGAAAAAAAAAACACCTAAATCAGCACTTTAGACAAATTACATGGAGATATTTCTTAACTGATCTGAAAATTTAACCAGGGAATTTGGTCCAGTTTGAATGTGACATTTGATTATTTTCATGTGGCAGAAACAGAAAAATAACCTTCCATTTATAAATATGAAACTGAATTTAGATGAAGTTTTAGAACTCGTCATTTTGACAGGTTTAGATATAAGACGCTGAGATTTACTGCTGAAAATATTTCTTTAAATTTACTTAACATATGGCCTCCCGCTATGGGGAGAAGCTTTTTGTTGTTATAACAAAAGGTGGCTTCTGACTTGATGGATGAAACATTTAAATCACAGTCTGGTCTAAATACGACCACTCAACATACCAGGATGCACTTGGTTTGCTTCTTTGTGATGGAATATACTGACATCCAAGGATGTTGACACCCTTATTTATCTCCTATAGACTAATATTTATTAGCTTTACTATGAGCAAGGCACTATATACCATATATATATATGTATATGTATATATATATATGCCAGCTAAGGCAGTTGCCAGCTAAGCAAATAATTGCTGGGGGTTAGGGGCTCATTTTCTTGCAATAGCAATGATCTAGGCTGGGGTAGTTATTCAGGATGGTCCCCAAAAAGCCGTTTGACTCACTATGTAGTGGAGATATGCTTTGCTGCAAATACTAGCTTGGTTCCTGGTTACTGGGAGGAGCAAGCCCTTAGAAGAGGCAAGTGGGGACCAAAGAAGCCAGAGAAGAAAAGAAAATGTGAAAGGGAAGAGGGATAAAGGAGAAGATGGGGGAGGAAGAGGAGAAAGGAGAAGTAGGAGGAGAAAGCCTGTGAGGAGGTGAAGGACGGAAGAGCGTCCAGTCTTTTCTACTGCAGGACTGGGCTCCCAGACTTTTCCTTGCCAACCTCTCCTCTACTTCTGTGCCCCTTCCATTTCCTGATGCCCCCGCCCCAGAGTCCTGAGTGCTCCCAGGTTGCTCTGAGCTCCCCAAGGAGGCACCGTACCCAACATTGCTTTATGCTCCAGAATTAACTTTCCCTTCATTCCTGAAAGATCTTGAATTCACCATTAATTGTACTGAGGTGCTCGGAGGAAAACCATCTGATCAAACTATCTCTAAGATGTATGAATGATTAATCTTGTATCTGTAAGAGTTGTTTGAATTGTTGAAATATAGCAGAGGCATCTGCAGAACCACGAGCACCATAAAAAAAGCAAAGGGGTGGGGCGATCATGGTTTAGTTGGTTGAGCATCTATCTGGCTCTTGATGCGCTCAGATCATAATCTCAGGGTCATGAGAATGAGCCCCACGTTGACCTCTGCACGGGGCATGGAGCCTACTTGGGGCTCGCTCTCTCCCTCTCCTCTACAACTTCTCCTGCTGTCTCTGAAAAAAAAAAAAAAAAAAAGGAGGGACGTTCTGAGCTTTTGGAATTAGGGGTTGAGATCTTCAGTCAGGGTAAAACCCTATAGGCAGGCCAGTCTTCCTGTGATACTGTGACACTACTACAGAGAGAATCTGCTGTGGTCAGCTCCTACAGGCTGGCCCCATTCTTTGGCTTATCATTTTCTCATTTCTGGACCACAGACTCTCCAAAAGCTTTACAGCAGAAGTGGACATGCGTTACATTTTTTTTTTTTTTGTAAGTTGGCTCTTGGTTCATTGGTAATGACCTGCATATATGCTGTATGTCATTGGCCCCAAATTGAAGATGAGGAAATTGAGACATTTAGAGACCAAAACCATATCCTTTTTAATACAAGGAGTACTCGAATGTGACTTTTGTAGTTTGTAGTACAGGCCTGCCCTGGCCAGCATGGCAGCCACTTGCTGCCACATGTGGTGATTGAGTGCGCCGGAGGAGTGGGGGGCCAGTGCAATCAAGGAACTGAATTTTAAATTTTATAAACTCAATTTAAATGTAAAAATGGATATGCAATTTAGTTATTGGAAAACTTTTATCTGGAACAATGTGGATATATGAATTTACTCTGTAAGTTTTTAAAAAATTTTTATTTATTTATTTTTTTAAAAAATTTTATTTATTTATTCATGAGAGACACAGAGAGAGAGAGAGAGAGAATGAGAGAGACAGGCAGAGGGAGAAGCAGGCTCCATGCAGGGAGTCCGACGTGGGACTTGATCCCGGGTCTCCAAGATCACGCCCTGGATTGAAGGTGGGGCCAAACCGCTGAGCCACTGGGCTGCTCTGTAAGTTTTTTTTTTTTTTTAAATTTAAATTCAATTAACATATAATGTATTATTGGTTTCAGAGGTAGAGGTCAGGGATCCATCAGTCTTATATCACACCCAGTGCTCATTACATCACGTGCCCTCCTTAGTGCCCATCACCCAGACACCCCATCCCCACACCTACGTCCCCTCCAGCAACCCTCAGTTTGTTTCCTATGATTAAGAGTCTTTTATGGTTTGTCTCCCTCTCTGATTTCGTCTTGTGTTATTCTTTCCTCCCTTTCCCTATGATCTTCTGTTTTGTTTCTTGAATCCCACAATGAGTGAGATCATATACTTGCCTTTCTCAGACTTAATTTGCTCAGCATAATACCTTCCAGTTCCATCCATGTCATTGCAAATATCAATTTCATATTTTTTGATAGTTGAGTAGTATTCCACTAAGAGTCATCTTTTTCTTTTTAAAAAGATTTTATTAAAAAAATAAAATATTTTATTTATTTATTTGACAGAGAGAGAGAGAGAAAGAGAGAGCGTGCACACACAAGTAGGAGGAGTGGCAGGCAGAGGGACAGGGAGCCTGATGTGGGACTCATTCCCGGACTTTGGCATCATGACCTGAACTGAAGGCAGATGCTCAACAAACAGAGACCCAGACACCCCAAGAGTTTTCTTTTTTTTTTTTTTTTTATTAATGATAGTCACAGAGAGAGAGAGAGAGAGAGGCAGAGGGAAAAGCAGGCTCCATGCACCGGGAGCCCGATGTGGGATTCGATCCCGGGTCTCCAGGATCGCGCCCTGGGCCAAAGGCAGGCGCCGAACCGCTGCGCCACCCAGGGATCCCCCCCAAGAGTTTTCTTAATTAACCTTTTCCCCCACCAATACCCATCTCAGAATCTGCTTCCCAGTCACCCAACCTGCTATAGTAATATTTATTTCTAAATAGTATATAATAAACACTGGGGAGCCTCTGTGACCTGCAACACCTGGGGCCATTAACACCCACCTTTTCATGTCAGCCAGTCAGCAACCTCATGAGTGTACGCTATGTGAATGGGTCAACTCAGGGGTGTCAGTAGTTGTGAAGGAAAAAATGGTCAGGGCATAGCTGGACCAGAGGAGCTCTAAGGTCTTTCTCTGAGTTTCTATAAATATATTTATCTCCATAAAGGAGGGGGGGGATCTTGTCTGTAGTGCTCAGGGACTGGACCTGAGACTGAAAAATGACAGAAGTTATTCTCCATGTATCTGTGGCCACAGGAGGGAGGGAAAGGTGTTTGGCAAGTATTGAAAACTGAGCACTTGGGATGCCTGGGTGGTTCAGGGGTTGAGCATCTGCCTTTAGCTCAGGGCGTGATCCTAGAGTCCTGGGATCGAGTCCTACATCAGGCTCCCCACAGGGAGCCTGCTTCTCCCTCTGCCTGGGTCTCTGCCTCTCTCTCTCTGTGTCTCTCATGAATAAATAAATCTTTAAAAAAAAAAAACAAAAAACCCTGAGCACTCATGGAACAGCTCAGTGCTCTGTCATCAGTCAGAAGTAGGTTGGAGCAGCAGCTTCACTTGGGGTCACTGATGGAAATTGGGGAAGAGAAATCCTCCTAATGGGCAGAGTTTTGAATAGTACATCTCGTTGTCCATTTGTATGGAAGGAGAGCGGCCCAAGGACAGAATGTACGCTGCTTCATGGGTAGCACACGGTTGTTTGGCCCCTGGTTCAGATCCAAAAGGAGCAACGCTGGAGGACAGGAGGGCAGGGGGTATGGAGAAGAATTCTATGCATTGGTCTTCTTCGAGTGAATAGACTGTGAGAATATTCGTGTTTCATGAGGCTGCTTATCAAAGACTCCTGGTTACAGAGGGGGCTTAATAATCACACGAACGGGAGCACTTTCATTCACAAAGGCTGACCTGCTGACTGCCACTTCTTACTGTGCGGCTTGTTGGTACAACCCTGGGACTCCACTATGGTGCTCAGAGAGGGTCAGCTAGGTACATGTGGGAAGGTCGATGGCTTCGGATTTTTGTTCTCTCGTATGGAAGGCAGTGATTGGTCTTCAGTGGACTAAATTCTTAAGTTTAGATTTATTTTTTCTACCCGCAATGTACGTACTACAACTGAGGAGGAGTAAAGTTCACATGGCCTTGTGATTAGTTGCAGAAATGAAGACTGTAACGTTTACCCAAACTTTATATATATGTGTGTGGTATGTGTGTGTATTTAAATTATTTTTTCCTACCTCTCCTTATCTCCCTGTCCTTTACAAAGGATATTAGTCCAAAAGTTGTACAAATCATTAGGGATTGTGATAGAACTAGAAGAAAAATGGACAACATGTAGAAAATCTTGAATTGTTAGTGGATGCACCAACTCATGAGACTTTGCTTTTATGAAAAGAGTGGATGTGAAGATGATTGCATATGGTAGGAAGGAACATTTTCATATGCGCTTGCGCTTGGGAGTTGTAGGTATGGAGGGGGGTATATACAAAGATGGTAAAGTCGGAGGGATGAGCTGTGGTGCACACTTATTGTTTCGGTGTTAACTGCTTGGCATCTGAACTTCTTCTGAAGCTTGAGGAGTCTGCCTTTGTGTGAGTCTTGGTGGGATGCAGGGTTCCAACGTCTATGCAGGAGGCCAGATAATTGTTCGCTCTGACTTCTAAAATCTGGGGTACTGATATATGCCTAAGCTTAGCCAATCAGATGCTCTCTGATGGGATTCTGAACCTGGAGTGAGTGGTTCAAGTGGTTCAAAAATTTATTTTGCTGGTGGAGGAAGAGTTCAGAGTTCAGTGGTCGTTGGTATGCAGGACCCAGCAAGAGAGGCAGCTCCATAGGAACTAGGCTGTTTCTGTAGCGTGCCTTGACTCTCTTCTTGTTTTTTGGCCTCTCTTTGTTCCTGCCTGTTTTCTGAGCCTCTTTCTACAGCTCTTCCATCAATAGATGGTTGCTCAACATCCTTCCAGTACATTTCTATTTTGTGTTAAGTTAGCATATCGATCATCTTTGTTGTTTCTGTTGCAACCAAGAACTTCTCTTTTTCTCTGGTTGTATTGAGGGTTTTATTGTCGCTCCTTATGTTCCAAAATGTCACAGGGATGTGATTTAACAGAAGACTTTTAAAAATGGCTAGTTCCGAACATTAAATGAGGCCTTTCAACCTAAACGCTTGTACCCTTTTTTAGTTTTGGGAAATGGTCTTCTGGTTATTTCACTGGTTATCTCCATTCTTGTATCACCTCTCTTCTCTCTTTCTGGGAATCCTTTTTTTTTAAAAAAATATTTTATTTATTTATTCATGAGAGACACAGACTGAGAGAAAGAGGCAGAGACACAGGCAGAGGGAGAAGCAGACTCCATGCAGGGATCCCAATGTGGGACTTGATCCCGGGACTCCAGGATCACACCCTGGGCCGAAGGCAGGCACTAAACTGCTGAGCCACCCAGGGATCCCCATCTTCCTGGGAATTCTATTAGTTGGATTGCTCCTATGTACCTTCTCTCTCTCCTTCTCTCTCTTTTGCCTCTTTGCCTTAATGTTTAACATTCTTGGACATTTTCAAGAATTTAATCTTTCCGTGCTTGCTAACTTAAAATAATTTTAATGGTAATATCGATATTTTCTGAGAATTTTTCTCTGATGGTCTCTTTTCTCTGTTTAAATTTGATGGATTCAGCATCGTTTTTTCTGTCTCTGGAAATATTAGAGTTTTCTACACTTCAGTTCTCTGCTATTCTTTATTTTTCCTCCAAGGTCCTTTTATCTTTTATTTGTCTTAGTCTTTGTATTTCCCAACTTAGGCTTCTCTCAACAGTCTGGTGATGATGGCTGTTTAAGAATGAGACAGTAGCAAGGCTGCCCAGGAGCCCTGTGTTGGTGGGTGAGTCTTGTGGCCACTTGTCAGTGGGAAGGCAGCCACTTGTTCCTCTGAAGGGTCTCTAAATGTCAGAAGGAGAGGGTTTACTGTGGCACACAGTAATCCCACACTTGATGTCCTAGTTCTTCCCAGAAAGCTCATTCACATTTCTTGTACAGACAAAATTTCAGCTCTAATTTTAGGCATTTTTTTCCTCTGGTGCTTTTATGTAGATGCCTGGCGACCATTGTTTGGTAAACAGAGATGGTGGAGGGACATGTTAGGGTGTTATTCTGTATACAGACTTTCATTTAGTTTTTATCCTCCTTTCTCTCTTTTTTTAAAAAAGATTTATTTATTTATTTTTATGATAGACACAGAGAGAAAGAGGCAGAGACACAGGAGGAGGGAGAAGCAGGCTCCATGCCGGGAGCCCGACGTGGGACTCGATCCTGGGACTCCAGGATCGTGCCCTGGGCCAAAGGCAGGCGCCAAACCGCTGAGCCACCCAGGGATCCCCAGTTTTTATCCTCCTTTCTCATGCCCTCCATTCTATCTCCTTTGCAACCTCTGTGCTAGCCTACTTGACATTCTTCCATGCTTTACGTGTCACAGAAATATTTTGAAATCTTAAATCTTCTGATTAAGCTTCTCTGTCTCTTAGCTTCTTCGTTGAGAGGGGAGATAAACCTATCAGTTGAGTCTGTCCTTTGAGCTAGAAGCCCTGGGTCCTTTAGGTTTGAAGTGTGTCTTTAATGTGCCACGGGGCAGTGTGTCAGTGGAGGGCCTCATGGTGTATAGTGCACTTTCTCATTGGATCCTCACACGTCTGGGATCACTGGAGGGGCTTGAGGGAATGGAACTGGGGAAGTCATCTGGAAGGCTTCACTGGGTAAGGAGCCCTTGATCATAATGACAAGACACCTCTACTACTGGTCAGAAAGCTATTGGAGAAAGAGTCTGGGCTAGGATAAGTCTCAGATTAGGGCTCGGAATTGGAAACAGGTGAGCAGCATTATAGGCACAGGTATATCTGCTCAGATGCTACTAAGTTGGCAGTAGGGGGGATGAGAGATGCGCTGAGTGGGAAGCCAGTGGTGGAGCTTAAAGAGCCTATAAGGTGATGTGAGCCATCAGTTCTGTAAGAAATTTGAGCAGAAGTCCTGCTGATGAGGGTAAGTTTGAAGCCAGAAAATAACACCGTCAGCAGTGTCACCGGCACACACAGGGGACAGTGATAGGCCCCCTCTCACGTTTCTGGGCTAATGGAAGCGACGGTAGCACGGATGAATGAAAGCCACGGCTTGCCCATTAGTTTCAGCTTCCTTCCCCAAAGGCTTTCCACTGGAACTTGCAAAATGTGCATTTCTCGTCTGTCCTTCCCCTCCCGGGCTGCTGGAGGGGACCCGTAGGCCTGGGGGGCAAGTGCTGGAGACGCAGCGGGAGCGGGGCAGACCATGCTGTTGTGCGCGGGGGCGCTCCCCGTCTGACTTCTAGGTGGGCAGGGATGGGCTCTGGCATTGGGGCCATCGTTCGCGGGGTCCCCAGGGCAGCGGTGGCCTTGCCTCCCCCACCGCTCTTCCCCAGCCCAGGTGACTCACAGCAGCGGCCGCAGGCCTTTGGGAGGCGCTGTCCGTGTGCCCCCCCAGGGGCCTCTCAAAGGCAACCGTGGGCAGAGCTTTGCCCTGCTGTTCTGGAATTCTCTCTGTTCCATGAGGTTTGCGCTTTTGCTCTTAACTCTTTTGAGAACATTTTCTGGAACAGGTGCTCCCCCCCCCCACACACACTTGCTAAGCATATTTGTAATAGCCTCATGTGCAGGTGGTTTTGTAGCTTTACCAGGTTCTGTCTCTTTTTCTCTCCTTTTCTCTGTTTCCCTCTGTCTCTCCACCTATACTTGGTGGCTGTTCCAGAGCTTTGAACAGTTCTCTGCCTTTAGGGGAGCAGCCTGGGCCAGGTTCATTTGTACCCATTGCCAGGGCATGATGCTTACTCCCCACAAAGACCACAGGAAGGTCCCAAAGCCTCCTGGGCCTCTAAACAAAAATACCCCGTAACTGTTTGTCTCTGACTGGAGGGAGCCTTCTCTACCCAGAGGCACCGCTTCCTTCAGGGCAAGCCCCGAAGCAGACAAATAATCATTCATTTATGAAAATGAAACATTCATGAGGGACTCTCCTGCGCGGCCAGCCGAGTTTAGGCAGGTTCTGATCTGACTTTAATTTAATTAAGCTGTATTTATTTAATCAGCCCAGAGATCTGTATCCTCAGGCAGGAATGTGCCGCCTGCCTCTCCGCTGTGTTTTGGTCTGTGGGAGGAGGGGGGCTGTGGCCTACCCAGCATTTTGGATCTGGGGCCGCAGAGGCAGGCTGGCCGGTGGTCTAGGTTCAGGCGAGGGGCGGTGGGGGACGCGGCATTCAGCAGCTCTGCGTGTGTGTGTGCGCGTGTGAGCGCGTGTGCAAATGCACATGGGCGTGCAGGGCCCCTATTGCTCGGCGTTCCGGGGTCTGGCTCTGCAGCAGGAGTGTCTGAGAAACCAGACCAGCCTGCAGTCTGTGTTCTCAGCCACGCCGGGAGGAAAGCTCTGGAAAAGAAGACCACACTGTGGGTTAAGGACCACGTCGCTCCGAGTGTCCTCCACAAATCTCTTCTGAGTGTGGGAAAGCGTGCTGATGCCCAGGCCCCCCACCCAGACTTGCTGGATCGCCCCGAAGTCTGAGAGCAAATGTGTTGTCAGGTGTTACTGTCCTCAGGAGTATCTGCATTTTAAGGACGGAAGCGGGGTGGGAAGAGGGCAATGGCCTAACCCACTCGGAAGGAATCATTGCAGCAGGCTTCAGGCATGGGGCGGGGCAGAAATTTGGGAACAGAAGTGTTTCTTGAGCCTCTGAAATCACTCCATCGGAGGACCGTGTCTGTCTGCTACAGGTAAGGGGAGACCGAGGGGCCAGCTGTCATGCTGGGCCTGCCCCGCGAGGCGGGGGTGCACGTCTGCGCTGATGGGGACAGTCCCAGTCTGCGTCCAAAGGCCTGAACAAGGAGCGCTGGTGTCCAGGGGCGGGAGAAGATCGATGTCTCAGCTCAGGCAGAGAGCGAATTTGGCCTCCCTCCATCCTTTTTGTTCTTTTCAGACCCTCAATGGACAACCCGTCTCTCTCTCTCTTATCTATCTATCCATCTATCATCTACCTTTCTCTAAATATATCTCCTTTTGGTTCTGTTTCTCTGTAGAACTGTGACCGTGTCCCCCACCTAACTCCTCCTGGGTTCGAGATGGGCACTAGCGGTGGAAGGAGTCACATAGGGATTCTTCACTGACCAAGAAGGTGTGGGCTTTTCCTTCTTTTTTGCCTTTTTTTGCTGAATGATAGACAGGAGTAGCAGAAGGCAAGCTGGAGTGTCGTGAGTGAGGAGAATAAGGGAGAGGATGGGAGGAGGGCCGCCGTCGAGGGTAGCTGGGGGCACCTTTGACAGACAGGCAGAAATGCTGCATGTGTTTTTGTCGCGTATGCTTCGCTGGTTGCAAATTTCCTTTCACGTTGTTTCAAACTAGAGCCGAGAAAGAGAACTTGGCATCAGCTTTCCCTAAGCTCAGGGTCCTCTCCTTTCCTCCCGTTCATTTTCCTTATCTGCTTTCTCTGGGTGAAGACACCTGCCTTGCTGTCGGCCCAGGGTTGTCATGAGGATGAGAGGAAAGCTGTGGTGTGAAGTGTTGAGCTCTGGGAGAGGGGGTCCAGAGTCCCACACTCAGAAAAACTCAGTATCATTATGGAGACTGTGAGGCTAGCAGTCCAGTTGGTTTTATCAATTTCCAGGCCTTGGTGAAAGATCTGTTATGATTTTGAGAAGTCTTTCTTTTCCCAACATACTAATTAACTGCACTTTTTTTTTTTCTCTTGGCAAAGCAGGTGCTTGGATATTTTTAGGAGATTCCCCTTTGTCAAAGATCCCTGTGGCTTGGTGTGGAGTCGTATGCATTATTCTCAGGGGAACATCTAGACTATTTGTTGGGTGAAAACCACCTTGCTCTTTGCTCTCCTCTAGAAGGTAGATGTGGATAAAATTGTATATAATCACATTTTCTGAATTTCTTTTCATGCCAATCTGGACATTTCCCATTTAAAAAATTGGGGCTGGTTCTCAGACTTTGTTTCTTTGTGTGTGCCATATGCTTTTCCTAGATCGCTTTTAGAACTTTGCTTAGCACAGGGCATTGGAGCCATTTTTCAGGGTTACTCTTTCCATTGCTGGGGGATGAGGAGTCAAGGGATGGGTGTGGACAGACAGCTCCTCTAACTCCTGTTACATTGGGATCTCAGTCATCTCTGTTCATTCGTATCTGCCCACCTTTCCACTCATCCTTCCATTGAACATCTCTGTATACCAACCTTGGTGGTGGTAAGAGGCACCGTGAGTACACAGATGAGAATGACAGTGCATGCCCTTGAGGACCTTAAAGTCTAATAGGGGAGATAAGACATGTGGTGTCGCAGAACAGTGTGCTAGATGTTGTGAGGAAGGAATGCATGGAAAGGGTGGGAGCCCAGAGGACGACCTCAAACTCAGGACTGAAGGTTGAGGGAGGTCTTCCTAGAAGGGATTGCACCTGAACTAAACCTCAAATGATAAAAGGAGTAAAGGAGGGCTTTCCAAGTAGCAGGACCAGCAAGTACCAAGGTATATACTGGGGTGGAGAAGTGGGCATGGTACCAGAACTACATCTGTTTTAATATTGCTAGAGCATCAATGGGAATGGAGAGCATCTGCTGAGGCTAGAAAGGTCATCATCAGGCTGGAAGCCATGATCATGAGTTTGAATCAAGGAGGAATCCAGAAAAAACAATTTAAAGCAGAGTGATGAGATTTGCAATTTCTGAAAGCTCCTTCCAGCTTGGGGTGGAGGATGAATTGAAGGAGGCAAGACTGGCTGAAGAAAATGAGATCAGTTGCTAGCTGTTGAAGGGATGGTAGTGAGGCCCTGCAAGGAGGTAGTGGCCGTGGGAGACTGAAGTGGACAATTAAGGACATTACTGAGGAGTAGAGTCAACAGGATCTGGTGCCAACTGGAGGGAAGGGAGGAGGAGGAGTTTTCAGTGTCAGGATGAAAGGGATGCCATTAATTCTTGCATGAGGCACAGGCAGGAGGACAGCTTTGTGGGAGGGAGCCTTGAGTGTAGGTTCCAACAATCTGAGGAGAGAGCCTCTGTCTAGGTCTTGGGTGAAAGTTCCGGGCAGGCGATGAAGATTTGACAGCGACAGGTGTAGGTGTGGGGCTGGGCTGGACCCCTGAGGATGCCCACATTTACTGAAGAGCCACGGAAGAAGAATGACAAAGGAGCCATGGAGGGCTATCCAGAGAAGAAGGAGGAAAACCAGCGTCCTAGCAGCCCAGGCAGTGACATCTCAAAGTGTCACATGCTGCTGAGGGGACACGTCAAATGGGCATGGAAAGGTGCCCACTGGGTTTAATGGCAATGTGACGGACTGTCTTGTAGAGAGCATTTTTGGTAGGGGGTGGAGGCAGGACCAGAAAGGACTGAAGAGGGAAAGGCCTGTGAGGAAGCTGATGGAGGGATTGTAGCTTATTGTTTAAAATCTTGGCTGTGAGAAAGAAACGAGCGTCAGTGAGGATGTAGAGGAAAAGGAAACCATGTGCACTCTTGGTTGGAATGTGAATTGGTGCAGCCATTATGGAAAACAGTGTGGAGGTTCCTCAAAAATTAGAAATACTGTATGATCCAATAATCCTACTCCTGGGTACTTGCCCAGGGAAAGTAAAGGCACTCACTCAAAAAGATCCATGGACTTTTATGTTTGTTGTAGCATTATTTATAACAGCCAAGATTTGGAAGCAACCCTGGTGTCCATCAGGAGATGAATGGATAAGAAAAATGTAGCATATATATATATATATATATATATATATATATATATATGCAACGGAATATTACACAGCCTTGAAAAATGAGATTGTGACATTTGAGACGACATGGATGGACCTAGAGGGTATTATTTATACTAAGTGAAGTAAGTCAGACTGAGAGAGACCAATACTATATGGTTCTGCTCATAAGTGGAATCTAAAAAAAAATTGAATAAATAAAAAGTAGAGTCACAACTATAAATAGAGAACAAAATGATGACGGCCACAGGGGAGAGTGGTTGTGGGCAGATTGGGCAAAACAAAAGGGGAGCCAGAGAGAGATAAGGTCCTCCAGGTCTAGGACGAGTATGTCACAAGGATAAAAAGCAGAGCATAAGGAATAGAGTCCATGATATTGTGACGGCCATGTAATGGGAGAGGTGGCAGCTATACTCGCGGGGGACACAGCATCATGGGCGAATTTGTCAGTTCACTAAGTTGTACACTTGAAACTAGGGTAACTTTATGTATCAACTCTACTTGGGTGAAAAAACAAGATAGGCTAATTGCTGTAAGAAGACTAAGTCCTGGAGGTGTAACGTGACACACAGCCCGGTGCCCACGGTTGATGACACTGTACTATAGACTACTTGGAAGTTGTGGAGGGACGCCTGGGTGGCTCAGTGGTTGAGCGTCTGCCTGTGGCTCAGGTCGTGATTCTGGGATCCGGGATTGAGTCCCACATCGGGCTCCCTGCATGTAGCTTGCTTCTCCCTCTGCCTGCGTCTCTGCCTCTCTCTCTCTCTGTGGGTCTCTCATGAATAAATAAATAAATCTTAAAAAAAAAAATCTTTCTAAAAAAAAAAGAATGTTTAAAAAAAAAAAGTTGTGGAGAGAGTAGATCTGACATGTTCTTACTGCAAAACACCAGTTGGTCATTATGTGAGGCGATGGGGGTGTTAACTCACCTTACTGTTGTTAATGATTTTGTGACACATACGTGGCCCAAGTCATTACCGTGCACTCCTTTTTTTTATTTTTTTATTATTATTATTATTTTTTATTACCGTGCACTCCTTAAGCTTACACGATAGTCTATGTCAACTGCATGTGAACAAGGCTAGAAAAAAATTTGGCTGTGATGGAGAGAGATGGGGGTGATAATTAGGGAGAAGATGGAAAGGGTGGGTGAGTCCAGGGGCTCGAAGTAAGATAATTCATTAAATTAATTCATTCTTCTATTTATTAGGCATCTCTCATGGAACAGATGCTATGCTAGGTGTCGTGCAGGTACCAAGAAACGTGAAGCATCCTTTCCAGTGTGTTCGACGTATTTGGCGAAGCCTCGGGAATGCAGAGCCAAGGGAGCTATACCCCCCTTTGCAAAGAAATAAATGAAGCCGGTAGTAGAAGGCGCACTTTGGAGTTCTCTGGTGGACCTGGGGTCAGACCCTGGCTGTTTCCCTCGGGCTGTGTGACCTGGAGCTACTTGTTTAATCTTTCTAAGCCTCGGTTTCCTCATCCGTAAAATCGAAATAATATCAGCTGTGCAGATTCCTCAAGGGGATTGGAGGCGAGGTCTGTGGTTGGCCGTGGTCCAGTGTTGTCTGCAGCCCCCGCACTGTGGCCTCAGCTCCTGGTTAGTGCAGTGCCCGGGGCCTTGGCGGGGCAGCGGCCCGGGCTGGGATGACCGGCGGCCCGCGGTATGCAAGGATCCTGGCGCATGCTGGCAGGGGAGTGGCCCTTCCTGGGCTGCCCTGGGGCCTGTTGCAGATCTCTCCCTGGATCTGGGAGGATGAGATCCTGAGTGGACAAGCGAAAGGCCCCTGCCTCTGGCTGCAGCAGGCCGTAGGACGCATGTCGAGGCGAAGGGGCCTGGCCAGGGGCAGGTGGGCAGGAGGAGCCACTGCCTACAGGTGGCCTCACTCGGGGCCGGGCTCTCCCCTTACCTGGCCAACGGCGCCCGGGGCTGTGCCTCTGCTGGGGACCCGCGTGTCCCTGCCCGGTCGCCCCCCTTGGCCTCAGCTCGGGCTTGCCCGGCAGCTGCGAAGGAAGAGCCAGAAGCTGAGGCAGTTGCTGCTTCGTGAATTCCTGCCTGGACAAGCGTAAAGCACCACCACGCACGCTCTCTTTGGAAAACTAGAATCTCCTTGCTATTAAAAAAAAAAAAAAAAGTCATGGAACAGCACAAACAAACAAAAATCACTCAGACATAATTGCTAGAAATATTTTGGTGTGGTTTTGGCTTCCTGCCCCGCGCCCCCTCTTACTGGGCGCTGCGTCTAGTTTCCTCTCGTCCTTGGCCTTAGAGGATGGCAGAGCCTCCTCCTGGGGGGAAGCTCTGTGACCTGCAGAGCCGGGAGAGAGGCCACCGCACGTCCTGGACAAGCTGGAGGCTCGTAGAGATGCTCGCAGAATGCTCCAGAACCCCGGAGAATGCTCCAGAACCCCGGAGAGCGCTCCCCAGAGCTTCCCTGTCAGGATGTGGATAACGAGTGTGGGCGGCCCAGGCAGAGTGGGGGGTCCCCAAGGGCAGCCTCATCTTTCCCTGGCTCCCGGGGGGGCCAGGCATCGTGGGGAGGGCAGGCTCCTCTAGCTGCGAGCGACAGGAGGTGGTGAGCACACCCACCGTGTGCCTGGGGACTCCCGTGAGCACGCCTACCATGTGCCTGGGGACCCCGTGAGCACGCCCACTGTGTGCCTGGGGACCGCCCCCCCCCCCCCCCGTGAGCATGCCCACCGTGTGCCCAGGGACTCTCGTGAGCACGCCCACCATGTACCTGGGGACCCTGTGAGCACACCTGTGTCTGGGGACCCCCCCCGTGAGCACGCCCACCGTGTGCCTGGGGACCCCATGAGCACACCCATGTGTCTGGGGACCCCGCCCCCCCCCCCCGTGAGCATGCCCACCGTGTGCCTGGGGACCCTGTGAGCACACCCACCGTGTGCCTGGGGACCCCCCCCCCCCCGTGAGCACGCGCACCATGTGCCTGGGGACCCCGTGAGCACACCCACCGTGTGCCTGGGGACCCCGTGAGCTCTGACTCTGGTTCCATAACCTCCCCAGTATTGGCTTCTAGCAAGTCCCCTCCTCTGTCCCTGAGTGTCCCCGTCTGGAACCCTGGGCTGGGGCTGCCTGCCGCTTCCTGCATCAGAAAAATGTCTGCAACACGATACATGAGAAAATAGGAGATTGGGAGCCAGCAGAGTTCGGTTTGGGCTGTAGCCCTGCGGGATCTTGTGGACAAGTCACTTGCCCTGTTTGAGCCTCGGTTTACCCTGCGTAACATGAGGAGACGGTAGGGACAAGGACAGTGACGCTCGCAGGATGTGTGCCAGGTGCTGGGTTGTCACGCTGAGTCTTCGACCATCTCAGGAGGGAGGCGTTATTCTCCCCGTTTTAGGGGTGAAGCGTTTGAGGCTCAGAGCGTGACTTGCCCAAGGCCCCACAGCTGGGGACAGGCTCTGCTTCACAGGAGAGCCAAAGGGCTGTGTGGGAGTGTGTTTTCAGCTGTGCAGCCGTGACACACGTGCATGTGCACACATATAATCTCACCTGATTTATCATGTTGAGCTGTCGTGAGCTTTTCTTTTATTTTTTTTAAAAGCCCTGAATTCTGGGTTATCACTATTTGATTTTATTCAGCAGACGTCATTGGACGTGCTGTGGAATGTCAGGAACTCTGTTGGGCACTATGGTGGGGAGGGCCGCACAGCCCTATCCCGTGGGGGTCACAGGCTTGCGGGGGGCTCACAGGCCTGTGGGGGGCTCACAGGCCTGCAGGGGGGTCACAGGCCTGCGGGGGGGCTCACAGGCCTGGGGGGGCTCACAGGCCTGCAGGGGGGGTCACAGGCCTGCAGGGGGGGGGTCACAGGCCTGTGGGGGGCTCACAGGCCTGCAGGGGGTCACAGGCCTGTGGGGGGCTCACAGGCCTGCAGGGGGTCACAGGCCTGCAGGAGGGTCACAGGCCTGCAGGGGGGGTCACAGGCCTGCAGGAGGGTCACAGGCCTGCAGGGGGGTCATAGGCCTGCAGAGGGGCCATGGCAGGTGTGAAACCATGTCCAAGCAGGCCAAGGCCTGGGGGCTGCTGAGCGCCAATCTTTGCTCAAGAGCGGTTGCCAACACTGGGCTCGGGCCAACCCCAGAAATCCTGAACCCCCAGGGAAGGCATGGAGCCCAGGCATTTATTTTTTGGAGGAACTCTGTCTGGGTGGGTGGGTGCCCGGAGAACTGCGGAGCTCCTGAGGAGGTGGCCTCCCGACCGGCGGCCGAGGCAGGTGCCCAGGGCCCTGTGCTGCCAGGGCCGGCGGGCTGTGGTCTCCCGGGGGTGGGGGTGGGGGGCTCGGGCACCGCTGAGGTGGGCTTCCTGGGGGGCCCGGGCACCCCACTCCTCTCCTCTGCCGGGGGACAGCAGAGGCCACGGGAGGGTCTGGGTGCCGCCGCGGCCCCGGGCGCACCCACACAGGTCCTTGCGGCCCAACGCCGGGCCCAGCTGGGCTCCCTCCCCACGCTGGGCGGTGGCGCACCCTCCGCCTTGTCTCGTGCAGAGGCACCAGGACCGAGGCGCCCCGGCTGGCGCGGGGCTGACAGGTGCAGTCACGGCCAGGCCGGCCTCGCGGGCATGCTGCTCCCAGTGTCACCGAGGGGACGCGCTGGGGCCAGGCCCTGAGCCAGGCTTGCCGGCCGTGTGGATGTGGCCTCTGCCCCAGGGCCGCCTGCTGGTGTTGACCCAGGCTCCGAAGGCCCTGGAAGCCGCTGGCCATAGGTCCCGCCTCCACACATGCCTGAGTCGAGGGGTAGAGTCCAGAAGGACCCCTGGGCTGGTTCCTGGCTCCCGCATGTCACGGTGCACCTGTTCAACCTGGCGCGTCCAGGCGGGAGTTGTCAAAGCTTCTTGGGGGGTGACGGAAGTGGAGGGCGAGGTTCCTGGAGGCAGAGCTGCCACCGGCCAGGGCCCTGCGCTTCAGGGCTGGAGGGTCCGCGCTGTCCCCAGCCGGGCCGACCCCTGGCAAGCTCCGCTGGGGGCCCGCCACCACTCAGGCCTTGCCCCGTTCCTCCGGTTGAGCACCTCGTGAATAAATGAGATGAGCTGCCTCCAGGAAGCATCTGCTTTGCTCATTTATATTGTGCGTAACTTCATCAGTATGTGGCTTTTACTATGTGTCTGTCTATTCTTAGGAATAGAAGGAATAGAAGGAATAGAAGGAAATGTCTATTCTTTACACGTCCTTGTCCTTCTAGTTAGTGCATAACTGGAGCCAAACAGAAAAAACAAAACAAAAAAAAACAAAATCCAGTCCTGCCCATACTGTCGCTTTCCCCCTGGATCTGACATCTTCCTATCCGGCTTCTGCCTTCGATGACTCAGGCTTTACCTTTGGCAACACGTCCAGGACACTGCCACTCCCAATTTGTCTCAATGCCACAGCAGTGCCACCACCTGCCTCATTGTGGCCACGGGGGAGTCTTTCTCATCATAAAATGTCAGGACTAGGAGGGAACTTACATGTTATCTAGCCTGGGGATTTTGAAAAATTCTCATTTCCTTAGTGAAACTCTTTAAAACATAATTTTATGTGGAATTCTAAAGGTAGAGGAGCTTGGGGTGAAGCATGGCTGCGGGGCTAGAGGCATACCCGCTAGGCCCCCCTCTCGTGCTGGCCCTCTCTACTTCTCATCCCCCTGAGTTAAGAGGCAAAGTGATGAGCAAAGTGAGTCCCAGACAATGCATTCTCATAGTCAGTGAACAGTCTACTGAACCTAGATCCTAGAGTGCCAGGACAAGTTGCTTACAAAAAAATAAGATTGCTTTTGTTTTTGTCATTTTCATTTGTTAAAATTCTGTATTTTTGGCGTGGGTGAATAAAAGGAACTTTTTCTTTACTAATGGGCTTTGTCTTTTAGTTTGCCAGACATTTGTCAAGCATGTGATCCTATTAAGTGCTTAAAAATTCATGATTTGAGTGCAAACAAAACTGGTCTCTGGTGCTAATCAAAATCAGAGTGCCTATAGTTAGGATCAAATGCCATTGCCAGTAGTGGGCGTCCCAAGTAATCATGGCTTAAACAAGCTGGAAGTGTGTTTCTTTCTCACTGTATGGTCTGGGGGGTAGACAGTTCAGGGCTAGTATGGTGGCTCTGTTCCAGAGAGTTCTCTGTGATATTTAGGGCATGGCTTTAGGCTTCTTGTACCAAGATGGTAGCTAGAGCTCTAGCCATATCTATCAGACATCAGATGGAGGAAAGAACAAGAAAAAAAGGAGGCAAAGGGCGCATCCCGATTTTAATGGAATTTCCCAAACATGGCCAAAAGGAAACCTCCGTTTACATGCCCTGGCTTGGTTGAACTCATCATAGATCGTTCCTAAGTATCACCCCGGGCAGCCATGTGCCCAGCTAAAAATCAAGGATTGTACTATGATAGAAGAAGATGGGGACAGTGAATGTTGCGTGACATTGTGCCTCAGAGTGGACTTCTCATGTTTATTTTCCCCTCTTCTTTGATTTTCATAAGCAGATTTCGAGGGAACCTGAGCATAAGGTATGGAGTGTGTAGGGAGGGTGGGGGTGGGGAGAGTAGGATGGATTCCAGACAGGGTGGGCCTGGTGGGTAATGGCCGATGGAGGCAGATGTGGGCCAAATGAATTATGAGAGGTTCAGTGACCTGGAAGTCTATGTCAAGTGCTCACCAAATTTTACGCTTGTGAGGGTTCACCTGTCTCATCCCCTAAGGCAAGGCTGTTTAGTCACATCGTTTATTAATCGGACAATAATAACATTGCTTAGTACAATAGAACATTATCTGGCCCTAGATCCTCTTTTTGGGGGTAGAGGAGTTTATGTCAAAAAAAAAAAAAAAAAAAAAACAACTAAAAACCAAGCAAAACAGAAAAAAATTTATGGGAACATTTAATACTGAGTAGTCAAGGCATGCCAAAGACCAAAAATACATTGCACAGAAGCATGACAAAGCCCATGTGGGAAAAACAAGCTAATGTGAGATGGGGGCGTATGAAACATCATGATTTCATTTTGGAGCTAATGTGGGCAGCTGTGGACAGTCAGGCTGCTTTAAGTACTGAATAGCAATTATTGAATTATATTATCAATAATGATGGGATTTCTTTAAAATTTAAGACCAGGTCATAAAGCGCCTGGGTCTTATCTCTGTGTACAGTGTACGAGGCGTGGGCGATTTCCTAGCTGTCGGAGTGCATCCCTGCCTCTGAGGTAGGAAGGCATTTAATAAACTGAATCAGTGCAGCTTTCTTTTGGGAAATTTCAATTTCATCGCAAGCAATTTACATAGAGTGTCGCAGCTTGAATTCATAGCTCATATCTCGGTTGCTTTGGAGATAGCTTCTCTGTTGGAAAGGCAATTACTATCTGCAGGAGAAGCCTGTCTACTATTAGTCTCCAGTTTTAAACGTTGACAGGTGGAGATGGAAGTGGGGGCGGGGGTGATTAATAAAAGGCTTTGTCTTTCTAGTCCACAGAAGGAAAGGGATTTAAGTGTTACGATTTCCCGGTCTCTAGAGATAATTTTTTTCCCAGAACATTTCAAGCTTTTGACCAAAGTGAGAACATGAGTCCTTTTTGTAATCAGTGAGTTTTGTCTCATTAAGAATATAGGGATGAACGTGAAATGACCAAAAGTCGATCCCTTGAAGTTTTACCAAGCCATGGAAAGGAAATCGAGTGATGCTGTAAAACCGATCTTGAGCCGCTGGATATGGAGAGCTTTGAAATCTAGATAGTGGTTTTTGCTATAATCTTTGTTCTTAAGGACAATGGAATTGCACTCTGGTTGTTGATGCTGAGTGTTCTGCAGCACACAGCAGTCTCTGTGACGGTGTTCATGAGATAGCTTTTCCCCTCAACAGCTAATGTGTTAAATTGTTAATGTGTTAAATAAAATGTGTAAAATTGTTGTGTCCACGTTTTAGATCATGGTTCAGCCAAACAAATGTGTATTCCATGAATGTCTTATTCTGTGTGAGGCTCTGACATAGCCCAGAGGCTTGTGCATTCAAATTAGAGACCTGCGCTGAGACCTGCCGACATTTCCATCTAATTGACTTAGGCATGGGGACCCCGACTCCTTCTCCTTTAATCATCACCTTATACTCAAGGCTAAAAGGCTATAATTATTTGAAGTAGCTGAAATTTGAGTGACCCAGATAATTATCTCAGCAAGATGGGCTTAAAGTTTATTGACACAAATGCCAGTTTCATTAAAGGTTTGGTACAAAAGGCAGGTCCATGAGACAGCTGGTTGGCCGAGGTGAACTGACAGTGAACGGCACCAAAGACATAGGAATCACCAGGGACTTTGAAGTAATTACCATCATTTCCATAATACAGTTAGCAGAGGATTATGGGAGGCCAGAGAAACCTTCATAGTTGCTTTGAGTTGGAGGGTGTCTTCCCTCATCATTCCTCAATGTGGAATCCAGAGCGTCATGGCTCAAACTCCACCCGGGCTTCTACTTAGTCTAAAAACTGGTTGATGAGTCAAAGCAAATGAAAACTGTATTCGTCCCTAGACTGTGGGTAGCCAAAGCTAATACTATGATAATAGTAAATTTTGCATAGGTATAGGTTTTGAAATCTTACCTTACGCATCTATTTCTTTTGTATGTTTAGTGGATAAAGATAAGCACAAAGCCCACCTAAAAAAATAGCACAATACCTACCTGCTGTAAAGTTTAAAACATTTTTTTAACATTCACCATCTGAATTTAAACACACACAATCAAGTTCTCAATACTGTATTGTAGGGTTTATTATTTATTCTTAAAGAGTGAAAATTCTACACGTGATTAATCATAGATCATTTTGGGTATTAAACACGTTTTTATACCATTAGGCAAATGTTACTACCTACTCTTTGTTGACATGTAGTAGACGTGTTATGTTTCCCCATCTAGATTATAAGCTACTAAAGCAGGTCCCTCTAGTAACGATATTAGCACAGACTTAGTGGCTTAAAAACACATATTTATTATTTCACAGTTTCTGTGGGTTAGGAAACCAGGCATGACTTTATTGGGGCTCTGCTTTAAGATTTCTCGTGAGACTGTAGTTAATACGTTGTCAGAGCTGAGATCTCATCTGAAAGCTTGAAGGGGGAAGAATCTACGTCTAAGCTCAAAAGTCTTCCGTGTTTTTCTCTCCTCTAGCACCAAGTACTATGCTTTGTAGATGCCATAGGTACTTGTTCAGAAAAAATGGAGATTTTGACTTCCATACATGGAAAAATATATGGATGGGTAACTAAGAGTGAGTGAAGTCACTATCCTGTGTTCGACTTCCTCTTTGAGGGAATGGATGGGGATGGAGGCAATAATCGTCCAGCCTTTGTGGACTGTAACTCAGTTTGTGAATGTGCCTCTGAACCGATCACGTTTCAGAGTGGAAAAGTATAAATAACAATGATAATAGCTCCTATTCCTTGAGCACTTAACCTGTGCCTGGTACTGTGGTTAGCAGATGAGAAAGCAGAGGCCTGGAGCAGGTAAGTAGCTTGTCCTGGGATTGTGAAGTCGGGAGACCTTATTCTATTGATGCCAAAGTGCGTGTTCCCATCCATTCTGCTTTCCTGCCTCTGATAATTATTTAAAACTGCCCAGTTACCTTATACTGATAGGTGGCACTTTGGATAGGACACAGAGCACTTTAGCTCTGTGGGGAGTGAGGTGTGCTACTGCTTTAATTTCGGGGTTCCTTTGTTCAAGGGAAGGGTTAAGAAGGGATAAAAACCCTCACAGCAAGGCACTGTTAAAATTGCTTTCCTTTTTATAAAGGCCACTTTTAACAGCAAACAAGTAATAAATCAATGTCTCACCTCTAGCATAGTTTAGCAGCTAGGGTCGGGGAGAGGAGGCAATGATCAGTCATAGTCAGCAGTAGTGTCTAGAGACCAGCAGTGAGGCTGGTGTTCCGGGGTGTCTGCATGCAGGGGGATCAGCAGAGCATGAGGTGATAGAACAGAGCATGAAGCCAGTTGCACACATGCGATCTATGTTCCTTGTCAGCTGTCCCCCTGGCCTCTAGCCAGGGCAGGATTTTCTCCCTCAAGTCAGGTTATTGTGCCCTTGTGGTTTGGGGCCCTCAAGGTCCCAAACCATTAACGTAATAATCACATTGCTCTGGGCAGATTTCTGCCCAGTGTCCTTTGTGTTATGCTGCAAAGACAAATCAGAAACACATTTATCAGTCAGAACAAGTCAGCCACCAGTCATTTTGACTGGTAAAAATAACTTAGCAGTTGATATTTCTGTATATTATACTCAGGCATGCACAGACATAGGCCCTTAAACACAAACACCGAGGAAGTGACAGTACTATGTGGTATTTTACCCAGGGAAGGAACAAGACTATGGTTTTCTCCAAAAAATTTCAGACCTACCATTTATTGTATATGCTCACTATGGTGACTCTTCCTTCATTACTTGTTACACTTAAAAGCTAGAATATTTGATGGTTTCTTGCAGCTTCTTAAATTGTGCCAGAATGTGTCACTAATGGATCAAAAATGTTATACTCCGTCTGATATTTCCTGCTCCTCCTTCCCTCTTGACAGACACCGCCATCCTACACTTCCCCACCTGGGTACCATTACAATTAGGTCAAGGTGCAAAAGTACAGAGATCTACTTATCCCTCTTTTGAGTGCCACTGTCTCTGGAAACTCTACAACTGGGTGGGCAATGCTATTTGACTGGAACAAAGTACTGAAGAAAGAGTGTGTACAAGAGAAGAAATGATTGTTTACATACTCAGGCAGACCAAAGAGTCTGAAGTGAGTATGCAGGACGGTGATTTGTAGGAGGAAATCTCAGAATGCAGAAAAGTGACAGCTGAAAAAGAAGGGAAACAGGAAATAACCAGCTTTGCAGTGGTTTTCAAATTTTGTAGTACAATCGAATAATTTAAGTAGTTTCAAAATTCTAATCTCTAGGCCACAGCTCAGGGCACTCACATCGGTGTATCTGAGGGTGACACTCAAGCAAAAGTATTCTTTAAAACTGCCCAGTTAAAAAAAAAAAAAAAAAAAAAAAAAAAAAAAAACTGCCCAGTTACCTTATACTGATGACCTCCAAGGAGAGGAGGCCTGCCTTTCCAGGTATAAGCATCTTGTCAGTTATCTCTCAGTGCATAATAACATTATCACAAACTTAGTGGCTGAAATAACAGACATTTGTTATCTTACAGTGTCTGTGGGTCAGGAATGCAGGCATGCCTTAATTGGGTGCTCCGCTCTAAGGTCTCTCATGAGGCTGTAGTCAATGTGGCCATTAAGGCTGAAGTTTCATCTGAGAGGTTGAATGGGGAAGGATTCCCTTCCAAGCTCACATGGTTGCTGTCAGGATTTAAGTTCCCTGTGGCTTAGGACCCAGTGGTGATTAGTAGAACTAGAAATTAAAACAAGAAACTCAGTCTAAATTATTTCTCTTTGATATTTGATTTATTACAGAATATTTAAAAATCATGACATGAGTGCATAGACTAGTTTATAATGATCACCCTGTATACCACCCAGCTTTTTTTTTAAAAAAATTTTATTTATTTATTCATGAGAAACACAGAGAGGGGAGAGAGAGAGAGGCAGAGACACAGGCAGAGGGAGAAGCAGGCTCCATGCAGGGAGCCCAACGTGGGACTCGATCCTGGGTCTCCAGGATCACGCCCTGGGCTGAAGGTGGCGCTAAACCGCTGAGCCACCCGGGCTGCCCTACCACCCAGTTTTGTAAACAGTTTGCTATATTACAAGAATGTTGTCACTTCACTCTATTTATTTTAATAAAAAAGCAGTTACATGGAAGGAAAGGGTGATCTTGTCATGGTGGGTAACAGGGCAAATTTGTTTGTTTTTACCTCTTTTATTTCTATGGTTATGATGGGAGGCAAAGATTCCATTCACAGCATGATTCATGGCATGATGCACATTAATACCTGTAGCTAGTGAGGCCAAGCCTGGGAGACTGACAAGAGGGGTAAAGGGTTATCGTTTTTCCAAACAGCCTCAAAAAGGTGAGCAAGGTTCTTACCAGTCGGTATGTGGCAGGAGGACAGATGCTCTTGCATTCAGACCACCATCCGTGAAGACATATTGAACGTAAACCTGAGGGTATGCCTGGCCAACAGTTACCAAAAGCTGCTACCTATGGCAAGGGGTGAGCAGAATTGACAATTCCAACTTGCCTGGGATTTCTGGTGCGGATCTCTACTTCCATCTCCTGCCTTTGGCCTAAATGATCACCTGGGTGTTGAATTCCACACGGGCAGCTGAGGGCAAACCACAAGGATCATGAGAGTGCTTGCAGAGTTTAGGGATCTGCATGGCCCTTGTTAGGGTTTCAAACAGATTTGGAAAAGGGTTCTGAGTAAATCATAGTGTTTTCAGGTTCCAGGCTCAGGCCAGGGACAACAGATGGTAGGAACACGTGAGGTTTCAGGAAGGCCAGCCTCAGGAAGACCCAACAGGCTTTGGTAGATACGTCCTCTAACTGCTTAAGTATTTGGCTCTTATTTATTTTGGATATGCTCATCGCATAGTTATCTGCATTTCTTTCGCATCCAGCTAAAAAAAATCTCACTTATGTCCAAAATACTTATAAGAATATTTAAACCTGCTTCACCAATCCAGGAAATGGTGCCTGGTAAAAACTAAAAATAAACCAGAAAGGCTCAAGCAAGGTTTCAATAGCAGAATCCAAGGAGTTCGAGGGATTTCTAAACTTGGCCAAAGGCTTTCCTGATTTTCTATTTCAAGTTCATCCACGTGTGGATTTTCAAAATCTGAAGATCATTTCTTCCTTTTCCTGATGTTGAAAATAGAAGAACTCTGGCTTCACTTTAGAGCAGATTGCGATTTACATTTTGGTCCTTCTGTGATGTGGTGGCGAATGTATAATGAGGCAGCAAAGGGCCTGGCCATCAGAGTTAGCCTGGGTTCCAATCCCAGCTGTCACTGAGTGTGAGACACTAGGCAGGTGACTTACCCGCTCTCAGCATGTCATCTTTCTGCAAAGTCAAGATTGATATGGGGATTAAATGGGATAATGTGTGAATTTAACATGGGTCCTAGGACACAGTAAGTGTCCAGTAAACAGTGGCTCTTACTCTACTCCTATTGTAGTAAATGTAACCATCTTTTGACTTTCGGTCATGGTTCTGGAAATGAAGCATTGTTATTCTAGATTTGTGTAGGGACGGGGGCATAAATATGCATACCTTTTATGTCAGAGACAGCTAACTATTCACTAACTTGCTTCCTTATGTTTCTGGGCATTTGTCTAAGACCACGTTCCCCGGGCTCCCTTGCAGGTAGGTGATGCCATGTGACTAAGTTCTAGCCAACTGAATGTGCACAGAAGTCATATGTCCCATTTCTAGGCCTGGCCCATAGAAGTCTCCTGTAAACACTCCTCCATGCTCTTTATCTTGGGACGGAGCTGGTTACGATGACCTTAGAAACCATGTAATGAGGGCGGCACAGTCAATGTTGGTCTGAGACTTTGAATGACAGCAGGGGAATGGAGATAAGCCATCCTCCAAGGAGAAATGTTCATCTTGGTCTGAGGTAAATAAACCTCTGTGGTGTTTGAAGCATTTTGTCTTTTCTTTCTTTCGTTCTTTTGTTCTTTCTTTTCTTTTCTTTCTTTCAAGATTTTATTTATTTGAGAGAGAGAGAGAGAGAGAGGCAGAGACATAGGCAGAGGAAGAAGCAGGCTCCATGCAGGGAGCCTGATGTGGGACTCCATCCCGGGTCTCCAGGATCACCCTCGGGGCTAAAGGCAGGTGCTAAACCGCTGAGCCACCCAGGTGTCCCACATTTTGTATTTTCTTATTCGTTAGAGCAGCTAGTTCTAAACGCCCAGCACTGTCTTGATCACTGCCTTCCTTAACTAATACTCCTTTGCTGCTTCCTGTTTCCTATGTGAGATCCCTGAATTAAGTAAAAGGGTTACAGAATAAGTGTTGTGGAAGGACCCCACCACTAACCAAAACGTACATCTAGGAGCTTCTGTTCTTTTTTTTTTTTTTTTTTTTTAGCTTCTGTTCATTTTTACGGATCGCTTCCGCTTCTTGTTTTCTAAGACCCAGGAATCTTGGGAAGTAAGCCTCATTGAGACAGAATTTTGAAAATGGATGTGCGAGGCCTCAGATTACTTGGATTTTACTACACTTGACGTCAGAGTAACAAGTAGCGTTCACCTAGCCAGGTAGCTCCCTTTGAGCATCCTCAGAAGGGGTCATGAAAATGAAGACATAGTTAGGAATCACTGGAATCATTAATGGAAATTAGATACAATTTGACATATGCAGTTAATTGCAAGAACTTTAAGGAACATGCAGTAGGTTTTCTTATCAGTCTCCAGTTCCCGCTCACCACAGAACATTCAGTCACCCTTAACAAATAAGGTTGAGGAATGAGTCTTTGCTCCGAGGTAATCTGCATCCTCTTCTGTGGGTCCCCTGGTGCTTTTGTCCCTAGAACCAACCATCTGTCCATCCTTCCTGCCTCCAGGTATCCTTCCCTTTCTCTCGGTCTCCTTTCCTTCCTTCCTTCCATCCCCCCCCGGCTTCTCTTTCTATTCGTGTACTTGCTTTATATAGTGAATCTTACTAATGAATGTTTCCAGACAACTCTGCTCTTCTCCAATGTACCTGGCAAATGTTGGCTGCCTCCTTTCCCTGTTGGTAAAACGGCTGACTGACTGTTAATGAAAAGGATTTGTTTCACAGGGCCCTCTGGCTGCCCTCTCTGTGCCATAGTGATAAGAATAAAGTTTTAAGCCTCTTTGGAAAAGAAGATCACTTCTTGCTTGGAGTCTGAAAACAAATTCCACGCTTAAACAGCACCTTGATGCGTCCTTAATGATGTGCCACTTCATTAGCCATCCCTCCAGCAACAGGCACTGAAAAAAAAATTGCATTCTAGGCCTTGTTTTTCATGCAGAATGGCCTGGCTGCAAGCTCCACTCTAGGGTTCTATCCTAAGGGCTTACCACCAAAGAAGTCATTCTGTAAATGTAACATGTGACCACAAATCAAAACTCCTTATTGGGTTTCCTAACTGCAGGAGGGATTCCCCATAAGGCATCCAGGAAAAGTTCTGGCAATCTGGAAACAAGTATCAGGAGGAGTACTAAGGGGTTGTTAGAGTTTGAGGGAATGGTCCGTCAAGTAAAGTAGGTGCTACAGAGCTCATAAACAGATGTGTAGATGGACAGATTAAGCCCTGGATTGTCGGTCGGTCGGCATTGCTAGTTAAAAAAGAACAGAAACGTAATCATAGATATGTCTCCTAGGACTCACCCTGTAGTTACAGAGATTAAATATTATTCAAAAGAAAGGAATTTGTGTGAGAGAGAATTCCAAAATCCCATAGCCTTCGTATTCCAAGAATATTTTCTCATGAAGAGAATTCCAAGATTCGTTGTAGAACAGATTTCTAATTTTTAGATCCTTATTAGGAAACCTCTCTGTGAAATTACGATAGAGCAACAATAACTTTGAACAGGTAATGAATAATTAATTTGAAGGCAAGTCTTAAATTAGAACTCCACTTAAAGAAGACATATTCAGTCCATTTTGTCCTGAACTTTTGACTGTTTGCGGCAGTTTTTTTTTTTTTTTTTTACTGAACTAAATTGGATGTGAGGTTTTTGAAAGAATTCTCCATGGAATGGGAAGGGCAGTTCCTATCTGGGCATATATTTTCCTAAGGGAAAAAGAAAAAGAAATATAGGTTGAGCACTTGATATGCAGTACGTGCTTTGCGGCTATGTTATTTATTCATTGATATATTGCCTACTCTCAGGACTCAGCATAGTCTTGTCTCTGTTTTGCGTCTCTAGGTAAGCAACTTGAATAACACAACTGTTAAGTGGAAGACAGTACCACGATGCAGGTCTCCCAGGCTCCACACACATGTGTTTCCACTGTCCACTGCCCTGATATTTATCAGAGTTTGTGCATACCAAGTTCTTGTCCAACGGAATGGGGATGCCTTTAAGAATAATGTGAGAATGACTATTCTAATGTCAGCATGAAATTCTCGTTCTGTAATTGGGCCCTACGACTTTCTCCTTTAATACTCAAGTAAGGGTCTTGTCTCTTCCAGTGTTTCAACTCTTTCTGACCCAGGCTGAAATAAACCCTTTGAAATTAGTAGAGTTTCAATTCATAGTGATGTGGGTATGCAGAGAAATGGGTAGGCTTTGATTTTCCAAGACATTTCAACCATCAAAGCTTACTCTACTTTCTTTGGCCTCCAATGAAGTGATTGTCCAACTTTGGTATAAATAAGAAACATCTGAATAAATTGTCTAAAAACAAATGCCTTGGTGGGGCGCTTGGGTGGCTCAGTTGGTCAAATGTCTGACACTTGGTTTTGGCTCAAGTCATGATCTTAGGGTTGTAAGATTGAGCCTGAATCCTGATTCACTGTGCTGGGCATGGAGCCTGCTTAAGATTCTTTCTCTCTCCCTCTTCCTCTGTGCCTCCACCCCTTCTCTTGCTCTCTAAAAGAAAAAAAAAAAAAAAAAAAAGAATGCCTTGGCTTCCACCCTAGTGATTCAGGGGGTCCACAGTGAGGCCAAGAGTTTGCATTTTTCACAAACATTCCAGATGGTCAGGAGAATTTGAGTTTTTAAGTACTCGAATTTTCCTAGTTACTCTGATTTTCCTTTTTTTTTTTTTTTGGTCTTTTGAAATCTCATGTCCTTTGGGGGTTGAAATTTCTTTTCTAAGCCATGCTCTTCTAGAACTGTACTGCTAGCGTATGGTCTGAGATTATGAAGGCTCAGCATTAAAATCAGAAAAACAGAAGTAAGATCTCATAGCCAGATGCTCTACAAGGGACAGTAGGAGAGACGGAAGAGGTTGCTAAATAAAATATTAGTGGTAACATTTTATTCTGTTGAAAATAAAATGTGCATCTAGTCAAAGACAAATTCAAAGGAGTGACACAAACCTGAAGCAATCATGCCGGAAAGGTGAGATCCCAGAGCAAGCTGAGGCTCGGGGGGAAAAAGGTTAAGGGCAGAGCAAGGGCTTTTTGGAAGCCGCACAGGGATCAAAAACAATGAAGACATAAAGGCCAGGAGCAGATGATGTAATGTTGACAGATGACAGGGCCGGCAGCACTGCTTATTTCCTGTTTTTCTTCCCTCCTCCATCAGAGACCAGAATCTCCAAACTGAAAATTTGCAAAATAAACACAGCTTAGAGAAAACATCATCCAAACATAGGAGAGGGGGTGGGAAAGAAGACCTACTGGCACAAAGTGAGTACAAGTTTCAAGACCAGATGAGTCATACCACAGGGTACCAAAGATTGGCACTGGAGTTATAAACCTGTTATTGGTTCTCTTTAAAGAGGAAGAGGTGCCAAATGACTGGAGGCAAGAAAATCTCCCGTGTTTTTCTTTTTTTTCCCCTGAAGTTGTTTCTAGAAACCACAGATGTTAATTCCCTGCAAAATCCTAGAAGAGATAACAAATCAGACAATTTGGCAAAACTTAGAGAAAAGAGTGGTGGTCACCAGGGGCCTGCACGGGCTCTGCAGAAATACCTTATGTGGGTCAGATTCCGTGTCTTGAGCATGTGCTCAGGAAGCTACTTTTACGGCAAGAGGGTCCCACCCTTAGAAAGAGGCCTTTTCAGAAACCCAGCGACTTACATCAGCCTCTGGAGTCGGGTGGTTTCTCTTGCTTTCCATTCCCCTTTTACATCATTTAGATCCGCATCGTTTCTCGTATGTTCCATAGAAGTTGCCATGGGGACAAGGTTCCAACTGGCTTCAGATCCAGCTGCTGAGATCTGTCCTGTCTCTTCAGTTTGCGTTGGGTGTTCAGCTCCGCGTCTCTCTAACCTGAGTTTCCCAGTTGACTCCCCCTTCTCCAACAGCCTGCCGCTCTCAAGTCCACATTGTAATGTCTCAGTTGCCTTTCCCAGCTCAGTTCTTACCATAGTAACTTCTGGACTCCCACCCCATTCTCCAACAGATAAGCTCCTGGCAAAGTTCCTCAGGTGATCCTGTATCAGGGATTGACTCGATGGCTCACTGGTCCCATGCTTAGAAGAATGCATAGCTGCCCGGATGATATGCGCAAGACTACTCTTTTATGGGCAGATGTCCCTAGTAGATAATTAAAAACTGACTGCCTCAATAAAAAATAAATTTATGAAAAAAAGAAAACTGCCTTCCTAGTACATATTTTGATTAAAATATTAACAAAATATTAATTATGGGTAAAGACACAGAAGGTTGGATTTTTCAAGTACCCTGATCATATAGATCTTGGATGAGAATATATTGGAAGGGGAAACTGAGATTCAAAAATATAGATAGCAGGGCAGTCAGGGTAGCTCAGTGGTTTAGCACCACCTTCAGCCCAGGGCGTGATCCTGGGGTCCCGGGATCAAGTCCCATGTCGGGCTCCCTGCATGGAGCCTGTTTCTCCCTCTGCCTGTGTCTCTGCCTCTCTCTCTCTCTCTGTGTCTCATGAATAAATAAAGAAAAAAAAAATCTTGAAAAAAAAAAAAAAGAAAGAATCAACTGCTTAACCAAGTGAGCCATCCAGGAAAAAAAAAAGAAAAAAATATATAGATAGCAAAGAAGGTAACACTCAATAGAGACAAATGTAAAGTCCAGTCCTTAGGTTAAAACAGACAAACAAACAACTGCAAGTGCCTGGCTTTGTGACCATCGACCAAGTTAACAGGAGTTAATGTGAAAGTCACTTTAAAGCTTCCGTTAACTATAAGCTTTCTGTGGGTCACCGATATGATGTGCCTACCAGGAGGGGAATGTCTATCAGCTGTGTTAATAAAAATGTAGACTCAGTTTAAGAGAAGTAATTATGCTGTCAGTGAAGGACATGGGGAGAAATCCTCATGTTCCAATGATGACACAAATCTGAGATAATTATGTAAGGACAATTATGTCATAGAATGGGCTGAGGCTTGCAAAAATAGACTCTTCTAGGCTTTTTATTACATAGGCTCCTAGAATCAATTGTAGTAGGGGAATGGTAAAAAAAAATAATAATAATAAATAATGTATAGATTTAATTCTGAGTGTATTTCTTTCTTTCTTTCTTTCTTTCTTTCTGTCTTTCTTTCTTTCTTTCTTCTTTCTTTCTTTCTTTTTTTATGAGTATATTTCTTTTGAGAGGGGACACTGGCAAAGAAACACATGAAGGCCAGTGCTGTGTTTGCGAGTCATATCCCAGGATTGGTACTCAGGCTGTGTGATGGTCAGCTATTTAGGCCGTGGAAGCAAAGAACTGAGAGACATGAAAATGCATCAAATGCTTTAATGGGCTCTCTAACCGAAGGGGACTTAGTCTCCCCCTCACAGGGTAGATGTGGGACCCAAGGATCAAAGCTGTCAGGTGCTAAGCACAGACACCTCTGACCTGTGGTTGCATCCCAGAAGCCTTGTGAGCTAGTGAGAACTCAGGCTGAGGCCTTGGGCTGCTGCTGAGGGGGTTCCCTCCTTGCGTCTCTCTGCTCTAGGGCTCTATTCTTTGGAGGAAAGAGGTCCTGAGGTGTCCTGCGAATTGCTCAGCTATTTCCCTTGTGGTGCTCAGTATTGACAGCTTCTGTGAGCAGAGCTGGAGGGGGTGAGGGAGGGAGCTGGGTCTCAGGCTCGAGTACCTATGGGAGGGAGTACCTCGTGGTACCTTTTTAGCCTGGACCCTTGGTGCCCGACTGCCTGGAGCTGGGGGACGAGTAGTTGGCTCTCTTTAGGCTCCACTCAGAGAAAGGGCCTGGTAGGAAGCACTGTGCCCGAGAATGCAAACAATTTCCTGGCAACAGCATCTCCTCTGCTCGGCCAGAAGAAATGTGGTGTGTGGGGGAGACTAGGGGAAAGAGAGTAGGGTAGTAGGAGGAGTGGAGAGAAAAAGGGAAGAGGAAGGGAAAAAAGGCCAGCGTTGGTGCTTTCGTCTGGCATTTGGCACCTGCTGGCACCTGAGTGCCACCAATCTCTGAATTGGTAAGAATCCAAAGTGAAGGAATGACCCAACAAAAGGAAAAATAGGGAGTTTGTTATACCTTATACTCCAGATCCCTTCTGATCCTCCCAGCTGGTGATGGTACCGGGAAGAGCATAGCGGCCTCTGAGGAAGGAGATGCTGACCACCAGGACCTCTGTGAGGATTTACTTCAGGGCCACGCTAGTGTCACCTTAATGCAGAGGTTCTTAATGGGGGGTAGAGCAAGATCAGCCCCCCCTTCCCCAGGGATATTTGGCAGGAACTGGAGACGTTTTTAGTTGTCACATCATGGGGAAGGAGGTGCACTTGGCATCTGGTGGGTAGAGGCCGGGGATGCTGCCGGAATCCCTATAATGCCCAGGACAGTCCCCAAAACAAAGAACTATCAAGCCCAGAATGTCGGTGGAGCTGAGGTTGGGAAACCATGACTTAAAGGGATTTAACACTGGAGGCCTCAGTGCCCAGGGCCACCCCTTGGAGCCTAAAGCTTTCCATATCTTTCTGCTCTTACAGGTGAGGGATTCAAGGCTCAGCGAGTAAAAAGACTTGTGTGGGGACCCTGGCCTTGGATAGAGATGAGTAAGAGCCTTGGAGGAAGACGGAATAGTTTTAAATCCCAGTTTAGTAAGTTAGTATCTGTGTGACTCTGGCAAGTTGCTTCACCTCTTAGAGCCTATATATTTTTTTACTCATTAAATGGGCATCACGTAGTAACTCCCTTACGGTATCGTTTTAAGAAATATGTGAGATAACGCCTATAAAGTGCCTCCCATAGCATGTGGCCTAGAGTAAATGGCACCTCTAATTATGAGTAGCAAAGCTAGAGCTAAAAACTTGGCTCCCATGCCCAAGTTCTGTTCTTTTCCATTTTATTGCTTTAGCGAGTGCCAGCCAAGGCTAGCCATCAGTTCTGAGAGGTTTGCAGCACAGTGGTTGTGCATTCTGGTCCTTGGTCCAAGTGGGCCTGGCTTCCAAGTCCAGCTCTGCCACTTCCAAGCTGAGAAATTACTTCATCTCCCTCTAAACCTCAGTCTTCTTATCTATAAAATGGGAAATTGCTAATACCCGCTCTATAGGCTTGTTGTGAGACTTAAAATGAGAATTCACATTAAACGCGTTACCCCAGAGTGTAGACCATAGTAAGGAATCATTACATATTAGTTGTCGCTAATTTTTATGGCAGGTTGTATTTCCCCAAAATGGCTGTCACGGTGTCTCCCATTCAACATGCTCCTCTTCCGGTGCAATAGTAATTCTCCTTCCACAAGAGATGGGTCTTTTTTTTTTTTTCCATGAATGTGGGTGGACATGTGGCATAAAGGGGAGTGATACTTGGTGACCTCTAAGGCTAGGCCATAAGAAAGTGATGCAGCATTGGCTTGCTTCTCCCAGGATGCTCGCACTTACAGCCCAGACTCCATGCTGTCAGGAAGCCCAAGTCACCCCGTGGCAAGGGTGACTGAGGAGGAACAGACAAACGGTGTGAATCTCGCCAGACACATGAATGAGTCACTGGAAGAGTGGAATGCCCAGTCCTAGAGAGGCTGCCCAGCTGATACTGAATGGAGAGAAATGAGCTGGCTCCACGGAACCCTGCCCAAATTACAGATTGATGAGCAAAATCAATGATTAGTTTGATCCAAAACCACTGAATTTGGGGATGGCTTCTTATTCAGCAGGAATAATTAGAGCAATATTATTTTTATTAAATTCCAAAAAAAAGTTTTCCATCTGCCCATTTCACCTTCTCAGCCTCAACATCAACATCAGGAAGAAAAACAGATGGTGCAGGAAATGCTGCTGCTTCTTCACAGATTGGTGGTTTTCATGGGTATCTGGAGGAGGTGAGCCCACCCTGTGAGTGTAGTAGATGGAGAGTGAGGAAGCTGAGGGTTTATCCGGGGAACCCAATTGGACAAATATCCTTCAGGGACAGATTAATTCCACCGCCTGAGAGTTGTCTGAGAGCTTGCAGACAAGGGTTCCCAAGAGCACGTATTCATACTTCTTTCCTTCCTTTTGCCTTGGTTTCTGCTATGGGCATGGGGTCAGGAATGCCCCGTCATCCATTTAAGCTTACTCAGTCCTCTGTGCCTCCATTACGGTTTTGAGGGATGTGAGGTGAGGATAGAGGCCAAGGTCTGAGGATGAACTGAAGATCTTCGTCCTTCTTAGGAAAGCAAATCAATTTTTTTTTTTTTAACCAACTATGGTGTGTTCGTGTGTGTCTGTGTGAGGTAGAAGGGCAGGGGTCAGTGTTATTGAAATGAGAAGTTCAGGAACTTCCTTGCTCTTTTTCCTGGGCACAGGAGTTGTTGGGAATCTCCTTTTACCCCAGAGGAAAGTTACCCAGCATGACCACTCAGAGCCTCAGAACTACTAGGCCCGGTGAGATACCTTCTTGAGGGGTGAGGGCCACATAAGAGCTCTACGCTTCATTCATCAAGACAAACCAGCCCTGTTTGTGTTTTGCCAAAAGGTTGGAATACTAATGAGCTATGTGCTCACTCTCCCTGGGAACTCTACTGATGCTCTGGTCAAATGGCCCCAGCTCTCTTGAGGCAGGGGTCCAAGTCAGGGATCCTGGGATGGGTGAAGGGCAGACACTATGATTTCTGGAAAATTGACAGTATATTAGAAATGCAACTTCCTCCTGCATCAAGTGGAAGAGATTTACAGTTCTGAAGGCCTCACATGCCATGTCCTCTGCATCCCCCACCTACATGTCTTCTCCTTTCTTGAAGGACCCTCAGAAGAGCTCTGGGTTCCACTCTAGGATGTCCACAAAAAGAAAACCCCAAAACCAAAAAACCCTAGTGAGAAGTGGATTTGCGACCTGCCCCCCTTCGTATTTCCCAAGTAACTCGGTCATTGGAGTCCTACTTTGGGAATAGCTGGGAGAAAATGTTCGAGTGTGGCTGAAGGGAGATTTTATTTTCAACAGAAAACCACTGTGGGCTTCTCAGTGCCTTTCCAGGCCCGGTTGGTATGAAGACTCAGCCTAACACCTTCACAAAGTGGTGTTTGAGCGATTTGTGGTGAACAGGCACTTAAGGTGGGAGTTTTTTCCTTGTCTCCTCTTCTTAGTTCTTCCTGTGTAAGAAAATTTGGCATGTTTCCTAATGACATTCACGTACTGGGGAGTGGCTTCTAGCACGTTACACGCGTGGGTTATACAAGTCGAGAATCCAGCCGATCTAAGGTCTCTGGCAAGGCTGTTTACTGAAAATGGTGTGACTTGCTATTTTAAAAGGTGGCTGAATGGTCTGTGAGCTGAATGGGGAGTGTGGTGGGAGAGAGCGGCCTCTCTGTTATGTCCCCGGGGGAGGAAGATGGTACTAAGCGAAGCCACTGCGGGGGGACTGGACCATGAATCACACCAATACGAGTGGGCTTGTTGGCAGAGCAAGTACGCTGAGTGCTCAGTGGTGTTCAGTGGCTTTCCTGGGGGAGGAAGTAGTGTCTGCCCCTCTTTGCTGGGTCATGATGATCTCATTTTTTTTTTGGCTTCTCATCGTTGGCTGTGAAAATAGCCTTTCACCTCCAAAGAATCCGTTAAATCAGACAAGGAGTACAGAGAGCAGTGTGAGTCATCCGCTTCCTTTTGGACTTCCTGGGGAGCTTGGGGGACAAATTTGTGAGGCCCCACCAGCAGCCATGCTTTGCTGGTCCCTGGACAGAACTGCTAGTGAAGCAAATACCTCTGAGGGGAGTGACAGGGATAGGGGATGCCGAGAACCCCCTCCACCTCACCAGCAGGCTGCCAGTCACTGACTGCCCCCTGGTCAGACCAGGCCCGAGCCCGTAAAGTGGTTTGCTGATGCTTTGGCAAGATGCCCTTCTTGGTTGCCCCCCCGCCCCTTCCCTGGTGGTCACAGGGGACTGGACTTGACCAGGGAGTGAGGTTAGACGCCGGCAAGACTGGAGGCTCCTTATCTGGCCCTACTAGAGGTCCTGGGGCAGCTCCTGGCTGCCCTCACCCTGTGACTGGGGACAGCAGTGACTCAGCTGGAAGGGGAGGAGGGGCTGGTGTCATCAGCTGTTGTTAGGAAAGAACGGAGGAGCCTGGGGGAACTCTCCAGTCCTGGGAGGCCGGGAGGTGGGAGGCAGGTTGCCTAGTAACAGTGCCAGCACCTCTCCTCACAGGCCTTTCAGGCAGCTGGGACCTCCTGGCAGCTCCTAGTTTGCAAGCTCTTCCTTCAGAGCTGCTCTCTGTACACCTTTTAACCAGATTTCACCAGGCTAAAATGCTCCTGGGGGTGTGGGATGTGGGTTGGGGGGCAGCAAGGGTACGTTTTCTTCTGGATCACAGAATGCCATAGAGAGTTCTGCTCTTGATTGACCTTCCCGAGGGGTGGACAGTCACAGTTCAGAACTCACAGGCTCCACCCAGATCTGGGTTCAGATCCCGAGCCAACATCTAGTAGATGTGTATGCTCTTGGGCAAGTTTCTTAATTCTTTCAACATTTTAGTTTCTCTTTCTGTAGAACAGGAAGAATAATAGCATCTACTTCAGGTGAGGCAACGTGAGGATTTGGTGTGAATAGATAAATGGGCAGGAGATGGACAGACAGGTAGAAAGATGGACAAACTTAGAATAGAGCCTCACGTGCCGAAAGTCTGCATATGTGTCAGTTCTCAGTAGGCTTGGAGGACAGCCGGACACAAAAACGGCCTCTCAGTGAGCTGGGGAAGGGGCCCCAGAGCTCTCGTCTCTCAATGGCGTGCTGGTGTTGGGCGATCTGGGTCCAGGCCTGGTCCCAAGGCTGGTGTGCCGGGGGGCTTGTGCAAGTCGTGACTTTCCTTATCTGCCCCCAGTCTCTTCATCTGCAAGATCAGAGGACAGGACTGGAAGGGCCGGAATTTACTCTCATTCTTCCCCACCTTACACCACTGGGCCATGGATCGAATTGTGAACCACCTCTGTTGCACAGTAATGGGGGAAAATAAAAAATGAGACAGCGATAGGAGCTTCTCGGTGAGCCCCAGATGGATGGTTTGGGGGAGCCCTGGGGGCGGTCACTCCCCGTAGCCTCAGTTAGGGGAACTGTCTAGGTGAGACAGGGTAAGGGGCCAGGCAGCTGTGCTCATGGCTAGATCTCTTTGTATTTATTTCTGGAGGTTGCTCTAGGAATGACAATATGCAAACCTAACTTTTCACATTGTATTTAAATTTAATATTTGACTATTTGAAGTAGAATGTAGAAACCTCACAACTCTCTATGTTCCTTTCCCCTTCCTCCCTTATGTTATACGTATACATATGTCATAAGTGTTACATCTGCAACATTAAGAGCCCCCTACTACCCAACGATGTTATAATTTTATGACTTTTCATAGTCATACATATTTTGTTTTTTTTTTTTTTTTTTAATTTTTATTTATTTATGATAGTCACAGAGAGAGAGAGAGAGAGAGAGGCAGAGACATAGGTAGAGGGAGAAGCAGGCTCCATGCACCGGGAGCCTGATGTGGGATTCGATCCCGGGTCTCCAGGATCGCGCCCTGGGCCAAAGACAAGCGCCAAACCGCTGCGCCACCCAGGGATCCCAGTCATACATATTTTGAAAACCTAAGAGGAAAGAAGTAGTTTATTATGTTTATTCAGATGTTTACCATTTCTGGTGCTCTTCCTTCTCTGAAGTTCTAATTTTCCCTCTGGGGTCATTTCCTTCTATCCGAAGAACTTCCCTTAACGTTTATTTTAGAGCAAGTCTGTTGGCAATGAAAACTTGTAGTTTTCCTTTGGTAAGAATGTCTTTATTTCCTTTCTGAAAGGATATTTTCATGGAATGTAGAATTCTGAGTTGACAGTTATTCTCTTTCTACTCTGCACGTCTGCTGTCAGAAATGTACAATAAAATTTTTATTCTCCTACTTGTAACATGTCATTTTTCTCTGCTTTCAAGATTTCTTTCTTTCTTTTTTTTTTTACAGTTTGATTATGATAGTTTTGTGTGGATTGGTCATGTTTGATGTTCCTTGAGCTTCTTGCATCTGTAAATTTATGTCTTTAACTGAATTTGGGAAATTTATTGTCATTATTTCTTCAAAAAACGTTTTCCATACTAATATCTTTTTCTTCTCCTCATGGGCTCTGAGCACATGCACATCACACCGTTCTATATTCTTCTGCAGATTCTGAGTTTCTGTTAATTTTTTAACCTATTTTCTGTACCTTTTGTTTATTTTTTAAATAAAAAAATTTTTTAGAGAGAGTGTGTGCACATGCACACGTGTGAACAGGGTTGGAGAGCAGAGGGAGAGGGAGAGAGAGAATTCTAAGCAGGCTTCACACCTGGCTCAGAGCCCCACATGGGGCCCAGTCTCATGACCTTGGGATCACAACCCGAGCTGACATAAAGAGGTTGGACACCTAACCAACTGAGCCAGCCAGGTGCCCCTTTATTTTTTAATTTCTATTTTATTTGAGTATAGTTGACATACAATATTACATTAGTTTCAGAGCACTACATAGTCATTCCAGCTTCTCTGTATGTTATATTATGTTCACAACAATGTAGTTACCATTTGTCAAGATACATTGCTCTTATAATGTCATTGCCTGTGACAATGCTGTACCTTTTATTTCTATTATTTGTTTCATAACTGGAAGTCTGTATTTCTCCCTACGCATTGTTCATTTTGCCCATCTCTCCACCTCCCTCCCTGGCAACCATCAGTTTGTTCTCTGTATTTATGGGTCTCATTTTTCTCTTCGTTTGTTTATTCATTGGCTTTGTTTTTTTTTTCTCAAACTATTCCAAAAAATAGGAGAGGAAGGAAAGCTACCAAATACATTCTATGAGGCCAGCATTACCCTGATCTCCAAACCAGATGAAGACACCATTAAAAAAAAAAAAAAAGGAAAGAAAAGAAAACTACAGGCCAATATCCTTGAGGAATATGGATGCAGAAATTCTGAACAAAAGATTACAAATTGCACGTAACAATACATTAAAAGGATCATTCACCAAGGTTAAGTAGGATTTATTTCAAGGATGAAAGGATACCTCACTATGCATGAATCAATCGACATGATGCACCATATCAACAAAACAAAGGATGAAAATCATATTAGAATCTCAATATGCACAGCAAGCATTTAACAAAATTCACTATCCATTCATGATAAAGACTCTCAACAAAGCAGGGAACATACCTCAATATGATAAAACCCACACCTTATATCATACTCATTGGTGAAAAGCAGTTTTTCCTCTAAGATCAAGAGTAAGACAAAAAGGTCCCCTCTCACCACTTTTCTTCAACATGGTACTGGCCGCCCTAGCCACAATAGGACAAGAAAAAAATGAGGGCTCCATATTGGTAAAAAAAAGAAGTTAAACGGTCACTATTTGCAGATGACTATTTACAGTCGTCAGGGTTTCTACTGTACTTAGAAAACCCTAATGACTCAACCAAAAAAAAAAAAGCTAGAATTAGTAATAAATGAGTTCAGTAAAGTCTCAGGATACAAAAGTAATGTCTGGAAATTGGTAGCATTTCTGTCTGTTCTTTAGATCAGAGAATTTCTGTATGTATCCTCAAATTAAGTAATGCTTTTTTCTGGTTCTTTTCACTTTTTTTTCTTTTTTGAAGACAGACTTCAATTATTTGAGTCACTCCAGTGAAGTTTTTACTTCAGATAATATATTTCTCATCTAAAATTCCATTTAGTTCTCTTTTTATGGTTTCTGTTTCTTTGTTGTGAATTTTTCATTCACTTCAGGAGCATTTACTTTTTGCCTCATGGAAAGCGATGATAATAGATGCTTTAAGGTCTTTACTTGTTCATTCCAATGTCCAGGTAATCATAGAGTTGGCATCTGTTGACTGTCTCTTCCTTGGAGAATTGGTCAGATTTTTCCCTGGTTCTTGACAAGCTGGGTACTTTTGGGTGATATCCAGAACAGTTGGTATATGAAGTGGTAAGACTCCGTGTTAAAATCCTCCAAAGAACGTGGAGCTTTTTGTTTATGCGGGCAATCACCCAGTTAGGTTTAGTTGGCCCGTCCTGAGACTGGTGGTTCCACTGCCCACTCAGTTTTCAAAGCCTTCGCGGTGCTTTTGTGGGCTGCCCCTTGCATGTGGCACTCGGGGTTGTCTGGGACTTGAGCGGTGATTTACACGATCTAGTTCTCAAGGGCTTTGCTATACTCCTTGGGATGTGTTCCATGCACCTACGCTTGGCTGTGAGTTCAGGATTTGCGTTGGCTTACACATAGAAATGTCTACCCTCCTCACCTACCTTCCGTTCATGCTAGCATCTTACGTAATCAGGATACGTTGACCCAAACTAAGAAACTGATGTTGATAATACCCTTAACTAAACTGCAGATTTTATGCTAATTTCCCAGTTTTTCCATTCACATCTTTTTTCTGTGTCAGGATCCAAGTACGTTTGGTCGTCTTGTCTTTTTAGTCTCCCTCAAACCACAACATTTCCTCAGTCTTTCTTTGGCTTTCATGACTTTGGTACCTTTGAAGAGTAGCGGTCAGATGTTTTATGAAATGCTCCTCAATTTGAGTTTATCTGATATGTTTTCATTGATAGGATGAAGTTATGGATTTTTGGAAAAGCATCACAGAGGGGGAAGCACTCTTCTCATCTCGTGATATCAGTGGGCACAGGATGTCAACATGCTTTATGACCCGTGATGTTAACCTTGATCATTTTGTTAGGGTGGGATTTGCCTGGTTTTTCACAGGAATGTTGCTGTCTCCTCCCATGTGTAATTTGTTAGAACTGAGTTTCTACATCTGGCCTTTTCCACTTCCTGCAGGGCAGGGTATCAAAGAATTTGTGATCTTATGTTAAAACCATCACAATAATTAGAAAATCTGGAGATAAATGTTTTGAAGATATGTTTCTCCTGAAAGGTTGTCCCACTAATTTTAGTATTTATCGATGGATCCTGCTTAGAAACCGAGATCCGAGCATCGGTAGGCTTTGTGGATGCTGGGCCCGTGGCAGCTTCTAGGCCCTCCCTGCAGACAGAACTGGGAAATGCGCCCACGTACACCCACCAGCGTATCCTCGTGGCCCATGGTTCAGCTCTCTCCTGATAGAGAGATGTGAGGTGCTGTCACCCATCGCTTTGTGGCTGCTTGTGTGCACGGCTTCCACCCTTTGCCACCTCACCAACTTTTACAGAGCACAGCTGATGCTTGAGCCACTTATATAACCATCGGGGGCCCGGCACAGGTTAGGAACCGGGTACGTGGTAAGGGCCGGTGGGGACGGGTTGCTGTGATCACAGGCTGTGTGCTCGGCTCGCTCTCTCTTCTTTGATGGCGAGAGGCACAGGTGTGGATTGGAGGATGGTTATTTGAAGTTCTGAAAGTCAAGTTTCGCCATCTGAGGGGAGATCCATGCGCAGGGAACTGACTGGGCCCCTAGCAGTGCTGGGAGCGGGGAGGTTCTTGCGCTGCTGCTGGCAGCTGCTGGGGGGGCCTGGCTGGCTGGGGCGCCCCGGTTAGCTCTCCGCACCACCCGCCAGTCCCGCTCACCCCGTCACTCTCGGGCACGTGCCCGGCGGGACCCTGGGCAGCCGGGCCTGCTCCTTCGGTGCCCGGTGAGCCCTGGGGCTGGGGGGGGGGGGGGCTGCGCACCTCGGCCACTTGTCCATCTGTCGGCCCTCACCGTTTTTAGCCCCCGCTCCTCTCCCAGGCCTTCTGGGCAGGAATTGGCCGGCCTCTGTGGTTGATGCTAATGCCTCTCCCGGCCACCCCCCACCCACCCCGTACCCCACTCTGATGCTGGGGGCCTGCGGGCGGTGAGCAGGTGCTTGGTGGGCTGGGGTGGGGGCGCCTGGCCCGCTGGGGCAGGTGTGGCGCCCCGGCTCTGGCTTCCCCTCTTGCACGGCTGCCTTCTCCCCCTGAGGGGGAGCAGCGGCACGAGGGGCCCCCCGACGGTCCGGAGTCCACTCCTGCCTGATGTACCTGAACCGGCGGTAGGGACCATCGCGTCCATGGGGCCACTGCTGTCTGCCATAGGGATGCCTGCCAGTCGCCAGAGTCGACATCCCGGGGAGGCAGGGGGAGCCAGAGATGGGTGGCCCCCCGAGATGGGTGGCGGGAGCGTGTCCCCAAGACCTTGGTGGCTCTGTTCTCAGGCCTGTGCACACCCTGCCCCGTTTGTCCCCCTGGAGCGCTGACTGGGGCCCTCTTCAGACCCCGAATGTCACCCATGGAAGTGGGGGGACTCCTCTGAGTGTCACCTGCCCCTCAAGGCACAGAGCTGCGGTCCTGGCACCTGCAGAGCAGCTGGCTCCCCGCATGGCCTGGGTGGAGGGCAGGTCTACGCTTGTCTGGCCTCCTGGTCCCTCAGGGCCTGCCCGTCTGTCCTGTCCCGGCGGGAGGCCAGCAGGCAGAGCGGGGCTGCTGAGGGGCAGGGGCAGGGCTGTGTGCCTGAGGACTTGACTCATTCAATGGCTCCAGACCGGATCCCCTCTCCCTTCCCCGTCGAGGCCATTCCATGGTATTAATTTCTTTTTTTCTTTTTTTTTTTTTTAAATTTTTAAAGATTTTATTTATTCATAGAGACAGAGAGAGAGAGAGAGAGAGAGAGAGACAGAGACACAGGCAGAGGGAGAAGCAGGCTCCATGAGGGGAGCCTGACGTGGAACTCAATCCTGGGTCTCCAGGATCTTGCCCCGGGCTGCAAGCAGCGCTAAACCACTGCACCACTGGCGCTGCCCTAATTTCTTTTGTAGTATTTTCTCCCTGCGTCTGGTTCACGGGCTCTTGTCCTGAGAACACAGACCGGGAGCATCAGACCCCCACTCAGATTTAGCAAACTCCTCATGCGGCCGGGAGATGACTTCCTAAGGCAAACGAACTTGAGAGGTTTCCAAGACCGAGGAACTGCTGGGAAGGTGTCTGGTGGCCCTGGTGGCAGCCAAGGTGATCCTGGATTCTGGAGAAAGAGAAAATAGCAATACCTTGGAGAGCTTCTCTTAGTGAATCTTCTAGAAGAGACAAAAATATTCTGGCAAATGCCAAACCTTAAAAATACCACGGATGATATTTTTAGGTGGACAGATAGACATGTTTCTTTGTTTTTCTTGAAGAGTAGCCATTAAGCCTGATTTATTTCTTTTCTCCTTTTTTGGGGGGAGGCTAAGTGGCATAGGCCGCTAAGACTGTGGTGTGGTCAGTGTATTTTGAGATGTGTGGTACTGCTCATCTCTAAACCTGAATGATCCCGGATGACTAAGCCTCTGGAGCTCTTGCCTCCCCCACCCCCTACATTTTCCCTTCTGCCTTATTTACTATTAGGTTGTGCATCATAAAAATGGTTAGATACGGGCAGCCAGGGTAGCTCAGCGGTTAAGCATCTGCCTTGGGCCCAGGCCGTGACCCCGGGGTGCTGGGATCGAGTCCCACGTCGGGCTCCCTGCAGGGAGCCTGCTTCTCCCTCTGCCTGTGTCTCTACCTCTCTCTCTGTATCTCTCATGAATAAATAAATAAAATCTTTTAAGAAATGGTTAGATAACAATAAAGGAATGAACACATACATTAGAATTAATAAACAAGTTCAGTAAAGTCATAGGAGACAAAAGTCAATTGTATTTCTATGTATGAACAACGAGCAGTAGAAAAAGAAAACAACTCCGTTCACAATGTCATTAAAAAAGATCAGGAATAAATTTAACAAAAGAAGCACAAGACTATACCCTGAAAATTACAAAATGCTTCTGAGGGACAGTAGAGGTCTAGATGAATGGCAATATATTTCATGTTTATGGATTGGAAGACTCAACATTGTTAAGATGGCAGTCTTCTCCAGGTTGATCTATAATTCCTATAAAAATTCCAGCCTTTTTTATGTACAGAAGGTACCAGGCTATTCCTGAAATTTATATGGAAAGCAAAAACGTAGAATAACCAATTTTGTGAAGAAGGAAAAAAGAACCAAGTTGGAGGACTTTCTCTTCCCAATTTCAAGACTTGTTATAAAGCTACAATTATTTTTTTTAAAGATACAATTATTAAGACAGTGTAATGGTGGCATACGGACAGGCATAGAGCTCAACAGAGCCGAACTGGGAGCCCATTAATAAACCCTTAAAGTCAGTTGAGTCTGATAAAGGTGTAAGGCAATTCAATGGAGAAAGAAGATACATGAACTGTCACTAAGGATGTCATGGGTCATGAGGGAAATGCTAACTCAAACCCCACAACATGCCACGTCACCCCATTAGAATGGCTGTGGTCAGATTAGGTGACAATAAATGCTGGCTTAGATGTGGGAACACGGGGGCCCTGCCACGTGTAACATGGTACAGCCGCTTTGGAAAATGGTCTGACAGTTTCTTAAACAGTTAGACATGAGTTTACCAGACAGTGGAGCAATTCCTACTACTAGGTCTCCACCCAAGAGGGTGAAAATGTACGTCCGTATGAGGACTGGTGCACAGATGTTCATGGCAGCATGATCCATATGGCCAAACACGGGAGACCATCCCCGTGTCCATCAGCCGGTGAATAGATAAATAAAATGTGCTACATCCATACCATGGACTATCATTCAGTTATAAAAAGAAGAGAAATTCTGCTACAGGCTGCCACATGGATGAGCCTCGCGATCACTACGCTAAGCGGAGGAGGCCAGACACCAATGACTGTGCATTGTGTGATTGCCCTGATACGTAATGTGTAGCCAAGGGCGAGAGGGGGATAGAAAGGAGACAGGTGGTTGGCTGGGGATGGAAATGGACTAACTGCCCACGAGAGAGAGGGACTTTCTTGAGACGGTGAAACTGTTGTAAAACTGGATGATGGTGATGATGGCTGCACATCTCTGTAGACTCATGTGACGCACTTGAACTTTAGTCCTCTATTACATTGTCAGCTTTTCTACCAGGAGTGCCTGGGAGGGCAAAGTCCTGTTTTATTTATTTTCTTATCCTCCTTTCTGGGGCATAGTAGGTCTCAATGAGTCTTAGTAGAAGAAAGGCATGAATGAACAACGAGACCACTCGGTTGGTTGCTAGAACCTTCTTGGCTCCCGGAGTGTTAAGGAGGGCTGTTCCCTGTGCCACACCTATTGCAGCTCTCCTGACCCTCCTCTGACCTGCTAGAGGGCTGGTGGTTATCCCATCACAGCGTCAGCCCTCTGTCGTACCCTGGGTGTGTGTGTGCTGGTCAGGAGGGTGGCATTCTCGTCCTGCCGCCCCCTGGGTCCCTCAGAAAGCCCAGCAAGATCATCTCATAGGACATTATGCTCGGTAGCATGACTCTTTGCTCATAACCTGGAAGGTGTCCGGTCACGGGGGAGGCAGAGCCAGAGACGGACGGCTTCAGATGGGGCCTCCCCCAGAAGCTCATGGCTGAGAGGTACACCAGCCAGGTGTAAGCGTGGGAGCCCAGCCGGGGGTCTGCAAAGCTGAGTCTTTGAAGCGAAAGGCCGGATGTTTCAGTCTCTGCGAACCAGACTGTTTCATGTTCTGTACTCTCTGTTTATTTGTCCCCGTCCATTACTTATTCCCTCCCTTTGGTAAAGACTGCACGCTTTCAAAATGTGGCAAATGTTCTTGATCTATAGATAGAAGATGTCGCCCTTTTTATACACAGGGAGGAGAAAAGACAAAACAGATTGCATTATAATCGATGTTCTAAAAGACCTTTGTCTTTCTTTTTTTTCTCTTTCATACCATAGAAACCACCTAGGTTAACCCTGTGTATTTTACAGAGAAGAGAATTGAGAGCCAGAAAGGAGGGGGAACCCCCAAAACAACCCTCACCCAGATTGGCATGGTTTGGAAGTAGCACAGACAGGAAGATTCCAGCTCAGTTCAGACACCGCCGAGGCCAGTGGGAGCCCAGCTCCAACCACCAGAGCCAACGGCGTGTGGGAAGGGCAGGCAGGAAGGCCAAGTGGAACGACTTGATTTCTACATTTGGGTAAAAATAATTCCTCAATTTGCAGACACCTAGGCGATCACGGGCTTGAGGGTAAAAATAAAACTTGCTTTCTGACAGTGCAAATTTTGTCAGACTAATCTAATTTCTCCCTGCCTTGGGAGCTGGGCTCGGCCGTTCAGGAGGAACCGGCTGCGGGGTGGGGCTGCTGCAGTGCCAGGCAGGGCCTCCTGGCGGGGGGACAGCCCCAGTCATCTCCGGCCCCGTGTCTCTGGAACCTGCTGCCAGACTGGACGGAGCGTCCCCAGCCTCTGCCGTCCCAGGTGGGGAGTCTGTCCCAGGGGCCTCGGGCCACCAGGAAATGAGGGGAGAAGTCAAGACGTTGTGTCTGTACAAAGGGTTGTTCTTTATTCCCTTTGACTTGATGCCAGCTGTTTGGATGTGTGGACATCATCTCAGCCCTCCACCCCAAGGGGGGATCATTCGGTCCTTCTCATATGTCCGAACCCTCAAGCTGGTGTCTCACTGGGTGACGGGGACAGGCTGCAGAAGGCCTTGCAACGTAATAGTGTGGGGATGAGCTGTGAGTTTGCAGCAATTGACCCTGCGGTCGGGTTTGGAGGGTAGGGAATGTCCTGTCCCAGCTTTTGTCTCACGGAGGCCAGAGATCGAGAGCCATGGCAACATCTGCTCGACGCCACCTTTTACCTTATTTGGACGCAACTGGACAAGGTATCGCTGCATGGGTGTGTGGTCCTACCGAGAGAGCGAAGCTATTGTGATTTCTAAACCAAAGGATCGCTGACAAATGACTTCCAGAGGGTGTGTGTGGTCCGCGTCGCAGCAGGGGGAGGCGCTGCAGGGCCCCGGCCCGGTGTGCGCTTCAGTCTGCTTCCCGGGAGGAGCGAAGAGTCCTCTACTCGGGCATCGTGGGGCCTCAAGCCACCTAGTGCCCGTCCCGCCCGGGACACCCACCCGGGGGTGGGGGGAGCTCCAGGAGGGCCTCGCAGGGGCATCCTGGGAAAGCTGGGGGTGGTATTTAGTTTCTCCTTCCTCGTTCCCTTTGGTGTCCTCCTCTGTCTCTGTCACCAAACTGGCACCAACAGTGACACATCTGCCCCATGTTTCCAGTTTCGTGGCTTCATCACTTTTGACCCCATGATCACCAACGGGGTCTATGCCGGCCTTCCTGCCGCGGCTGGCTCCTCTGCTCTCACATAGTTTCTAAAATAAGACTTGGGTTCTAGCGTGTCCCATCGCCCAAGATCTGGCCCCAGCCCCACCGATCTGGGCATTTTTTTTATTGTTCCCTGGCCATGCCATGCTTCCCCCAGGCAGGTCTGCTTGTCCCTCTTGGGGCCGAGGCCACCCTCACCTTTGCTTGTGCTGTTGCTTCACCTAGGATGTTGTTGTTGTTGTTCTTCCTCCTATTCCTCTTCCTCCTACTCCTCCTCTTCCTCCTCCTCCTCCTCCTCCTCTTCCTCCTCCTCCTCCTCCTCCTCCTCCTCCTCCTCCTCCTCCTCCTTCTTCTTCTTCTTCTTCTTCTTCTTCTTCTTCTTCTTCTTCTTCTTCTTCTTCTTTTCTCCTCCTTACTTCACTAGCAATCTTCCTTGGACCTTTAGGGCCCAGATGCTACTCACGATGGAAATGTCGCCCAGTAGTCTGGCCCATGCTCGTGATGGTGGTGCTGTGGTCGTGGTTGAAGATGGTGTCCCAGTAGGGACCGTGGCAGATAGCTAAGCACCTGCTGTGTCAGCCGCTAGGGCGTCATGGGGAAGACGGCTTCCAGCAGTCTGGGTACCGATTCTGGTTCTGTCGCCTATTAGCTACCGACCTCGGGCAAGTTATTTATACCTTAGTGAGTCAGTTTCCCACATACATAATAAGAGCACCTACGTCCTGGAACTAATCTATGTAACGCGACTCGCTATATAATACATATTACAAGACGTTATCACCATCTAGTAAATAATGTGACGTATCTGTGATCTTTAAAGCAGCCCACGAGGGCAAATGTTCTTATTTCCATCTTACAGATGAGGAAAGTGAGGCTCAGCAAGATGAAGTGAATGTCCAGGGTCGCTCAGCTAACGCACAGTGGGACTGGAATTTCGACTTTGGTCTCGCTGCCCCGACGGACCAATGTCTGCCTTTAATTTCTGGAGCACCTGGGGCTGTTGCCGTGAGGGTCACTGTCGGGGAACCCTCTGGTCCCTCCCCGTGTGTGCTCGTCTGTCTCCTCGGATTGTAAGCCTCATGAGGGCAGGGTGGCCTCGTGCACCTGTGTACTTGTCCAGCGGTTGCTGGAGAGGCATCAAGGGCACAGGCACAGTGTCTGTGGATAAGGGACACAGGCGACTCCGAGGGCCCGGCCTCCCGGGGTTGTGGAGCCTCCGGGGGCGGCGCTCTGTCTCTCGGGGCAGAGCCATCCACACGGCTCCATCCTTTGGGGTCAGCCTTCGGCTCCTTCTCCGCGGTCACCTGGCCCTGGCGATGGGATAGTCCTGCCACCGCCCGTCCTGGCCCCACACCGCTGCTGAGCCTTCCTTTGGGACGGCCCCTCGGGGTGGCCTGGGGTGATGGCCCCCGTGACCTGGTGGGCCCTCACGAGCCTCCTCCGCTCCCTCCGAACACCCAGCTGCGCTCCTGGGCGACGGCTGGGTCACAGGGTCACCTCCGGCTGTCCGGCGGCTGCGGAGGCCACCTCTGGGAGGGACGACAGCCAAAGGGAAGGCCGTTGGGCACCAAATATCTGCCACAAACGATAAAGATGTGGAAAGAATTTTAAAAACAAACGAAGACATCCGGGCTCAGCCCAAGGGCCGCGATCGGGAGCCGGGCCCTGCCGGGAGCGCGGGGCCAGGGCCTCAGGTTCTCCCGGCCAGAGCCCCTCTGACAGCTGATGCCCGTTGGTGGTGGTCCCGCTCCTTGGCAACTGCAGGCTGCGCTCGAACCTGACGGGGACGGGAGGCTCGCCGCCCTGCAGCCCGAGGCATCGGAGGGCGTGGCCCGTGGGGCTCACCCCTGGTGCTCAGGCCCCCGCCCAGCCACGTTGTGCAGCCTCGGCTCCTGTGGCCTCTGCGAATTCCTGCAGCAACAGCTCCTGGCAGCTGGGCCTCGGGCGCTTCTCTTCCCCACCTTAAGGAACTTCCCTTCACGGGGTCGGGTCGAGGCCATAGTCGGCTTCAGAACTCCCGCTGCTGCTTCCCCGCCTAAGGAGATTCCTTTATGGGTATGGTTCTGCCAGGAACCACCCGCGGCCGCCCGTGCCCCCCGCCCCGAAGGCTAGGCGGCCCTTCAGTGTCTCCTTGGGGCTGCGGCCGCACGGCTGTAGGGCTCGGGGCCGCTGGGGTGCTGCTGCCGCGGGAGCCCCACAGCCTGTCCACCCGCTGTGGCCCCAACACGTGGGCCGTGCCTCGGAGCCGCAAGCTGAGCCTAACCCGTCGCGGGCGGCTCCCAAGGTCCAGGGGACCGTGGTGGGATGGAGACGGCCGTTCCCCTGGAGATGTGGGAGCCTTGGTGGGGCCGCGCCCAGGGGGGCCGGCGGGGGAGGGGACGGGGGCCGGCTGGCTGGGGCCACTCCTGGGAAGGGGCCGGGAGCAGCCCTGGGGGCACTGAGTTAGTGGAAGGATGGAGCCCGAGGGATGCGGAGGCCGGTGGGCGCCTGGGCGGGGGCGGGGGCCAGGGCTGCCAGTGGGTCTGCCAGTGGGTCTCCGCTGGGCCCGCGCCCTCCCCCCACCCCAGGCTGTCCACCGGCTCGAAGGCAAGGCCGATCGGATAACGTTGGCGAGGAAACCCACCAGGGTGGGTCGCGGATGCGCGGGGGCACAGGGCAGGGCCCTGGGGTGACAGGGGCTTCAGGAAGAAGTGCCCACGCTAACATGTCAACGTCATGATCATCAAGCTTGCGTCCAAGCCCTGGGAACAGCCCACCGTCCAAAGAAGGTGACAGTGGGAGGGAGGGTGCAGGCGGCTGGTGGAGACCCTGATGGCTGGGCGTCGGTGCAGAGACACCTGTCCTGGAACCTCGTGTCTGGCACGTCCTGTGCAGGTGACCTTGCAGTGACGTTCCCTCCCTGGCAAGGGGGCGCTAATGACCGCCTTGGGCTGCTGGGAGGATGAAGCGGGAGACGGCAGGAAACGAACCTGGCCTGGGGCCTGGTGCACCGTGTGGCGGGCCGTGAGGTAGGCCCGGCCGGGAGAGGTCAGGGTCACCGGAGCCAGCTGGCCATGGCATGGGCGCGGGTGGCTTGGCCCCAGGCGGCGGCCGGCCCTCCACTTGAAGGCCCGGGTGCTTCCTCCTTCCCCCTGGATCTGCGGTGCCAGTTGGGACGGCGGCCCGCGCGGAGGCCGGACCCTTCTGTGCCCCGAGCTCTCAGCACCTCTTCTGATCAGCACCATGAGTGGATGTGCAGGGTCTCGAGTCTTGCAAGGGCCACGTTCGGGATGTGCAGGGGGGCCGCCTCCTTGGACACCTGCCTCTGCGCACCCTGGGAGGCCCTTTCAGAGCGCTTGGCCTCCTGTTCCGGCTCGCAGGGGCCGGCCTACCTTTGCCCCCCCCTAGAGCAGCTCTCCTCCTTCCTGCTCCCACCCAAGCCCAGGCCGGGGGGGTCTGTGCACAACTGAGAAGGGCAGGCCTCGCTGGCCCTCGGTGACCCGGGGCAGCCTGGCGCCTCCCTCCGTGGCTGGGCGCTGCCCTGGGAATCACCGCGGGGCGAGCGGTGGGCGGGGCCGTGGCAGCCGAGTGCCATAAAGGAACGTGGCGTCAAGATTGCAAGGGCCCTCTTCCCTCCTCACCCCCATCCTTCCCTCCTCACCCCCATCCCTCCACACCAATCACCTTTGATGACTCTAGGGCCCACGCGAGTATGTGGGTAGCTGCCCCTTGCTTCCCCTCGTGCCACCCCAGATTAAGCATGGTCTCGCATCTCTCTCTTTTTTTTTTGAGATTTTATTTATTCACGAGAGATACAGGCAGAAGGAGAAGCAGGCTCCTTGCAGGGGGCTCGATGCCTGACTCGATCCTGGGTCCCCAGGATCACACCCTGGGCTGAAGGCAGACTCTCACCCACTGGGCCCCCCAGGTGCCCCCTTGTATCTCTCAAAAAGGAGACTCAGTCCTCAAGGCATTAGTGGGAATGTGGGCTTAGCTCATGGCTCCAAGTGTGCAAGACGGTCTTCATGGCCGAGCACCCAGAATTTCCTGAAAGGGAGACAGGGAGGAGGACACGTGGGGAAGGGAGAGAGGGAGGGAGGGAAGGGGCGACACCTGCATGGGGTCTTGCTTTCCCGAGTGTACTTCTCGGTGTCTGGCCGCAGGGCCCTCTCCCTCTGTGCCCCCCCAGCCCCGAGTTCCCCCCCCTTAAGGCTCCGCTCTGAGCACTTCCCGCAGGACTTCTCCTAGCTCCGGCCCTGTCACTTCAGCTTGTGTCCTCTGTGTCATCCCTCGCTCAAAAACATTGTCTGGCGCCCTCCCCGGAGCCCCTCGACCATGGAGGGGACCACGAAAAACCAACAAGTCTTGCCACCAGCAAAAGGAAGCCTGCAAGGGTTTCAAACAGAGCGCATGGCCCACCCGCCTTGCTCCTGCACCTCAGTCCCATCCCTGCCTTCTCTGGGGTCCCTCCAGCAACCCCCACCCACCCCCTGAAGTCCCGTCGTGGTGACACCTGAACGACTTAGGACTCTCTTCCTTCCAAGGCACGTGAGCACTTCTATTTGCTGGGACCGGGGAGGAGTACATGGTTGCCAGGGGGTTGATTTTTTTTTTTTTTTTTTTTTGGTTAGGAATTTTGGAGAGGCCCCTCGGCACTCAGAGGCAAGTCACCGAAGGGGACGCTAACCCTGCCTTCCAAGTACTTACAGAGTGACGGTCTCACAACTGTAACGGGACTAATCATAGCAAAGTTGCTTTTCTGGTACAAAACATTCTTTCAAAATGTGCTAGACGCCTCGTGCTGCACAGACCCCCCCAACCCCACTCCCCGGAGTGAAGCAGAGGACTGGGCTCCCCTCATCCGCTGCCCCCGCGTCGTGTCGCCCTGTCATGGGCCTGTGCTGGCGGGCGGGCAGGCGGGTCGGACATAGTCTTGCAGGGGCAGGGGTCCAGGAGAGCAGTGCACGGAGGGGAACAGGTGTGCTTCCCACCCGGCATAGCCTGGTGTGACGGTCCCTGTGCCAGCCTCGGTCCCCATCACCCCCATGCCCGCAGCCCGTTGGCACACCCCGCCAGAGCCACCGGCCAGTTTGGGCAGGAGTAGGAGAGGGGGGTCGGGTGTGCACCTGGTCGTGCCGCAGCACATTCCCCGCTGTGGCCTGTCCGCAGTACACACAGCAGGAGCCTTCGGGCAGGAAAATAAGATGCCTTTATTTTATTTGTTATTTTATTTTTTTATTAAAATGCTTTTCTTTTGTTTGTTATTTTACTTTTTATTAAAATGCCTTTATTTGATTTTTATTAAGTCTATGGACATTTAAGTTGAAACAGAAGTGGGTATTGGCTGAAATTTTCCAGAGTTGTACTTTGTTTTCTTTTGGAGAAACTGCAGATCTAGTTCTTGATGGACATGACAAAGCATGTGACCCACTTACTTCAGGAGTATCCTTACTACATATATATGTGTATGTGTATATATGTACATATATGTGTATATATGTGTATATATGTGTATATACACACAGATTTATATTATCATTCTCTATACCTCTGCAATACACATAAAATACTATGACATGTCTGTCTGTAGGGTATACGGGGTTCTATCTGTCTCTGTCATATGTCTGGGAGACTGCTGCATGAAGCAAATATATGCATGTGTCTGTATACGTGGGTGTATATAAAATGTCAGGGACACTTGGCATTAGAAGCCCCCCCCCCCCAGCTATCTATAGCATTTTCATGGGACAGTAAATAGAAAAGTGGGCAGACCGAGGACGCACCCCAAATTGCAGTTGCTTGGGGAAGAGGACGGACGTATTGATTTGCTGAGCCACGCTGATTGCCGCCAAGCAGCCCGTGTCCAGCTCTGTTCCCCAGCTGGCCTCCGGCGTCCCCTGTTACAGCCGCGCAGGGCAGAACGAGATGTTTAGCCACACCCGGTGAAGCGGGCGCTGCGGCCCCGACTCCTGGGCTCCGGGCCCACCCGGCTCTGCGCAGGGCAGGCAGGCACTCCCGCCCCATGAACCCAACCCAGCCGGCTGAGCAAGGTGCCTCTGGCCAGGAAGGGGGTGGGTGGGCAGAGATTTGTGATGGAGGTGACGCAGGACTGGTCGGTGAGGCCTCCTTTTGTCTACGCTGCTGCAAAACAGGGTGGCTCTCCCCACGTGACTCGCGTCCTTAAGGCTGCTTCTCCTCCTGGGGCTAATTAGACCCACCTGAAGCTCAGGGATGTTGAGTTAATTGCCAAACGCTTACAATTATCAGGAGCCTACGAGGTGCTTCACCACCATAAAGCATTACATCTAATTATTGTTCATAATCATAAAGGTTCAGGAGTGCCAAGGGCTCCCATGGCAACCTTAACTCTTCTCTCTCTCTCACACACACAGTAAGAGATTTTTCATTACAGTATTAAATGCAGCCCATAAACCTGCCATATTATTGGGCAAATATTTATTTTTAAAGCTGAGCTGATCATAGGCCGTTCTGGGGTAATGATTCTTCTTCTAAAGACTCCAGACAGCCCTGGTCCTCAGCGTGACGACACACACAAGGCCCAGAATTTCAGCCAGTGCGCCAAGCTTGCTTCATCTGCAGCAGCGAAATATCAGACAGACGTCATGGCAGAGGACACGGAGAGTGACTTTAGTGTCATGGTATTTCAATACGAGTAGCCCAGATCACCCGAGAGTATTTACTCTTAGAAATAGCAGGGATGCCTGGGGGGCTCAGTCAGTTAAGCATCTGCCTTCTGCTCCAGTCATGATCTCGGGGTCCTGGGATCGAGGCCTGCATGGGGCTCCCTGCTTGGTGGGGCATCTGCTTCTCTGTCCCTTCCTCAAATAAGTAAATAAAATATTAAAAAACAAAACAAAACAAAATCCCCCAAATATTTTCCAGGCATTTTCATAGGCCAAACAGCACTGGGCTCTGAGTTGCATGAATGCATTGGACAGACGCGATTCCTGGGCTGGTGACAGTCACAGGAGAGTCGGGAGGTATCACGGTACAGGAGGCGGGAGCACACATCACGTTCCAAGAGCAGAAGAGGTCCTGGGCTACCCCTAGGGGCGGGAGGTCTAGCTCCCCGTGGAAAGGAAGACCAGCCATTTGGAGTTGCTGTTTCTCTTAAGCAGGATGGGTCAATTTTGGTGGAATCTCGTGGCGTTCTTGAAGCCGTGGGGCTAGTCCCGTGATGTGCACCGACCCGGTTCCTGGACACGAGACAGCCGAGTTATGGTAGCTCCAGCAGAGGCTTCACTGTCTTTATGTCATCGGTGCTCTGAGGCCTTGGATGGGGTTGGGGGGGGTGGGTAAAACACTGGCGGCCAGAGGTGCAAACCCAGGACAGGGCCTGGAGCTGCTGCACAAAGCCTAGGAGGTCTGTTCCCCTCCACAGATGTCCCCGAGCAACAGAACAGACTGCAGAGTGGCATACAGATGATTGCAGATTTGAATTTCATATTTCTGAAGGGCCTCAAACACGTACACAAGATGTTTAGAACACATAATAAAGTCCATGATAAGTGTCCCCGCACCATCTCTCAACCGCCACCACGGTTCTTTGTCCATTTGCCTTCCAGGGAACATCGGAAGTTTACAGAGGGGGCTGAAACCTGCACGGCCAGCAAGGCCATGATGCCGGGTACGCGGCGTCGCTTTTCTTCCAAACCAAGCAGGAGTCCCTTTTTTTATATGTTCCAGACACTTACCTCCTAGACCTCAGGGAGGTTCCTCAGCCGTGCGGCTCTGACCTTCACCATGTAAGACACCTAAAGGACGTTGCGTTAAGTGTAAGTAGGTCAATAGCATTTTCTCCTCTTCACACGGAGCACTCTGTAAAGTCAGAGTGTAAATCTCAGTAGCAGCTGAGGGGAGATGGGAATAGCTAACAGATCTAAAGGAAAGCCCTGTGTTGACAGAATCAAGATTTGGAATTCACATAGATTACTCATTAACTGCTTCTTCTGAAGAACAGTGGTATTGCTCCGTATTTTAAGCATCGCTTAAATAAGATTAATTTTTAGAATGACAGGTAATGCCACTCACAAGGGGAAAATAACAATTTACTTATCATCCTCGATTACTTGTTAAAAAGCATTTCATTGCAGTCTAGTCTGGTGAATCAGAATCTTCACCCAGAGATCAGTTATAACCATCCTGGTGCGAAGCTCATTTACTAGGGGGAAATGTGGAAGAAACAAGACAACGGGGAGGACCAGGTCCGCAGGAGACCCGTGGGTATTGAGTAGGCCTGTCTGTGGCCGCACGAGGAGCCTGCATGGGGTTACCAGGCAGTTTTTTTTTATAATGTATTTAAGCACCAGCACTGTCCTTGGTGATCTTGACTTCAATTTAAATCATATTTATGTTCTGATTATAAAATAGATACATAGCATTCGTTGGAAATATTTAGAAAAGTCTTAAAAGGCACAGAGGAGAAAATAATAGCTTAAAAAATTTTTTTAAAGATTTTTATTTATTTATCCATGAGATACACAGAGAGTGAGAGTGAGAGGGAGGGGGGAGGGCAGATACAGAATCAGGCTCCATGCAGGGAGCCCGATAGGGGACTCGATCCCAGGACTCCAGGATCACACCCCTGGCTGAAGGCAGATGCTGCACCGCTGAGCCACCCAGGGATCCCCCGAAAATAATAGCTTTTAAAGGTGCACTGAAGACACACACTGGTGACATCTTTTGTCTGATGCATTTATACCGACAGTGTCTTAAAAGAGGAACAGTGCTTGCTGGGACGTGCAAAGGCCCTGTGGTGAGAATAGGTTGGCATTGGCATGTCCAATGAGGCACAAGGAGGCTAGTCCGGCAGGAACAGAAAAGACCAACAGCAAGAGGAAAAATGTTAGAAGAGGTGGTGGGAGAGATAAATCAGGGCTGGAATCTGCTTTTGTAGGTTAGAGTAAGGACTTGGGGTTTTATTCTGAACGAGATAGAAAGCCATTGAAGGGTATTCGTCAAGGGAGTGGTGTAATATGAATAATCTTCTACGAGGATCTATCTTCTTGGGAGAGGAGAGGAGGGTTGTGCAAGGACAGAGACAGGAAACCATGTCAGCAATCAAGGCGAGAGACGACACTGGCTCTGACAAAGATGCGCGTGGTAGAGGTGTTAGACAAATGAGCCGAGGTTAGATTCCGGATCTACGTTGAAAATGGAGCCCACAGGACTCCTGACAGATTGTATGTGGAGTTTCAAAGGGGAGTAAGGATGGTTCCTGTATTTCTGTGTTGAAATACAGGAGAAGACAGTTGCCATTTACTGAGAAGTGGCAGGTTGAAGTCGGAACAACGGGAGCTTGGCTGTGGGTACATCACACCTGAGATGTCACGGGCACATGAGTGGAGGTGATAAGTGGGCAGCAGGTGCATTTACAACTCTGGAGTTTAGGGGTGATGCCTGGGTTGCAGAATTAAATTTTGGAGTCGTCAACGTGGGGGTGGTATCTGAGGCCACTTGGCAGAGTGAGAGCACCCAGAGAGCGAGCGGACGTAGCGGGGAGATCTGGGGACCGAGGCTGTGACGTTGAGAGGACGACGAAGGAGCACGAGAAAGGAGCAGCCGGGCGGGCGGGAGGAGCGCCAAGAGGCTGGTGTTCCAGGGTCAGGTGAAGAAAGGCTTTCAAGCGGAGGTAGTCTCGGCTCCTAAAAGAAAGCTGATGGTAGGTTCCAGAAGATTCGCTGAACAATGACCGTTGGGTTTGGTGATGCTGGACTCGTCAGTGGTCTCGGCAAGAGCAGCTGCCGCGGGATACTGGAGGTGCGGGGGGTTCGCTAGGGGCTGGGAAGGGAGAAAGTGAGAGTGCAGCACTGGCCAGACAGCAGCACACGGTGAACGGCCGACAGCAGTCTCGAGACATTCACGGTCAAGGTGGTGGAACTAGGAAACCCGCAAGCACCCACTCAGGAAAGAGGGACACACTTCCTTCTCTGGGCGCCGGCGAGGACCAGCTTGCAGGGGCGTCTGCTAGATTGGGGAGGGCAACAGCGTACAGGACCCAGAACCTCAGACGCATGCACGTGCAGCTGGCACATCTCTACAGAGGACACGGAAATGCCCAGCAGAGAATTCCTTTGCCCTCCATCCGCCGTCGTAAGAGGAGCAAGGTAAAAATGGAATAATTTGATAAAAGCGGCTCACGGTTTCCTGATGGTTTTCACTTTGCAAAAGTGCCTTTGCGCACATCACCTGATTCTCACAGCAGCAGGGGAGGGAGCCACTATCTCGTAAGTGAGAAAATAGGGACGTGGTGAAGGTCACGGGTGGTATGGATGGAGGAGCTGGGGCTCGACACAAGTTTTTTTTTTTTTTTTTTTTTTTTTAAGATTTATTTATTCATGAGAGAGAGAGAGAGAGAGAGAGAGAGGCAGAAGCAGGCTCCATGCAGGGAGCCCAACGCGGGACTCGATCCTGGGACTCCAGGATCACGCCCTGGGCCAAAGGCAGGCGCCAAACTGCTGAGCCACCCAGGGATTCCCTTGACGCAAGTTTTTTTGACTCCAAATCCCAGCTCTCTCCGCTTTATCATCCTGCCTCTCCTAAGAGGCACACGTTGCTATCTTTTTTTCCAAGCCTGCCTTGCAACAGCCAGCTACCAGTCATGGGTCAGGCCCTTCCTGCGAAGAGACCATGTAATGCTCAGAACAACCCCATCACACAGTCACCATTGTCACTCTCACTTTACGGACGAGGAAACTGAAAGAGATGGACAGGCTAAGCAGCTGGCCAAGAGTCATGCAGCGAGGACGTTGGGAGCTCGGAGTAGACCCCGGTTTCTTCACTGCACTTTGCCATTTTGTCTTCTTCACACCCGGCCCTTGAAGCAGGGAAAGCATTGGCGGACTTGACCATAGTCACGTCGATGGACGTTGATCCTAGTCCAGAACCTGATAACTGGATCAAGAGAAGGGAATTTTGTGTAGCACCCTCTGGGGGTGGTATGTAGTGTTGGATACTTTGAAGTTGGGCGCAAAGTTTCTTGTGCTGAGGAGGTGGTGGCGTCAGCCAGCGCGCCATCCACGGTCTTACCCGACAATTCTGGAATGCAGGGTGGTAGGTCGAGTGGGCATTGCTTAGCCCCTTCTCCCCTGTGCCTTCCTCCAACCCGGGGGCCAGTGCTCGCTTGCCAGGTTGGACCTGGCCGGGGCCCTGCGCTGGCCGGTGCATGGTCGGCAGGCACCGGGCGAGCACGGCTGTTGGTGGGCTTGTGGGCCGAGCTTCAGTCTCCGGCAGAGGACGGTCCCCGTGGCTCCTGCAGCCTGGGCCCAGAGCGAGGCGCTGAGCTCTCCGGGACTGCGCCGTACACCCGCGGGAGAGAGACCGTGGCTTGCTGCTCCCATGGCCCGGGTGCCAGAGTTGCCGGGCGCCCCGGCGGGGAGCTTCCCCTGGATGTGCCCACTGTAGCTGGAAAGTGTAGTTAGCAGCTTTAGCAATAAAGGGAAAGGTGGAGCGGCGCGGTGAAGGAGGGCCAGGGCAGTTCAGGGCAGTCACGGGGGCGACCTCAGTGTCCCCACCCCGCACCAGCTCTACTTCGGACGAAGGGGGAGGACACCAAGCTCCCTGTTTGTTTCTTTTGTCTTAGATGGTGACCGGGAGGCCGGGCACAGCCCAGCACCGCGTAGGCAGCGGGCAGGGCAGGCGGACAGGGTGCAGGCCTAGGCAGGCACCCCAAGTCCCACCAACGTGACTGCTGGCGGCTGACTTGGGTGTCAGCTCGAGAAACCTGGTAAGCCCAGATAGTCACATCCGTGCTCAGTTGAATGAGGGAACACAGACCCTTCTCAGGTCGTGTAAGTCGAGGCGCAGAGAAAAACTCCCCAGTGTTGGGGAGTGGGGCATCCCGGAGGTCCTCCTGCAGGCGGCCCCGTGCCCTCTGCGCCCCAAGTTGCCCTCCAGCGGCCCTCAGGCCCTTCTGGTTTGAAGTTCCTGGGCTGTTCCCCCGTTAGGCGTGGCTGGCCGGCCACCTCCAGCTGAACCCCAAGCTGACCTGGGGACCTGCTGTTCTTCGCACACCTGCCACCGGCTCTGTGGCCGCCCCAGCTTCCTCGTCCCCCTCACCTCCGTGGCTCTGAGGCTCTTTCCTGTGCTGTTTTGATGACCTTCTGTGATATTGAACGTACAGTTGAAATGCAAAGAGAATCAATTGAAATAAAACACCACCAAGTGTGTCCCTTTCCAAGTGAAGGGCAGGGAGGATTTGCAGGCTGATGATTAGCACGCACAACCACAGATCCAAGCTCAGGATCCGGCACTCGGCCCATACCACACAGAAGCGGGGGGCGGGGTGGCCTGTGGCCTGAAGGAGGAAGCTGCCCAGCCGTAGGGCCAGACCAGGACATGAGGCCCGGGGCGGTGTTGCCTCGTGTGGTAGACCTGGTAGACCGAGTATCATCAGCACTTGCTTTTTTACAGAGGGGATCTAATTTCTTCTGGCAGTGATAAGAACACGTGGGGTTGTTACTACGCCCCATTTTGAAAAACCGTCTCATCATTCTTATTTTTTTTTAAGATTTTATTTATTTATTCATGACAGAGAGAGAGAGTGAGGGAGAGACATAGAGGGGGAAGCAGGGTCTGTGCAGGGAGCCCGATGCGGGACTCGATCTGGGGACTCTGGGGTCACACCCTGGGCTGAAGGCAGACGCTCAACCACTGAGCCACCCAGGCGTCCCCATCTCATCATTCTTAAAAGCAAAATGAGTCTTTTGTTTGTCTATCTCTTTTTTTTCTTTAAGCTTTTATTTATTTATTCATGAGAGACACAGAGACAGAAGCAGAGACCCAGGCAAAGGGAGAAGCAGGCTCCCTGTGGGGAGCCCCATGCGGGACTTGATTCCGGGACCCTGGGGTCACGACCTGGGCCCAAGGCAGATGCTCAACTGCTGAGCCACCCAGGCGCCCCTGTTTTTCTATCTCTGAACCATAAAAAGCCAGTTTCAAGTGGTTCCATTGTGTCTCCTTATTCTCTACCCCTGGCATGAAGTCAAGGGGCCGTGTGGACTGGAGCCGAAAATGGAGGTGGCAATAATCTTGACTTGTAGGACAGGAGTCTGTGGTGCTCTCCCCACCCTGTCGACCAGATGTGGGCACTAGATGGGGCCTGTCCATTCAGGCCTGGCCAGGAAATCATCACTACAGTGTTTTAAACGTACAATGAGAATCTCTTTATAATAACCAAGAGTGGATAATTGCTCAGATAACGCAAAGTAGCAAAGTAACATAATTTTCTAAATGCAAAAAAAAAAAAAAAAAAAGGCTTGGACAGACTTCAAGGGTGTTATGCTGAGTGGGAAAAGGCCAGTCTTTATACATTGCATACTGTTCCTAAAGTGACTGACAGAGGTAGGGAACAGCCCAGTGACTGCCAGAGGTCCGAGACGGTGGGGGGCGTGGGCGTGAGGACAAGGGGGTAGCACGAAGGGGATCCTTGGAGTGATGAATGGCTCCATGTCCTGATCGCAGGGACTGCTGTGCAGCCCGGAGCATGTGATGAGATGGTGCAGGTCTGTGGACACAAGAGCCGGTGTCACTTTGCTGGTTTTATCACCATATTACGACTGTAAATTGTAGCCATTGGGGTAAACCCAGTGACCTCCCTGTGCTGTCATTGTGATACCCCGTGGATCTACGAATCTATGGTTATTTCAAAGTGAAAAGGGTTTTTGGCTGTTTAGTTTTATGAAACCAGCATACTGTGAGGAAGAAAGGGGAAAGACAGACTACCATAGGCTGGGAAAAACTTTTTGCGGTACATTTATACAACAGAGAGCTCACATCCAAAGTTACAAAGCGTTCCTGCAAGTCAATAAGAAAAGGGCCCAGGACTCAAAACCACGAGCCACTCGGGAGCCCCCATCTTCATCTTTCTACCCCAGACTTCTTCTTCTTGTTGCCTTCCAAACTTTTGAGCAGATGCATCAGCCACTTGCTACCGTCCGTGGATCTGTGTGTATTTTAACCCCTGACCACTTCTTCGGTCACATAAAGGGAATGACCAGATTTCATGCCAAAGTTCTGCTCCCTGAGAGCTCCCTCCTCGTACCTTCAGGTTCGCTCAAGAGTATGAGTTGTCATTGGCTTTTGGCTTGTACTCACATTCAGACCAACCCATCTATGAACTGGACTTAGGCTCTTCTCTCCTCTGTCTTCTGGTCCTAAGAGATCCCCTCACGTGGCCGTAGGTGTGAGCTGAAGGAGAGGCACTCTTCAGTTGACGCCATTCCCAGGGAGGGCTGAGAACTGGCTGCAGGCCCAGCACTAGGAGGAACTTCTTGAAGGACAATCCGAGGGAGCCATGGCAGTGTCCACCAAAAGTATCAACCAAAGCTAGACACATGCCGACGCTATCACCCAGATATCGCGCTCTTGGGATCGGTGGGAGAGAAAGGAGTACATTTGTCCAATAACAACAAAAAAATGACGTAAAAAAAATTCAAAACAGCTTTTGTTCCCTTAAGAGCTCCAAGCTGGAAACAAACACCACACAGGTCCATGAGTAGGAGAAGAGCTTAGTACAGTAGGACTATGGTCATACAACAGAATATGAAACCATAATATAAAGGAATAAACTACCGATACCTACAATAGTGTGGATGAGCCTTACAGACATTATGTTGAATAAAAAAGCCAGAGCCTAGAGTAGATACAGTCTGATTTCATTTCTATCATTTGTCAGGGACACTCAAAACGAATAGTATTTGAAGTAAGAATAGTCTTTACTTCCAGTGAGTTTGGTGGATATGGCCTAGGAGCTTTCTGGGCTGGTAGAAATTTTTTGTATCTAGATCTGGACTTTGATTACATTGAGGTAGATAGAGATAGATAGAGATATAGAGAGAGACACATTACATTTCACTTTTTTTTTTGTATTTTATATCTCAGTTAAAAAAAAAACAAAAAGCATATTCAAGGGAAAGAGAACATGAAAGTGTACGATAAAGAAGCCTATGTGAGTTCCTTAATATGTGACACCTCTGTTTGGACTTTCTTGGTTCTTTTTTAAGAGGCAAAGCCTCAAGGCATCAATACTAGGTAAATTCCACTTTGCTATTATTGATACTTTGCTTAGAGTCACAGTGTTCTGGATTTACCCGATCCGATTCTTCTTTGGGACTTGGGGTTTCTACCCAACACCCCTTTCCATCTACAGCAGCGTCTTCTTTCTGACTTTTCCTGGAATAATTTCTGTTTCTGGAACCAACTGCCTTCTGCAAAATATAAATGTGCTCCAGTTCCCCTGCCTACACCTGTAAATATTGGCCTGCAGCTGATGTCCCTCTTTTATTTTGGAAGCATTTGATGTCACTGTCCCTTAGCTATTTTCAATTACCCTGTCATTTCCCTTTCCCCATCCCCCAAGGCTTTCCATGTGTAGATGATTTAGCAGGATTCAGGAATCAGATATTTAAAGGGACCAGCTTCTTTTGAAACAAGACAGTTTTTTTTTCCCTGCACCAAATTAGCCCTGTTCACACTATGATGTGAGTTATGATATGATAGGGTCCAGTGTTGTTCCCATGGTGAATATGCCAGGCAATCATCTATCAGTGTCGGGGGGTAGACAGGTGCAATGGGAGCATTCTGATCGCGTCATTTAACCCTTTTCTTCTGCTGTAAAATAGGAAAATAGGAGGCAATAGAATTGCTGTGGGAATTCTGGCAACACACAGAAAGCACTAAAACAGTTGCTGACAATGGTGAGCACCCTAAGGAGAATTTTGATCAGAGCCATGTTGCTCACTGAGCATGTGCAGGACACATCCATGGAAACCAACGACAGTGGGAAAATGTCTCCTGCACAAATAAATGCACCTCGCTTGGGAAGGACGAGTCCCGAACAGGAAATGATCTCCAGTTGTTGAAAGGTAACAGGGAAAGAATGATTTGTGACGTAGGGAGAATTTCTTTAAAGACCGAGCTGAATTAATTATTAAAGACGTACGTGATGCGTAGGCAGGATAATATCAAGGAGTTCTAAATTATTCATACTTTATTGCTCTTCGTCGGTGGGTGTTTTTGACATGGCTCATCTTCTGCTGGGGGATTCTGTTCTTGGCCCGGAATATTTTCTGACGATGCGCCTCTCCCTGAGAAGATCTCGAACCATCTCATTCATTTGAAATAATCAGTTTCTTGCAGTCCTGGTCCCAAGCGTGCTGCTCTTAGCAATATCTTCAGGCTGCAGATCGTAGCTCCTACTTTAAGGGTGTGTGAGATGGAAGAGAGGTCTCCGAGGAGCAGGCCAGTTTTGAATATATAATCAACTCCCTACCATTCCTGAAAATCTTGGTGCTAGAGGTAACAGTGAGGTTAGGGGGGCCTCACCCTTCGTGTGCGCCCTAGCACTTCCCTGTGGGTCATCGCCTGGTGCCTCGGAGCTCCAGATGGTCTGGGGAGGCCCATGTGCTCTATCGAGTGTGTTAATTAAAGTCACGCAGCTCTTGTGACATGCCCACACATTTCCTGAGCCAGACACAGGTGTTATGGGAAGGGGGCGGAGAAGATCCCCTGATACCAAACTGCACGGAAAAAAAAAAAGAGGGAGAGTGCTTGTGGTCAGCTATGAGGAGAATTTTGACAAGGGCTGAGGGCTCCCTGACGAACCTGGGTCTCTTCCTCACCTTTTTTTTATTTTTTAATTTTTTTATTTTTTTTATTTTTTTTCTTCCTCACCTTTAACCGTAAGGAGAGACTCAGAGGCCTAAGAGTCCTGTGCAGATTAGTTGTGGTGGGTGTATCGTGAGCATCCCCATCCTTGCTCTGCCTCCCCAGGATAAAGGATCATGGGGTCCCAGCAAAGGTCAGATGTTTAGGATAGGTTCTAGAAGAACCTAATCCGATCTATCTATCTATCATCTATCTATCTATCTATCTATCTATCTATCTATCTATCTATCTATTTACTTATTTTTACGTGAAATTTTCCCCAATCTACAGAGCCCAGGCTGTAAGAGAGCCTAAACCTAGGATATGGGATGGATGTGGGGCAGTGGAGGAGTGGGGAGCAGGAAATGGGAGTTTGATTGCGTCTCTCTTTGACCACTGTATCTGGCCATAGATGTTTCTACTCTAGGAATCTCTATGCCAAGAAGCTTACTTGACTGGTGTCCTTTGAATTAAGTTAGAAACTAGGAATTTGAGAGAGATGATTAAAACCTTAATTGAGGGGGCGCCTGGGTGGCTCCGTCTGCCTTCGGCTCAGGTCATGATGTCGGGGTCGGGGTCCCGGTCCCTGCTCCCTCTCCCTCTGCCGCTTCCCCTGCTTGTTCTCTATCAAATAAATAAAATCTTTAAAACTACGCACACACACACACACACACACACCCCTACATACATACCTTAATTGGGCCCATCCGCAGCATTTATCTTCATTTTGTAACTCTACTGTCATCCATATCTCACTTCTTGACATTCTGGCCAGCTTCATTTGGGTTGATTGACTCTATTTATTTAATATTTTATTTAAATTCAATTTGCCAACATACAGTATAACACCCAGTGCTCCTCTCACCACGCACCCTCCTCAGTGCGGGTCCATCGATCCCAATACGGTTTTGGGGTCTCTGGAAGGCGGGAGAGGAGGGGCCGCCGTTCCTAGTCTTGGGTGTCAGGCACGCCTGTGAGGCCCAATCCAGTCCGGCCTTGGGTCCTCCCTGGCGGGGCTGGGCAGTGCCGTGGGACTGCCAGGTGTCCCCAGGGACGGGCTGGGGGCCAGGAGGTTCGGGACGGCGGGGCTCCCTCCCACTGCCTTCTCACGTGCCCGTTGAACCCCCTCCTGTGCCCTCCAGACCCCCAGGGCCAGCCTTCTTCGAGTGAGTTCGTTCAGAAGAGCGTCCCCAGGTGAGTTAGCGTGGCTGCTCCTACTGTTCACCTGGGTCGGGGGGGGGGGAGGGGGGGGAGGTGTCCGCTGCCTCGTCCCGTCCGCCTCGCCCCGCACGACAGTGACCCATCCCGTCACTTCCAGCCGCCTGTCCCCGTCTCCGCTTCATGTTCGGCCTGCATTTCTGAACCCGGGCATCTCCCCTGCGTCCCAACCCGCGGGAGCCCTGGATGCACCTGGCGGGGGACAGGCCCTTGGCCCCCACGGCTGCCAAACTGGCTGACCCCTCAGTGTGTCTGCAGGCCCTTTCATTCTTTTTTTCTTTTTTTAAGATTTTTTTTAAAATTGAGAGAGAGTGAGAGCGAGAGAGAGGGAGGATGGGGAGACGGGCAGCGGGAGAGGGAGAAGCTGACTCCCCACCGAGCAGGGAGCCCAGAGGAGGGCTCACGGGCTCGTGCCCCCGCCTAAGGCAGACGCTGGGCCACCCAGGCGCCCGGGCCTTTTCATTCTTAGGACTCAGTTTCCCCTCCCTCAGATACCTTAGGAAGTCTCCCTGCCATGTTGTGTGATGGCTCCTTAGATCTGTGCGCGCGTTTTCTTGCAAAACCCCAGCCCTGTCTTGCCCCCTTCCAGCAGGAACCCTGGTTTTCTTAAAAAAAAGGCCCCCTGACAGCTCTCCTTGCCTTCCTGCCTCTCCTCGGACAGGTCCCTCACGCCCGCCAGCTCGTCTGCGGGTCCGTGTGGGGGTCCGGGGAGGCCTGGGGCCCGGGAGCGCGCGGGGCAGACCCACCACCAGATTTCTTGCTGTATCAGCGTGGCTCCAGGAGAAGGAGCTTGGGGTGGGGGGCCTGTAGAGGGGGGCTCACACTCCCTTCCCTGGGCTCTAAAACCTGCGGCTCTGCATCTCACTGACGCCCAAGGCGGCGCTGTCCCCCCCGGCTGGATGGCCGGGGTGCAGGGGCATCTGGCTGGGGGTGTGTGTGTCCCCAAGAGACCAGGTTTGGCCACTTGCCCCTTGACAAACCCAAAGGCAGAGAGAGGAACGGGGGTGAAGCAAGAAGGGCACTAATGTAGGGAGGACAGCCCCCGCCCCCGGGAAGACAGCGGCTGGGCTCGGTGGGCCCCGGAGTCCAAAAGTGCCTCCTGGTTACACAGGGTGAAAGTGGGACAGAGGCCCTGGGCAGTGGGGGTCAGGCCATCACCGACTTGGGGTCAGCCGGGGGCAGGGACCTGCGGGCTCAGGGCGCCTCCGTTGCTCCAGGGGCTGGTTTGGGCCCCGATGCCTTCTCTGCAGTGGCTGGCAGGGACGGCTGGCCCGGGGGCTGAGCCCAGGACAGCGGTCACTGCACTGAGGCCCGGGGACCCCAGCGTGGGAGCCCTGCCGCGGCGCCCCCGGGGCAGCTCTGACCCCCCGCCACCGGGGCCACGGGCCGGTCTCCCTGTCTCCCACGACGAGCGTGTTGCACGTGGCCTTCTCCCGGAGCCACCTCGCTGTGCCCACCTCCCCTGAGGGTGGCACCGGCCCTGCTCTGTCCTCCCTGCTTGGAGGCGCCGCTGTCCTCTCCTAGAAGGGATGGGGCAGTCGGGGCGGACCTGCCGGGGGTCACCCTGCATCCCCCCGCCAGGCACACTCATCCCTCTTCTACAACTTTGCACCTGCACCTCTGTGTCGCCCGTTGTGGCCTGGAGCACGGCGAGCAGCCCACACACGTGTGCCGAGTGCGGGAATCTCATGGAAACTTGCTGTGTAGACGTGCGGTGGGTGACAGGGCGGCCGGGAAAGGAGCCACAAGCTTGTCGGGCAGGGAAGGCTGAGGCAAGTGTAGGACCCGGACGTGCGTGTGTGCCCACGGCTGCTGGGGTCACCGCGGCCCTGCCCTGGGCCAGCCCGAGGGCGCACAGCTGAGCCAGGCGAGGCTGGTGAGGACGTGGCCCTGCCCATGCAGGTGCTCGCAGGCAAGCCCCTTGGTCCCTCCGTTGTGCGGGCATCACTGTGACCCTGTCATGTCCATCCCAAGCCCTGGGGCCAGGGCAGGTGGGGGCACGGTGCCGGGTGCGGCGGCCTCACAGGTATCCAGGCGGCCGGGGAGCGTGGTGTTCATGGACCCCCCCTCCCCCGCCAGCTTCCCAGCGACCACAGTGTGACCTTCATGCACACAGGCTGTTGCAAGATCCTCTGCTACCATCGGCCTCATTGTCTCAGGAAACCTTCGGCCGGGCCTGGTCGGATAGTTCTTTCCTGCAGGGCAGAACTTCTACGTGCAGAATAGTGCTTGGCTCTCTGTTCCTTGCCCCTCCACTACCCACCCCCTTCTTCTAGAAGCTTCTCCTCCCTTCTCAAACCACCCGGAGAGATTTTTGGAGTGCGTTTCCCAGCCAGCTCCCCTGGCTACAAGGAGACCGATGTACAGGAACAAAGTGTCCCATGTTATCACTGGGTCATTGTCCAAAATTCAGTTGAGAATCAGCTCCCGGAATGAACAATGTTTTTATTATAATTTTTTATTTTAACATCGAAACACAGAAACGATGGTGGTGGAGGGCATATCCCACTGCAGGCTTTTTATCTGTAATGAAGCTGAATTGAGATCCGAGGGAGGGGGTTTAGGAATGGAAAGATGATCTGTGTGATCCAGGAGGAGGGTGTGAGGGAAAGGAAAAGAAGGGGGGACTGTCCCCCGTGTCTTTGTTAGTGAAGTCCTGGGCCAGGGCCACAGTCTGTGGTAATCGGGTCCCATGCACACAGCTTCTTGTGCTCTCAGAGCAAGAACCAGTTGACGTCTAGGGCCTGATCCAGGTTAAACACACTCGGAAGAGCTTGATGTAGCAACCAGACGCCAGGTCACCCACCAGCACTAGTGGCTGCTAACCCCCCTGGATGAGCATGTCGCTACCAGCGCATTTCCTCCGTGGAAAGAAATCTGCAAAGGCAGTCAGAGGGGGTCAGAGAGCCCCACGGGGTGCCCGGGCAGCTGTGTCGGTGAGCAGCTGCCGTCAGCTCAGACCGTGACCCCCGGGTCCCGGGAGGGGCGCACTGGGCTCCGTGCTCCGTGCTCCGTGGAGAGTCTGCTTGCTTCTCCCTCTCCCGCTGCCCCTGCTGGTACTCTCTGCTCGCGCTCTCTCTCAAATCAATAAATAAAATCTTTTTTTTAAAAGACAGCTGGCTCCGTGGTGGGCCTCATGTAAATCAGGGCACGAGCTGTGCAAGGACTGCACGAAAGCACCTGAGGCCGCGCTGCTCTCTCCTGTAGGCGCCGCATGCACCGTTAGGCTCAGGCCTTGCTCCTTCCCTCTCCTGTTCCGAGGCCCCCCCCCCGCCCCCCCGGCCTTGGCAGGAGCCGCTCTGGCCCTGGCAGTAGGGGCGTCTCCAGCCAGCCCAGAGCCAACTCGTGGGCCTGGGAGCCCTGCCGACCCTCCACAACTGACGTAGCCTCACTCGCTCTGTTGTGACCCGACGTGCGGGGATCTAACCAGCAGGAGACGACTTCATCTGCGTGTCGTCAGGGATCACTTCCATTTAACCTTCCCGATCTCTTCCCTACCGTGTGCCAACCATACTTTCCATGTACGGGAGGGGAGGGGAGAGCAGAACGTGCATCCTACTCCCTAAAATCCATGCTCAAAATTAAAGATATTTGCTGCCTCGGATCCTTTTTAGAAGTTGCAGGAACATAAAGTCAGAACAAAATGTGAGTACATGGAGAGTCCCTTACTGACTTCTATTCTTTTTTTTTTTTTTTGAGAGCGAGCGAGTGAGCAGTGAAGGGCGGAGAGAGAGGGGGACAGAGGATGCTAACGACCCTGAGATCATGACGTGAGCCAAGATCAAGAGTTGGAGCCTTAACCCACTGAGCCACCCAAGTGCCGGCCCCCACTAACTTTCATTTTTAATTAAGACCTCCTCCCTTAGTGCAAATAATCTCAGCTAGATGTTAGAAAGAAAAGTGGGTGGGCTAATTTATACTAATGTGTGAATGACTAGCAAACACCTCTCCTAACATCCTGGGAGTACTTTGTTTTTTGAAAAGAAGGGATACAGTGATGCATATGCATCTTTATCCAGTAGGATTTCAGGCAGGATGAGCAGCTATTTCACAGATTAGAAAATGCAGGGAGTGTTGTAGGAAACATTTCAGGTTGAGGCTGATCTTTTGCTCTAGAGTTCCGCTTCCCTTGGCTACTTATAGCGTGTTTTTGTTTTTTGTTTTTTGGGTTTTTTTTTCTCCATTTTTTCCTGAACACCAATGTCAGAGATTCACGAGGCCCTAAAGCTTATGGCAGGAGTGTTCATGGCAGTACCGTCAGGACCTCTAGCTCAGGGGTGAGGGGGGCAGTGAGGACCCTTGTTGGTACCTTTCATCGACAAGCTCAACGTGACCCTTCATCCATTTCTCTTGCTCACATTTCTCACCCCTTTCCAAATGCCCCCATTTCATTTTTCCGTATTGCTTTTATTATTTTATTTTATTTTATTTTATTTTATTTTATTTTTTCCATATTGCTTTTTAAAAGTGAGCTTGGCACCTTGACAACCCAAGCGTTTCCTTTTATCCCCCTGACGTCATGAATGCGTTCTCTCTGCAGCGCCTGCCCTCCTCCAGTCCCGTAGCCTTGACCCCCACCAGGACCCCATCAGATACAGCCAGTTCCTGTTTCCTAGCAACTCGGTTTGAGGCTGGCTTTGCTGGAGGGGGGGGGTTTCCTCCTCCTTCATGAGCTTCCAGACCTCCCCCCACCTGCCCAGCCCCCCAGCTTGGGAAGAACTTTCCTCCCACTTCTGTGAGTATCTGAGACTTGGGATCACTGTCAGCCCCGCAGCCCCCGCAGGCTGCCTCCCCTTCTTGGACACCCCCCACCACCCCCACTGCCCACTCCTGCTTCTCATTGATGGGAAGATGAATAGTGTATCTCTGGGGTGAGGTGGTGACATCACGTGCCCCGTGGCCACATGTCCACGAATCCCCAGCTCTGCGTCTAGGGTGAGAGTAATTGTCCTTAGCTGAGGGGGGAGGGGCTGGGAAAGATATCGGACAAATTTGGGGTGTTTTTTTTGCTTTAACCTTCACATTGTGAGGTCTCCGGATAAAAGCGCGGCCCGTGTGAGCGTTGGCCCGAGCGACCTCTGGGGGCCTCCACTGTCCTTTTCTTTGAATCTTGGCTTTGAACAAAGCAAATGAGGTGGGGCACCATTGCTAGGGACCATAGGGCACAATTAGGATGTCTTTCACGGGGACCCTGCCACCCTCTTCCAGGTGGTGACTGATATTTCTTTATCACTGCTCCAGCGCTCTTCAGAGATTCTTTGTCATCAGTTGCCAGGAATCTCGGGGACCTAGTTAAACGTTTAATGAACTGGCTCCGTGGACACCTAAGTAATCATTTTGTTTGCGTCTGAGAGTTGGAGAAACTAATAGGGTCAGCACCAAGAAGCTGAAAACGCTTCCACGTGGGTGGGTGGCTACTCTCAGGAAATCAGTTCGTAGAAGCCTTCTGCAAACATGGGGTGCCTACTACGTGTGCGGCACTGTGCGGGGCCTCAGGGACACTGTTCAGGGAGTAGGGAAGCTCCGTGGTCGGCGCTCATGGGTGTTACAGTGACTTCAGGGAGGGCCCCTGGCTCAGGTCATGATCTCTGGGTCCTGGGATCGAGTCCTGCGTTGGGCTCCCTGTTCAACAGAGAGTCTCCTTCTCCCTCTCCCTCTCCCTCTCCCTCTCCCTCTCCCTCTCCCTCTCCCTCTCCCTTTCTCCCCCCCCCCTTGCTCTCTATCTCAAATAAAAAAAAGCTTTGAGGGGGAAAAAAATCAGAGGTCCGTGCTTTCACAGGAGTCGACCCCGTGTTTATCTGGGGAGGGTCTATACCTGGATTCTCATGTCCTGCCTCTTGCCGGGTTGATGGGTCCCGAGGGCGCAAGCTTTGACCACTCCGCTGTGCCCTCCTTGTCCCTGGGCTGCAAAGGCGGGGGTGCCGGGAGCCCTTACGCCCCATCCCTGTCATTCGGGACTTCGCTTGGCCCAAACCCCAAACCTACGGGAGGCCAGGAGGGCCTCCACTGAACCTCGCTCTTACCTCGGTCCACACGGCCAGCGAGACCCTGGCTCCTCCTCCCTCCCTCCCTCTGTCTGTCCTGTCCCCGGGCCCACAGGGCCCACAGCGCTCAGCCCCGCCTGGTCCACCCACTGTCAGGGCTGGCCTGGGGGTGCCCCTCCCAGGGCCTCGCTCCCCCAGGGCCTTGCTCCCACCCAGGCCCTTGCTCTTCCCCAGGGCCTTGCTCTCCCTGCCAGGGCCTTGTTCCCCCTGCCAGGGCCTTGCTTCCCCCCGCCAGGCCCTTGCTCTTCCCCCCCAGGGCCTTCCTCCCCCCACCGAGGACCTTGCTCCCCGCCAGGGCCTTGCTCCCCCCCCAGGGTCGTCCTCCCCCCCAGGGTCTTGCTTCCCTCCCAGGGCCTTTCCCCCCTCCCAGGGCCTTGCCCCCCACCCCTCAGGGCCTTGCTCCTTCCCAGGGCCTTGCTCCTCCCCAGGGCCTTGCTCCCCGCCTCAGGACCTTCCTCCTGAGCCTCATGCTCTTCCTCCAGGTTGGCCCTTTCCGTCCGCAGCCCCACACCTGCCCCTCAGACAAGAGTTCGCGGCCCTCGCTAGTAGAGCGACCTCCTGCATTCCGGGCTCACCCTGCTGTTTTCTGTCATAGCATAGTCATCATTACCTGCCACACTGTGCATCCCTTATTTTGCGTTTAAGATCCGTTTGTTGAGATCTGAATACCAGGTCTGCTTGGGAGGGATTTTGTCTGTGGTCTCGAGCTAGATCCCTCGTGCCCAGCCTGTGCTGGCCACAAAGTGTGCTCTCCCTAAATGTTTGATTGATGGGTATATCTCCATCTTATAGACAAGAATGTTGAAACTTTGAAAAATTAAGTGACTTTTCAAGGCCACACCACTAGGAAATGCCAAAGATGGGATTTGAACCTGAGTGATCTTAGGCCAAAACCCAGATTCTTAACCAGTCTGTGTGTGTGTGTGTGTGTGTGTGTGCGTGCGCATGTCTTCCTTCCTTCTCCATCAAGCCCTCAGATTCCTGGCAAGGACTATTTGTTTGATATCCTGTAGCCTGGGTGGTTAAAGAGAATGACACAGGGAGGAGATTTTGTGAATAAAATATATCAATCAATCAATCTGTAACCGGCGTGCAGATGGACCGATGGAACAGATTGAGAAAGGCACTGACGGGCGTGCAGTGTAGACGGACAGGGGCCCTAAGGGACGCACGGGGCAGAGCCGAGGTGCCAGCCTGCAGGGTCTAGGTTCCTGCCCGCGAGGCTGCTGAGCAGCCCGGTAGCCGCGCCAACGACACCTACCATGTGTGCAGTCCTTGCGCCCCTTCCAGCCGCGGGGCCCTGCCCTCGCCTCGGCCTCCAGGGCGCCCGAATGCTTTGCTAATCCTGCGGACCCCTCAGGACGAGGAGGTGGGGCCGTGGCGCCCGTGGGCTGCCGTCCCCACCGCGGTGATGAGGGGCCGCAGGGTCCCCGCTGGCTCTGGATGTCATCCAGGCAGCACAGGCGACGCTCACGCTGCGGATTCCGAGCCCAGGGAATCTGGAGGCACCTGAGCAACAGAAGGATTTATTTTTGCTACCTCCACGCAGAGCTCTGGACCCTCGGGAGCAGGGGACAGCTTGGTAGGCATTGGTGCAGGATGGAGCCGACCCCCTGGACTTTGCCGGCCCTTCCTCTGCCCCAGCTCGTCCTCCGGCCGTGGGATGCTTGGGATGCTCGATGATGCACGTAGGTGCGTGCAGGTGCGTGCAGGTGTGTGCAGGTGTGTGCAGGTGCTTGTAGGTGTGCGCAGGTGCATGCAGATGTGCGCAGGCACGGTGAGAGGTGCAGGCCCTGACCTCGCCTGGGGCTGCTCCCTCTGCGGTCTGCCCCGGGTGTTTAGGGGATTTACTCTCCGGGCTGAGGGCACAGATGTTACAACGTCGTGTAAAATTCCTTTCGTTTTTGCCACTCACGTTGGAGCCTTAGGTCATGTGCACGGACTTCTGGGTGTGGTACGAGGTAAGGCTCAGATTTCGTTTGCCATAGATTTTCCCCTTTGCACAAAGCTCACCGTTTCTCTGCTGATGTGCAACGTCTGTTGCTCGAAATCCAGTTTCCACGTGTACACGAGTCTGTTTTGAGGCGCTCTGGGCTGTTCTAGCCACTGTTTGTCTGACTGGATTTGCCCTGACTTTAGAGGTACATTTTTAAGAGAATGGACATCTTCATGAAACTGAGTCTCCTTATCTAACGGCATGAAACAAGGCTTCCTCTATTTAGGTCTTCTCTTTCAGTAAACTTTCATAATTATAATTTTGTCCAGAAACAGCAGATACATATCCATTTTTAAAACTACTTTTTTGGGGACACCTGGGGGGCTCAGTGATTGAGCGTCTGCCTTCGCCCCAGGGCATGATCCTGGGGTCCTGGGATCGAGTCCCGCGTCGGGCTCCCTGCATGGAGCCTGCTGCTCCCTCTGCCTGTGTCTCTGCCTGTCTGTCTCTGTCTCTCATGAGTAAATGTTTCAAATTTTTTTCTGTTTTAGGTTTCTTTGTTATTGCAAATAACATCTTAAATAAATTGAATCTTTTGACTGATATGTAGGAATGCCATTGATTTGGAAATATTGATTTTTAAAAAAATCTACTAATCTTCCTATTAATTTTAATAATGATCTACAGATTCTTGGTATTTCTTCTTGAACAGTCATTGTCCCTACAATAGCAACAATAACATATATTTTTCAAATATTTATACTTCTTTCCCTTTTCAGTCTGAATGGATAGGATCTCTAGTCCAGTGATGAGAAGTAGTAGAAGTAGACCTCCTTGTATGCTTCCTGATTTTAAGCATCCTACCATTAAGTGTGTTGTTTATTGTAACTTATGTGTAGGAAATTTCTTGTTAAAAAAAAAAAGGAAATTTCTTGTTATTCCAAATTTAATAAGAGTTTTATTTTTTGTTAAAGCTTAGAGGGTGTTATGTTTTATCAAATGCTCTTCTTCCTTTACCTCCTGTGATGGTCGTATATATTTACTCTTAAAATGTGTTAATGTGATGAATTGCATGACCCAACTTTTTAAGGTTCAGCCAGTCTTCCATTCCTGGGACACACTCAACTTGGTCAGGATGTTTTATCTTTCTTTACACATTTCTGAATTGTTAATAGTTTGCTTAGGATTTTTTTCATCTACTTTTATCAGTTATATTGTCTGCTATCTTCCTTTTCCTTCCCCTTGGGCTAGATCCATCATGATGGAGATTGCAGACTCATGCTACTGTGTATAAATTATCCACAGTAGCATTCAGCCTTCTTAAGTATTTGGTTTGATCACTTCTGGGAAAATGTACATTTTAAATTCTAGAATACTTCTATCACCCTGAAGAACTGGACAATATATACTTGGATCTTCTTTTTTATCCAATCTGGCAATCCGTGTGTTTGATTGGAGTGTTTAGTAAATTCACATGAATGTACTAATTGGTATGTTTGTATTTAGACATATCTTTTTGCTATTTGTTTTCTATTAGTCTCATTTATCTTGTGTTGTTCTGTAACTGCTTGTTACACCTGATGTGTTATAGCTGGGGACCCTTGTTGGGGGGATTAGTAATGGCTTCAGACACGTGGCATAAGGTCAGTTGCTTTTGTGAATGTGTTCTTTTCTATTCAGATCAGAAAATGAGATTAGAATTCACATTTATATGGAATGGACAATGAATATTCATTTGCAGGGCTATGTTAGCTTTCTCACCCTCCAACATAATATATTCCAAAGAGATCTGGACTGTCTAGACATCCTGTAGAACATCATATTGATCTATTACGTCATGCTGATTGGGGAAAATGAGCAGAAGGAAGTAGTACACTGAAGTCCATTTAAGACCCACGGGCTCCAGATAGTGGGAGAAAACCTCTATGACAATTCAGGAAACTATCCCTTTAGTAAAGTTTTTAGGGTCTAGTGGTCAGGGATGGGCTAGGCTACCTCTACGAAAGTAAAATGATGGCATCTCACATTCCCTACCACAAAGAAGGAAGCACAGTGCCTGGTAGGCCACTTTGGGATCTAGAGACAACACATTCCCCATCTAGGAATATTGCTCTGGCCCATATATATGGTGAAACAGAAGGCCATCAGCTTTGTGGGGTGGGAGGGCCCGAATATGAAAGAGCTCTGCACCAAGTTCAGGCCACAGTGCAAGCAGTCTTGCCATATAGGTCATGCAGTCTAACAGGCCCTTGGTGTTAGAAGCATCGGTGGTGGGAAAAGATGCAGTGTGAAATTTATAACAAGCCTCTGTGGGAGAATGTCAATGCAGGCCTCTGGGGTTCTGGAGCAAGGTCATGACATCTGCAGTAGAGAAATACATGCCTTTTGAAAAATAACTCTTGTCATGCTACGGGGACCTGGTATAGATTGGGGTGGTTGCTTGGTTATTGGAGCATCAAATGATCCTGCACCTGGAATTATCCCTGCTGATCTGGGGCCCATCAGATCTGTCAAGTCATAACGTTGGACAAGCCCAACATCAGTCTTTTATAAAATGGAAATGTTACAGGCTCAAGCCTAAGCCTAGGAGAGCACAAGTTAACTCCACAAGCAGGTGGCCCACGCTTCCACGTCACTCACTGTAGTTGCAGCAGCACCCATCTCCCAGGCCACACCTACCGCTATAGGGAGGATTGCATACGATTAGCTGAGGGAGGAGGAAAAAGCCTGAACTTGGTGCACAGTTGAGTGGACTCAGTATATGGCAGCGAGCTGAACACGGAGAGTGCTGCATTATGTCCACATTCGAGGGTGAACTTGAAAGATGGAGAAAAGCAAAAACCTTCCCAGTAGGCAGAGCGGCAAGTGGCACACCTGGTCATTCACTTTGAGTGGAAAGAGAAGTAGCACAAGGTAAGAATCTAATACTGCAGATTCCTAGACAGTGTACAATGGCCTGGCTGCTTGCTTAGGGCCCTGGAAGGAAAACAGACTGTCCCACTAATCTCTCTTTACTAAGTTCCTACTGAAAGAGAGAGGCCCGAGGAACCATGAAGGAGTTGCTTCCTGAATAGGGAGAAGAGGCTCTGTTACAGCACAAGCAGGATCTCTGGCAGTGTGGAGGTGAACTGCTCCAATTGACTTTAGGGAGACCTACTGGGGTCTTTAGTTGAATGAAAGCTTCTAGCGACTGCCCCTTCCGTCTACTGTGGTTTTTTTTTTTTTTTTAAAGATTTATTTATTTATTTATGATAGGCATAGAGAGAAAGAGAGGCAGAGATTCAGGAGGAGGGAGAAAGGCTCCATGCCGGGAGCCTGATGCGGGACTCGATCCCAGGACTTCAGGATCGCGCCCTGGACCAAAGGCAGGCCCAAACCGCTGAGCCACCCAGGGATCCCTCTACTGTGGTTTTTATGCCAAGGTTGTACCTTCCCTGGCTGCTACCAGCCAATGACTCAGCATCATGAGGAGCACTAAAGGCAGTCCATTTGGGGTTTTTTGTTTTTTAAAGATTTTATTTATTTATTCATGAGAGACACAGAGAGAGAGAGAGAGAGAGGCAGATACACAGGCAGAGGGAGAAGCAGGCTCCACGCAGGGAGCCCGACTTGGGTCGGGTCGATCCTGGGTCTCTTCAAGCTCTGAGCTGAAGGCGGCGCTAAACCGCTGAGCCACCCAGGGACCCCCAAGGCAGTCCATTTTGGCCTAATGCCAGACACAGCCAAGGGACAACCCTTGCTTAGGGACTCCTCTTCAGCTTAACCAAGACTTCCTTAGGACTGTGTTGCTATTTGAGAGTCTACCTCCAACTTCTTCCTCCCCATTCTTCCTCCACAGCCTGAAGGATGTCACCGCCTCCTCCCGCTTGCTCCCTCTTTATGCTTCACAGGTGTTCCCCATAATATTGTATAATAATCCCATTGGTGTCTGCTTTTCAGAGAACCCAAACTAGCTCTGTTAAAATGTCTTTCATTACATGTGAAGTGATATAACGTTAATCAAGATAAAATGGGTTAAGGATGGGCGTTGTGTTTCCTAGAGCAACCACTAACAATATAAAACAAAGACATACAGCTGAAAAGCCAATAGGTGAGGTAAAATGAAATATAAAAAAATTCTCAATCAATCCAAGAGGAGGCAAATGAAAGAAAAACAAAGGAACCAAGAAAGATATAAGATACTCACTTATATAATAAGTAGCAAGATGCTAAAATTAAACCCAACCATAAAATTCAGTGTAAATGGACTAAATACTCCAATTAAAAGGCAAAAACTGTTAGAGGGAATAAAAAGGAAAGATTCACTTGTATGTTGTTTATGAGAGACACATTTTAAATATAAAGAACAAGAAAATCCAAAACCAGCAGAAGGAAGGAAATAGTAAAGATTAGAGCAGAAATAAATTATAGAAACTAAAAAAATAAAATAAAATGGATCAGTGAAACCAGGAGCAGGGTTTTTTTTTTTTTTTAAGATTTATTTATGATAGACACACACAGAGAGAGAGAGAGAGAGGCAGAGACACGGGAGGAGAGAGAAGCAGGCTCCATGCCGGGAGCCCGACACGGGACTCGATCCCAGGACTCCAGGATCGCGCCCTGGGTCAAAGGCAGGCACCAAAACGCTGAGTCACTCAGGGATCCCCAGGAGCAGGTTCTTTTAAAAGATCAATGAAACTGATAAACTTCCAGCCAGGATAAAAAAACAAAAGTCCCAAATAAAATCAGAAATGAAAAATGAGAAATAACAACCCATATTACAGAAACACAAAGGATTGGAGGGGAATATTATGAAAAATAATATGCCAACAAATTGGACAACCTAGAAAAAAATGAAGATCTAGAAACATATAACTTACCAAAACCGAAGCAGGAAAAGAAAATCTGAACAAACTAATTGCAGCAATGAAATTGAAATCAGTAGTCAAAAACTCCCAATCAACATACCAGGACTAGACAGCTTCACAGATTAATTCTACCAAATATTTAAAGAAGAGTTAATACCGATTTTTCTCAACTATTCCCCCCCCGCCCCCCAAAAAAAGAGACGAGAAAAGGAAACTTCCAAAAGCTACCACACACACAAAAGAGAACTGCAGGTTGATATTTGTGGTGAACATAGATGTAAAAATCCTCAAAATACTAACAAACTGAGTTTAACAATACATTAAAAAAATAATTTTTTTAAGAAAAAAAATGATCAGGTGGGATTTATTCCTAGGATACAAGAGTGGTTCAAAATTCACAAATCAATGTGATACACCACACCAATAAGAGAAAGGATAAAAGTCATATGATCATTTCAATAGATGTAGAAAAAGCATTTGACAAGGTACAACATCCATTCATGATAAAACCACTCAACAAAGTGGCTTTAGAGGGAATATACCTCAACATAATAAAGGTCTTATATGAGAAACCCACAGCTAACAACATACTCAATGGGGAAAAACTGAGAGCTTTGCTTCTAAAGTCAGGAACATGACAACGATGTTCACTTTTATTCAACATAGTATTGGAAGTCCTAGCCTCAGCAATGAGACCAAAAAAAGGGATAAAAGCATTGAAACTGGTAAGGAAGAAGTACAATTTCACTATTTGCAGATGACATGATACTGTATATAGAAAACCTAAAGACACCAACAGAAAATACTAGAACTGATAAATGAATTCAGTAGAGCTGTAGGACACAAAATCAATGTACAGAAATCTACTGCATTACTATACACTAATAATGAAGCAGCAGAAAGTGAAATTAAGAAAGAAATTCCAATTTTATTGCATCCCAAACAATATCTGGAAATAAACCAGAGGCGAAAGACCTGTATTCTGAAAACTATAAAATACCGATGAAAGAAATTGAAGATGATACAAAGAAAGGGAAAGTCAGTCCATGCCATGGGTTGGAAGAACAAATATTATTGAAATGTCCATACTATCCAAAGCAATTTACATATTTAATGCAATCTGTATCAAAATACCAACAGTATTTTTGAACAATCCTAAAATTTCTATGGAACCCCAAAAGACCCCTTATAGCCAAAGCAACCTTGAAAAACAAAAACAAAATGGGAAGTATCACAATTCCAGACTTCAAGTTATTTACAAGTTATGTAGCAATCAAAACAGCATGGTATTGGCAAAAAAATAGATCAATGGAAAAGAAAAAAAAAACAGAAATAAACCCAAATTTATTTTCAATTAGTCTTTGACAAAGTAGGAAAGAGTATCCAATGGGAAAAAGTCATTTCAACAAATGGTGTTGGGAAAACTGGACAGCTACCTGCAGAAGAATGAAACTGGACCCCTTTCTTACACCACACACAAAAATAAACTTAATATGGATTAAAGACCTAAAGGTGAGACTTGAAACCATAGAAATCCTAGAAGAGAACATAAGCCGTAATGTCTCTGACATCAAATACCTCAACATTTTTCTAGCTATATCTCTTGTGGCAAGAGAAACAAAAGCAAAATATCCTGGGACTACATGAAAATAAAAGACTTTTGCACAGTAAAGGAAACAATCAACAAAACTAAAAGGCAACCAACAGAGTGAGAGAAGATATTTGCAAATGACATCTCTCATAAAGGATGAATATCCAAAATATATAAATATATAAATTATATTTAAAAATATAAAAAATATACAAATATATATATACCACCTCACACCAGTCAGAATGGATAAAATGAACAAACCAGGAAGCAACAGATATAAAAATAGGAATGAACAAGAAAAGAAGCAATAAACATATAAAACTTAAGAATCTAAAACCAAATAATCTGATTAAAAATAAGCAGGAGACATGAACAGACATTTCTCCAAAGAAGACATACAGATGGCCAACAGACACATGAAAAGACGTTCAACATTACCCATTATTAGGGAAATGCAAATCAAAACTACAATGAATGATCACCTCACACATGTCAGAATGGCCAAGATCAACAACACAAGAAACAACAGGTGTTGGCAAGGATGCAGAGAAAAAGGAACCCTCCTGCACTATTGGTGGGAATGGAAATGAGAGCACAATATGTTGAAATATGTGGGATGCAGCCCTAGACATCCTGAGAAATTTATAGCTTTAAAGTTAGACAACAAGAAAGGTATAAAGCCAATAATCTAAATTCTTACCTAAAAAGCTAGGAAAAGAAGAGCAAGTTAAACCAAAATAAATAGAATATACAAAACATAAAGAGTGGAAATCAGTAAAACAATAAGCCTGTAAACCGCTGGCAAAATCAACAAAACCAAAAGTTGTTTCCCTGAAAAAAAATTAATGAAATTAATGAATCCAGAGCAAGATGGATAGTGAAAAAGAAAGAAAAAATACAACTTAGCAATATCAGTAATCAAAGAGGACATCACTATCCTATAGACATTAAAGGGCTAATAAGAAAATATTATGAACAAATTTTAATGGCAATAAATTTGGTAGTTAAGATAAACTAGACACATTTATTGAAAGATATAACTCAGCAAAACTAGCACAAGAAATACAAAATCTGAATAGTCACATATCTGTTGAAGAAATTCAATTTATGATTAAAACTTTCACACAAAGAAAACTCCAAACTACATGATTGCATCAGGGATCTCTGTCCAACGTTTCTGAGTAGGACATGATATCAATCCTATGCAAACTTTCAGAATAGAGAGGAAAAGGGGAATATTTCCTAACCAATTTTATGAGGTCAGCATAACCCTGATATCAAAAGCTGACAAGGACATTGAAAAAAATGAATTACAGACTAATATCCGCCTAAGCCTTGATGCAAAAATCCTTAACAATATTAGCAAATTGAATCAAACAACATACAAAGAGGATAATACATTAAGCCCAAGTGGGGGATTGTTCCAGGAAGGCAGGATTGGCTTAATATTAGGAAATCAATAAAAGCACATTAACAGAAACAGGAGAAAAATTATGATTAGCTCAAGAGATGCAGAAAAAGCATTTGACCAAATTCCAATATCCATTCATGACAAAAGTAGAAACTCTCCACAAACCAGGCATAAAAGAAAACTTCCTCACCCCAATAAAAGCCATCTATAAAATAACTATAGCTTATGTCATATAACGTAAGTAAAATACTGAATGCATTTACCCCACCTCCCACCCCCAGCCATCAGTAACAAAGCAAGAGTATCTGTTCTTATGACTTGTATTCAGTCCTGTACTGGAGATCTTAGCCACGACAAAAGGAAAGATTTTTAAAAAAAAAATTTTAAAGGATTGGAGGGCAGCCCGTGTGGCTCAGCGGTTTAGAACCGCCTTCTGCCCAGGGTGTGATCCTGGAGACCTGGGATCGAGTCCCACATCGGGCTCCCTGCATGGAGCCTGCTTCTCCCTCTGCCTGTGTCTCTGCCTCTTTTTCTTTCTCTGTGTCTCTCATGAATAAATAAATAAAATCTTAAAAAAAAAAGGATTGGAAAGGAGAAGTAAAACTATCCATTTTCACAGAAGATGTAGTTATATACACAAATAATGTGGTTCCAAAGGAATGTACCAAAAACTATTAAAACTAATAAGTGGTTTTAGCAAGGACACAGGATACAAAGTCAGTATCTAAAAGTCAATTGTATTTCTATATATTAGGAATAAAAACTGGCAAATGAAATATAAAAGTTTACAGTTACAACAGAATTACAAAGCATAAAATACTGAGGAATAAGTTTATCAGAAGATGTGTCATAGGGTAGCTCTATTTTTAACTTTTTGAGGAATTTCCAGAGTGGCTGCACCAGCTTGCATTCCCACCAGCAGTGCAGGAGGGTTCCCCTTTCTCTGCATCCTCACCAACATTTGTTGCTTCCTATCTTGTTCATTTTATCCATTCTGACTGGTGTGAGGTGGTATCTCATTGTGGTTTTGTTTTGTATTTCCTTGATGTTGAGTGATGTGACCCAGCAATTGCACTACTAGATATTTATCCAAAAGATACAAACACAGCGATCCGAAGGGGCACCTGTACCCCAATGTTTCTAGCAGCATTGTCCACAACAGCCAAACTATGAAAAGAGCCCAAATGTCCATCGACAGATGAATAAAGATGATGTAGTATATATACACCATGGAATATTATTCAGCCACCAAAAAGTGAAATCTTACCATTTCCAATATGTGGATGGAATTAGAAGGTATCAGGCTAAGTGAATAAGTCAATCAGAGAAAGGATTATCATATGATCTCACTCATGTGGAATTCAAGAAACAAAACAGAGGATCATAGGGGAAGGGAGGGAAAAATAAAATAAGATGAAATCAGAAAGGGAGACAAACGATAAGAGACTCTTAACTATATGGAACAACCTGAGGGTTGCTGGAGGGGAAGTGGGTGGAGGGATGGGGTACCTGGGTGATTAAGGAGGGCATTTGATAGAATGAGCACTGGGTGTTATATACAACACTGAACTCTACCTCTGAAACTAATAATATACTATATGTTAATTAACTGAATTTAAATACAATTAAATTTTGAAAAGATATGTAACACTCCTATACTGAAAGCTAGAAACTACATTGTGAAACAAATGAATAAGGCAAAAATAAATGGAGAGACACACCCTATTCATGGTGGATAAGACCCAATACTGTTAAGAGATGATTTTTTCCCCAGTTTTGCTAAATATTCAATTTAATTCCACCCAAACAATCTATAGATTTAATGCAATCCCTATCAAAATATCAACAGCACTTTTTTTTAAAAAAAAACAGAACTAGAGCTCCTGAAATTTATATGGAACCCCAAAAGACCATGACTAGCCAAAGCAATCCTGAAAAAGAACAAAAGCGTAGGTATAAAAATCCCAGATTTCAAGCTATACTATAAAGTTGTAGCAAGCAAAACAGAATGGTAACGGCACAAATACACACGGATTAATGGAACAGAGTCCAGATATAAACCCACACTTCTACGGTCAATTAATTTATGACAAAGGAGGCAAGAACACGCAAAGGGGAAAAGTCTCTTCCACAAATGGTGCTGGGAAAACTGGACAGCAACATTCTAAAGAATGAAACTGGACACTTTCTTACACCTAAAAATAAACTCAAAATGAATTAGAGACCTAAATGTGAAATCTGAAACCATAAAACATCTAGAAAAAAACATAGGCAGTAATCTCTGTGACATCAGCCGTAGAAATATTTTTCTAGATAATGTTCCCTGAGGCAAGGGAAACAAAGGCAAAATGGAACTACTGGGATGCACCAAAATAAAAAGCTTCTGCACAGTGAAGGAAACCATCAATGAAAAAGCACCAAGCATGAGAAGGTATTTGCAAATGACATATCCCTCAAGGGGTTAATATCCAAACTATATAAAGAACTTATATGACTCAGCAGCAAAACCCCCAAACAATCCAATTAAAAATAGGCAGAAAACATGAACGGATATTTCTCCAAAGATGACGTGCAGGTGCCAACAGACGCATGAAAAGATGCTCCACATCACTCATCATCAGGGAAATGCAGATCAAAACTTCAATAAGGTACCACCTCACACTTGTCAGAATAGAATGGCTAAAATAAAAAACACAAGAAATAACAAGTATTGGTGAGGATGTGGAGAAAAAGGAACCCTCGTGCATTGTTGGGGGGAATGCACACTGGTGCAGCCACTGTGGGAAACAGTATGGACATTCCTCCAAAAATTAAAAATAGAATTACCATATGATCCAGTAATTCCACTACTGGATATTTGGCCAAAGAGTATGAAAACACCAATTTGAAAAGATATATGAAAAAAAAAAAGAAAAGATATATGTACCCCTATATTTACTACAGCCTTATTTACAAGAGCCAAGATATGGAAACAACCCAAATACTTATCAATCTATCTATCTATCTATCATCTATCTATCTATTTATCTATCTATCCATCCATAGACACACACTCATATATATGGAACGTAAATAATATATATAGACTAGAATATATGATGCAATATTATTTATTTTATATAATATTTATTTATACATACACATATAATGGAATGTATATAATATATAGAGAATACATATAATGCAGTATATAATATATAATGGAATATTAATCATAGAAAGAAAAGGAAATCTTGCCATTTGCAATAACATGGAGGGATCTAGAGATTATAATGCTAAGTGAAATAAGTCAGTCAGAGGCAGAAAGATACCATAAGATTTCACTCATGTGGGATTTAAGAAACAAAACAAATGAACAAGGGAAAAGAGACAAAAAAAAAAACTTAAATATAGAGAACAAACTGGTGGTAGGTGGGAGGATGGGTGAAATAGGTGAAGGGGATTATGAGGGTACTTATCCCGATGAGCGCTGTGTAATGTATTTGATAGTTGAATCAGCATATTGTATACCTGAAACTCATATAGCACTGTAATTAATTATACTGGAATAAATAAATAAATATTTTTAAAATGCAGTGGGAAGAAAACAAGATTCATAGTAATCCCAATTAAAACCCCAGCAGTGGTTTGCTGTTTTTTTTTTTTTTTTTTTCTGGTAGAAATTGTCAAGCTGATATGGAAGTTTAGATAAAAATAAGAAGGAACTAGAATAGTGGAAACAACTTTGAAAAAGATTAACAAAGTTGGAGAACTTACATTCCCTACTTTCAAGAATAAATTTAAAGCTGTAGTAATTAAGACAGTTGGTAGTGACATAAGGATAGACAAATAGATCAACTGCACAGAAGTAAGATTCCAGATATAGAGTCAGCTGGTTTTCTATAAAGACAGCAGAGCAAATCAACAGGGAAGGAAAAGCCTTTTCTACAAGCAATGCTGGAATAACCAGATAGCAAAAAATGAACCCCAAATACTGCCTTATGCCATATACTAACTAAACTTACCTTGCAATGAATCATATACCTAAAGGTAAAGGTTTCCTAAGCCTCTTAAAGAAATAAAGAAGAATATAGTTCCCTGTGAGCTTAGGGTAGGTAAAGAATTTTTTTTTAAGGCAGGAGACAGCACTAATCACAAGAAAAGAATTTGTAAATTGGACTTCTCCAACAGCAAAAACTGCCCAGCTTTCTTCCAATCTGAGCTTATTTTCTGACAAATGATTTGTAATCAGAGTATTTAAAGAACTCCTTAGTATCAATAATTTTTTTAACCCAGTATAAAAATTGAACAAGGAGTTGGACACTTGACAAAAGAAGATGTGCAAATGACCTGTAGGCGCATGAAAATATCCTTAATATTACTAGCCATAGAGAAATGCACATTAAAACCACAGTGAGATGATAGGATGAGCACTGGGTGTTATTCTATATGTTGGCAAATTGAACACCAATAAAAAATAAATTAAAAAAAACACAGTGAGATTCTATTTCACTCCCTAGGGTGGCTAAAATTAAAAAGATTAACACCAAATATTAGTGAGAATGTGTGTTGCTGACATAATCCTTTCAGAAAAATGTCTGGCTCTTTTCTTAACAAGTTAAACATACATCTATCCTATGACCCAGAAATCCATTCCTAGGTATGTTTTCATTACCCAGAGAAATGAAAACATATGTCTACAAAAACGCCTCTATAAGAATATTCATAGCTGCTTGAGTCATGATTATCAAAATCTGGAAACAACTCCAACATCTACCAACGGAAGAAGAGACAAACACGTTACAGTACATTCCTGAGTGTCGTCTGCTCAGCAATAGGAGGAAATCACTAAAATAATAATAATAATAATAATAATAAAATTAAATTTTTTTTTAAAAAAGGAGGAAATCACTGAAACCTGCAAGAAAATGGTGAATCTCAAAAATAGGAAGTGGAACAAAAGAAGTCAGATAGCATAGAGTACAGCCTGTCCTATGGTATCAGGGCCTCCGTTTTGAAGAGAGGCTGCTGGGACTCAGGTTCAGCAACTTCATCAACGTTGACCTGGGGCTGGAGGTGGGACTTCTGACCCCAGAGCTCGTGCTTACCATGCCGTCCTGTGTTGTGTTTCTTAATTCGCTTAACCACATACTAAGCAACTGGTGCCTTCCTTCATCTTATACGTAAGGAGCTGGAGGCTCACAGGCCTCCAACAACTTGCCCGCTGTCTTCCCTCGAGCTGGAAGGAGAGTCCAGTCTGCTCTCTGAAGCCCACAAACCTCCTGAAAATGCACTGCGGGGTTGTGTGTGTTACGTTCCTCGTTTGCCTGCCTCCTCACTAAGGATTGTGTTTTTTTTCTTTTGCTCCAGTCTTTAGAGAGTTTTATTTATAACTCCCTTGAAATGGGCTTCCCGAAAAACCCATCACTCTACACGGCAATGTTTAGACCTGACTGCCCAGGCAGCCTCTTTCATCAGCCTCGTCTCGGGGAGAATTTACTTGCTTTCAATTTCTAAGCCTTCATTTGTTTGCTTCTTTAATCAAACAAATTAGACCTCAAGTCTTTAAAGATGGACTATCAGAGAGGCTATATCATGTGTTCAGCCTAAAAATTTTTTTTTTAAACATTTTTTTTAATCTTTATTTATTTATGATAGTCACAGAGAGAGAGAGAGAGGCAGAGACATAGGCAGAGGGAGAAGCAGGCTCCATGCACCGGGAGCCCGATGTGGGATTCGATCCCGGGTCTCCAGGATCGCGCCCTGGGCCAAAGGCAGGCGCCAAACCGCTGCGCCACCCAGGGATCCCATCAGCCTAAAAATTAAGCGAAGTCTACACTCAGGTGTTTAGAGAGAAATAGTTTGGTCAGATTTGATCACAATATACCAACCTTTTTCTGGGTTTGAATTTTCCCTTGAACTCAGGGGAAAAATACATTGTTGAGCTTCCAAGGCCACCTGGTTTGGCCCTAGCATTCCTGCAGATAGCCACAGCTCATTGCATAGCAGACGGGAAGATCTTATTCAGAAGTTTGGCCTGTAGGGGCTAGAATTTTGACAGGACCAAAGAAATCAGGAGACATTATAGTAAAGTATAGTATTCCCCAAAAAATGACGCAAGGAAGGCTTCATCCATAGCTTGAACTTTTCCATATAACCCAAAGAGAACTAATAGAGTTATTCAAGTTTCTGTCCCACTGAAGGGTGGCCATTGGCCTTACGTCCATAAAGCTGGCCTCCCACAACTGTGGGGAGATGTGTCAACCATGGAGGTACGCTGCTGAGATATCCTTTCAACAGAACCTGCTACAAGGAAGATAAATAGCAGGTATCTTTCAGATGCTACAAATTTGGACCTCCACAGAGTTCACATTGAAGCCATGCTTCCTCTGGTTTGACACCAGCCAGGACTGATGATAGCAGGGCCACTAGAGCCATGACATTCCAGTTAGACATAAGACTCCCATAGTGGGAAATCTTTGCTCTGGGGATCCTCATTGGCTTAGAACACAGATATGCTCTGCAGTCTGGGGTTCTCCTTCCTACTCTCCTTTCTTAACTCTCTCCTTTCAAATATCATATTCTGAAGACAAGTTCCACCTATTTCTACTCTTTCACAAACATTCTCCTGGTGAATCTCTAACATGTCTAATTCCATCTTGGTGTCCACTCTTGGAGCACTCAAACTTATACAGTTGGTACATAAATTGGGGTTTTGGAGACTAGCTCGCTCACCTCATGACTAGCAAAAAGAATGCTAGTGCATTTGAAATGTGGGGCATAGATAGTTCCTGGAATAAGACGATATGCCTCCACTGCGGAAGATTTCATGAGTGGTGACCTGGAAAAATGTCCCCATGGAGGAGAATGTCTTTGCCAATGAAGTGACTCAGGCAAAACATAAGGGAAACACTAACTCCAAGGCCAGTTATTACTAAACTGAGGAGGGCTAATTAGAAACTGGGGGCCATTAACACACTGAGGAGGGCTAATTAGAAACTGGGGGCCATTAACAAACAATTCAGGACTAAGTGTAAGAGCCAGACAGCCTTTCTGAACACTTGCAGTCTCTCATCTCTGCAGTGGAATAATGATCATAGTTGAAGAGAAGACTCGGGATCTAGAAGACTTAGGGTCTACAGGTTTGTTAGACCTCCAGAGATATTTAAAGACAGGGCTGTTATGCTAGCTGGGAAAACCTTGAACCATGAAATCTTGGATGGGGCATCTGGGTGGATGCGCCCAAGAATTTTATTTATGCCCTAGCAGATGGTAAAGGAAGGGGTTTTAAAACTCAAGGGGGGAAAGAATGCTAGAATCAATATTTTATGTGAGATCAGAAGACCCACCTGAGGACTGTATTGTCTCGGAGAGTCCAGAGGGCACGGCATTCACCAGGGCCATCAGGAGTAGGCTGGGAAGTTCAGTAGCAGCAGGGCCAAGCTGGGCTTACTGACGCCAATGGAAAGTGGAGTCTGGAAGTGATAGAGGCCAAGTAGCAGAATTTGACCAAAGCTGGGAGGCTGCAGTGTCAGAGAGGCAGTCGAGGGCACGTGACACGGGGACTGGTGAAGATGGTTGGGAGGAATATGACCAAATAGATGAGAAGCCAAGAGTGCTGCTTAATACAATCAGAGGAAGAAAAGAACAGAGGAGAAGGAGACTGAAGGCAGTCGTCTCAATAAGAGGTCAATATCATGTGTTCAGTTAGTAGCCCTGAGCCAGTTTTCTGATTTGAAATCCAATGACTGAAGAGGTGGCCAGATCTCCAGGAGAAGGGCCTGGCAACACGACAGCAAGTGTATACTATGACGACTCCCTGAGTCCTCCCTTGGGAAGACCTATGGCCATTTTCTTGAGTGAATGCACAGTGGTAGGATGAACATTTTAAGAAGTACTGGACACGGAATCTTAGTTGACACTGACGACCAAAGACCCCAAATATTTTCATAACCCCCTAGTGAATGGAGACCTGGCCAGTCTAGATTACAGTAGGTTTATGGGTCCATAGACCCATATGTGGCAGTTGGAGTACTGACTTCCTGGCCTGTATTTAAGAGTGAGCATAACAGGGGAAGGTCAACTGGAAGCCTCTAAAGTAAATAAAAACAATTATCACATCCAAAGTTGTTTTATTTTTTTTTTAGAAGAGGGTGGATGGATGACTATAGACTACCATATTCTCAATCAAATAGTAGCTCTGATTACAATGTTGCTTCAGACATGGTGTCTTTGCTATAGCTGATTGATAAGGTCTCAGAGGTAGACAGTATGTGGCTATCGACTTGGTGTCTTCATTATTTCTACTGCAGTCAAAAAAAATCAGAAGATCAGAAATAGCCTGCATTTACATGGAATTTCATGGATTTATTTCATGTCACCTGAGGGCTATGTTAACTTTCCTAGTTGCAGTCAAAATATAACCTGAATAGTTCTGAACCAGCGAGAAACTGAGAGGGTGAAACAAGAGCAGCCCCACTGACCATCCTTCTTGGTGACCTCCCCCGTCCACATGGGATTTTGTGCCTCCCATTACACAGTTCTGGGCTTTGCAGGGTTAGAGGCTCTAGTCACCGAAGAGAGTACCCTCTTGTCAGAGGACCAAATAACTGCTTCCACCCAGGCACCCTGGACTTCTGGTGTCCAAGGACCAGCAGGTAAGGAGGGGAGTCATCATTCTGGCAGAGGTAACTGCTTCCTATGAGGAGGGCGATCTACTCTTACACAATGGGGATGGAAAGAAATATGTCTGAAATGCAGTAGAGCCAATTAGACACTTTTAGTAGTCTTTGCCTCATTATGCTGGAGGTTCAGACCCCTTAGCAATGAGAGATTGGGGTCTACCACCGGGTAAGCCATAGAGACCTGCCCAGGTGACACTGAAAGTAAAGAGAATTTACAGTGGATAGTGGATGAGGGAGACTAAATGCAGAAATGGAACTGTTAGTTCATCCAACTAACCTCTTCCAGGTTTCTCCTCTAGAAAAGAAGCCTGTGTGAACCACGGAGATGCTGCTTACCGACATAGTAGGGTGACGGATCTCCACGGCACAAGCTGTAGAAATGGCAGCCATGGAAGCAGTCCACGCAGCTCTCCCTCCAAGGGAAGCAGCTCTGCGCAGAGTCCCAGGGAAGCCTCCAGCTTTTCACCTTGGATCGAATGCAGCTTTCACTCTGAGAACTTGCTCTCCACGGGTTGCTCCTAGCCAGTGGCCAAGCACAGCAAGGAGATGAGAGCTGGGCCATTGTGGGACTCCTGTCATGGGTGGTCTTTGCACGGGGGCTCCCTGTTGGCCTGGCTGAGATGTTATCAGAGTTTCTCTGCCATTGAAACCTCCCCCTATTCAGTTTTCCTCTCTTCCCTTTCCTTGCACAGCTGTCAGCTCTGCACAGGGGTCTGAAGGCTCTCCCTGCTCACTCCGGCTCCCTCTCTCCTGTACCCTTTATAAACACTTCCCTTCTGCATGTTTTATTCTGGTTGGCATCGACTTCCCAGAGGACCCAAAGTAGTACAGGAGGCCTCAGAAAAAAAACAAATAAAAATCCTAAATAAATAAATAAATAAATAAATAAATAAATAAATAACTGGATGGCAAAGTGATTGGGCAGGGCTTTCAGATACACACTTTCTGGACATTTTCAAAATTGCAAGGAAACAAATAATTGTCATGGGGAAAATGTTTAGTCTAAAGCTATTTTCAAGCTTCTCTATAATTCCAAGTTCTATTAACTTGTGTGAAAGCTCTTATACTTGTCAGATCAAATCGTTGTTCTCTGCCCAATTTGGAAGTTTCCCTTCTGAGTGGCAAAGGACAATAATTGAACGTGTGGTCCTGAATCTTGATTGGGAGAGGATTGGCCCAAATCTTATTTCTCCCCAGTCTCTCTGGGATCACTAAGGGAAGCTCTCCTCTTGACTTTCAGAGGAAGTTGTGAAAAAACATGAATACTTTATATGTTATAGCTTGTCTTGATGGACTGCAGAGCACCTCCTTTACCCATTATTTATTATTTTCACTTGTGCACCCACCAGGTGAAGGACAGTCTCTGTTAGCACCTTTATAAAAAAAAAAAAGATTTTATTTATTTATTCACAAGAGACACAGAGACAGAGAGGCAGAGACATATGCAGAGGGAGGGGAAGCAGGCTCCATGCAGGGAGCCCGATGCAGGACTCGATCCCAGGACCCCAGGGTCACGCCCTGAGCTGAAGGCAGACGCTCAACCACTGAGCCACCCAAGTGCCCCTGTAGCACCTTTTTTAAAGCGATGGATGATTTGCCACTCGCATTTTATTATGTGCTTAAAAGCAAGATGTACATTTGACTCTTGAACAACAAGAATGTGAGTTGCACAAGTTCACACATATGTGGATTTTAAAAAGTAAATAGGGTACTGTAAATATATTTTCTATTCTCTAGCTTATTTGATTGTAAAAATATGATATATAACACATATAACATACAAAATGTGTGTTAAACAACTGTATCACTAAGGCTTTCATCAGTGATAGGCTATTAGCATTATCAACAATAGCCAAAATATGGAAAGAGGCCCAATGTCCATTGACTGATGAATGGATAAAGAAGATGCAGGGTGTGTGTGTGTGTGTGTGTGTGTGTGTGTGTGTGTGTGTATAATGGAATATTACTCAGCCATTAAAAAGAATGAAATCTTGCCATTTGCGATGGTGTGGATGGAACTAGAGTGTATTATGCTAAGTGAAATAAGTCATTAGAGAGAAAGACAAATATCATGATTTCACTCATATGTGGAACTTAAGACACAAAACAGATCAACATAGTGGAATGGGGAAAAGGGGGAGGGGGAGGAAGCAAACCAGGAGAGACTCTTAATGATAGAGAACAAACTGAGGGTTGATGGAGGGAGGTGGGTGGGGGATGGGCTAGATGGGGGATGGGGATTAGGAGGGCATGTGTTGTGATGAGCACTGGGGGTTGTGTGTAAGTGATAATCACTGAATTCTACTCCTGAAACCAATATTGCCTGTATGTTAACTCACTGGAATTTAAACAAAAATTTGAAGAAAAAAACCCTCCTAAAACCCACAGTAGGCTATTGAGTTTTGGGGAGTCAAAAGTTACACATGGATTTTCAACTGTATGGGGTGGGGCAGGGAGTGCTTCAACTCACCCAAGTGTTCAAAAGTCAACTGTAATGTAAATTGAATTGAAACTAGAGAGGCCAAACTAAAAAAGTGACATCTCCTGCCTTTGGTAGAAGAGTATAAACAAAGCCATATGGGAAATGGTTGAGAAAAAAACTGATGCTAAAAACAGGTGAGAAAGAAAAGAGATCTCTAACTCTTTAAGAAAGAAGCACCAAGTGCTCTCCCTACAACAGATCATCTTATCAGATCTTTATCTTTTGAATAATTGGCTTGAAGACTACTGAAAAAACATTTTTTTAAATTAAGATTTATTTATTTATTTGAGAGAAAGAGAGCAAGATGGAAGGAGGGACACATCGAGGGAAAGAGAAACTCTCCAGCAGATGCCCTGCTGAGTATGGAGCCTGACATGGGGGTCCATCTCACAACCCTGAGATCATGACCTGAGCCGAAACCAAGAGTTCGATGCTTAACCAACTGAGCCACCTAGGTGCCCCTTCGCTGAAAAAAATTTGTTCATATTTCATCACCCAAATCAAGAACTGAAAAAAGAAAATATCTATAAATATCTATGACTTGGTTGAATCAAATTTTCTATCAAAACCTGAGTCATTCCATGAATGGAGGAAAGGAGGAGACTGGATTAAAATGGCTTTGGTTACAGTACCAATTGTTACAGTTGCTGAGCGTGTTCAACAACCAGAAGCTTCCCCAAAACCACTCTCACCACACAAGGAAGGACACTACAAAGTCAGTATACTTTACTCCATTGTACAGAGGAGATCCCTGAGACTCAAAGATCCCTGGTATCTTTCCTGAAGTCAACTAGATTGGGATGGGCAGAGTCCACGTGGGTCAGTGCATGTCCAAAGCTAGTCCACCCTCTCACCTCCTATTTTCAGGTGAGAAAAAGATGGGGGAGAGGCAGGGGTAAGATTTTAAAAAAAATATTTATTTGAGAGAGAGAAAGAGAGAGAGAGAGAGAGAGAGAGAAGTAAGGGGTGGGAGGAGAGGCAGAGGGAGAGAGAGAGAATTCAAAGCAGACTCCAAGCTTGATCTTATGACCCTGAGATCACAGCCTGAGCCAAAACCAAGAGTCCGCCGCTCAATCCAATGCACCACCTGGGCACCCGTGGGGTAAGCCTGTTTTAAGAGCAATGGCATATCTCTGTAATGAAATGCAATCAGACTGCACACAATGTATTTTGTAATAGTTGGAAAGAATGAGAACAACACTGATAATTGTGGGAATACTGTAAAATCTGGGGAATAATCTTGGTTGGGAACATTTGAAAAATAGGCAGATAACTCTTCCTCTTCTAAACTCCTTTGCATTTTATTTGAGCACATCATCGACCATATTAGGGCTCAAAAGATATTTTGAACCAATAAATAAATTTGTACTGCTATTAAAATAGCATTGGCTTTTTGCCTCATGTTGTAGCTATTTCTATGTGCTTTAAATCTCCCTTCCTGGACAGTGTCTTCATATCAATGGTCTCTTGCATTTATATAGCAATTTATGGTCAAATGTTGTGTATATCATCTTACTCAGAGCAATTCTATGAGGTTTGAAAGGTGGGCATTCTTAGACACATTTTGAGGACTTTGAGGCTCAAAGAGAAATGATTTGCTCAAAGTCACATACCTGGCAAGGGAGAATGCTTGAACTTGAATGTAGGATTTCTAATTTCACATCTGTTTTCTTTCAAATACACAGAGTCCTCTTCAGGAAAACTGCCCCTCTGATTCATCATTGTAGTGTAACAAGCTAAGCCCTACACCTTACTCATGAAAATGTTCCATGAGTATCTGTTGGGTCATTTTTATGAATGAATGATCGAAGACATGAATGAAACCCTCCAAGAAATGGTTGAATGAGGTTTGCATTTGGGCAATTTGACTTTCAGATCTTGGTGGAAAGTGTTCTAGTAAATTCCTCTGTCTAGTCACATTTCATTTAAATAAATGTCCTCCCAGATGTCCTCAAAGGAGCTAGTTTCACCACACTTTCTAGTAGAAAAATATTTGTGTTTTGGTCCTTTCAGAGGCCATAAATCTCTCTAATCAGTGCCTAATGGTTTTTGGGATGACTCTGAGCAACTATCCCATTAATTGAAAGAAGAATGTTGTCATCTGCCACGGAGATTTCTCATTATGTTTCATCAAATTCAAAACAGAGCCCTGTTTGGAATTCTTTTATGAACAGTGTAATTACACCACATCCTATGGTGTTTGGAAGTAGCGCTCACAATTAGCATCCCTGTCATGAGTGGGAAGTGATCCGTGCTAAATAGGAGCTGGGCCAGATGGGTCTTGCTAAGACCCCTGCCCCTCCCCCTTCAGCTCCATTAAATTAAGCTGTCCCTACGTGTGAGCAAAAGACATAAATCTATCTTTTACTTCTGTGTGTATTAAAGAAATGCATCCGCTTCCATTAATTAAAAGTCAACTGCTCCTGTTTATGGTGATCAGGGTAGAAGACACACTTATGCCAGGGAATTCCAGAGAAGCAGGTCCTGGTGAGACGCCCCAGTCCTCTGCAGGCTGTAAAGCAAGAACTCGGACATGAATGAAACGGTCGTTGCCCTAGAAAGTAAGAGCAGCATCCCAGCAAACCCAGGCCTCGATTCCCTGTATTGCAAAGTGGCCCCAACTTGGGAACACGGCTGATCATCTCCACGGGCACGGAGAACACAAGGCCCTGTCTGATGAACAGCAGCCATTGGGCCTGCCAGTCATGGTAGCTTAGGAGCTCCATTTTCTTCCTAGTTGTTGTTTCTGATTTTTCCTTTTCATTTCAAATTGCTCCTCTCCCCTACTCCCCATGAGTACAAACCTACTCATAATCTTTTCAGGTACTCAGAGTTCTCATTTCTGTTATTCCCTTCCCTACTTGCAGTTGTTCCTACATCATGTCACAACTATCTACACCTTAGTAAGAAGCTCAGCCAATATTTGGTTCCCCATATATATTATGTTATATATTGTATATCTGTATATAAATGGCATATACTCCACACATGCAGCATATAGAAACATACATGTAAAATAAGCATAGTTCCTCAATATGGGAAGAATATAGGTTTTGTGCCTGATTAGAGAACTAGACTGCCTTCTTACTTTTCAGTGTCCTTTTTCTGTCATGAAATAAATCTCCTAATAGACAAATTGAGGATAATTTTTAAATAAAAAGTAAAAGAATTTTGCCTCCAGTCCTATCCCTGAGAGTCGACCACCTTAAATATTTTGGTGTATTTTTCTCTCTTTTCTACTTTTAAGATCACAAAATGTTTGTTGCTTACAAAAAAGCACAGAGAAATGCTTACTCTTGTTTCTGGCATGATTCCAACAACGTTGGTTTGATTTCCCAGTCCACAGTAGATTAGAAATAGCAATTTTATGTATTTATTTTCAAAGATTTTACTTATTCATTCATGAGAGACACACAGAGAGAGGCAGAGACACAGGCAGAGGGAGAAGCAGGCTCCTTGCAGGGAGCCCGATGCAGGACTTGATCCCGGGACCCCAGGAACACAACCTGGGCTAAAGGCACTCAACTGCTAAGCCACTCAGATGCCCCAGAGATAGCAATTTTAAAGCAGGGAGATCGACAAGGGAAGACAGCAGGTAGAAAAGAACTGAGACTTCCTAACTCGGCTCTTCTGTATTTATCCTCTTGCAGGCTGACGAGTGAGAAAAAAAACAGAGTCAGACATAAGAATCGGGGGCAAATAGCTCCTTGTACACAACTTGAAACTGAGTCATCAAGACAAAGCAACCTACTGAATGGGAGAGGGTTTTTGCAAGTGTTACATCTAGTAAGGGATTCATATCTAAAATATATAAATAACTATACAACTCAACACCAAAAGACCAACAACAATCCAATTAAGAAATGAGCAGAGGAATGGACTAGATTTTTTTTTTTCCTGAAAAGACAGAGATGGTCAAAACAACAACAACAACAACCCATGAAAAGATGTTTAACATCATTCATCATCAGGTAAATGCAAATCAAAACCACGATGAGATATCATCTTACACTGGTCAGAATGGCTGGTATCAGATGGACAAGAAATAACAACTCTTGGTAAGAATTTGGAGAAAATGGAATCCTCATGCACTTTTGGTGGGAATGTAAATTGGTGGAGCTATTGTGGAAAATAGAATGGAAAATAGAATAGAATAGATGGCTCAGTGGTTTAGCGCCTACCTTCAGCCCAGGGCATGATCCTGGAGTCCTGGGATCGAGTCCCACGTCGGGCTCCCTGCATGGAGCCTGCTTCTCCCTCTGCCTGTGTCTCCCCCCCTCTCTCTCTTTCTCTCTCTCTCATGAATAAATAAATAAATAAAATCTTTTAAAAAAAAGGAAAGTAGAATGGAGTTTTCTCAAAAAACTAAAAATAGAAAATACCATGTAATCCAGTAATTCTACTACTGGGTATCTATCTAAAGAAAATGAAAGCACTAGTTCAAAAACGCATATGTACTCCTATGTTTATTGCAGCATTATTTACAAGAGCCCAAATATGGAAGCAACCTAAGTATCCCTTGATACATGAATTGAAAAAGAAGATGTGGGGTGTGTGTATGTGTGTGCGTGTGTGTGTGTGTGTGTGTGTGTGTGTGTGTTGGAATATTACTCAGCCATAATGAAGAATGAGATCTTGCCATTTGTAGCAATATGGATAGACCTAGAAGGTATAATGCCAAGTAAAACAGGCCAGACAGAGAAAGACTTATGACTTCACTCACATGTAGGATATAAGAGATACAACAAATGAACAAATAAAGGATGGAAGAAAAAGACAAACAAAAACCAGACTCTTAAATACAGTGAACAAAGTGGTGGTTGCCAGAAGGGAGTGGGGTGGCGTGAGAGATGAAATAAATCATGGGGGTTAAAGGGTACATTTACCCTGATGAGCATTGAGTCATGTATAGAATTATTGAATCACTATCTTGTACACCTGAAACTAATATAACACTGTATGTTAATTATATTTCAATAAATTAACAAATTTAAAAATAAACTAGAGAAGATTGCAAGGTTTGTGATATATTTTAGCAAACTTTCCATTGCCAATTCAGACCTTTGGAAATTTTAACTTTGGGAAGAAATAATACTTGGTGTATACCAAGTTGATATTTCAGTTAACTCACAAAATTTGTCTTCACAATTGTGTGAGTCTAGGTTAGGCAAGCATTTTGCTTAAGAATATAAAAGCTGAGACTCAAATAAGCTTCAGGGTCTTGCCTGGGTTGGCCAAGCAATAGTTCTTTTGGCTCCTCCTCCTCACCTTGCGTGTTTTCTCCCCTGCACCGCCACCCTCCTTTCCTGGGACCCTTCTCTGAAGATCCAGGCCAGGGCACTATGAAGTCAAAGCCAAGAATACTGATTTGACAGAGGTGCTGGATGTGGTGTTTAGATCTCACACCTGAGGGCCAGACAGCCCAGGTTTGACTCCTGGCTCAGTTACTTATTGTATGTGACCTCTCTGAGCCTCAATTTTCCTACCTGTAGAATGGGGATAATATCCTACTTAATCTTAGGGTCACTGGCATATTTAATGAGTTAATCCAAAGTCCTTAGACAGATACTTAGTGCTAGGCAGTAAGTACAATATTCAGGACTCGACCTATAGCAGAATAAATGTGATTTTGAGAAAAAAAAATAGGATTTAAGCATAGAAACTTGAATCATGCATTCTTGTCTTTCATAGAATATTTTAATGCTTCTGTCCTATTTTATTATTATTATTATTTTTTAAGATTATTTATTTATTTATTCACGAGAGACACAGAGAGGAGAGAGGCAAAGACCTAGGCAGAGGGAGAAGCAGGCTCCATGCAGGGAGCCTGATGTGGGACTCGATCCTGGGTCTCCAGGATCACGCCCTGGGCTGAAAGCGGCGCTAAACCGCTGAGCCACCCGGGCTGCCCCATCCTATTTTATTATTAAGTAAATTTTGTTCCAACTTAAAATAGTTTATTTTTTAAAAGTTAACTGTATGATTCAACAAACAAACTACATTTGAGGTCCAGCAAACTGGTATAGTCTGTCCATGCTTTTGATTCACAGTGAGAGTCAAGTCTCTGTTTTCATCAAAGTTTGGGAACAGTATTGATGACATTTTAGTAAAAAGAAACTTTTTCACTAAAAAGTCTTAAGTATATTAACAAAGGCCATGCTCTACTTTCCACCTCAACTGCTACTGTCAAACCTCAGGAGGAGGGGTCTGGCTCTAGGGAAATAAAGTCACCACTTTTTTTAAATTATAAAAATACGTTTACTCAACATCAACTGTGCAATGTTTATGGGAAGCATCAGAAGGATCCTATTCTAGTGGCAGCTGGGATGGTTGGAGTTGCCACTGGGAAGCTGTCAAAAGCTCACAGTCGGTCTTCAGCAAACAAAAATTCTGATGTTATTTGATGCAAAACTCCTGGAATGGGCTGGGAAGCTGGGAAGGAAGGGTGAGCTGCATGGTGGGAACCAGTGAAAACATCTTTCTTTTCATGCCTATTATTAAAGCAGCTCCATAAGAACTGTACCTTTTCTTGTTCTGTTTTCTCCTAATTATTTGATTATTTCCATTTATGAACATAATTGCTATGTAATTGTAATTGTAATATGTATACTACTTTGCATTCTTTATTTTTTAGTGGGAAGCAATTTAAAACCATTTCTACAAATTCTTCCCTTTTTTCCTTTTTTTTTTTTTAAGACTTTATCCATTTATTCATTAGAGACACAGAGAGAGAGAGAGGCAGAGACACAGGCAGAGGGAGAAGCAGGCTCCATGCAGGGAACCTGATGCGGGACTGGATCCCAGGACCCTGGGATCACTCCCTGAGCCAAAGGCAGATGCTCAACCACTGGGCCACTGACATGCTCCCCCTTTCACCCTTGAAAATGTGCAATATTTTATCTTATAAATTCGGTACAAGTTTATGTGACCCTATCACTGGACATTTTCCAGTATCTTTTTTTATGTATCGTTTTTTTCTTTTTCTTCTTTTGAGTTGTTACTTTGGCACCATTTCTCAAAGCTAGGATCAGCAGGTCAAATACCTTTTCTTTCTTTCTTTCTTTCTTTCTTTCTTTCTTTCTTTCTTTCTTTCTTCTTTCTTTCTTTCTCTTTCTTTCTTTCTTTCTTTCTTTCTTTCTTTCTTTCTTTTTCTTCTTTTTTTTTTTCCAGCAGTTCAAAGAATGTGAACACTTACTTGAAGTTATTGTCACCTAACACCTAAGACCCTGATAGGGTCCTCCCAGAAAATGTGAACAAACTTGGAGGAACTTGGGGAGGTGACTATTCATAAGAGAAAATGAAATAGAATTTTATATTTTCAGGAAGAGAAAGACAGGGTAGGAGACTAAATGAAAGAGAAAAAAAGACATGAAGAATAGCTTTAAGGGCCCTTTATAGATAGGATATAAATAGTCCTGAAGCCTATGAGGTGAAGCTAGAAGGGGTATGGAAAGGAGAATCCCGCTTCCCCTTTCAAGAGGAGACTGCTCACATATGAGGTAGGTGAATCTATAAGAGTCCAGTGATCCTCCCTTTTACTTCAAGTGTATCCAACGGAATCGTTTCCGTGCTAGGCCGCTGGCCAGGAAGTTCTACACCAGGGCCTTGTGGTACTTTGGTCCCCACACTCTTCCCGGTTTATTCTTAAGCATGTGGGTGCACCCTTGGTGAAGTGGGTACTTTTCGCATCAGGGGATTATGCAGTGAACCTCACACGTCCAGCAAGTGACAGTGTGGATGTGGATGTTGCCAGACGCTGGGGTTCCTGCGTCGAGCCATGTAATAAATGGTGGGGGAGGATCCCTGGGTGACTCAGTGGTTTAGCACCTGCCTTTGGCCCAGGGTGTGATCCTGGAGTCCCGGGATCGAGTCCCACATCGGGCTCCCTGCATGGAGCCTGCTTCTCCCTCTGCCTGTGTCTCTGCCTCTCTCTCTCTCTCTCTCTCTCTCTCTGTGTGTGTTTTTCATGAATAAATTAAATCTTAAAAAAAAAATGAGGGAAGGGGGGAGGTGGAAGATTCTGAGATTTAGTTTCCCTCTAGTGAAACTCATGCATATAAGAAAGCACCCCACATTTGTACTGCTGCCGACTGCATTGAGCTGAGGGTTCTCTTACTCTGATATTCCCAGGATGCATCACACTAAATGCATGGTTGTCATCTTCTGTTTGGTGATCCTTAAAAGATAACCTTGCCATGACTGGTTTTCTTTCCTTCCCTTCCTTCCTTCCTACATTTTATTTATTTATGTGTGTGTGTGTGTGAGAGAGAGAGAGAGAGCAAGAAAGAGCATAAATTGGGGGGCAGGGAGAGGGAGCAGCAGATTCCACTGAGCAGGGAACCTGACACAGGGCTCGATCCTAGGGCCCCGGGATCATGACCTGAGCTGAAGGCAGACACTTGGCCAACTGAGCCACCCAGGTGCCCCACTGGTTTTCTTTCTTGAAGCATGTTGGAAATATAGGCATCGTTTTTTTTCAGTCTGTAAGAATCCCAAACTCAAGGATGTGTTGAATTTCAAAAGCAACAGGTTAGATGTTTGTCACTTAAAATATATTATGAGTTCCCATCAGAAAAGATTAGGACATCTCACTTTTTAACCTGGTTTTACAGCTTTTAGATATTGTTCAGTGGTTCAAGTGTAGTGGATGTGTGATTTCATTTGACCCTCACAACATTTTTGGGTCAGAAGTATTATTAATCCATATTAAGGATGGTTGGGGGGAAAACAGAAAAATAAGTCAAGTTTTTCCAAGTTTATGGAGCAAGTGAGCAGTGGAGCTATAGGCCTCTAACCTGTGTCTCTAGCCACCCGCTGTCCAGAGCAGCACCCCTGGCCAGATTCCTGGTTCAACACATAAAAGGCTGTTTTACCCATAATTATTAATATAGTGATTTAGGAAAAATATTTGCCTCCCAATTTCAGGATGTGAGGCAAATGAGTATGTGAAACGATCTGTAATCTAGTGATGTTAAAGTGTTCTAAGTTGGTCTTTTGAACCCTTGGGCTCTCTTCCTGTACCCCTGAGCTCTTTCCACTGTCCCAGCTCCAAGTAGATTAAATCAGATTGTCCCGGTTTGTGGTCCAAGATTTTGTATTAAACACACACACACACACACACACACACACACAACATAAGAGAAGACAAACAATATGGAAAGGTAAACCAATTTCCTGCATAAGAAAACAGCCTTACAACATAAAGATATCATTTTCCCCTAGGCCAAGCTTTAGGTTAATACCTCAAAACAATACTTTAAGAAAAAATTTTTTTTCAGTGATTCACTGATGCCAAAGTTTGCTGTGGAAAAACTAACGAGTGCGAACAGGCGGGAGCTTCTGAAAAAGGAAAGCAGTGGGGGATTTGCTTTAAGGGATTTTTATAACATATTCGGAAGAAGCCAGCTCCCTCTGTCTTCAGCTGGGCCCCTGCCTCACAGGCAGGCCTAAGGTAAACCTACAGTCAGGGTGTTTATCTTCATCAAGTCAGAACCACATTTTTGAAGAGACGAAAGTCTCACAGTGAACAGAGCACGACGAGCCAGACGTAGGAATGACTTAGTTCTACTGACTTTGGGGAGACAATGGCTGGAAGGATTGAGGAAGACCTTGCAGTGGGGGCGTGTAGAAACACGCTCTCACACACTGCCCACGGCTATTTATCCTCAGATACAATTGTGTGAAAGTCTTAGTGTGCAAAAGTCTTCCTTCTGGAACATCTATCTTCTAACCCTTCAACAATGTCATTTGTTTTTTCACTTCTGAACCCATCCAGGTTTTAAACAATTACAATTTCCCAAATCTCTCCATTTTTAGAAGCATCAGAGCCTTCAGGGGGGAATGGGGTGCAGGAAGGCATCCTCTCAGGCATACTGTTTGTAAAGCACCTGTGTCTAAGTGTCAAGTGGAGTGGCCCAAATCCACATACTCCTCCTCCGTGGCTACTGTCCCACCATAACTATTAAGAGCTCCTCCCATAGATGTCCTCATTTGTGCGGTAAACTCTATGATCACCCGATACAGAAGGCAAGGGCTACCTATATTTTAGTGTGGGAGGAGAATAATTGTGCCTACATGACCTCAGATTCCTCTCTAGGATACAGAAGAGGGTCCCACACATTCCAAACTCTCTCAGCTTAACGTTGCTTGGGTTGACTCGAGGACCTTCTGGGATGCAGGCCTTCTGGCCTTGAGTCCTCACAAACAAGACGGGGCCCCTGAGTGTTCCTCAAATGCACTCCCCCCTCCCCCAAGCTGCCGATCTGTTCCAGTTACATAAACGGGTGTGGCCAAAGCCTAATCTTCCCGTGGGAAAGAAGGAAAGTGGAGATACAGGGAGAAATGCTCTTTATGACTGGAGATTTCTCCTCCATCTGTTTGTAATATGAAGGAAGGGGAAAGGGGGAAAAAAAAGAGAGAGAGAGAGAAACAGATCGAGTTAAAGCCACCAGTGACTCTAGGGTCCTCCTCCTCCCCAGTCCCCAGGCAGGCATCTCAGGGAGAGAGAGGCTTTGATAGGAAGTCTGTTCTGGAAGAGACACTGCTCCCAGAGCCGCCCTTCAGAGCTCCTGTGACGTGGCAGTTTCTATAGAGACGAGTCTCTTTCCTAGGAGAGCTCAGTAAGCAGGATACACAAAACCTAGCAACCAGTTGAAGGGTTTTTTTTTTTTTTTTTAATATGAGGATTTTCTGTACTTGAATTCCAAAGGCTCTCCCTTCCCTGGAAAGGCTGCTTTGTGGCAAGCAGGAAAGGGTGGACTCATTTGCTTGGGGGCTGAGAATCTGGAAATAAGATTAGAAGGTTGTAGGTGGATGAGGGTAGGGAGAGGAAGGAAGAGAGTTTGCTCCTTACTGTGCCAGGGGGGCTGGTTTCAGCCTGAATTCATCTTCCAGCCTGCCCTAGGGGAGCCCAACCCCACTGCCAGGAGTCCATGAAATGATCCCCGGAGGGAGAAAACAAAACTGTGATTGCCTTAACGACCTCATTATTGTCTTCCCTTTCACCTGCCAATTCCAGGCATTTTTAGCAGGGAGAAGTCAAGTGCTCAGAGGATGCAAACCTGGAAGCTGTGCAACACGGGGAACCTGCTTACTTGGCATTAAGTAAATGCTCCATTTAGCTGATGTGTAGCAGCTCCATTTAGCCGCTCTTCCCATCACAGCAGCTCAAACATCACTTCTCAGGGAAGTCTTCTTTCTTTGTAAGAGAAGAAAGTTCCGTGTTTGGCTACACGGAAAGAGACCCCCTGGTTCTGGAGTTGAACCAGATAGGGATTATTTTCCACCTAAGAAGAAATCCAGAAGGGGGCAGTTCTGGGGCCTCTCAGCTCCGCAGTGTCATCCATGTCCAGCTGCCTGTCTCCCTGCCTGGCCATTCTCATTCCATGCTCACGGTCCCTCCTGTGGTCAAAGACTGTTCCAACCCAATCAGCATCCCAGGCGGGATGAAGACGTGGTAAAACCAATGAGGACGGGGCGGTGCCCACAGCAGGAAGCTACCTTTTCCAGCAGATTTCTGCTTCTGCCTCCCTGAGTAGAACTGGATCATGTGGCTCCAATCTTCAGGGAGGCTGAGATATAAATGGTTTTTCGTTGCTTTTTAGCTGAGCAAAGTGCCAATATAAACAGCGGCTACGTTTCAAGACCAAAGCTAAGAATAAGCACAAAGAGCTAGTGGCAGATGCCAGGGCTTCCCATCCTCTCTCCCCACCTATTACCTCCCGGCTGGGTTCTCTGTCTCTGCTCTGTGACCTCGTACACTAGCGTGCTGATAAACGTTTAACTAGCAATCTGGGATTAAAAAAAGGGGGGGGCACTCATTTGTAATACTTGCTGATTTCTGTGGTATAAATATCTCCATCATGGCCGACTTCAAACTACCAACACGATGTCACTGAATACAGAGTTAGGAAGAGACACGCGGCCACACGTTATTCTATCTGGTATTGCAGATCCAAACGCCACCATCTCAAGAGCAAAAATAATACTGGAATGTAAAATAACTCAGGTCTACATCTCTGTCCAACACATACATATTAGAAATGGAGGAGCATGGTATAGCGTTCCTGGCTTAGGGAGCTCAGCCCCACAAATCCTAGCTTTATGTTTGGTTCTTGACCCATGGGGCATCTTGTAGAAGATTAATATATGGTTGTCATTCTAACACAGCCCAAGCCTTGCTCATGTCTCAGCCCACGGCTTCAGCCTGTAACACTCAAGCAGGAATGAGTCTGGAGAAAACTGGCACCTCTGCCCCCACCTCTTTGGAGATAACGTAGCATTGGGATTGTGGTAAGGAAGGAAAATAGAGAATGGCCTGGAAGATTACCGAACTGTGTTAGTACGCATGGCTGGCACCACCGCTGAAGAAAGAAGCTACGATGTCTTCTGCATGTATCTCTCTGTTGGGATCTGACCTTGTGACTCTGGACTCTCACAAGTTTTATGAATCCTGCATTCAGCCAATTAGTTGGAAAGCTGTTCTTAATTTTCTGCTGTTGAAGCCAAACTACATGAGGCATGGGTTTCAGGATTTATTGCCTGTACACATTAACAAGTTTTCTTCTCCAAAATGAGATGCAAATGTTGCCAAGTTGACAGAGGATGAGGCTACCTGTGATGCTACCTTTTGGACTAATCACTGTAGACTGGACCATTTTGGATGCATTCAATAAAGCTTAAAGGAGCATATTGCATGCTTACCTAAGAGATGGTGAGCAGGATGGGTTTCTTTGTGAAACCAAGAGCAAAATGTGACTAGGAGCCTCATTTTCAGGCTGTGAGAAAACTCAATTTATCAAAATGACATCAGGGAGAGTCTGTGACTTGATTTATTTAAAATATTTATTTCTGAGTCCTTTCAGGAACTAGAAGGCTCTATAAAGAAGTACAGACTTAGTTCCAGGTCCCAATGTACAGCAAATGAAGTTCACATTTATTGTGAAGGGGCTGTTATCCAAACCTGGGGTTTTGGCTTACATGGAAACCTCTAGGTAACTGCCATTGGCCATCAGCTTGAAGTGCCTAAGGAAGTGTATAATTTGTGATTTTCGCAGGCTAATAGACAACACTGTCCCTCTCGTGTATAAACCTGAATTGCAGGCCCAGGGCCTTGGAAGGACCAATCAGCAAAAGGAAGGAGCTATGTCTTACAAATTCAAATACAATAATAACTTATATTTTTATAGGACTTATAATTTTAAAATTTCTTTCACGTGCAATCTTTCTTTTGACTCTCACAACCGTTCTATGAAAAACAGTGTTTCATTTTATAGATGAGGTTATAAAGGTAAGCTATTTACAGGACCATAGAGTTATTAATAGACTCAGGTCCCTGACTTTAAATTTCAGCCTCTTTCTACCACCATCGTGTTTCTTTCTTCTTCTGGACTTCAAAATGAGCTTGCTCTGTGTCCTGGCCAACGCTGGGAAGTAACTACAACATGAAAATGATTATGATTGTTCCTTGTCCAGCCAATGTATTGCCCCTGCCCTATGTAACAGCTCAGAAAACACTGGTTTTACAGGGAAATGCTTTAACTTTAAGAGATTAATAGTGAAAATTTCAGGTGCTACTGAAGACAGTGGAAGAGTGTTTTCCAACTTCCTGCTCAAACCTTGGAAGCAGGTTCCTATTTTTATCCTGAGCAGTACTGGGGTTGGAAGGAAACTGAAGTTCCAATTGTACCAAAGCAAATAAAATAGCTAGGAATTGACTTAAGCAAGGAGGTGAAAGACCTACACTTTGAAAACTATAAAAACAATGATGAAGAAACTGAAGATAACACAAACAAATGGGAAAGTACACCATGTTCGTGGGCTGGAAGAATTAATATTATTAAATGTCCATACTACCCAAAGCAGCCTGCAGATTCAATGCAATCTGTATCAAAATACCAAGAGTATTTTTCATAGAACTAGCACAAATAATACTAAAATTCATAGGAACTCAAAGTGACCCTGAATGGCCAAAATGATCTTGAGAAAGAACCAAATTGGAGGCATCACAATCCCAGATTCAAAGATACATTACAAACTTACAGTAATCAAAACAGTATGGTACTGGCACAAAAACAGACACATAATGGAATTGAGAGCCCAAAAATAAACTCATGGTCAATTAATGTATAACAAAGGAGGCAAGAATATATAATGGGAAAAAGATAGCCTGTTTAACAAAAGGTGTTTGGAGAACTGGACAGCTATATGCCAAAGAATGAAGCTGTGCAAAACTGCACCACTTTCTTCCACCATACACAGGAATAACTTAAAATGGACTGAAGACCTAAGTATAAGACATGAAGCCATAAAACTTCTAGAAGAAAACAAAGGGAGTCATTGCTTTGACATACAGCTTAGCAACATTTTTCTAGCTATGTCCTCTCATGCAAGAAAAACAAAAGCAAAAATAAGCTACTGAAAAAATCTTCTGAACAGTGAAGGAAACCATCTATGGATGGTTTTGTATGCAACAAAAAGACAACCTAATGAATGGGAGAAGATAGTTGCAAAGGACATATCCCATACATACCAATAGGAGATTCATATCCAGGGATGCCTGGGTGGCTCAGCAGTTGAGCATCTACCTTTGGCTGGGGGTGTGATCCCGGAGTATCGGGATGGTATCCCACATCAGGCTCCCCGCAGGGAGCCTGCTTCTCCCTCTGCCTGTGTCGCTGCCTCGCTCTCTTTCTGTGTCTCTCATGAATAAATAAATAAAATCATAAAAAAGGAGATTCATATCCAAAATATATAAATAACTTATACCACTCAACCCAAGAAACCCAAACAATACAATTTAAAAATGGGCAGAGGACCTGAATAGACATTTCTCCAAAGAAGACCTCCAGATGGCCAACAGACACAGAGAAAGATGCTCAACATCACTCATCACCAGGGAAATGCAATTCAGAACCAAAATGTGATATTATCTCCTACCTATCAGAATGGCTAAAATCAAAAACACAAAAAACAACAAGTATTGGAGAGGATGTGGGGAAGAGAAAATGCTCATGCACTATCGGTGGGAGTGCAAACTGGTGCAGCCACTGTGGAAAACAGTATGGGGTTTCCTCAAAAAACTTAAAAGAGAAATACCATATGATCCAGGAATCCCACTAGTGGGTGTCTTCCCAAAGAAAACAAAAACACTAATTTGAAAAGATATATGCACTCCTATGTTTATTGCAGCCTTATTTAGAACAGCCACGATAGGGAAGCAAACCAAGTGTCTATCAATAGATAAATGGATAAAAAGGATGTCGTACATGTATACATACAATGGAATATTAGTTGTAAAAACTAATGAGATCTTGCCATTTTTGACAACGTGGATGGACCTTGAGGGTACTATGCTAAGTGAAATAAGTCAGAGAAAGACAAATATATTATGATTTCACTTATATGTGGAATCTAGAAAACAAAATCAACTGGCAAGCAAACCAAAAAAAGAAAAAAAAGAAAGAAAGAAAGAAAGAAAGAAAGAAAGAAAGAAAGAAAGAAAGGGCAGCAGAAACAGACCCAAAGAATGTTTTTGCTACATTGTACTACCCTAAAATAAAAGCTATGGATGCTGAGTATCCCCACTGCAGGCACATGTACACACACATAACACACACTTACACATAACACAGGCACACATATGATAGGCTTCTTTCTTTCTTTCTTTCTTTCTTTCTTTCTTTCTTTCTCTTTCTTTCTTTCTCTTTCTTCTTTCTTTCTTTCTTTTTTTTTTTTTTTAGATTTTATCCATTCATTCATGAGGGACACAGAGAGAGGCAGAGACCCAGGCAGAGGGAGAAGCAGGCTCCCTGCGGGGAGCCCGATGGGGGACTCAATCCCAGGACCCCAGGGTCACGTCCTGAGCCAAAGGTAGACAGATGCTCAACTGCTGAGCCACCTAGATGCCCCATAGGCTCCTTTCTAAATGGATTTTCATCTTGTTCTTTTTGCCACAGGCCTTGTCTTGCTCATGACACAGAACAGAGTGGAAAGAAAGTGACCAGACAGAAACAGGGGCCCCTTCTGCAAAGATTCATCTAGGCTCAGGGCTGTGCCACCAAAGGCCCGACACGTCCACCAGGTCCCAGGCACCAGCTACCACCCAGCAGGGAGCATGTACTAGAGCGGGAGGGCCTGGCCAGCTCCCCAGAAGGGGCGTCTCTCCTTACCATGGAATTGCTCTGCCTATTTTTACATGCACAGCAAATCTCTGCCCCCAACTTTGGATGCAAGGACTCTTCTCCAAGTAATGAGGTGTTTTTCAGCATGGAGCTGCCAAACTACAGCTTCCCAAAAAAGACCCTGGGTAAAGCTGTGCAGCCTGTCCTCAGCCAGGTTCCCTGATTCTGCAGGAAACTCAGAGGAGAGAGGAAAGAGCCTGGGCAGCCCTTCACCCGAAGCCTCAGTCACTGGCATAGCGTCCGCCTTGCCGGGGCCATTGCCAGGGCTAACCCAGGGGGATGGAAGCACTGTAGGTGTGTGGTTGAGGTGGAGGGGTGCTTCTCATACTTTGGCCTGACTTGTTTTCCTCAAATCTGTATCACTCATCTCATCTATCCCAGAACCAGCCCATGAGGTACATGCTTTGGGCAGTGTGAAGAGGGTCAAAAGGAAGGTAGCTGAATAGTGAAGAGGAGAAGAAATATGAAAGCACTTCGAAGAGAAAGAAAGATGTGAGTAGTGGCTTGAATGGAGAGACCAAGAGAAAAAAATTCTCCTTCAGTTATCTGGGGTACTAAATGGATGGGCAGCTGGTCAGGATGGAGACCTCCACGCCTGCCTGTAGCCCAGAATAGAGAGCTGGGGTGTTCTGCTTTGCTACTTACTTAAGCAGGAGGGAGACCTGGAGAGCTTGCTTGGTTTTTATCAAATACTTTTGCTGATTAAAGAGGAGAAGGTGCCTGGGTTCTTTAACTCCTCCGGCCTCTACCAAATAGGGCTGGTAGATGAGATGCACAAACATTCATCTGAATTTAAAGGGAGTACAGGAGCCGTGGCCCTAAGGTCCCAACCCAGCAGGCACCCAGGCTGGCGCTTACCTCTGTCTTAAAGATGCTGAAGGCCTGGAATCTGACCCGGGAACAGAGTGCAAGCATGAATCCTAGGGCAGAAGAGAGCTGGGAACCACTGGCTGAGGTTACAAAATAACTGTGCTTTGGGTGCAATCATGGTCTGCTAAGGAGCTGCAAAAGAAAGATAAACACATCTGTGACTCATGCTGACCCAGGGATGGAGCCCTGGGGAGGCCTAGTAGTGAGAAGGGAAGGGGGGAAGAACCACCAAACAGGCCTGAGGTCAAATGACCTTGTGGCCTGACTCTAAGCACCCTGCCCCCTGTCAAGTTCCTGGGCTTGGGCTGATGGTTAAGCTCTTCCAAGGAAAATAATGATCCTTCTGGGTAAGAGGCCAGCTTGTGAGGGGTGCAGAAGAGATTCTAGCCCCTGGTTAAGGAGCCCCAACACCAAATCCAAGTAGAGGCCAGAGCACAGAGGCTTTCTTGGATGAGGGCAAAACCTTGGCTGGATCATGGCCATACCTCTGGACTCAGCCAACAAAACCAGAGGGAGCTCTGAGGGTCTCAACTGAGAAAACAGGGTCTTTTCTTTGTGCCTAGTTACTCCTTTATTCTCAGGCACAGTATCTCCCTCAAGAAAGAAGAATCTGGAAAATATTAATGATGCAACTGTGGGTTCCCAAGCCTACCCTTCTCATTTTACAGTTGAGGAAACGGAGGTCAAGGCCACACAGCCAGTGGCAGAGTTAGGACTAGAGTCTAGATTTCCTCGTTTTCATATTTGCTTCAGTGCACCCCACCCTGCTACCTCTACTTTGTGTCCCCTGCAGGAATTTTTTTTTCATGTTGTATCCTATTTATTTATTTATTTATTTATTTATTTAATTTATTTTTTATTGGTGTTCAATTTGCCAACATATAGAATAACACCCAGTGCTCATCCCATCAAGTGCCCCTGTCAGCCCTGTAGGAATTTCTAGCCAATCCACCAGGCTCTGTGAACTGAGAATTTTTTAATCCACCTTTTTTTTTTTTTTAAAGATTTTATTTATTTATTCATGAGAGACACAGAGAGACAGGCAGAAACATAGGCAGAGGGAGAAGCAGGCTCCCTGCAGGGAGCTCAATATGGGCCTTGATCTCAGGACCTCAGGGTCAGATGCTCAACCGCTGAGCCACCCAGGTGTCCCTAATGGACTATTTTTTTAAGAGTAGTTTTGAGTCTACCTCAAAATTGAGTGGAAGGTAGAGAGGTCTCTCTCTCTCTCTCATACACACACACACAGCCTCCTCCATTATCAATATTCCCCCCGAACCCACCTCAGGGTGGTCCATTTTTGACCAATATTAACCTACACCAACACATCATAGTCACCCAAAGTCCATAGTTTACGTTAAGTTTCCCTCTTGGTAGGTGTGTTATATCATCATACAGAACGGTTTCACCACCCCCAGCACCACTGCACAGAGAATTTTCATGACAACTCTTGCTAATAAAGAACCAATCATAGGGCTTAGCTTCTGTGAGTATAGGACTCATCTCTGGTGCACACTCGTTTGGGTGCCCACTGGCTTGAAGACATTCCTCTCCCCCACATTCCTTGTTGGCACCTTGGATGGAAGTGCTTCCGACACGCAGGCTCCGGATTAGGATGCAAGCATGTCAGTCTGGCAGACAAGATCAAGGCAGGGCCAAGCTGTCACTGTAGACAAAGTTTGTCCTTGGAAGCTTCCACTTCCACCCCCAGAATACCTATGTGCATGCACACGCCCTCTATCCCTTTCTTCTAGTACAATCAACTGCTCTCTATCCTTCCTAAGGATCTTAGTGACCTTTGCAACATCTTCTGTTCTATCAAAAAACAAAATGCTTCTGGGAAGGGATCCAATGCCAATTATTTGCTATTCAGTGTTGACTGAAGCCATCACATTTTTGTTCCCAGGGATGTGAGCACCATGGGCCTTGGTTCTCCTTGTAAAAAGAAAAGTTTTTGTGCTTTAAAAATTTCCGGTACCTAAAAGCAGATGGGAAGAAGGAGGTTCTCCCCTTGGTCCTTGAAATCACCCCAAACAGTACCTGCTGCTTCTGCTTTGCATAGCATAGGTTCTGGCCTCCCTTCAGCCAGAGATAATAATGAAGAGCCAGAGCTGACACAGGATGTAAACAGAGATGGGGATTTGAAACAGAAATGGTCATTGGGCAGGGGCTGGGGGTGGAGAATCCCTGGGTGGCTCAGTGGTTTAACACCTGCCTTCGGCGCGGGGCGTGATCCTAGAGTCCTGGGATCGAGTCCTGGGATGGAGTCCCACGTCGGGCTCCCTGCATGGAGCCTGCTTCTCCCTCGGCCTGTGTCTCTACCTCTGTGTGTGTGTTTCTCTCATGAATGAATAAATAAAAATCCTTAAAAATTTTTTTGAACATTTAAAAAAAAAGAATGTAATTTCCTGAAGAGTAGGAGGACCTATTTTAAAAAAAAGAGAGAGAGAAAAGAAATGGTCATTTGGACCAAAAACTAAAGTTTAATTTTTCCAAACTATGAAGCAGGTTAAGAATAGAGCCCTGGCTTTCATGCTGTGGTGCAAATGTGCTGGTGTTAGAGGAAAGAGCATTGGAAAAGCCTGGATCCCGGTCCTGGGTCTATGTAAAAGTAGCTCGGTGACTTTGCAAGTCACTGTACTTCTCTGAGCCTTGATTCTTCCTCTCTAAAATGTGTGGGTTGGATTAAATGCTTTCTGCAATTCCTCCTAGCTCCAGCATTTTTCAGTGCTGAAGTTCAGAGGAGGAACTGAAAGGAAACCAGATGAATCCAGGTTGCCAGGCTTCCCACATTCTTTGCTTTTGACAAAAGTAATTGAAGTGGTTTGAAGAAGCTATTTTCACCAAACCTTGCCCTGCCCCATCCCAGGAAGAAGGTGCTAATGCCCAGCAGACTGCAAATACACTATGACAAAGAACGCAGCTCTATTTAAAAAAGAAAGCATATTGATTTTTAGCATCACCATCTCCTAGCGTATGTAACTTTGAGCCAAACCAAGGAAATGTATGAGGGTTCAGCTCAATCTTATAAAAATTTTAAATCAGTAAGTGCTGCTTGGAAGAGATCTGGCTATGATCGTATCTCAAAGAGGTAAATAAAACAAGAAGACTTATGTTGGTACTAGGTGTTATGACAGAGGGCAAGTCTGTTGCCCAATTTCTGTGAATCATTACAGCAAATTATTAAACCTGAGGGAGGCTTTGTGGGAACTCTCGATTTGTAGCCAAGTTGGACAGAAGCGTGGGTAACCTGGGAACCCATTCCTTGTCATTGGCATCTAATGGGGGAAGTTTTATGGGACTGAGCCCTTAACTTGAGAGATCTGATGCAGCTAGGTAGAAAATGTGAGAACTTAGTTGAGTTATGGAACACCCAGAGGGTGTTGGAGAATTGGTCAGTGTGGGGAAAAAAATCTATACACTGGGGTCACAGAGGTGTCAGTGAGTAGAAGAAATAGGGTTTTTTCTCCCCTGCTTTCAATCCTTACATGTGGGTTTTTCTTATAGCATTTGTTTTTTATTTTTAAATAAATATTGAAAAACTTTGTCTTTAATTCACTGTATATTCTATTTAATTACTATTAAATAATTACTAAAATACTTTAAGTATACATCTTTATGCCAATAAATTTAACAACCTAGATGAACTGAAAAAGTTCTTAAAAAGCACAATTTCCTAAAATTAACACTAAGAGAAGCAGAATCTTCCTATAACTATTAAATAATTTGAATTTCTAATTTAAAATGTTCAGGCACAGAAAGTTCCAATGTTAAGTGGCTTCCCTAGTGATTTCTTCCAAATACTCGGGGAAGAAATAATACTAATTGTACAAAAAGTCATCTAGGAAGAAAAAAGAACAAGAATGAATAACTCACAGCTCATTTTATACGACAAACATTACTTTCACGAGATGATACTAACATCTGAGAATACATTTCAAGAAAGGAAAATCACAGACCAAACTCACTTATGAGAATGGTTGCAAAAATCATAAACAAAGCTTTAATCAGGGATGCCTGGGTGGTTCAGTGGTTGAGCCTCTACCTTTGGCTCAGGGCTTGGCCCCGGGATCCTGGGATCGAGTCCTGCATCTGGCTCCCTGCATGGAGCCTGCTTCTCCCTCTGCCTGTGTCTCTGCCTCTCTCTGTGTCTCTCATGAATAAATAAATAAAACCTTCAAAGCCTTAATCAATAAAATCTATCAATATATTAAGAAGGTAATATAAAATGTCTATATTCTAGAAATGAAAAGTGATTTAACACAAAAATCAGCCAGTGTAAGTCATTATGCCTGTAACATAGGGGAGAAAAATCATAATCATCTCAATATATGTAGGAAAAATCATTTAACAAAATTCAACATCTATTCTTGATCAACATAAAAATTCTCAGCAAACTAAGAATAAAAGAAATATTCTACGGCATATGTTATACTTGATGGCAAGATACTTATTATATGAGTTCAGCAACAAGACAGTGATGTCCACTTTCACCATTATTATGCAGTACTGTACTGGAGGCCCAATGAAGTACAGTAAGCTTAGCGAAAAGGAGGTATAATGACTGGAAAGGAAGAAATAAGGCTGGTATTATTTATAGGCTATATAATTGTATATATAAATGAAAAGAATCAGTAAAAAAAACTATTAAAATTAATATTTTAACACTATTATTCTACAGAAGGTCAATATATATAGAAATTCCTTATATATGTTAGCAACAATTAAAATTTTTAAAAAATTAAATGCCATTTAGTGAAAAAAGCAAAATGTCTAGATATAAATCTGAGATGTTCAATGCCTGTATACTACAATGTATAAAGCATTAGAGAAAAATTTTTTAAGTCCTCAATAAACATATAAATATACCAAATTCATGGGCTGCAAGATTCAACCCATTGTTGAGATTTCAGTTTTCCTCAAATTGATCCACAGATGAAATACAATCCCTATCAAAACCTCAGAAGGGGGATCCCTGGGTGGCGCAGCGGTTTAGCGCCTGCCTTTGGCCCAGGGCGCGATCCTGGAGACCCGGAATCGAATCCCACGTCGGGTTCCCGGTGCATGGAGCCTGCTTCTCCCTCTGCCTATGTCTCTGTCTCTGCCTCTCTCTCTCTAATCATACAAAAAATTAAAAAAAAAAACCTCAGAAGGATTTTTTTAAAAATAGGAATTGCCAAAATTTTAAAATTTATATGCACAGAATACAAAATAGTCAAAAAAAATTGAAAACAAAATGAACAAATCTGGAAGACCCATATTTACTTGATTTTGAGACTCATTATAAAATTCACCGTGGTATTAGCATAAGGATAAACAAATAAATTAATGGAATGTATTAGAGTCCATAAATAGACATATATGGTCAATTGCTTTTGGACAAAAGCTTCAAGATAATTCCATGGAGAATTCCAACAAATAATATGGAAACAACATGGCATCCATACGGGGAAAAAAAAAAAAGAATCTCAACTCCTACTGCATATCATAATAAAAATTTGTTTGAGCTAGACCAAAAACCTAAGTGTTAAAAAGAAAAAAATAAAACTTCTATAAGAAAATTAATATTTCCATATCCTGGGTTAAGCAACGATTTCTTAAATACAACACAAAAAGCATTTACCACAGGGGAAAAAATGGGAAAATTTTAAATTAAAATTAAAATTCTGCTTTTTGATCTTCAAAAGACTCTTTTGAGAAAGTGTAAAAGCAAGTCACAGATTAGGAGAAAATATGTACAAACAAATATCTCACAAAGGACTTGTGTCCCTATATAAATGACTCCTCAATAACAATAAAAAGCAAACAATCTAATTTTCTAAATGGGCAAATGACCTGAATAGACACTTAGCAAAAAGACATGAATGGCCAATAAAAAGATTCTCAACATCGTTAGTCATTAGGGAAACACACATCAAAATCATGAGGTATGATTTCGCACCCACTGGAATGGCTAAAATTAAAAAGACAATACCAGGTGTTGATGAGAATGTACAGAAACAAGAGTTTTCCAAATTATTGCTAAAAGTGTAAAATGGTACAACTACTCTGGGAAACAGGTTGGCATTTGCTACTAAAGCCAAACTTAAACATATTCTATAACCTGCCAATTCCACTTCTGGGTATTTATCCGACAGAAATGATTGCATATGACCACCAAAGATGTCTATAAGAATATTCCTAAGAGCTATCCACAATTGCAAAATCTGGACTCACTTTAAATGCCTGTTAACAGCTGAATGGATAAGCACGTTGAGATACATTCCTAGAATATTACAGAGCAATGAAAAGCAAGAATTATAGCAAAAGCAAAGATAAATCTCACAGACCACAAAGTTGAAAGAGAAAAGCTACAGACTCAAAAGAAAATGTACTATGTAAATTCACATAAAGTTCAAAACTAGACAAAACTTACCTATGGTAAGAGATTTCGGAATAGTGCTTACTTTAGGAGAGGAATATCGACGGCAAAGAGGCATGAGGAAGCGTTCTGGGGTTTGATGTGGAAGGTGGAGACATGGTTATACATCCGTAGAACTGAGCAGTACACTTTAGATAGGAAGACCAATTTGCCTTGGATTATTTGGAACTGTCCTGGCTTTAAACCTAAAATCCTGGGGAAACCAGGATGGTTGGTCACCCTAACTTTACATTTATGCATTTTACCATATACATGCTAGTCCTCAATTTCTATAAATATGAAAAAGAAAAGCCCCAACAGGGGGAAGTGTCTTCAGTGGCTCTCCTTTGCCCTCAGGACAAAGTCCAAACTCTTCATAATACCTACAGCTTTTGCAGTGTGGCCCCCGTGTGCCTCTTCATTGTCTTCTCTGGCCTCTTACCTTGTGCTCCCTGAACACGCCATGCTCTCTCTTAGTTAAGCTGATGTGACAGCCCAAAAATCCTTTCCCCTAGCTCTTCCCAGCCAGCTTCTGTTCATTCTTTAGCTTGGGATGGAGCCCAGGTACCCTGGGTCGTCTATAATATTTTAACATATTAATTCTTCCAGCCCATGAGCATGATATACCTTCCCATTTGTTTGTGTCATCTCCAGTTTTTTTCATCATGGCTTTATAATTTTCTGAGTACAGGTATTCTACCCCCTCAGTTAAGTTTATTCCTAGGGATTTTATTCTGTTTAGTGCACATGTAAATAGAATTGTTTTTTTAATTTCTTTCTGCTACTTCATTATTCAGGTATAGAAATGCTACTGGTTTCTGGATATTCACTTGTATCCTGCAACTTACTGAATTGATTTATTATTTTTAGGAATTTTTTGGTGGAGTCTTCAGGGTTTTCCATGTATAGTTTCATGTCATCTGCAAATAGTGACAGTTTAACTTCTTTATTAATATGGGTGCCTCTTATTTCTTTTTCTTGTCTGATTGCTGTGGCCAGGATTGCCAGTACTATGTTGAATAACAGTGGTGAACGTAGACACCCTTGTCTTTTTCCTGATATTAGAGGAAAAACTGATGAAGAGGGCTTTTATTGGCTGTTTCAAGAAGAAAAAAATAATACCTACCAAAAAATAACATTTTTTAGCCTCTTTAAAAAGCCTTTAAAAAGCCTTTCACTTGCACTGGTCAGAAGAAGGGATTTTCTTTCAGTAATCTTAGAAATAGTTGAGTTTTATTCCTTTCCTATTATCCAAAAATTCTTAATATAACCCAGAAAAGGCAGTGATATTCAATAGTAGAGAATTGTCCAAAAGTTAGAACTTTGTTGTGTGAAATTTACAAGGCTGTCTGAATATTGAAGAAGTGGAATGTGTTTAGGAGCAGATTCTCAGTTCAGACTACCTGGGTTTGTGTCCCTGATCCACAGTTACCTAGAGATTTGGGATGCCAGTAACACTCTCTGAGCCTCAGTTTCTTTATCTGCAAACCTGGAATAACAATAGTGCCTACCTCATAGGATCCTTATAAGGATCAAATGAATCAGTATACATAAAGGGCTTAGATTGGTGTCTGACAGACATATTCAGCAATTTTAAGTGCACTCATTCTTATGTGAAATATATAAAAAGACTAGGCAACATTGTAGACATTTCTCCATTTATTATTACCCCACATCTCCTCATCTTTCTTATGAGCTCCCAGGCTCACATTTCTAAAGCCTAATAGATGTTATCACCCAACTGAAATGTGAGTGGCTCAAATGTCTAACAATCAATCCCAAATCCCCTTCTTGACATTTTTTGCTAATTATCTGTTACCTAAACTGAAAAACATCCCAATCATATTTCTTTCCAGGAACTTAGATATCCAGCTATTCAAAAAACAGAAAATGCTCACAGCTATTCCTTCTTCTTCTTCTTCTTTTTTCTTTTTCTGGTTCCCCTACCACCTTCAGAATTGGAATTTCAGATCATCCACACTTGAATTTCCCTCAGTGGCCTCTTAGCTCACTACCCTCTCATTTAGATTGATCTTCCTAGACCATTCCTTGATCCCATAAGCTCTTGTTCAAACATCTTCAGTGGCACCTAATTATCCTTAGAAATCAGTCATAATTCCATAGTCTGTCATTCAGTATCTAACACAATCTGACCCAAAATCTACCTTTTCAAATCCATTTATCTTTTTCACAAAATTTCTCTGTCAACTTATGTACCCAATTTACAGCACTGACTCATAAATTGGACAAATACTGGGCCTAAGGCCCAAACCTACAAGAGGACACTCTCTCCTCTAAGCCCAAATCTAAAGCTCAGTACCAGGCCCTAACCTAACATGAATGAGACAGAGAATTCAAATACTCATAACCAAAGAGAAATGAAAGCAAGCAAGATGGCTCCTCTCAAGCAAAAGTGACCTCTAGCCTCCCATCAGGCCATGTGGACAGGAATGGTAGAAGAGAGTGCCATACTCAACTTATCACATCAACATTTTAAAAAAAATTTTATTTATTTAATGGGTGCCTGGGTGGTGTAGTTGGTTAAATGTCCGACTCTTGGTTTCAGCTCAGGTTGTGGTCTCAGGGTCTTGAGATCAAGCCCTATGTGGAGCTCTGCACTCAGCACAAACTCTGCTTAAGACTCTCTCTCCCTCCCTCTCTCTCTCTCTCCCTCTCTGCCCTCCCTCTCCCACTGTGTGCTCTCTCTCTCTAAAAGAAATAAGTAAATCTTTTTAAAAAACTATTTAAGAGATTTCTATACTCAAGGTGGGGCTCATGACTTGGAGATCAAGAGTCATGTCCTCTTCCGACTGAGCCAGCCAGGCACTCCTTGCATCAACTTTTTAAACATTGGAATGTTCTTGCCCACCACCAAAGTATGGTCCAGTTATTGTCCTAAATATGATCTACTGAATTTGTAACTCCTCCTGGGGCGGGGGATGTGAACTGTCCCCCTTTATCTGGAGCCCAGACTCTATAGGGCTTCCCACTTCTTTACCTTTATTCATATCCTGGACCCTGCCTTGCATGTCCTCCCCATTTCTGCTGATTGAAATTCTATTCATCCTTCTAGATCCAGGATAACATGATGCTTCTTGATCACCTTACTTCAAACTCGTATCTTCTAAATTCTAACAGCACTGACTGTACTTCTAATTTGATACTTAAGATTTCCTGCCTTGCATTTTTAGCTGTTTTCTTGAGTATATATAATTACTCCTCCCTGAACTGACAATTCCTTAAGCTATAGACCATGTCCCTATGCAAGTCAGGGGCTAATTAAGATTCTCTGACTTAATTTTTTATCCTAATACCAACTAGGCTTAATAAATATGTGTTGATGAGTTACATGTTTTATGCATTAGGCTTCAAGCTATACATTTCAGTGTGAAAGAGATCTAAAACCGTGGGTCACATACAAGGGTGTTCATTGCTATCACACTTATGTTGGCAAAAAAATGGAAAACAACCAAGTGTCCGTTAATAAAGTAATGGATAAATAAAATCTCTTATTGATGTATGTTGAAACTCTGAATGCAGACAATGAAATAGATCTGCATGTTCATCATAGATAAATCTAAAAACAACAATGAAAAGAACAAGTTTCTGAGCTATATCATAACCTCCCATGTAAGTAAATTTTCAAAACACAGATAAAATAATATACTCTATTCATGGATTCATGAATTAAGAAAGGCTGTAAAAATATCAGTCGAACCCATTCATATTTATAGTCATCAGCTGAAAGATGGGAAGGGTCAAAGAGTCTTCAAACTAATTTCTGTAATTTTTACTGTATTAAATAAACACAACCTAAATACATGTTTGTTATATTGTTCTTTATCTTTTTCTGTATTTTTAAAGCTTCTCAACATGAAAAGAAACAAAGAAAGAGATACTACTTTGTCTAGACCCCTGTCTTCTGGGTGTCATGCTATTATTCTTTCTATTGTATGAATATAAAGATTAAGAGAAAGGGGAGGGCCTGAAACTGTACTGAGGCTAGGGCACGGCTTGGAAGTTGCTGCTGCTGAAAGTTCACTAAATCCTTTCAATCAACTAGTATTCTTAGTTATTTTCCTGTAAGTGAAAAGTGAGGCGGGGGTGGGGTGGGGTGGGTTGAGGAACAGGAGGGGGAAAGAAACCTTTCCTGTTGCCTGCTTATAATAGATTACTGTATGTTGTTTTTAAACCTCCTAAGAAGAGATAGCTCATTCTTTGTACCCCTTTTGAACTGATATGGTTTCCTTTCTGTGCCCCACACACTGTCCATAATAAATAATAATAACAGAGCTAACAAGTTTTAAGAGCTTACTCCATGCTAGGCATTTTACTAAGGGCTTTTACATACAGGTTTGTATCAGCGTGGAAGCTTCTAGCTTCCATCATAAAATGCTATTCCAAGGGAGTCAAACAACAAGGAAATGGGTGTGAGATACATTTTGACTCTTCCGAGAAGAAATAGGAGAATTGATAGCCTTCAGGACGGGTTTGTGCAGAATCTCCCCATTATCCCTCAAGCCCCAAGGTGCCTTTGGTCTTTCCGTCCTGTTGCCTGCAGGTGCCATAAGAAGATGCCATAGAGTTGGGTCTGCGGGCTTCCACATTTGCATCAGGTGGGAGAGACCCAAGTTGGCGCAGGCCTGCTGCCCATTCCGAACAAATCGCTGTCGACGCAATGGGTTCTATTCACTGTTTAGAGCCTTTAGCAGCTGGAATGGAATGGATGCTGAGAAGAGGACACCGTGCCCACCAGAGATGTCTTCTCATTAATCCTCACAATGCTTCTGTGGAGTAAACGCTGTTGTAATCTCTGCGTTACAGGAGGGCATATGAGAGGCTTACGTGGTTTTCTAGCTCACATGGCTGGCGAGGAGCAGGCCCTCCACGACTATACTGCACTGCCTTCCAGTACCTGGGCTGCTCAAGAGTCTCCCGGGATGGGAACTGGGATGCCAGCCACGTGGGCCTCCTACCACGTGAACCCTGGAGCGATGGTTGGCCGGTGGCCGTCTCCTTCCTTCCTTCAGCCCTGACTCCCCCTTGCCTTCCTACCACATCTCACCATCTTTTCTGCTCTAGGGGCTCCTTTCCCTGTGAGTTTGGTGGTGAGTGCCAAACAGACTCGCCCCTTCCTTGACTACCTGCTGACTCTGGGAAGTCAGTCCCTAAAGTGCTCTTGCTGCGACTAATCTTTTTAGAAACAAATCATAGGAATAAATAGAAGCTAAGAACAATAACAACAAGCTTGGGAGATTTACCAAGCCTGCAGAATCTAACAGTTCTCTTAGTCATGGAGCTGGATCACGTCCCAGCACGTCGGCCGGAGGGCCTGTAGCAGAGGAAGGGTGGAATGCTTCCTGGAGCTGGCCTCTCCCAGTCTTGGGGGTACCTTTCGGGGCTGCTCCACAAGGTCACCTCCTGAAGGGTTGGCCTCAAGGCACATCTTTGTCATCCTTCAAGGTACCCTCCTTAAAGGACTACCTCATCTGTGGATTTCCTGGACGAGGCTACTGGTCCCCAGTGACACCAGGCACCTCATTGAGCACTCTGAGACACCAGCCCCAAAGGGTAGAAGCTACAGGAAGACAGATTTCCTCTCAACATGAAGGCTGGAGCTTCTGGGGCCTGGGTGCAGCCAAGCAGAGTTGAAAAGATGCTTCCCGAGGGTGGAAGGGAAGGGAAGATTGGGCCAGAGGGAATCACATTGGCCCTTCTTAACGTCCCCCTTCAGCCCTGAGGTTGTAGGAACCATAATTCAGGAGGAGACAACAGTGATGAGTCAGAAGTTCCTGGCTTCTCGGGCTTCTCGTGGACCTCCCTCCCGTGCAGCCAGAGTTTTCAAAGTGATTTGTGGGCAGACCCAGCTTTGTGAGCCTGGCTCTGTTTCTTTTGTATTTGTATTACTCCCTCCAAGTAGAGCCCTGCCTCCTCCTCTCGAAGGGTCACCATGGGTTCACACCAGCAACACAACTGCAGAAGAGAGAGTGTGGTTTTGATGGGAGAAGGAGAATACTGATGGGTTTGTACAAGAGACGGAATTAACCCCACCTCTGTGATCTGCCTGACACCTGTTTCTCTCCCTCCAACTTTCTTGCTCTTCCGCAGGCCTCAAAACTCTGACCTTAGCCCCTAAGCATTGAAAGATATATACAACTTAGCTTGAAAATATCCTACTCTTATGCAATTTAAATTTGGTATCGCTTTTAAATGGTGAGCCAGTGCAGATGCTGCGGGTGGGGAGCCCGTCCGTCCTCCTGCCGGTCCGCCTTCCCAGAGGCTTTCCGGCCCATCAAAGGGCAGGTATTCAGCATCCGAGGCGGGTGACCGCTGCCCAGGCCACGGCGGGGGCAGGAGGGGCGCCCCTGTAAGGAAAGCTCCGCAAACAGCGCCCCGTGCAAGTAAAAGCATGAAAGGAACGGCATGGTTTGTAATGAGGAGCAGGCTCTGAAGCCTGTCTGCCCCTTTGGATGCTCCGCAGGGTCTGTAGCACCACAGAAGAGCTTGGTTAGGAGGGACATCTTTCATCTCTGATCCTCTCCCTGACAACGAAAATAGGGTGAGCTCATTTGCGTAACAGAAGAAAGGGACAGATTGCCAGTCCAGAAGGACCCGCAGGACACCTGTCAGAAATATTAAAAAGCAGGATAATCTCACAAAATGTGAAATGTTTTATGTTCCAATCTCGAAATAGTTGATAGGAGAGCGACGGTGGGAAGAAAGAGAATAGGGGCCACGGCCCACGTCCAGACCCTCACTTTGCAAAGGACCGCAGGAGCCCAGGCCAGTCCTAGGCCCCGGCCCTGGTCACTCGTTACAAGGGCGCAGGCTCCTGCTCGCAGCCCCGGCAATGATGGGGCGATGACAGCTCGGGAGCAGGTATTGTGGCTCCCCACTTGGCCTGAGCCGGCCCACCTGTGGCCTGGTCCCCTTCCACCTGTCCCCAGCCCTCGGCCCACCCGCCGCCACCCGGGGGAGCATCCTCGCCCTCTCTCAGAGCTCAGGGACGGCGTTCCTATTCTCAGGGCACACAGACAACATCAGAGCATTTCTTCCCCCAGAGGACAGAGCTGAGAGGGCGCAGGTAAGAGGCCCCGGCTCAGGTCCACTGTAAGCTAAAAATGTGTTGGTGGCTCCCTGCTTCTCAGACGGGGCGATGCAGGCAAACAGACCAATTTGGGAATGTGCCTCCGTGGGTCAGCTTCCCCGCAGGAGGGTAAAGCTGTGTCTTCCCCGAAGGCTCTAGGATCTGGGGGACACAGAGCCGGGAGATGGCCGAGCGACAGGGCCCCCCCAGGCAAGGGCGCGGAAATACCTGCCCTAACCCCGGCCGGGCCGTGCGGGCTGTGGTCCTCAGCCAGCTGCTGCGTGGAAGGCAGGGGGCTGGGGGTTAGATTCCCTGAAGCCACACTCGGAGAGGGGACAGTCTGCTTACCCCCCAGAGAGAGACAAAGCATTAGAAAGAAAGTGGCAGGACTTGGGGGACAGGGTGAGGAGAGGTGGGGAGGAACAGGAGCTTTACGAGGGCTACCTGCGCGTGAGCGGCAAGGGAGGCAGCACGGGTGGGCAGTCGGGAGGAGGAGGAGGCGAGGCCCGAGAGCCGGGGCCTGTGACGGGAGCTGCCCAGAATGGCCTGCCTGTGACCCGGGGTGTCGTTTTCCTGCTGGACAATGAAAATCGGTGGAGGCTTTGTTGTCATGGTCACTCCTATTGATCTTCTATTGTTCTCTCTCCCTTTCTCTCTCTCTCTCACACACACACATGAGTAGAATAATTTAGGACACCTTCAACCAAGCCCCCCCAAATAAGACTCTTGATGGAAAGGGAACGGTAACCTTCATCCTGATGCCATTGCTCTATGGCAGCTCTCTGTCTTCAGGGAGCACAGTCATCACTTGTGAAGCTTGTTGGAGATGTGTCTATCCTCAGAGATCCCGACTCGCAGGGTCTAAACCCACTTTTGCTAATTGCTGTGTTCGGCATCGTGCTCTGTGTAAAATAGAGAAGACTGTACATGCGAGGTCTCTCGCCACAGTAAGTGGGAAGAAGTATTCAGAAACGTGCAGCTCCAGCAAGTGCCTGTTGTCAAGAGATGCTCAGATGCCACCTGGCCACCAGGGGTGAGACATCCACATGGAGTCATTAGGTCAACATGAAGAGAGATTTCAAGCTGGAGGTCAGTCATGTCGTGGGACCTAAGGGGTCACCACTGTGGGGTTTAGTGCTGTGTTGCTACAGGCAGTGGAGAGGAATCGAGCTCTGGCTGTCGGGGGCAGGGTCGTCTCCAGCGCACCTGCAGGTGAGGCCCGGTTGTTGACTGTCGAGGTCTGCGTGAGCCAACCTCAGGGTGTCTGCACATGAGCAAATGGTCCATTTCTTTCAAAGAAAGCAGCAGGTGAGGCTCTACACAACCAATATTTTGGAAAATGTATGGCCCTTAATCACAGCAGGTGTTTCAAATCAGTTTCCCATTCTCAAAAGAATGAACCCAAAGGGACTTTAGATTCAAATGCAACCACTGGTCTTTCAAAAACTCTCTAGAATGCTATCCAACTGAAATAGAAAGCATAATGTGTGCTACACATGTAATTTAAATCTTCCTATTGATCATATTAAGAAAATAAAAAGAAAGGTATAAAATTAATTTTACTATATTTTATTTAACCTAATGTATCTAAAATATGTCAACATGCAATCAAAAGTTTAAAAACTACTCATGAAATACTTTATCTTTTTTCTGTATTAAATCTTCAAAATATAAATATTTCATATATAAAGCACATCTCAACTCAGACTAGCCACACTTAAGTGCTCCGTAGCCACAAGCAGCTGGTGGCCAGGGTCCTGGGCAGCACAGACATGGACCATGGGCCAACCTGGGACAGAGAGGGGGCTGAGATAGGATCCACTCAGGCCAATGAGGAGCAAGTGGGGGAAAGGGAGAGACGCAGTTGTGCTGACCTCGTACCCAAACCCAGACGGAAGTTCTGTGGGTTCTCTCTTCAAAGTGTACCCAGACCCGTCCCTTCCCACCGCGTCTGCTGCCATCGTGGCCCGAGCCACCACTGTCTCTCCTGCATCACTTCTTACTGGTCTCCCTGTTTCCACCTTTGCCTCCTATTAGTCTATCCTCAAAACAGCAGCCAGATTAATCCCATTAAAGCATAATCAGATCATGTAACTCCTCACCTCCAAGTCTTCAGTGAGAGTTCAGTTCACCTAGAGTTGAAGTGAAAGTTCTCCTGACAGAAATCACCAGACCCTCTGTGGTCTGCCTCCTGCTCCCCCCGTTACCTCGTCTATTTACTCTTCCCTTTGTTTCCTCTGTTCCATCCCTACTGGCCTCTTTGCTGTTCGTCACATAGTCCCTTACCCTCCCATTTTAGGAGCATGCTGCTTGTTCTCCCTGCTGGAATGTTCTTCCCCCAGATACAAGACATCTGCAAGGCTATCTCCTTTGCCTCCCTCAAGGTTTTGATCAAATAACACCTTCTCTTTGAGATCGGCCCTATAGAGCAATGCAAACTGCCTCCTTGGCTCACTCTTGTTCCTCTCCACGTGGTAAGTCCCCTTCACCCTGCCCCACTATGTAATACACTCCTGTGTATTATTTATTATCTGCCACCGTCCATCCCCCAGCCCATCTACACTGCATCCAGGCAGGAGTCTTTATCTGTTTTGTTCAGTGCTTTATCTGTAATGCCTGGGATAGTGCCTGGCGCCCAATAGGTGTTAAATAAGTATTTATAGAACAAATGAATGGATGAATCAGGGCGGAGGCATCCTCTATTTTCTTCCCTGTAGCTCAGCCCTTTGTCAGCAAAGGGGACTCTGTTCCACCCTCCCCAGCCATCTGTCTCATCTTCTCACCCAATTGCAAAGGTCTGGGAAGGAATATCCGGGATTAATCATCCTCGCTGCACAAATTCTTCCCTTGGAGCAACGATTCTTTACTGCTTTTCTTTTTCTTTTTGTCTTTTAATTATAGACTCCCTTGTGAAGTTGATGGCAGCTATGAACGTTCTCTCCCTAATCTCCACAAAAACACAATTTCACATATAATTTCAAGGAGTTCATAGGCCTCTGATGCCCCTGAGTTAGAGGCCGGGGACCTCCTGTAAGAATTTCTGCACCAGAAGTTCACCCACATGCAGTTTTCCTATCTGCCTTTGAAATCAAATCTTTCTGCTCTCCCAAAAATAGAAACCACGTCCAGGAAGAAATTACAGAGCTCCACAGCCAGAAGCAAACTTGAATGGTGATATAGTTCATCTTCCCACCTCCAGACAGCATTGAACTGCCTATTCATCCTAGGAAAACTCCACTTCCCTGGGGGAGGCAGGTCAGTATCTCACACACAACATTCTTTCTAATACTTCAGCTGAATCGCTACTGTTTTAGGATTAACTTGCCCTCTCTGCTCCTAGGAAAAAAATCCCTCCTAGGGAAAAAATCAAATACTTGTCTTAAAAATATATGAGGATGCCCCTGTTCCCTCTCCTGATTCCCTTCAAGCAGAATGAACAGACTTACCCAAGCCAGTATTTACTGAAAATGCCTTTGCTCGGGAAGGGCTGGAGCCCAAGTCACAGCCAGCCGAGGGTTGTCCAAAGACCCAAAAGAGCAAAGGCTGACGGGAAAAGGGAGACCCTAGGCTCCCCTCAGACCTCTAGGGGGAGAGTCACATTTTCCAGGCAACTCTTCTCCTTTGCCTAGAAATGTGGCACGTGACGACTGAGAAAGACACAAAGCAGACTCATACTCTCTTTCCAGATGCGGCTGCCAGATTTGCGGGGCTGGACCCAATCTTAGTTTGGGGACAATTAATGTGTTTTTATCTCAGTCAGTCAGATGGTAATCTTCAAACAAGCCTTTGGTCAATGGAATGAGATGAAAACCAAGCTTGCATTATTCTCAATTTTAGCTTTTCATTGATAATAGCCTGAAAGCTTTAAAAATGCTTTACAAAATGTATCCACAGAGCTCCTTTTCCAAAGCATGACTCAGAGAATAGTAAAACTCCCTGGGCCAGCACTGAAAATGCTTCAGAATTCTTGAAATCAAATCAAAGTATGACAGTCTGTGTCTTCCCAAAGCAAATTCTATTCATTAGGCAATAAAAAAGCAGGCTGGAATAAAACACAGAGTTTATATCAGAGCCTGATCTGAAGGTCTGGACTGAAATCATTCCATCAATATTTTTTGATGGGATTGCAGTTTGTTTATAAGAAGTTGCCAAGAGGCAGGGATAAATCACAAGATTTCCTAAGGAACCAGAACTGCACAATCAATGAAACTGAGGAAAAACACTGTAAATTCCCTGAAGAACTTAGTGAACAGAAATATGATTGCTCATATCTGTCTTTCTTTTGACACCTGAGCCTAATGAGAGGCTCATGAAAAGGTGGGGTTTCAGAAAACGTTGGACATGAGCTAGCTGCACAGTCCCCTGTGCTGTGCCCAATGAGTACAGGCACGTACTACCCTCACAAACTCCTCATGTGGAGGCTGCTTGAGGCTCATTCACTCCCTCCTCTAACAAAGCTCCACCGATGGCACATGGCCTGGCTCCCCAAGACCCAATTCTACTATAAGGGCAGCTCTAGCTGAATATGGTTCATACTTTTCTGAGCCCAAAACTATTGAGGAATGATGGTAATAAGTGTGAAGAAGCCAAATAATCCTATCAAGAGGTTTCATGACTCAGCCAGGCAAAAAAAGTATCAAACACTCTATCCTTCCTCATTATCTGACTAACTTCTCAAGGCAAGAAGGTATTGACCAATTGCAATTGGCAACACATTTGTGTAACGGCATCCTTTTTGTATTATTCAGAACAACTGCTTTTATTTTACCATGAGATGAAGAAAAAACTATAAAAGACTTGAGAAAACATTATCATTTAAGAATTTATAAAGATTTTTCAGAAGGGGGTTTTCTGACTCCTATGTCATGAGAGACGGTAATTTCTGCCTGCCATTGAGTTCCTCTGTAGGACCCCTAATGAGGTCGGCGACCAAAACAAGGATGGCAACTTCTGAGAGCTATGAATTATGACAGAGTAGCTCAGACTGAGGCAGAACTTGGACAGGCTTGTGGCATTCAAAATAAATTTTATTTTACATTTAAAATATTTAATTTATTTATTCATGAGAGATGCACAGAGAGGGGCAGAGACACAGGAAGAGGGAGAAGCAGGCTCCATACAGGGAGCCCCATGTGGGACTCGATCCCGGGATCCTGGGATCATGACCTGAGCCAAAGGCAGATGCTCAACCACCGAGCCACCCAGGCATCCTTCAAAATAAATGTTAACCTTCATACAGGGTTGAGGTCCTGCAGAGAGATTCAAGTCACTATATGGATCATATCATTAAAAAGCCACTGGGGGAGGCCTTCTAAGAGATTCACAGATTGGACATGTCTTTGTATAGGTGCCATGTTGGCCTGTAACAAATGCTCAGAATCCAGACTGAAGACTTTCTGGGCAAAAGAGCTTTTCCTCGACCCTCTTAGGTTCTGTGTTTAGATTATAGAGGTCTGTGAATTAAACTAACAAAAGACAGGTTACCAAAGAAAAGGTGTGCAGCTTTTATAGTATTTTAAATACATGGTTCACAAAAAAAGTGGCTGGACTCTTCCATTTTAGCAAAGGAAAGGGGATCTGGGCTTCAAGGGAGAAAAGATTGTGAGTGAGTGGGAAATATCTGAGGGGATTAACGGAAGATAAGGGTTATTTACACAAACTTGTTGACCTTTCATCTCCAGTGATAAGAATGTTCTCTTCTTGGCATGGTGGTAGGAGTGGGTGAAGAACACCCACACAAGGGGAAATTTATGCCCTGCTTTTAGGCAGAACAGAAAAAGGTAGAGACTCTTCCTGCACCTTTTGATTTTTTAATTGCTTTCAGCTCGAAATAATCCTTACGTCAAATTGGCATATTTGTAGGTGGCATATACTGATCTCCTTCAAAATCATCCTTTGGGTTGCAATAGGCAAAGGTTAAACCCCTCTTTCGCTTCTGGGTGGAGGGATAAACTTTTTTTTGCCACTAAGGGGGAGCAAAATTAGATTGAAAAATTAGTTTGTTCCCTCCCTTGGCAGTACTCACAAAAGTCTCTACCTCCAGAGACACTGGAAAAGAGAAACCGACTAATAACCAACCTCATTCCTTGAATAAGCTAATTAAAGAAATATGGGCTTTGGGGACACCATATCCTTTTTGATGAGAAGGATGGGGCTCTGGAGAACCGCTGGGAACCCACCTCCTAGAACACACCTGCTGATTACTAACGATGGAAATCTGAGGGGGACCTGGGATGAGATCAGGCTTGGGGCCTGTGCACAGCTTCTCCTCAACCTTTGGAGCTATGCCTGTAAGCGCGGCCAACCTCTTCCTTTCACACATGGGTGGGCACCCTAAGGAATTATCCTTGAGGCTACGGGGTAAAGCAGGTTTTTGGTTTAGAGAACTTTAAGGATCCTTCCTTAGGAGAAAAGATCAGTAAAGGGTGCTGGGGTGGCTCAGTCAGTTAAGCATCTGCCTTCGGCTCCAGTCACAATCTTGGGGTCCTGGGATCAAGCCCCGCATCGGGCTCTCTACTGAGCCGGGAGTCTGTCTTCCTCTGCTTCCCCAAACTCATGTTCTTGTTCCCTCTACTATCTCTCTCAAATAAATAAATTCTAAAAATCTGTAAAAGAGAAAAGAAAAAAGATCAGTAATTATGCTCATTTTGAGGAATTTTAACGTTTTTTGTGTATGCATACATAACATTCGAAGGCTAGAAATAAAAAAAAATCAGCCTTTCTATTAGTTATTGGAGTCCAATTTCTTAAACTATCAAGGTTATGATGTTTACCAATTGGGTATTATGAACTAGGTCTTCATTAGAATAAATGGAAATCTTACGTTTCTTTGTAGGGAATACAAAAGGGGATTATGTGCTAAATTCTGAGATCTGCATAAAAGTGGGAATTTTTAAATATCATTTTAATAGAAGCACTGCTCAGTTGTAAACTTACTTCAGGTTTAAATGAGTGTTTTTTTTTTTCTTTCTAAAGTAGAATCGAATCTTCTCCCAACCATCAGCGTTGGGATAATCCAAGCCACTTAGCTAAAGATCTGACTGTTGGATAAGATGTGGCTGGTTTTACCTCCTGGCTGTCCCTATCTGGCAGCTAATCCTTCCATCTAAAAATTTTAATGTCCTAAAAAGAGACCTTTATACTATGCCTCAGAAGACTGGAGCCAAAGGGGTTGGCTGGAGATTGTACGACTGAATAAAAGGAAGTTGATTAGAACATTCTAGTAGTTGGGATGCAGCCTGCAATATGATATTTAAATAGGTATGTTGGTGTATTGTACAAAGCCTCTGGAGAAAAGCAAGTAGTTTGGTTACTGGATGCTGTTAGAAAAGAATGGGCAGGGGCAGACGTGAAGGAAGACATGGAGGAGGAAATATGTTCAAATAATGGCTCTCAGATGGAAGAATTTGGACCTTGACACTTTTTTAGTCTACTGGAAAGAAGAGAAAGGATGAAATTTTACATAAACCCTTAAAAAGACTGTTATATACGAATGTTCATGGCACTATTATTCACAAGAGGCAGAAAGTGGAAAAGGCCTAAATGCCCGTCAATTGATGAATGGATGGACAAACATGGGAGAGTGTTTGGCAATAAAAAGCAATGAAGTTCTGGTACATGCTACAGCATGGATGAACTTAAAAAATTTTATGCTCAGCCAAAGAAGTGGGAGTGAAAGAACACATATGTATGATTCCATTTATGTGGAATGTCCAGAACACGGAAACCCACAGAGACAGAAAGGAAATTAGAGGTTGCCTAAGGCTGGAGTGGGAATGGGGAGTGACAGTAAATAGACCCAAGGTTTCTTTCAAGAGTGATGAAAATGACATGAAATTAGACTATGGTGATGGCTGCAAACTCTGTCACCTTACTGAAAATCGTGGTAGATTTAAGCTGGGTGTTTTATGGTATGAAAATTATGCCTCAATAAAGTTATTAATGAAAATGACCATCTGACTACAGTCTCCTTTATTACTATTAAGTGTTCAAGGATTCTGTGTATGAGCTTACGTTCATTATGACTTTAAATAAATTCCTTGACTTCCCTTAAAGGAGAGATTTCATCTTTTTAGGCAGCCCAAGCTGAGCTCATATCCTGGTCACATCTCAGGACACTGGACCAGCGGTCAGGAAGAGGGACCACCTTCTCCATCGCTACATCAGCTACCTCTTCTCCTCTCATTGTAAGCTCATCACTGTTGCTGGATGTTGGGGACCTCTGGGTTTCAAGGATGAAGAACCTAGCAGTAAAGCACAAACATGAATGGCTTCTAGTGGGAGAGAGAGCATGCAGGAGGGTTAGAAAATAATATCAATAATCATATAAGCCTGGTAGAAATGGAAATGATGGATAAAAACTCCAACTGGAGGAAAATTTTCACACCGTCTCAGCTGAGATTATTTCTTCAAGGCAGGTGGTTTTGAATTGTTGTGAATAGCTTCATATTTGCATGGCTTTCTCATTTTTTTTTTAAAATAACTTCAACAAATAGCTTGAGAACAACAGTGTTATTTCCAGCAGATCCCTCCCCCAGTCCAAGCATATCTAATATTTGTTATTTTTGCTTATTCAAAGCATAGTACTAAGACTCATATGACTGTTACAAATCTTTGGCTGTCAAGCACCGAGGCAGAGCCCGGGACAAGCTGGGATTAGAAGTATCTCCTGACTCCTCTGCTGCAGGTCACAGCGTGGAAGAGGGTGGGATTGTGAGCGGAGCTCAGTGTGTAGCTTCTAAAATCTTGGTGAAATCCTTGTGGTCTGATTTGGGTTAGAGCAAGGGTATGGCCTGGTTTTCACATCTCCTAACTTTTCAAACCAACAATACCAATACTTTCTTGAGTTAGCCCAAGATTCCTGAGAATCACACTACTGAAGGAGACAGACTAAAAAATAATTTCTGTACTCCTTTCACTCACTGAGCCTATTTCTGTCCTCTGGGGCCCAAAGAGAACAAGTTGAAGCCCTTTGCAACATGACAGCCTTGTAGAGGGTGGAAGATATCCTTCAAACATGTGTCTCCTAAGATTTCATTAGTCCAGACCAAACAACCTCAGCACATTGGCCATTCCTCAGAAAACATGATTTTCAGTCTCAGCTGGACAAATTTTGTTATTGTCTCACAGCATGCGGCCCATTTTAAGGAATGCTCTAACACAGGTGTACACAGTGGGGCCATCATCTTCTTCATTAGTGACAATGACAGTTATTCATGGGAAATAAAAAGCAGTGCTGAAAAAGGCTTCGGTAAGGGCTAGGAGAGAGAGAGCTACTATCTGTGGGTGTTTACTGTAAGCAGACAGTGGGAAGTGCTTTATAAACATTAGACCATTAAGCAGGATGGGGGAAATAAGAGCCCCCTCTGGGGCTGATAAGAAGTTTGACTGAAATGATCAACTGGGTCCACCCATTCCAAATATCACCATGAAGGATCTCTCTCATTTAAAAGCTTGCAAAGGGCACCTGGGTGGCTCAGGGGTTGAGCATCTGCCTTAGGCTCAGGGTGTGATCCTGGGGTCCTGGGATTGAGTCCAATGTTGGGCTCCCTGTATGGCGCCTGCTTCTCTCTCTGCCTGTGTCTCTGCCTCTGTGTCTCTCATGAATAAATAAATTAAGTCTGTAATAAATAAATAAATAAATTTTAAAAAAGCTTGCAAAGGTGAGGGCACCTGGGAGGCTCAGTGAGTTGAGCATCTGACTCTTGGTTTGGGCTCAGGTTGTCATGATCTCAGGATTTGTGGGATGGGCCTGCATCAGGCTCCCTGCTCCGTGAGAAGTCTGCTTAAGATTTTCTCCCTCTGCCCCTCTTGCGACTCACTCTCATGCTCTCTCTCTAAAACAAGTAAATAAATCCCTAAAAAAAGCTTCAAAGGTGAAAAAGATGAATAATTGAAAGTACTAGCCCTATACTATGAAAAAAGGAGTTCATGTAGTTTTGCTCAAGTTTTCAAAGCCTAATTATGTCTAATAGTAAAGTAACAAGAAACTCAGATGTGATGTTAACTTCAAATCCCTTTTCGCTGGGGAATCACTAGACACCTCCCCCACGGGTGAGGAAAGACGCAGCCTGTGCCCTAGCGCTCTCTTCATCCTCGGTCTGCACTCCCACCCATCCTCTTCCAGACCACACAGCTCTGGCTGTGGGTCACAGTGGCTTTAAATACATGATTATAGAGAACTCATAAGCATTCTGTTTTCGATTGCTTCAAGTTTACTACTTAAGCGCAACCTTCAGGTAATAAACCCTCTGCCTCAGTGGCCCTCCGTGATGAGCAAGCTCACCCCCGCTCTGAGCTGTAGCCCTGGGATGGCTTTATGTGGGAAGAGAGGAGCTTGCTGGGTCAGGTTTTCCAAGTCAGGAGCATTCATTCAGATGTCTTGCAGGTGATCTTTGGAGGAAAAAATCAATGACAGCAGATTTTCTTCTAAAATGTATTTCATATTGAAAACTCATGAAAAATAAGCGTATTATATAGTTACTTTTGCTATGATATGATGACCAGCCTTTTAGAAGTGGCCTGTCATAACCAATAATGTTAAGAAATCACCAATGCAAGATCACGTGACTCTTAATCTGGACAGCACTGACCAAGCAAACCATTCGTTGACATGTGTCATTGAGGTAGCTTGCCTTAGAAATTTAACATATACATCTGTGATATGTAATCATTAGGAAGACTTTTAATACCAAGACATAGGAAACTTGGTTACCACTGGCTTATGCAATTAAAAATTTGGTTTCCTTATCTAATGAATAGTCAGGAGGTAGGGAGGGGCAGGCTTGGTTCAGCTTCAGAGGATCCAGGCCTTTCTAGATTTCTGCTCAGGTGTCTTCAGCATATTGCCTCATGATCACAAGATGGAGCCTGCCTTTCTAGGCAATATGTTCACATAACAAGCAAGTAGAAGCGAGCCAAGGTGTGGCTCTAGTAAGCTTATCTTGTGTCTATTGTATTATCGGAAAATAAAATCTTGCTTAAAACCCTCTTAACAGATTTCGCCCATATATCTCACTGATGAAGATTGCATCCCATGACCACCACTAGCTGCAAGGGAGATTGGGATAATGGGTATCTGACAAAAGGAATGGATCATTATAACTGGTTTAAGGGAATAGAGATCTATAGAGCACACTGTCCCCCCTAGGCAGAAAGATTCAGGGATGAAAGGTCATGGAGGCAACGTCAGTGATAGAGCACTACGATCTGTTGTATACGACAAAAATCACTTCCCATAGATCAGATTCTGAGAAAATAAAGTCTTAGATGAAAATTCAGGTCTTGTTCTTAAACTCTCTCTTTAAAAATATTTTATTTATTTATTTCTTTTGCAGAGAGAGAGGGAGAGAGAGAGAGAGAGAGAGAGAATCTGAAGCAGACTCCATGTTGAGTGCAGAACCCAATGCAGGGCTCAGTCTCATGACCTCGAGATCATGACCTGAGCCAAAACCAAGAGTTTAACATTCAACCGACCAAGCCACCCGGGCATCCCTCTTAAACTCTTTCTGAATTAAACCAACACAAAGAGGGGCACCTGGGTGGCTCAGTGGTTGAGCATCTGCCTTTGGCTCAGGTCGTAATCCTGGGATCCAGGATCAAGTCCTGCATCGGCCTCCCTGCATGGAGCCTGCTTCTTCCTCTGCCTGTGTCTCTGCCTCTCTCTCTTGTCTCATGAATAAATAAATAAAACCTTGAAAAATAAATAAATAGATAGGTAGATAAATAAATCAACACAAAGCCAGATTCTACAAAGGAAAAATAAATAACTATGGACTTAGATTTCTAAAAAAAAGAGAGAGAGAGAGAGAGAGACTGCAGTATACAATATGAGGTAATTAATGGTCTTTAGAGAAAACCATGTTAAAAGCATTAAAAGCAAAATTTTAACTGAGTACATTTAAAGATCAAAATGGCTTTATTCAACAATTTATGAATTGGGCAGCACCCCATCTGGCAAATAGAAATCTGCTGAGCTGTAGAAAAGGAAGAGTTTTTAAGGGCAGGAAAGGGGGAAAGGAAATTAGCAAACAACACATTCATTCTTTTTTTAATGGCTGAGTAACAGTCCATTGTATATACCTACACCACATCGTCTTTATCCAGTCATCTATTGATAGACATGTGGGTGGCTTCTATATCTTGGCTATTGTAAATAACGTTGCAGTGAACACAGGGATGCATGTGTTTCTGAATTAACGTTTTTATTTTCCTTGGGTAAATACCCAGTAGTGGAACTGCTGGATCATACACTATCTTGCCATTTGCAACAACAATTCTAGAGGGTATTATTCTAAGTGAAATAAGTCAGACAGAAGAAGACAAATAACATACGATTTCACTTACATGCAGACTCTAAAAAAAAAAAAAGAAACAAACAAACAACAACAACAAAAAACCAGAAATAAATTCATAAACACAGAGAACTGTTGGCTGCCAGAAGGGAGGGACTTGGGGGAATAAAAGGTGAAGGGGATTAAGAGGTACAAACCTCCCGTTATAAAAGAAATAAGTCATGGAGATGAAAAGTACAACTTAGGAAATATGGTCGATAATATTATAATAACGATGTATGGTGGATAGATGGTGACTACATTCAGCACAGGGAGCAGGGAGTAATGTACAGAATTGGGAAATCACTGTACTGTACACCTGAAAGTCACATAATGTTGTATGTCAACTGTACTTCAATAATAAAAATTAAAAATAAATGAATGCATTGTTTCTGCCAAGGTCACCCCCACAAGGGGAACAGACAGGGTGTATCAGGTGGGCCGATTACCTCGCTGGTGCTAACGAGGTGACTCCGGGTTGACTGGTTAATTGTTATATTCCTGGAAGAGGTTGAAGCTGCAGTTAGGTTAGGTATCAGGCCTTGGTTTGCTGACATGGGACTTAGTATAAGTGACTCCACTTTGGACCTGATGTTTCCTTTTTAACGAGAATATCAGACTGTCACTAAATGTGGAAGTGCAGCTTGTCATGACGTTTCTGGAATGTAGCTTTGATAACAGAATCTCTCCTGTTATGCTAAAAGCAAACAAGCAAAAAGGACAGACCTGATACCTTACCTGAAGGAAATACATGACAGTGTTTTCTGTACGACTCAAATATTTAATTAAAATGCACTTATCATGTCTAGAAAGTTGGTGGTGTTCACATCATTGTTCATAAGAAAATTTTACTTGCAAGAGGCAGTATTATTTCCCGATGCCGAGAGTAAGCTCTGGAGCCAGGCAAACCTGGATTCGTGTTCTGACTTACTGCTTATTAGCCTTGGTCAAGATTCAGTGTCTTCCCTGCAAATGGGGGTAATAACAGCACTGACATCCTGGACCCATTAGAGGCTTAAAGGAACCAGCGCCTATTTAATACTCAGCATATCTCCAGGCACAGAAGTCAGCCCTCAGATATTACCCAGCTCAGTATTTTTCTTATTTTTGTTCTGAATAAAGTAAGAACATTTGGACCTAATATAATTGTCAATTCTAACAATTTTCTTACGAGATCTTGTTTGTTGTTTGTTGTGATACAATCCAGGCAATGCTTATATCTTGTGACCTCTCCCTGTTGGCATTCTGCCAAAAAAACTGTAATAAAAAAATATTCTGTGGTGTGTTTTGAGATTTTATGTATTTATTTGGCAGAGAGAGAGAGAGAAAGAGAGAACAAAAGCAGGGGGAGCAGCGGGGGGGGGGGGGGGGTGGGGGGGGGGGTGGGAAACAGGCTCCCCACTGAGCAGGGAGCTGCTGCAGGGCTCCATCCCGGACCTCAGGATCCTGACTTGAGCCTAAGGCAGTTGCTTAACCCACTGAGTCACGCAGGTGCCCCTCTCTGGTGTGTTTTCATAGCAGTTCTCTGATTCGTGACTTAAGAAGCCTTCGGTTGTGTATCAGACCACACCTAATGGAGTCACTGGTATTTCTTAAGTGGCACTTGCCGATCTTCCTGGCCCACTGCACCCCTGACTGCAGCATCTCTGGTTTGCTGCGAACCCTCTGTACTGTAGACTCCAGACACAGTAGATTTGGGCTGTCTTGGAGAAGTGCTGAGTCATGGTGGCTGTTCTTTCTCAGACTCTCCAAGTCTCTTCCAAGAAATCTCTTGGCCTGCATGTCCTCATCATCTTTATTGTTGAACAGCTCATTTTTTGGACCCAAGTATAAAAATCAGACTATACTATTATCCAGCCCACATCATTGCATTTTTACCTTCAAGAAAATCATGAGACCTTCTGTCAAATATTTTGTTAAATCCATGCATAGCATATTTGCCTCAACCAGCAGTCTGGCAAAGGCATTGAGGTTAATTAGGCTGAAGGCTTGTTTGTATTATTGTCTCTCTCCCCGATTAGAGTCAATATGATAGAAACTATGTTTGTTTTGGTCATAATACTGGAGACAAAACAAGTAATTTTTGAATAACTTACAGACTGAGAAACTGAACTTAGTGATAACTAATTGTTATGTGCTCCGGGAATGTTTGTCCTTTTATTATTGTTTTCCAGAAAAATGCCCATGATCTATGTGAAAGCCACCACTACTATGTGGAACCCAACTCTGACTTCTCTAGCCTGGCTCCTCCTTGCTAGTATTACACTTCAACAAAGATCTACGCACTGGCAACATGTCTGATTGCGGCCAGGCCTAAAGCAGGACATCATTCTTCTCGTAAGGCCACCTAAGCAAAGCTAAAAATAAGTACCAAAAAAGTTACCTTGAAACCAACTGGGGCTGGGCAGTCCAATTGTATAAGGTCATCTAAGAACAATGGGTTGTTTTAGCTTTTTTTGATTCCAGGCTCTAATATCTCTGATACGATTGAGACAGTATCAAATAAAAGTTCTACTTGTTCCTCCAGGGAAAGCATTTTCAAAAATAAATTCTTTACCAAATATGAAGCAATGGGAGGGTAGATTCTGGGAATAAATGCCACTGGCCTGAGTGTTGTTCTTTGGCTTATTCGGTCATCCAGATGTCCTCTTCACTCAAAAGATTTTGTCACAGAAGTGACTCTACATTAGTGACTGGACAACACCAGGGTAGCCATTCATTGCAACTGGCATTTCTATTCCTCTCAGAATATCAGGAAATGTGATTAAAAACAAAGAATAAAAATCCCAGATGTCTACTCTGAGTATGGAGAAGAGAGGTGACATTGTGCTCCTGAGAGGCATCACATGTGACCCAGAGCTGCTGCTGAAATGTCCAGGGGAGACTGCTTCCCAGAAACGACTAAACTTACTGCCCAGGACAGAGGTCCTGGAAGCTTGGTGCAGGTGAAAGACTTCCTCAAAGTCAACAGTGATATATTATGCAGCTGAGAAAATGTATCACTCAGATCTCCTGCCATGGGAGACTGAAATCCCTGGCTGCTGCCTCTCTGTACCTACTTCTACACTCATGCCAAGGCCATGCTTACCCCTACATGTTCTCTGCCACCAGGGCAAGGTACTAAGGGAAGGGGAATCTGTGAGATGCAAGACTTGTCCAAGGACAACTGTGTGTCAAGGATTCTCTACAGGCTGGTCTGAGACTCTTCTTACCCAGGCTTCCCTTGTTCTCTCTCCTTTTATAAGTATTCGACCTCTCCTGAAGTCTGAAAGCAATCCTTGCCTTTCCCATTGTCCTGACTCCAAGAAATCTTTTGTATAACTAATCCTACCTTGACTTCTGCTCTTTGGCAGACCCAAACTCATGTACATAGCATTCCTTTGTCCAATCAACTGAGTATTGTTATGACCAAACACAAAAGACATCATAGAGATTGACTTTCTTGATCAGAGTGAAAAGAAAAACTAAATATATTTCTATTCCCTACGCAAGCCAAGAGTAAGCATTTTTTTTCTTCTCCCATTGGCCAATCATAAAATACTTGTGTCTCCTATAACTTTTGTATAAGATAAGGACATAATACTATATTACGAGCTGACAATACTTTTAGCCATTTGGGATATTGGAAAGGGGAGAAAAGGATCACCAGCATTGGGAGATGTGCTCAATAAATATCTAAAAAACAAAGCAAGCCACTGTGTTCTTTATTTTGTCCTGGACAATGTTTCCCACTAACCAATGGAAGTTAGCTGGGTGACAATAGGGACCAGAGGGTATCAGGTATTTTTGCCTTGCAGTTTCCCATAACTAAAAAGTAGCTGCTTGTCATAAATGAGCAGTCATTCCTTGTCACTGGGTCTGTGATGATTTGTAGGACTATTCTTTTTTAAGATTTATTTCAGAGAAACAAATTGTGAGCATGAGGAGAAGCAGAGGGAGAGAGAGAGAAAGAGAAGCAGACTCTGTGTTGAGTGCAGAGCCTGACAAGGGGCTCTATCTCACGACCCTGAGGATCATGACCTGAGCTGAAATCAAGAGTCATATGTTTAACCAACTGAGACATCCAGGCGCCCTGACTGTTCTTTTTTTAAAAAAAAAATCCTAAATTGTCTTTCAGCAGCAGAAGATAATATTGAAGTCTCTAAATAAAGGATGTGAAGGAGCTAGGCAATAAAAGTAAAAAAAAAAAAGTGCTGAAATTTTGTATATATATTTACATTGTAAAAACCACATTTGAAAAATAAGTCCAAAATCAGTGCTTAAAAATATCTGTAATAGTTCATTTCTCTTTTTTAAAAATGAAACTGAGCATCTTATTTGGGGCTGTTTTTTATTGGTATTATATGATTGCAAGTAAACATTCTGAATGACAGAAAAAGAGTTGCAATGATATTAAAATTTCTTTTCAGCTTTTGTGTATTAACTCATTGTCATACCCTTCAGTGAAACACAATTTACAAGCTCATATCCATTTGTGAGCATATTATGAATATAAAAACACTTTAGCAATTTGGTAATTATGAGCCATTATTTGGCTTGTAGAGGACCAATTAAGTAAGAAAAATTTCTCCTCTCTCTGTCTCTGTGTCTCTGTGTCTCCCTCTGTCTCTGAAAGACAGTGAGAGGCTAAGCTTAAGGGAGCATAAAATAATTAAACTAATTATACTGTATTTGAATTGGTAGAAGATTTTAGACCCAATCTGATCTAGAACTCTTAACCTAGAGGCTACAAACATCCCAGGAATCAATTAGTTAGCTTCATGGGAACAACTCTGGTCGGGTCCTGGTGATCCTGTTAGATGGTCCTGGAGACGGAGAACAGCCCAACCAATCTTCTCAGGGATGATGTGAACTCAGTGGCTCCTAGAACTCTCAAAGGTGGGGGTATGTGATGTAGGCAGACCGCAGAAGGAGCAATGGACAGTTGCTGATAAACTCAGCTATCTATGAACATTCCTATGTCCTCAAGGACTACGTAGGTGAATTATACCAGGACGTAACAATCGTATCATCCTGGAAGGTCACACCACTGGGAGTACATGTGTATAACAAACAACAAGAGGTCAGAGATGGAGAGAATTGTGGTCCTCTGAAAAAAAAAAGCAGAAAAAACAACCAATTTGGGAGGGTAGGCAAGGGTTTGGTTTTTAAGATATGGCATTCAAGGAGTGGACAGAAAATCCAGTTCTAAGTGATCCAAAAGTGACTGAAAACACAGAAGTAAAGGTGAATGCTCCCTATTACTATAGCCATGTTCCTTCCCCATGAGTTTTTCCTTCCTTTGGGGTTCTCCTGAACCCATGGCTACCAAGGCCCTTAGCCCCAGTAATGTACTGTATCCTCCTTTACTTGAAGTAGTGTGTTGAGCTGGCTTGTAACAGGTGAAGAGAGTCATTTGCTAGCCTTTCCCAACTTTGCCTTCAGTGACTTTACACTGGCTGCTTGAAGTTGGCCATAGTGGGAGTATTTACATCACAGAAACCAGCCAGTGGTATAGATGAGGAACCCCCCACCCACCATGAGTTGCTAAACATTTACCAGCATTTACCAATCACTACCTAAGAATGAAATAGAGATAGGGAGTATGTGGGGCCTTAAATAGGTTGATTATGGAAGACCTTAATATTAAAGTGGCATTTGGGGCAAGGAAGAGCATGCCTGATACAGAAAACAGCAAATGCAAAGTACCTGATGCATGAATGTGCCTACTCGAAGGACAGAAGAAAAAAAAGAAAGAAAGAAAGAGAAAAAGGTTAAAGTAGCTACAGTAGAGTGAGTGAAGGAGAGAGTAGTAGGAGATTAAGTCAGTGATGGAAGTTGCGAGGAGAATCAAATCATGCAAAATCTTTAAGATGATTGTAAGGAATTTGACTTTGAAAAAAATGATGAGCCAACTGAGGGTATAAAGCAGTGAAGTGACATGAGTATGGCTTACATTTTTAGGGATTTATCCTTTTAAAAGGGATGCTTTATGAAAAAGAGACTGCAAGGGGGTCAAGGTGGCTGCAGAAAGACCAGTTAAGAGGCCATTGCAACAACCCAGATGAAATCTGATGATGACTAGGACTAGAGGGCTAGTGGTGGAGATGGAAGAGGTAGTCATACTCTGGATGGATGCCTTAGAGCTGTACTCAGCAAGCAGCTTTCAGCTCAGTAAGACTTCCTTTCCTTTCCTTTCTTTTCCTTTCCTTTCCTTTCCTTTCCTTTCCTTTCCTTTCCTTTCCTTTCCTTTCTTCCCTTCCTTTCCTTCCCTTCCTTTCCTTTTCCTTCCTTCCTTTCTTCCTTCCTTGAAGACCTTTCTAATAGGTTTTTTTATAATCCCCAATGAAGTACCAACTTTCTGTGCCTGGAGATAATCAGGAAGAAGCCTGATAGCCACCCATCATTGATACTGTAGAAGACTTTCCTCTGTTGGGAAGAAACATCTACTGGCCTCTAATATTCTACAACAGCATAGGAGCTTGGCTACACAAGAAAATGTTTCTGCTTAAATGTCAAAACTGAGGGCACCTGGGTGGCTCAGTTGGTGAAGCATCTGCCTTAGGCTCAGGTCATGATCTCAGGGTCCTAGGATTGAGCACTGCATCAGGCTCCCTGCTCAGTGGGGAGTCTGCTTCTCCCTCTACTCCTCCCCTGTGCTCATGCTCTCTCTCTCTCTCTCTCAAATAAACAAATAAAATCTTTAAAAATTAATCAATCAATCCGATAACTGAGTTAAGGCGAAGGGAGCAAACAGAGTTGGATGTATCTATCAAATGGCTTCATTTCTGTGAGTGGTTTTTCTTGGATATAATACATAGGTCATATATTATATAGTATTGCATGTACATATTAATGACATTATATAACATTACCTAATATATAATAAGTATTATGTAATAGATATGCATTATATCATAGATATTTATAATTAGATATATTTAATATATAATCATTATGTCTATGAATACTCAAGGGGGGGCCTAACATAATGGTGTGTGTGTGCGTTCTGTGACATCGACCTATCATGTCACTATCATGACCTATCACATCAAAGCAAAGGGGAAGGAGGATGAGGAGCTTTGAGTGTGTGCATCCCTCTCCGTGGTGCTGAAATACCAACGGTCAAGCGATAATCTCTCAACTGGCTGACTCATCATCCTCCAGGGAGGTGAGGCTACAGGCCTAGTGCAATCACGTGAAGCAGAGATGGGGTGATGTGGAGGAGGTTAGAGAGTAAGTGAAGAAAAGATGTTGTAGGCTTTAAGATAGTACAGCCAGAAAAGATTTCAGGGAGTATCTAGTCCAACCCATTAATTTTGCAACTAAGGAAACAGAGAGTCACCCCATTTATTCTCAGCAGAGGCCCAAGGCCCACTGCAATCTGGGATGCGATCAAATGAGAGCAGGCTTGTCCTATGGGATGGCTCTTAACATTCCCAACAGAGCATCCTACCAGCTGAATTCTCTTTCATCATGTGATCCCCATTTACCACGACAGTAAAGAAAAACTTTCTCAGAAACATGTTTTGATTTGTGCATGAATTTTCCTGTGCAGTGAGTTTTGATACCCCCCAGTCTGGGCTTTATAGCAGTAATAGAACTGCTACTTGGTGTTGCCACAGCTTCCCAGGCCACTGCAAATGACCACTACTTTTGATTAATTTTACTAATTTATTACTTTTACATCTAATTGATGTCTCATGATTTCTGAAAGATGAGGACTTGGACAAGCTTGGTATGCATTTATGTGTTCTTTTTGTCCTTGGGTGGCTGACTTTATGCTCCATGAGGTTGTCGATCTGCTGTTGGGTAGAAAAAAATTAACGAGGTTACAGGATAGGAAAAAGAACAGAGGGCTAAAGCACCAGTGACCAGTCACACAGATGTTCAGTGAGGCAAAAGCTTGTGCTACGAGCTGGTTGATTTTTTACAAAAGAAAAGACAAGACAAGAGTCTGCTGAGATAGATAATCACACTGATCAAGGTGGTGTGAGTGTCCTTGCCTGAATTATCTAGGTGGACTCAGACACGGCTTAACATTTATATATTCGAGGAAGCTACATTCAATCTTCATTTCAAAACTTTGTTAAATTCTAATTAAGTCTGTGTTTTTTTTTCACTGGGATGACAGCCATTAGTAACTACTAAACTAGTGAATTGCAAAATGCCATCGACTACTGATGTGTAAATAGAACAAAGCCATCTGTGCAGTGCAGAGCATGGGAGTTCCTGCCTCATCCTCTCAGAGGCTCATTGTAGCCTTGGGTCACAGATGGAGGCAGCTCAGCTGCCCGGAGCACAAACTTCATCTGGCCTCAGGGCCCCAGAGCCTGGAGCAGGTGTGGGCCACATGCTTAGTATCCCCAGGGGGAGGAAGAGCAGCCTTGAGACCCATGCTGCAAACAAAGCCAGTAACGAGGACTCATCTCAACTGTTTCAGCCAGAGTCAGAAATGCAGACTCCAAGGGGAGGGAAAACCCAGCCTTCTTCACTTAAGCAGAGCCCTTCAGAAAGCTTCTGTCTCCAAGCCTGAGTCCCAAGGTTTTCAGCAATATGCTCTTTAAAGTCTGCACAGGTGTCCGCTGAGACCAGAATGGCTTGGCTAGAGAACTGTCTGGATTGCCAGTCTTCCTCTACAACCCGCACCACAAAAACTGACTCACCCAACTTTTATGAAGATGGTCTTCCTCTAAAAAAATACATTTACCATTGCTACTCCACTTTTCTCCTACGCTAGGTCTTTTATTTTTCTTCTCAGTTTTCTTTTTCACTAGAGTGAATGTATTAGTTCTTTCCCAGTTGTAGGAAAATAAACCCGTCTTATACAAAGGCATTGTACCAGAAGAAGAACAGGTACTGCCAAGGACAGGGCCTCCATCTTGCATTATGGGGTCCAGAGAGCATCCTGTGAGCTATGGTTTACCTTGGACATGGGGGTTTAGAAAGCGGCTAAGGGAGGATCCCTGCTGGGGTCTTCAGCTTTCCCTGGCTCACCAGGTTTCTGACAGGGGGGAGGTTTGCATTGTGTGGGGGGGGGGACAGAGACTAAATAAATGGCTGAGGGCGGAGGAAGTCCTGAAGGGTTGAAGTGTGTTCCTATGAGGGCCTCAGGAGGCCACCAGGCAGGGCCTGATCCGGTACTGCAGGCTGAAGCTGGCTTAATTGCTGGTAATTAAAGCAGGATCTATAGTTTCTGGGCATGCCTGGTGGGGGAGGGGATGGGTTTCTGGCCTTGGAGGAGCTGCAGGAAAGCACATGGTGCTTGGTGCTCCGCTGAGCTCACAGCCCCACTCCCAGCAGGGCCTGTTGCTGGGCAGTTTTCAGCGGAGGAGTCTCTGCAAACCTGCTCTTCAAGGATGGAGGATTGTCTTTTCAAAGGAAATCAACGTAGAATAGAAGTGATCTTTGTAGAGAGTTAACTATAGGTTAGGCATTGTTCTAAGCACATTTAATTCTCAAATAGATAAATTTTTAATTGATGATAATGATACAAAGATTAGATAATTTACTCGAGGTCTACAGTTAGCACAGAGCTTCTGTTTTCCAGGCCTCTGCTGTTTTCCAGAGGTTGCCAGCTGGTAGCCTCTGAAGCTGGATCTCTAACCTTCAACTGGCCTGGTCCCCCTGTGACCTTGGAAAACGAAAGTGCCCCATTTTAGTATATGTGCTGCCGAAGTGAGCATGTAGAAGACAGAAATGTCCAATAAAATTCAGGATTTCTGAATTTCTTGACAGAATGATAAGATCCGCCAACACTAGCCCAGTTTTTGCATGGAAACAATGGACTGGGGCTCAGTAGCTGCTGCCCCTTCAAGAGAAAGAATCTCTAGTTTCCCTGGAGATTTTTTTTCCCCCAGTTTATACTGCTCCCTTTTGCCTAAATCGTAGCCCATTTCCATCATTTATGGAACTTTCCTGGGCCTTGGTTGGCATTTGGAGGTTGTGGCCCTGCCTCTTTAGTGCAAAATAGAATAAAACATAGAATTAAAATAAGAGCTGGAATAAACAAACGAGTTGGGGAGGCCCAGTTACACGAGCAGAAGTGTCCTTGCAGTCGGTTACGCGCTGAAAGAGCAAAAGCTCATCGCTGAAGCCAGTTTATCCCGAGTCTCATTTTCAAACTCACAGATAAGCAGAGGAAAGCTTGCTGGCTTCCTGGCTCAGGGGAGGGGGAGGGAAGCACAGAAACTTCAAGAAGCATTGTAGTCTAAGACAAACAGCTTTCCTTGTCTGCTTTTAACAGATTGTTTTTCATAAAGCTTTCCTATAGCTCTGCTTTATCATCCCTGCCTGAGCTTCCAGCTGGACAGAATCCGAAAGCTAAAAGCCTGCAACTTGCAGAGAAGGAGGGCATTTGGCTGCCACTACGGCTGTACAGCCACGCCAGGCTGCTTGCTTCTGGGTAATCAGGTGGGAAATTTCATCTGAGTCTAGAGTTTCCTGCTGTATCAGTCTCTCCAGGCTCCTGCAGAGTTTAGATTCATGTATCCACACTGGCAATCCTGCCTTGACAAGGCTGAGGTCACTTTGGAGAGTAGGGGACAATTAACTCCTTGGTTTTCTTTAACCAGAAGCATCAGCTGCTCTGGTCAAGGCAAGGACCATCAATGGCCAATGTTGTGGTCCAGTTTTTTAAGTCCTTGGAGTAAGCAAAGAATGGCCTCAAGTCAAATGCTTAAAAGACAAAGCACTGTGACCCCCACGGAGAGGCTTTGAGACTCCGAAGGGCTTTGTCCAAGAGTGTGTCTTCTCTGCTAAGAGTGACAGTTAAGCTGGAATTACTGACAACAAGGGTGACTAGGCTTTTCCTAAGGAGCTAGGGCAGCTGGCATTTCCACACTTTCACAGGCCAGGAGACTCTGGCCTTATACGTATGTGCTCTTGTCTCTTTTTCCAGACTAGCTCTTACAGAAATCTTGACTAAACTATGTCCGTGAAGGCCACTCTTGCCTAAATCTAAACCTCAGAGTTTCCTTGACAAGATGACTCCCGTCCTGAGCAGAGGCAATGTAGCAGGTCCATTAGGGCAGGATGTAGACTTCTGCAGCCCTGGGTTTGTGTCCAAGTGCTGCCCCTCACTAGCTGGGTAGGCCTACTAGGTGCCTAACCTCTCTGAGCTATGGTTCCCTAATTCATGAAATGCTTAATGCCCCTATCTCCCAGAGTTGGAATGAAAACTCTATGAAAAATATAGCTTTTGGGGCACCTGGGTGGCTCAGATGGTTAAACGTCTGCCTTCGGCTCAAGTCATGATCTCTGGGTCCTGGAATCGAGCCCCGAGTCTAGCTCCCTGGTCAGCAGGGGGTCTGCTTCTCCCTCTGCCTCTTCCCCCACACCTCCCCTGCTTATTCTTTCTCTCTCAAGTGAATAAATAATATTTATTTTAATAAATAATTAAAAATAATAAAGTAATTAATATTATTTATCATTATAATAAAATCTTTAAAAAAAGAAAAAATACAGCTTATAATACTTGGCATATAGGAAGTGACTAATACAGGGTCTAGCACTTTCTGTCTCCTGCCTCCTCTAAATTCATCTCTTCCCATCCTCCTCTCTCATGCTCAGTATGGTTTCTTCTGACAAGAGCATTCTTTCCATCCTTCACCCTTCACTTACCTAGCTCCCTTTCCCTCCCCCTCAGATCACTGCCTTCCCTGGCCTTCCAGACTGGATCAGGTACCCAGGCTGAACTCTTTTAAGTCACCTCGTATTTCCTCTTTGTAATACTTGCTGCTGTTTGTGACGTAATGCCACTCAATGTCTCTCCCACTATATTAAGGACTGAGAGCGAGGTTCAACGATTTTGGCCATCTTTGTGCCCCAAGTACCTGGCACATAGTAGGCTCTAAATAAATACTCTTCAAAGGGTTAAAAAATGATATGAGTCAGCGTGAACTTTCTTTCAATTATATAATAAATGGACAGTTAATAGTCGTGTGTTCAGAAGTCATTATAACCATATACAAAAATTAAACCAAAATAGATAAAAAATCTAAACGTAAGAGCTAAAACCATAAAACTCATAGGAGAAAACATACAGGTAAATCTTAATGACCCTGATTTTGGCAATGGAATCTTATGATACGGCATCAAAAACACATTCAACAAAAGAAAACATAGATCAATTGGACGTCATCAAAATCAAAAACTTTTGTGCTTCAAAGGACACTATCAAGAAAATGAAAAGACAACCCACAGACTGGGAGAAAATATTCACAAAACATATATCTGATAAGGGGCTTGTATATAGAATATACAAAGAACTCTTACAACTCAGTAATAAAAAGATAAATAGAAGATGGACAAAGGATTTGAACAGACATTTCTCCAAAGAAGATACACAAATGGCCTTGTGCACACAAAAAGAAGCTCAACATCCTTAGCCATGGGGGATATCTATTTTTTTTAAAAATTTTGTTTAAAATCAATTAATTAAAAAAATAAAAAACAAAACAAAATAAAATCAATGAACATATACTGTATTATTAGTTTCAAAGTTAGGGTTTAGTGATTCATCAGTTGCATAGAACACCCAGTACTCATTTACTCATTCCATCATGTGCCCTCCTTCATGCCTATCACCCACTTACCCCATCCCCCCACCATCTCCCCTCCAATTACCCTCAGTTTGTTTCCTAGAGTTAAAAGTCTCCTATGGTTTATCTCCCTCTTTGATTTCATCTTATTTTTCCCTCCCTTCCCCTATGTTCATCTGTTTTCTTAAATTCCATATATGAGTCAGATCTTATACTTGTCTTTCTCAAACTGACTTATTTTGCTTGGCATAATACCCTCTAGTTCTATCCATGTCATTGCAAATGGCAAGATTCCATTCTTTTGATGGCTAAGTAATATTCCATTGCATATATACACCACTTCTTCTTTATCATTGGGGAAATTTAAATCAAACCCACAAGATGCTACTTAACTGCCACTAGGATGACTGGAATCAAAATGTCAAAAAATAACAATTGGGCAAGGACATGGAGAAGTCATAACCCTCATACACAGCTGATAGAATTGTAAAATGATGCAGCAACTTTGAAAAACATCTGACGGTTCCTCAAAAGGTTCAACAGAGGGTTACCATTTGACCAGCAGTCCCACTCCTAGCTATACACTGAAGAGAAATGGACATATGTATCTGCACGAAGACTGGCTTGCAGACATTTATAGCAGCATTATCTGTGATAGCCCCAAAGTGAAAATAATCCAAATGTCCGTCACTTAATGAATGAATACAATATGGTATATTCATGCAATGGAATATTATTTAGCTGTAAAAGAGAATGAAATATTGACACTTGCTGCAACATGGATGAACCTTGAAAATATTGTACGTGAAAGAAGTCAGACACAAAGGACCACACATTGTCTAGTTCCAATCAGATGAAATTTTTGGATTAGGCAAATCTATAGAGATATAACGTCGATGAGGGGTTGCCCAGGGCTGGGAAGACTGGGGGCTTGAGCTGAAGGGTACATGTGTTTCTAAGATTGATTATGGTGATGACTTCACAACTTGGTGAATATACTAAAAACGAAATACGTACAAAAAATTGAATTGTATACTGTAAACGAGTAAATGTATGGCATATGTAGTACATTTCAAAGATGTAAAAAATATTATTATATATCGTGAATTGTTAGGTATTAAGAGAAGCGTGTGACTCTCTCCCAGGAGTTAACACACCAGAGGAGGCAAGTGTGTATGAAACAGTAAGTAATACCTAGTAGGCTAGAATCAAGTGCTTCCTCTAGGACAAGGCTGCAGTCCTGACAAAGCACACAGTCTGGGGAGGTGGGAAATCAGCCTTAGGACATATTTTAAACTCCAAGTGCAGAAATTACATTGTATGACATTTGGTGGTGACACCAGTTCTTTTCCAGTACCATCGTCCGATTTTTCTTGTGGTTTGGTGGCATGTGCCAAGTGAGACGGACTATTTCATCTTTGTTTCCCCTCCTAGCTGCAAGCGCAGAGCCTGATGCCCAGCTTGGGGTGATTGGGTTGTGACTGGGGATGGAGCCAGAGTCAGGATATAGGGCTTCCTGTCTGAGCTGACCTGTCTCTTTTAATCATGCCTGTATCACCAAGGGCTTCCTTTTTGCAAAAGGCTTTCCCATGTTGTCATCTGTTGGCCTACCTCACAGCCCCGGAGGGCAGTGGAGCATGCTAGTGTTACCATCTCAGGAGGTAAGGGAAGAATAGAAAGAGCGGGGAGGCTGGTCTTACTTCAAGGTCACCCAGGGGGCAAGCACCTGGCTGATCAGGGATTAGCATAGATGTCACTGTCCCGCTAAGCCCACTGAGCCACATTGTTTATCTATTTCTGAGATAGGTTTAGAGCCATTTAAGGGAGGAAAAAAAAATCAGTCTCAATGAATCTTTATTTTAAGACTAAAATAAGTGTGTGTTTGAGGGAGGGGAGCAGATCACATCTTGAAGAGGGGGCAAAAATGCAAATAATAAAGTTACCACCAAAGTGTTCTTGATCTCCTCTATCCCTGAGCCCCTCTAACAGCTTCATCCTAAGATGGTGAAGATTACCTTAAGCCAGCCTCAATGCTCCTTTGGCGAGTTTGTTCTATTTAATATATTGTTTAATGTATTTGTTCATTTAGGCCATGACTCACTGCTTTCTGAATTCTATTTTTAGCTGTTGCTTCTCAGTTGGATTTTTCCACATATCAGATGTTCAACTATGTGTCTAAGGGGACACCGTCTGCCCTGGGGATGAAAAACTGACCATACAGTTTTGTTATTTATAAACTGTAAAAGGTGCTAAATATGTCTCTCATCTTCCCCTAAACCTTGTGAAGATTGAGGTGTCACCCTACAGAGAATATATGATGAATGCAAACTGCTTTAGGTGCATATGAGGCAAAATCCTGAGACCCCCAGAGGAAGTTGGTGGCCACCTGTATGTTACTGTGTACTATCTGAACATCTGACTCTTGACTCCCTCCTTAGAAAGGAATCTGGTAGCGGCATGAATAGGAAAAGATCACTCAACTGTGTTGATACAGCAGAGTTATGAGTTTGTGAAAAGCTAAGAAGACTTTAGGGAAAAGCAGTGGCTTTGAAGAAGGATGGAGGTGGCCAGAATAACAGTTCCAGAGAAGGGCAATCAGGCCCTAGAAGGCAGAGTAGGAATTTACGAGGGAATCTCAGGAAAGATTATGATAGAAACTAACCAAGATGGTGGACCACATGGCTGCCCAGAAATGACCATTTGTTAACCTTCATTTCTTTCCGAGTCTATAACTGATATATGCTTATATCGATAGGTAAATGCATAGAAAACTTCTGGAATGATACACACCAAACTGATAACAGATTCTGGAGAGGATAAATCAGGGGGTTGGGGAAAGTAGGATGGTTGCCTTCTACTCTAAATACCTCTGTTGTTTGATTTTTTTTCCCCAATAACAAAAATGTATTTATATATTCCTTATGTAATTAAAGAGGAAGGACAAAGAGAGGAGAATGTGTAAGTCTATGTGTGCCCATTGTTAGAAAACAAAGTTAGAATCATGTAACTAGGAGAAAATAAAAACCATCTGTAATCCACCACACCAGGGGAGCATATCTCATCCAAACCCACAACAGTGGATTTGGAGTCCAGGCAGAAAAAGTCTCCACTAGCAGAGAAAAGGGCTGTCACCCCAACAGGGCAAGCAGGGAGAAGCAGGAAGGAAGCAGCTGGTCAAGTGGTGGGGCTGGGGCCAGAGGTGAGAGATCAGGGGAAAGAGCGAACAGGGCCAGGAGGAGGGACTTGGGGGTGTGGATAATACTTGGGGGTGTGGATAATAGGGTCAGACATTTGTCCTCAGTCTTGGTTTTTTTTTTTTTTTTTTTTTTCTGTGCCCATAAATAAAGTCATCAGCAAGAAGTCAGCAGTTATAGCTGGATCTTACCCAAATTGGATGCTGGGATTATACAGACAGATAACACTACTGAGCAGAGGGCTTACCTAGGCCTCTAGTGGAAATGGGGCTGGGGGCGGGGGGTGGAACGTCTACAGAGAGGGGCCTGGAGCCTTACAGGTCAGTCTTAGGTAGGAAAGAGAGCCTCATGACTGAAAGCAGAGTGACTTAGGAAGAGTCTAAAAGAGGGGCGCCTGCCTGGGTAGCTCAGTTGGTTCAGCGTCTGACTCTTGATTTCAGCTCGGGTCATGATCTCGGGGCTGTAAGATAGAGCTCTGAGTTGGGCTCCACACTGAGCCTGCTTAAGATTCTCTCTCCCTCTCCCTCTGCCCCCCTTCATCCTGCTTGCATGCCTCCCCCCTCAACCAAAAAAAAAAAAAAAAACCAATCTAAAAGAGTCAAGAAGCAATGGGGATGCTCCTGGCATTGGGAGGGCCCTTCATTGTGTGGACTGTCCATGCACCGCAGGAGGCTGGGGACCCCTGACCCTTTGCCACTGAAGAAGATGCTCCCAAACACCACTACAAATTAAAACATCGCTGCAGCCTCAGAACACACCCTTGTTCGGAAAGCGGGGCATCTGATGCCCAGCTAAAGGAGCCGCGGGAGGCTCTAACCTCCCAGTCCTCTCCTGCTGCAGGGAAGTTAGACTGCGGCTCCCAGATGACTTTGGGCCACAGAGGATGGGGGAGACGGGAGGGGTGCTAAGTAACAAAAGAAACAGAAGAAACGCATGAAACCTAGAAGCACAGTTGGTAAAAGAGAAACATCCCCCACTTCAGCTTCTAATGGAGAGAGCTGAAGATCTCCGACCGCGGGCAGAGGCAGGAACCACAGGGAGGCGGGGAAGGAATCCAAGTCAGCCTTTGGCCATCAGGCCTTCAGCTCTGCACGTCATGCGTTTTTTTAAGGAGCCTGAAGAAAGCCAGTTGTTGGATCTGCTGTGAACGTTGAAAGAAGCGTGCTCTTAATCTATCACAGCATTAAACGGCTCTCGAGCAAGAGATTGTCACATCAATTAGACGTGAAACTCCCCTATCTCAGCATCTCTCCACATTTAACTACTTGGAGGGAAAGAAAAACGCTCCTATTTAGACGGGATATAGATAGTAACCATCCAAAAAAACATTGGCCCTATTTTTAGATGCACGTTTCTAGGCTTCTCCGTAACTGGACAACAATGCAGTATTTGCAATGTTGAGTCAAAATCAGTTCCTCATTCTAAGTGGGAAAACGCATTGCATTTCTGGGTTTGCTCATATCCATTTCCACAAGCAAGTTAATTGCTTGAAAAAAAATATATATATATACATTCTCCTCCCGCCCAATGCTGTCCCACATAGAACTGCTCAAGGAACAAATACCCGGCTTAAAACATTTTTCTTTTTTTTTCCAATTTGGGAGACATAAAACCGTAAGGCCTAACATGGCATTTCCAAACGCAGGGCCCTGAAGAAACCAACAGATACTCCAGCCCTTGGAGGCTCTGCGTTCTTCTATCCTTTGGCAGAGAAACCGAGGGGATCCCTGGGTGGCTCAGCAGTTTCACGCCTGCCTTCGGCCCAGGGCGCGATCCTGGAGTCCTGGGATCGAGTCCCACATCGGGCTCCTGGCATGGAGCCTGCTTCTCCCTCTGCCTGTGTCTCTGCCTCTCTCTCTCTCTATCATAAATAAATAAAAATAAATCTTTAAAAAAAGAGAGAGAGAGAGAGAGAGAGAAACCGAGACGCACCAGCGAGCCTGTCTGAGGGGGTCTTATTTTCTCCCTTCCTTGGGGTCCCCTTCAGCCCGGAGGCAGCCTGACTTCACCAGCCCAGAGAGACCAATGACGCATCAGCAGGGCCCATGTTATGAGTGGTCACCTCGTGCCAAGCCCTCTACTGATCGCTTACACACATGATCCCATTCAGTCATCACGACAGCTCAGAGGGGTGGATAGAGATGAAGAAACGGAGGTGCCAGGAGGGAAAACAGCAGAACGATGACACACGGAAGTCCCTAGAAGGCCCACCTTCCATCGGTTTGTGAACAAAGGCAGGAGAGCTCCCCCTGGGCTCCCAAGGCCGGCACCGAGCTCTGATACTGTGGGCCCCTGGGTGCCCCCCCCCCCCCCAGGTGGTGTCAGGCGTTCACTTTCCCAGTCTTCTGCCCCAGGCAGGCCTGCCCTGCTACCGCCGTAAGCTGGCCGCCGAGTGAGCATGAGCGGAAAAGGACCAGTAGGCCCTGGGCCTGTGCCGCTTCCCTCTGCTTATTCAGCACCTTCTCCCCGTCGTTGGGAGCAGCTGGGGTCCCTGAGCTGGAACCCGGCAGATCAATACCGTGTGGGGACGAAGACACGGCTAGCGGGGTACTAATGCTCATCGCGGATACATCCAGTATGTCAATCACCGTCTAGAGGTTAAGTAGATTTTTTTTTTTTTTTGGTCTAATGTCGGGAGGTCTGTCTTATTGGAACGTGGGATATTTTCCTGCCTCACTTGCTCGGTACGGCTTTAGATGAACGATGTGCTACAGAAACATTTGTAATAAGGCTTCATAGGTAGCCCATAAAAAAGAAAAATCCTATCAATATAAACATAAAATATACATATATATATATATAACTATGAAACTATATATATAAATACATGATTGAGTTTTGGACAATATGTTTTCTGATCATACTGTGCGTGAAACATGTTCTAAAAATCCAGTGCCTTTTCCATTGTGCTGTAAGGTACCCAGATGCCAAATTCTTCTGCAAAAACAAACAAACAAAAAAACTGCACGGGTGATGTAATATTTGCCTGTGTGCTTGCAACATCGGTTTTTGTCTTTTGCTTGTCATCTTTCTCTTACATGAAGGTGCAGCCCGGTCGCAGTTAATGACTTAGGCAAACTTCAATTCCCCGTCCCTGGTGTTGGTGCCACCTTGCCTCCCTCAAGGGCCCCCCCAGAGTGGCGAGCAGAGGTGGGGGTCCCAGCCAGGAATGCCTTTCCCTTCTGATGGTGCCTTCCTCGTCTACATTATGCTGGAAGGCATGGTTCCTTCTCAAGCTAAAAAATTTTCTGTGGCCCTTTAAGAGCCATGGGAAAAAAAAAAAAAAACCCAAAACAAAACCAAGGAGACACGCTCAGTAACACAGAAGAAGGAGAATGAATACTTTTATTTCTGCCAGAAAATTTCTAGCAATGCCTGTCCTCAAAATGAGCCTCATTTCACCAAATGTGGGTGAGGCCTTTCAAACAAGGTAACAGCGATAGTATAGGGTGCACATTCGGTCTCCCCTAAAAGACATTGTGCGTTCAGGAGGCTCCGTGCAGATGCCGGTGCACAGCCCGGGTCGGTCAGCCTCCAGCTGCGGGCACAACTGCCTGGCCCTCGGCACCTCACAGGCCTTCCTGCGGTGCCAGAACCCTCGGCCTTGCCCAAGTACTCCAGATGCCCCGGAACCAGGCCCCGAACCGGCTTCAGAGCAACAAACAAAGGCCAGTGGACCAAGGCGGGTCCCTAAGGGCTTGGGAAGCTGAACAACACGGCCGGCCGGGCCTGGAGACCTTTGATCCAGCAGGCTGGGCTCAGGGACGCAGGCGGCGACGCGGGCCCTTACAAGGAGCCCGTGTGGGGCCCAACTGCCCAGTGGCCGGGGCCGTGGTCGTGGCCGTGCAGCTCATGCGGGGTCGCACACTCCTTCATGCCCTTGCCAGGGTTGGGGGCGGCCGGCCAGGACCAGGAGCTGCTCCAAATCACTTGTTAAGGCACCCGAGGGGCTCAGTGGTTGGGCGTCCGCCTGGAGCCCAGGCTGTGACCCCAGGGTCACGGGATCGAGTCCCACATCGGGCTCCCCACAGGGAGCCTGCTTCTCCCTCTGCCTGGGTCTCGGCCTCTCTCTCTCTCTGTGTCTCTTATGAATAAATAAATAAAATCTTAAAAGAGAAAAATAAATAAACAAATCGCTTGTTAAATGAACTAGCAGACTCGCTAGACACCTTGAAATGGTGTCCGCCACATCGGCGCTGGGCGAAGCGGCCTGCTCAAAACACAGAGTGGTAACGGGGAGGCCGGGGACCCCCACATCGCTGCCCAGCCATCAGCAGGCCTCCAAACGTCCCGCCAGGACCTGCTCCCTCTCTGATCTGTGCCTGTGAGCACCGGGGCAAGGGCACCGCCACCCGCCAGCCGCCCTGCACTGGGCGCAGGCCTCGCTTCCCTCGGGACGGGATCTGCTGCTCCGAAACTGGCAGCAACAATTTTGCGCCCTGAAGTGCCTTCTAAGGAATTATTTAGCTGAAACCCATCCTTATTCTCATTCTACATCTTGTGCATCCCTGGGTAGTGGCCAGGGAAAGCTCTTTTCAAGCGTTGTTATGGAAGACGGCAGAGGAGAGTCCTGCCCCGGCTCCGCGGAGGCCCATGTCCCGCGAGGAGGGCCAGCGAGGCATCAGGTCACATATGAAGGGGATGCATGGCTTGGGTTTGTGGGTTTTCCTATAACATTTTTTTTTTAATCAAGATGATTTGTATTATTTTCACTGAACGTCATAGACTCCTTAGCCCATCTTGACCTTGATGTGACCTTGGATTTTATGGTGGGATAACTGCCAATCAACTTGGGAATAACCCCAGGTGACAGCATGGCTAGGAGGCGGGGCGGGGAACTCCCCGAGGGCCGAGGCCTGGGGTGGGGACAGCCTTCCCCAGAGCTGTGGGGTGGAATGAGGGCCCCACAGTCCTCCTGTTGCTGATGCTTCCATTTGGTTTCCAGGCCTGTGCCTGGAACCGTGACCCCAGCCCTGATCTAACCTGGGCTTCTCCCAAGGCAAGCCTTATACTTTGCTTCTTCCTCCATTTCCCCACATTAAGAAGTGCTTCCAAGTTTTGAAAATCTTTGTGCCACGCAACGTGCCCGTGGTTTACAGGCATCGATGACCTCACATAATAGCGAAAGCCAACTATTTTTATCCCCTTTTACCCACGAGGGGTCTCAGGGGCAGAAATTGAGTGCTTTGCTCAAGAAGTGGCTGAGACACAAACGAATGCTTGATGTTCACATTCAGCAGAACTTTGGAGCTTTTCTTTTCTTTTTTCCCCCCCTTTCTTTCTTATTTAGCATTCTTTTTCTTCCCCCAAGGCCTTGCCTTCATCGTTAGCCCCCTCAAATTCAAATTTCCAAAGCTGGTGTTTACATTCTCACTGTATGAAGTGACAAGTAAGGAATGGCCTTGAGCTTCGGCTTCTACACTTGTGTCCACACCTGAGGGTCGCACGTCGTGGGCAGCCGCTGATGTGCGTGCTGCCAAGGGGGCGCGGGGGCTTGTGGTACCTGCCCAGCGAAGGCCTCACGTTTGAGCTCCTCAGCGATCCCGGGATGCCCTGAGAGGAGGGACGAGGAGAAGAGCCTGGAGTCTGCAGGGGGTCTTAGGGAACAGCTGCCTCGGAGGAGCTTGTAGACACGGGCCAAAGAACCCATTTCCTCTGCAAGCACGGACCTCTCAGGGCACATTTTAGCTGCGGCTTCTCAGAGCCTATTTTTATCACTGTCCAGTTATTGATAAACTGAAACGCCTTTTATTTTCCATTGACGAGGTCATCATTTGCTACTTATTTTCGGTAGATAAGACGTCGTGAGAACAAAACTTCACTGATACGTCCACAACACAGAAAGGGAACAATTATAAAGCACTTTGATTTATCCCCAATGAGACTCTTAACTAAAAAAGATGGTTGCAAGTCTTGTTTTGATCTTTTTTTTTTTTTTTTTTTTTTGGTAGGATTTTTCACTAACAAAGATCTCAGATTTGGGGGAAAAGAAAAAGGAGCTCATCATTTGCCTCCGCTGGGTAGAGGTGTACATTTTTGAACTATTTTGCTCAGCACCAGGGCTCTGTGAGCTGCTGCAGCCACATGTCCTCCTGCCAGGTCTCCCCCAGAGGCCAAGGACTTCTGCCCAGAAGGACCGACCAGCCGTAGTCACAAGTTGAGGCCCTGTTAATCCTGTGCTCCCGCTAGAGGAACTCACACAGTAACTTCCTGAGGGCTACTCCGGCCCCTGCCACCCCTGGGGGCAACGGGAGGCTCCCAGTCATCGCAGCAATTCAGAAAGATGGTTTGGGATCCAGTTGGACTTCCCTTGCTGGTGCTTCGAGAAGCTTCCTGCAAAGCCATCAGTGACCATCTTGCCGTCTCCAGGAAAAACTGAACAAATGATCCAGAAGACAGAGGTCCTTTGTTCAAGGATCAAGAGCCCCTGTACTTGTTACAACGTGTATAATCTTTCATATTCATGTTGCTACCAGAAAGAAACTTCTCAAAGCCAATACTTGCAAGGGGCAATCAAGATGCAGTGTTGCCTCATGGTCAGTTTTTTTAAGGAAAGGCACAGAGGGGATGGAGAAGCACCTGACGTTTAGGCCCAAAAGCCAGATTTGAATTCTAGCATTAAAAAATGTAGGTTTTGGGCAGCCAGGGTGGCTCAGTGGTTTAGCGCCACCGCCTTCAGCCCAGGGCCTGATCCTGGAGACCCGGGATTGAGTCCCATGTCAGGCTCCCTGTATGAAGCCTGCTTCTCCCCATGCCTGTGTCTCTGCCTCTCTCTCTTTCTCTCCCTCTCATGAATAAATAAATAAAATCTTTAAAAAAAAATGTAGTTTTTCTGTAGGCGATAATTACAAATACTTTTATTTTCTAATTTAAGCTTTGAGTAGGTAATATAGTCTCACATAGGTCAAAACTTTAAAAGATGTAGTGTCCACCTACCCTGTGTCTTAGCCACTCAGTTGTGTTCTTATCCTTCCAGAGATATTTTATGCACATACAAATGCATATCTATTCATGCTTCTCCACAAACATTAGTATATATTATGTTCATCACTTTGCTTTTCTTCATTTTACAACACCTAGTAGAGATTTTTTGCTATCGGTACATAAGCAGCCTTCTCATTTTCGTGGCCACATAATAGTCCACTGAGTAACTGTACTATTTTTTTTTTTAATGTATAATGTGTTGGCCACTAGTTTCCCACTAAAATCTGGACTTATCACTGTGAACAGCTGATAATCTATTCGGAGGTCTTTAAAAATGAGGTAAGTTCTCATCACATAGGAGTTTGAATAGTATCCATGCAACAGGTCCCCTGAGAATTCCTTCTGAATAGTGTCAGCTGAGGACTGCAGAGACTATAGCCCACAGAACCCTGTACATCAGGCCATAAGGCACTGGGTGGTTTCTAAGAAAGAGTCCCTCACTTATGCAGCATTTTAAAAAATAAATGAAAAATAATAAATGGCATTTCATAATAACTTAGATATATATCCACACATGCTTAAGCGAGGGCAACCCAACATTTGCTTTTAGAGCATTAGAGTTAATATATTGAAATAGAAAACACACTTGACATCTGCTCTGTTCTGCTATTACACTTCACTGGGGTAACACGCCCTTTCCCTTATGGTAGGCATTTCCAATGCAGTAGAGAAGGACTAATTGCTTTCTAACTTGAAGATTTAAAGATTCAGACTGAAGCTATCGTGATTAACTTTAAACCACATTTGAATTCTACTTAATTACAGTCTTCAAATCCATTTCCCCCATTTTTGGAGCTACATTATTTATATCACTGACATAATAACATCTATCTTTCATAGATCTTGGGCCAACACTCCATCAGCCATATTGTGAGAACAAAGGCTCTTGGAACATGTACTCAGGCCAAAAAAAAAAAAAAAAAAAGACAATGTGACTGTGGGAAGTGGTAGCAGGTGGCACAACTTATCTTCCTGAAATCCAGTTTGGAGGGTTTTACTAGAAATAAGTTACCAGGATGAACTGCTGGGTTATGTTCACAGTGAGAACATGGTACGTGGCATTCCTTATAGGACTCACTTTTAGGAAGGAGGCTATGAAGTAAGTGAAGCCGTTTGGAGATGCCAGCCAAGAGGCCGAGTTGCCTGTGAGCTGGGATTCCTTTGTGGACGAGAGCAGATACGGATGGCACCTAACTTCCTCTCGTTGTAGGGCCCAGTGCCAGGCACACATGGAGTGTGCAAGGAATGCTTATTGAAATGAGCCATTCCCAGCAGCCTCGCTGTGGACATGACAGGGGAGCGAAGTTCATGGATGTTGATCACATACTGTCAGGTGGAGAAAGAGACAAAGGAACCAGGGCACAAAATGCAGGATTTACTACGAAGCTAATGGAGCTTAAACCTTGGGACCTCTCACTTGCATGGCTCCTCTGAAGGCCCAAGAATAACAAATATATACACAATACACATACATGAGTTAGGGAGGATATATATAAAAAAATGTTAAAATTGGTTTTCTCTGAAGGTGATTATTTATTTGCTATTTTCTAGACTAGTAGAATAACAGGTGAATTAATGCCATGGAAAAACGGACCCTTTCCTTCCCTTCTAAAGAAGTATCCTTTTGAACTCACTAACTTTTTTTTAACTATTACTTTCAGGCAAAGTTTCTCCCCATCCAGCACTGGAAATGAACTGGTCTTTCCTGGTTCTTGGCAATCTTGACAATAAGTGGGGAAGAAAAGTAAAAACACATGGGCAAAATTGTCTCTCTTTGAGTTACAATCTTCAAATTCACGGGAGGACACACATCTGCTTTTTTTGGGCAGGTTTTTGCAGGAAGTTGATCAAAGAGTCAAGAGCTTCTCTTTCCCACATGCCTTGGTTCCTTCCCTAAACCCTCCTGGTCAACCTCTATCTTCCATCCCAACTGTCTTCGTTCAAGCTGACTCGCCCCTTTTACCATCCCCTGGGAAGGAACTTGAAATCTGGAAGTCTGGGGTTATAAAGAGGACAGGTGGCCTTTAGGTCTGTGTCCACAAAACCCAGGACAGCAGAGGCTGCGTCCCCTGAGTCCGAGTCTCCATTAGATCATCTCAGAATTACTTTCACCAGCAAGGGCTGGTGACACGTGTCCAGCCCTGCTCTTTCTCCCTCGCCCACACTCTCACGTGGCCCCCCATAGCCTGGAGGGCCAGGCATGGGGAGGCAGGAATGCTAAACGTGGTCCTGAGCTCACTATGCTTACCCTGCCATGTTCTTGTGACCCTCCAAGAAGATCAAAGGAATAAAAGACCCCCACTGCAAGTGGATGACTGCTCCTGGTGGGTTTGACTAGAAGAGAAAACAAGGAGCTCATGGGGGGAACCACAGCATCTCTCTCTACAAACTTCACTATTTATTCTCTCCCTCATTCAATTTTTCAAGCATTCAGTGGATGTAGATCATCGTCTTGCTATGTGCCAAGAACTATTTCATAGGCTGTGGATACCAACAAAGGTGAACAGAAAATAACACTGTGTTTGGGCATTCACAATACGGTGAGATAATTCTCCGATCATTTTTAGTATAGTTATAATTATTCTAAAAACAGGAAGACACAGGGGATCCCTAGGTGGCTCAGTGGTTTAGCACCTGCCTTCAGCCCTGGGAGTGATCCTGGGGTCCCGGGATCGAGTCCTGCATTGGGCTCCTTCTCCCTGAGCCTGCTTCTCCCTCTGCCTGGGTCTCCGCCTCTCTCTCTCTCTGCGTCTCTCATGACTAAATAAATAAAATCTTAAAAAAACAAAACAAAACAAAACAGGAATACACAGAAACATACACTCCAAAATATAGTTTTTTAAAAACTTTCTAATGGAAGCTCAGTTACAATTAGGTGTATGCCTCAAAAATATTAGCATGGCTGGACACCTTGACCTACAACCTCAATCGAGTACTCCCTAGCATCGATACCAGGCCCCAACGGAAAATGAGAGAAAGCATAACACCAGTCAAAAAATGAGGGTTCCTCTGGAAAAGAAAACACTCCAGACGTGATGGGCACATATTAAGCATCCTGTAAGTAGCGACCACCATCGTCATCATGATCATGTTCTTCATCATTATTCTAAGCAAATGGGCAGAAAATGCAACAGTTTGGGGTCAGAGAGAGTATGGCACGTTCAAGGACCTTAAAGAACTTTTGAGAGGCGCTAGGATGGTGAGCTACTGGGTGGGAGGGACAGGCAGGGGGCAGACCATGGGGATTGTTGGCTGTGCGGGGGCTGCTAACTGATCTTCAGTGTCTTCCACCTCCTCCCTAACTTTGGGTCTCACTCCTATTCTTCTTGACTTCCTTATTTTTTAGTATTTAATTATTTAATTATTTATTTATTTATTTATGAGAAGGAGAGAGCATGAGTGGGGGGGAGGGGCAAAGGGAGAGGAAGAGGGACAAGCAGACTCCCCACGGAGCACAAAGCCGGATGTGGGGCTCCATCCCAGAACCCTGAGATCATGACCTGAGCCAAAGCCAGACACGTAACCCCTTCTGGGCCCCCCCCCAGGCACCCCTGTCCCTCTTGACTTCTATGCAAGTAGAGTATTACTTGGCACATCTGCTTCCCCTTTACTTTTCTGTCAAACCCTGGACATAGGTGCCTCAGGTTCCCGTAGTTCCTCAGCAGGCCTCCATCAGACTGCTCTCTTACCCAGAAGCCTTCAAAGGATCGACCAACTGTCTCCCGGTGGCACGAGAGCACTACCGTGCTAGGGCTGCCGCGTACCTGTCCAGCCTCCTCTTTCACTATCCCCTCCATGACCTCAGCATCCATCCACACGTGGCTCCCACGGGCCCCCGTGCCTTCAGCACCCTCCCTAAATGCCCCGTCTCAGTCTTTCGAGTTCTGGACACCTTTCAGAGCTCTTCCCAATGTCCCCTCCTCTGTGAGGGCTTTCCTTAGACTCCTAGTTGTCTGAGCCTCCTCCCATCTCAAAATCCCCACTTTGTAATCCTGCCAAGACTCTATAATTACTCCGTGCACCGGTCTGTTTCTCAGCACAGGATCAAGAGCCCTCCGAAGTCTTGCTTTCACGGAGAACCTTCCAGGATGCTTGTTCTGTAGACTACGCTTTAGGAAAGGCAACAGGAAGCAACGGAACCAGATCCTAGGTGGGGTCACCCACGTCCATGTCACGTGAGCTTTGCTTTCTGGCAGGGTGAATCTAGGAGGCCTGTGTAGACTGTGAGGCAGGGGGTGAGTGCCCAACACAGGCCACTGGCCATGGTCATGCTCCAGTCCACCAGGCTGATCACCAAGTCCAAGGAAACAGCCGGGCCAAGATGGCTTTCAATGTAATAAAACTCAGTCTGGTCATTAAGGCCACAGGTTGGAGACACGATGGGTGAAAAAGGATAAATCTATAACTAGAGGCAAATCATATTATTTCTTCTCATTTTCCTTCTCCCTTCTTACCTTCTTTCTGCAGACGAATATTTCTGCCAAGTGGTTAAGAGCACTTGGCCCAAGGCCTTGCAGCTCACCTGGATTCTCGGGTTTATCACATTTCCCTGCTTAATTACTGTTATCAACTTCCCAGATTTTTGTAGACTCAACACACTGAATAATGAGGTTAATAAAACCGGTGAACTCCTTTGCCATGTACACAGACTATTTCTATAAAAATGCCAAATGTATTATTAGCTCAGATGTAATCATCTTTTCTTGCTTCTTATAAATTTTTCCTAATCAACCTATTGGCTTTCCAGTGAGGGCTTTATTTACTCAGTGTTAGATTTCAATTCCCCTGGACTTGATTAGAGTCTATATATTTATAGCTTCTAACATTTCTGCACCAAGTAACTTCCCCAGTGAGTGAATATGCATCTGGAATTTAACAAATCAGACAGGACTGAAGCCCCCAGCAGAAGTACCGACTAGCTCTGGCCAACCCGGGATGCTGGGACAGCCACATTACCTAAAAAAGCTTCCTGTGGATTCTTAGCTTGTAGGTTTGGCAGAGGACTAAATAACACAAAATGTTCAAATATTGGTTATTTTGAAATAAATAGAGGTCTTTAAAATCGCACCTGTTGGGGTGGCCCAGTGGTTTAGCACCGCCTTCAGCCCAGGGTGTGATCCTGGAGACCTGGGATCGAGTCCCACGTTGGGCTCCCTGCATGGAGCCTGCTTCTCCCTCTGCCTGTGTCTCTGCCCCCCTGTCTCTCTGTGTGTGTCTCTCATGAATAAATAAATAAAATCTTTAAAAATAATATAGACCTATTCATTTAACAGACATTTACTGAGGGTTCCTATGGGCCAGACTGTACACAAACAGCAAAGATACAAACTGTCTTAGCCAGATATCATTCCTGGAACCGTCTCCTGAAGCTTATGTACTAACGAGGGGAGACCATGAAATGGCTTTTTATACAGTTTTCAGGAACATAGAAGAATTAGCAGTAGGTGAGATTATGTCAGAGGAAATAGGCTCAAGTTTATTTAGAGTGCAAATGAACCCTAGAGGCAAAAGATACCTTTTGCTCTCATGTGGGCTACAAACTGACCCTGAAAAATAGCCAATCCTTTGGAGTGGACCCCTGGATGCTCTTGAACACCATGCCAAGAAAGTAAAGACGAGCAACACTGAAGGTCAAAAAAAGGGGTTGTGGAAAAGTGGAACAAGGATAAGTCAAGGTTTATTTCAGGGAGAAAAATCAGCGATGACCACATGTGCTGGGCTTAAGGCAAGATCCAAACACAGAGCCTGCAGGAACTCTCTAGGGTGGCTTGAAATGTACGGAGTCGGCCGGGTTCTGCAGAACCGTGGCCCGCACGGGAGCCTGGAACTGTGTACCTTGCTTACTCTCTCTGCCAGCGGGCTGCGACCCACATTCTAGAAATAATTTTCCAATATGGGCTGGCTGGCGGGGAAATTCTGAAACAGCACTAACTTCCATGACAACCTCATCACCAAGGTGTACCGGGGACTTGGTCACATCCAGCGCTGGATCCTGTCTAGTGAAAAATGAGGTTAAGAGAAACAAGCCCCACTGCCCAAGACTTGCAGAAGGCGCCGAGTTGGTAGCAGGTGAGATGCTCTCCGTATCCCCTGGAACTACAGATGACATCTCTGGAGCGCCTACTATGTGCTCGACACTGTGCTAAGCGCCTGTTTTTTTTTTTTTTTAAAGATTTATTTATTTATGATAGACATAGAGAGAGAGAGAGAGGGAGGCAGAGACACAGGCAGAGGGAGAAGCAGGCTCCATGCCGGGAGCCCCACATGGGACTCGATCCCGGGACTCCAGGATCGTGCCCTGGGCCAAAGGCAGGCGCTAAACCGCTGTGCCACCCAGGGATTCCCCATGCCTGGTTTTTCATATTATTCACTGCTCATTATGAAGTGGGTACTATGATCACCCCATTTTAGGGATTGCACAGCGAGGTTAGAGAACCAGCCCAGGGCCATGTTAGCGGCCGAGTCCAAGAACCTGAATGGGCTCAGGACCTCTGTAACCTCTGAGCTGCAGGGAGCCGCGGTCCCTTCCAAGGGTACATCGCCCACGGAGGGATGAAAGAGGCACTGCCTCCACGCCCACCGTGCCACTCGCACTACCCATTTGGACTTCTCTGTGATCAGGTCGTCAATGTGCTTGAAATACCTTGTGGAAAAAAAATTAATCAATTCTCCCTCCCAAAGTAGAGCCACAGCTGGAAGAAGCAGGTGAGGAAGCTGGATCAAAAGCCAAACCAAAGAAGAATAAAAACCCGGGCAGAGGCAGCCGGCATCGGAGGAGCAGGGTTCGGCCGCCAGCCGGCTTGACGCCCAGCCCAGGAGCCTAACATGGGGGTAGAGGGCAGGAGGACCCGGGCTGACCTCGGAATTACGGGGTCATGGGGGATGCTGAGGAAATGTGCTCAGGGGCCAAGGTTGGGGAGAACAAGGTACAACGTGACTTCAGGGCCAAGAGGCTGGAGACACAGAAAGGACGGGGCACGACCAGAGTCAGAAAACACGTCAGCCAGCACTGTGCAGGTAGGCCAGCCTCCCTCCAGCCCGATCCCATAGCCCAGCTCCCGGCTAACCCAAACTCCTATTTTTAGGCAACTTATTGCTGTTGTTACCCTATATCTATAAAGAGACTTTTTCCAGAGCGCCTGGGTGGCTCAGTCGGCCTAGGCTCTGCATTCAGCTCAGGTCATGATCTCTGGGTCCTAGGATTGAGCCCCGCATCGGGCCCCTCAGCTCTTAGGGGAGCCTGCTTCTCCCTCTGCCCCTCCCCTTCACAACCCTTGCTCCTCTCACCCACATGCATGTGTGCACTCTATCAAATAAAAAAATACAATCTTTAAAAAAAAAAAAGATACTTTCATTGGAAAGCTCTGAGAAGGCATAGGGATTGGTCAAGGTTAGTATCCAAAAGGTGGTTCCTCTCACTGCCCTTGCCTTCATTCTCCTCTAACATACATTCCGGGGGCAGTCCCACCTGGGGGGCAGGTAGGGAACTGGGGCTGCGGGGTGTCCTGCTCACACCTGTTGTTGATACCACGTAGGGGGTTTCACTGGAGGAAGAGCTAGAGGGCTCCAGGTCGAGGGTTAGAGACCAGCAGGTGCATCTGTAGGGATGGTTCCTCCTGGTTGGGGTTCCGGATGCCGGGAGGCAGATTAACACTGAGGGGCCCTGTTCTAGGCCCTGAGTAGTGCCCGGGCCTCCCCGACCCCGTCCCCTAGGTAAGCCTGCAGGAGCATCACTGACCTGGTGTGTTTATGCTCCAGACTCCCCCAGGACCACTGGACTGCCTGTAATGTGTGTGCTCACATCTATCCTCTGGTCCCTGTGTATCATCTGTGTGCTGTCTGGATCGGGTGAGCCAGTGTGGATGACAGTGAGAAGCATGAGCTCTGGAGCCCGTCGAATCCCAATCTGTGTGGCCGCGATGTCACTGCCCCCAAGCCTCCGTTTTCCCGTTTGGAGGATGGATCAACGAGAGCATCCACTGCACCATTCCACCGCCGCCTACTGCCTCGACTTACTTCATGTCGGGCTCCCCCTCCGTGTTCCTGGGACGCAGGGCAGTGGCCCTTCTCTCAGCTTCTCCAGCGCACCAAGCTCCCGTCGCCTCGGAAGCTCTGGGAAGCCTCTCCTCCCAGAGATGCCACAGGCTGGCTCCCTGGTGCACCACACATCTCTCCCAACCAGGACCCCGGGGAAAGATTGTCTTGGCCAGAAGGTCATGGGTTCTCCCCCCAAATCAAGTTTCCTTCTTTACTCTGATCTATTATTGTCACAAAATTTGCTGCCCTTCCAAGTCCCCTTGTTTACCCATTTTTTTTTTGCACTGGCTCAGTAAGAATGTTCCTTATCTCCATGTCTGAATTTGCACCCTAGACCTCCCCTCGCCCCCTTTCCTTGGTATCTATGGCATAACGCACTGTATAATTTACTTATTTCTTTAGTTTATCGTCTCTTCCCCACTACAACGTCACTCTGCGGGGGCAGGTATTTTTGCTTGTCTGGGTCACTGCTGCATTCCTAGCACACGCCTGGCACATAATAGGGGATCGATGACATTTATTGCATGGAAAAATTTGTTTGTTCAGCTCTGTCTCCCTGGAAGGGAAGCACCCCCAGGCACTTCATCCTCACCCAGTTTCCTGTTGCATCTCAGCGATAATTATACAACGGCACCCGAGAAGTATCTGCTGGGCGCATGAGCGGCACCTCCCTTATAGAGGTATGTGAAGAGTAAAATGAGAGCATCCTCGTAAACTTGGCATAAGTGCCGTGCACATAGTAGGGGTTGGGTAAAAATTCAGATATAAATCACTACTAGAAGTTGTGCTTCTGGCACGGGGCCTGAACAACCCCTCGTGCTTTCTTGAGCATCTTTCAGAGCCAGGGGCTCCTCATATTTGTGCCCTGAGAGGTTGCATCTGCTTCTGGCTCACTAGGTTTGGGTGGGGATGGGGCCCTCAGACTTCATCCTGGTTTAGGGAAAAACTCTCTCTTTATTAGTCTTCGTGGTAAAAACAAAAAACAAAAAAACAAAAGCCAAAACCAAAAAAAAAAAAACAAAAAAAACTTTTCGTTGAGTCAACCAGGCTCAGCTGACAAGTGCTTATGATTAGATGACCGTCAAGGTTAACGTCCAGATTTGAGCGTCTCGAACTAGCCAGAAGCCCCTCATCCTTTAGGAACGCGACTGGCTTTCAGTTCGGGACATATCCAGCAGGAATGTACTCATGTTAGACACACTCGGGTTTTCGGATGGTGTTTGCCACCCGTTTCTACCCGCCGGGGGTTCGGTTGCAGGGAAGGGCTACGCGTTTGCAGGGACTGCCCGCAGCGGGGAAGGCGGCCTGCAGGAGGGCCCGCAGCCGCAGGCAGGGTGTGCAGGACTTTCTCAGAGGAGACAAAGCCCGGGTTCAGGCATAGTGTCCTTCTGGGTCACGGTTGTGCAGGATGTTCCTTGAGATCAGAAGGCCATGTTCCAGGGCTCAGCCTCCGGTTTAGGAGACTTTTCTGATACAATAGACACAGTGTATCCCAAAAGGGAGTTTAACTATTTGATGACCCTATAACGGAGGTAAAGCGGGCGTGGCAGCCTTTGAAAACCACCTTTCAGCTGAGTTTAAGTATTTGTTGGGGGGCACCTGGGTGGTTGAGCATCTGCCTTGGGCTCAGGTCATGACCCCAGTGTCCTGGGATCGAGCCCTACATGGGGGGTGGGAGGTGGTCCCTGCTTAGCGGGGAGTCTGCTTCTCCCTCTGCCAGTCTCCCCAGTAGTGCGCTTTCTCTCCCTCTCAAGTAAGTAATTTTTTTTTTCCATGAGAGACACAGAGAGAGAGAGACCCAGGCAGAGGGAGAAGCAGGCTCCATGCAGGGAGCCCGATGTGGGACTGGATCCTGGGACCCCGGGGGACGCCCTGAGCTGAAAGCAGACGCCCCACCACTGAGCCCCCCGGGTGTCCCGTAAATAAAAATCTTTTAAATAAAAGTATTTGTCGGGACCTCAAAGGGCCCACCGAGCCATCGGTGCATCCTGAACCCCGGAGCTCATGGGCTGCCCGTGGTCCTATTCCCCGGCCGCGGCCCCTCTCGAGCCCAGGGCCAGGCCCAGCTCCCCGCAGGCTGCCTGCAGCCGGCCGGGCGCCACGCACAGCGCCCTGCGGAGCTTGGGAAACACGAGGGAGCCACGCGGGCACCCCGGCCGGCCCGCTGCTGCCCGGGGGATGACCGGGAAGGGACAGAGCCCCCCCGCGGCAGTGCCCCGCTGACCGTGGGACCACCTTCCAAGACCTTCGTGGACCCCGAGGCCAGGACGGCACTTGCCGGACTGAGATGAAGTTTAATTCATAAATTAAGCAGACTAAGGGATTCATGACAGTAGCTAATAGCTAAATAGAACAATTGCAATAATATACTGTAACAACGTTCTGGGAACCTTTCCTACGTACTCACCACTCCTGCAGACATGAGGCGAGGAAATGGGCCGTGACCTGGGGTCAGCCCATTCGTGACCTCCTGATGATCCGAGCCAATGGGGCTCACCTGCTTCTGAATATGGTTGGCACAGGTGACTGACGCGGGAAAGGCCAGACTGCAGAGAAAGCGAGACTGCTGCATTCTTCTGGAATCCAGACCCAAAGGCCAGAGGCTGGCCCTCCCCTGCCTGTCACCATCCAGAGACCTCAGGGCTCCGGGGAAGGACTGGCTGGCCCCTCACAGGTAGGCCCCCGTGGCCTAAAGCGAAGGCCAGCACCCAGCTGCCTTTCAGTCCTTGTCACATTGGCTAATTATTATAGCTTTGCCTCAAAAGTTTTCTCCTTGCTCAAACCCGAAACCCCAACAATTCCTTCTACTTGCGTGACGTCCTGGGGTTACCACTGCCAAGGAGGATGCGAGGTGAGTTACGTTTCTGTCTCTATTTCTGGGAGCAAGTAAGAAGATGTGAGAAATGTTGCAATCACCAACCATGAAAATGCTGTTACATACATTTATTTTATCTGAAAAGAAATGTTCGTGGCTGTTTGCCGTCTAAACACTTAGACATCACATTCCATATCCCGTGAACACATTCTTGGGGCCTGATAGAACTCAAATAACAACCTTCTCTTTGGAAATATCTTAAAAATAATAATAAAATGAATTCAAAAACAGAAAATGTTTGTAACCAAAGAATGAACACAAAGCATGGATGACAGTTTTAGAAGTAGCCTTTTAAAATTGGTTTAAAAAAATAAAATAAAATTGGTTTAAGGTGTTATTCATTTGTAACCACCTTACAAAACAATAGGGCTAGAAATAAACTCTAGTACAAGCCGAGTTCACAAGTTTAAGAATAAATTTTTATTTTTAAATTTTTTTAAAAAGATTTTGTCTATTTAGAGAGCTAAGAATGGGGGCTGGGGAAGGGAGACAATGTCTAGCCGACTCCTTCCCCAGCACAGAGCCCATCACAGGGCTCCAATCCCACGACCCCAGAGATGACGACCTGAGCTGAAATTAAGAGTTGGTTTCTCAACCAACTGAGCCATCAGGTGCCCCCAGAAGTTAAATTTTTGAAGATTAAGTAGTGAAGTTCAAATTCTCTTTAAGTAGAATCTTCTGAAACTCCTGTTGTAATTCCTCTTTCCCTATTCCAGTTGTTTGAATTTGTCTTAATTATGGCATTTCAAAGATTTCTCAACATAAAATCTACAGGTGGTGCCTGGCCTAGGTTATTTCAATTTATGATTTTTTTAAATTTTACAATGGTATGAGAGCAATACATGTTCAGTAGACACTGTATTTCAGATTTTGAATTTTGATCCTTTTCTGGGCTGGTGATATGCAGTGGATACTCACTCATGATGGAGCGAGCTCAGCTCCCTCAGCCATGTGAACACAAAGGTAAACGACCAATACACTGACAACCGCTCTATTTTTCACTCTCAGTACGGTATTCGATAATTTACAGGAGATGTTCAGAGCTTTATTATAAAATAGGCTTTGTGCTACGTGATTTTGCCCTGTTGCAGGCTAAGGTAAATGTTCTGATCAAATTTAAGGTAGGCCGGGTTAAGCTATGATGTTTTATAGGGTAGGTATGTTTGGTTTTTTTAAAGATTTTATTTATTTATTCATGAGAGATACAGGGAGAGATGCAGAGACACAGGCAGAGGGAGAAGCAGGCCCCATGCAGGGAGCCCGATGCGGAACTTGATCCCAGGACCCCAGGGTCACACCCTGAGCCGAAGGCAGGTGCCCAACTGCTGAGCCCCCCAGGTGCCCCTGTAGGGTAGGTATATTAAATGCATTTCCAGCTTACAATATTTTCAACCCATGATGGGTTTTTCAGGGCATGACCCCTGTCACTTACGTCAAGGAAGATCTGTAATGGTAGATATATGGTTTTATTTAACTCGAATTATAAATTGGTGTGTTTGGGCTATTTATTGTCACATATAGCAAAGCTTCCTTTATACCAAACTCAGTTATCCTGAAGTCTCAGAGAAACAGGGTTTGGCTCAGCATGAGAAACACAATTGAGAGAGGCCTCTGGTTAACCAAATAAATATTGGCAAATCCATACCCCAAGGCTCATGCGCTTGATTCAAGAGAGAGCTCAGGAGCTGTTTTTGGCCTACTTCACTTACTATTCTAAACTTACAGGTGAAAAACTACATAAAAAAGGAGGAGGCCACAGAGACGTCTTCAAGGTTGTAACATTACCAGCATCAGTGAGTGATTGGCCTCCAGTCCATCAGCAGTGAAGGAGGCAAACGAACCAAGAATGAGGGAGTAAAATCCCTACATAAAGTACATACTGACAATTTATTACAGCGACAAGATCCCAACAGCTGTCACTGTAGTTCAGTCAACGTTCACAGTAATGACCCTGAGTCACCAAAGTAAATTAGGTTCAGAACAGTCTGTAAGAGGGGAGGAAAATGTTAGGCAAATAGAAAATTAAATTATTTGGATTTATTCATTTGTCTAGCAAATCTTTACTGAATGTATTTATTTACATGCCAGATGCTGTAGGGACATCTTGTGTCCTCAGGTCTTGGGGACACATGGATACTGAGACAGCAGTTCCTGCTTTCAAGAAATTTGTGTTCTAAGTCAGAGGTTTCAAAGCGTGGTCAAGGAAGCCCTAAAGGTCAATGACACACCCTTCCAGGGGATCTTCATGGTCAGACTACATTTTCCGTAATATTAGGACGGCATTTGCTTCCCCCCCCCCCCCCCCCACTGTATTGGCATTTGCACTTCGGGTACAAAAGTAATGATGGATAAAACTTAGTGTGAATTCCTTAACATTAATCAAGACAGTGGCCCCGAACTTACTAGTGATCGCCCCCACACACAGAAGAGAATGCCAGTTTGACTGCAGGACATCCTTGAGAAAGCAGGAAAAATGATTAATTTTTATTGAATTTCAACCTGAAGTATACATCTTTTTAATATTCTGTGTAATGAGATAGGTACACATAAAGCACTTGGGCTGCATACTGAAGTATGATGGTTGTCTAGAGGAAAAACATTTGTGTGATTGAGTTGCAAGCTGAACTAGCCACTTTTTTTCACAGAACACAGTTTTTATTAAAAGAACTATTGACAAATTGTGGTCATTTGGCAGACGTTTTCTCAAAAAAAAAAAAAAAAAAAGAACAAAGTGAGCTTGTCCTTTCAAGGAGAACAACCGACAGTATTTAGAGCCAATACTACAATTTGAGCTTTCAGATGAATCTTAGAGTTTTGGAAAACAAGAGCTTGTAGCTTCCCAATAATTAAAGACTTCTCTGGTGAGGAGGATAATGATATTAACAAATTTATTTTTTGATATTATACGGTGAAATTGTCAAATTGGAATGACATACATAGCTAGGCAAATCAATCTTTCCCAAATTATCAGATTGTATGATGTCACAAAGTCATGCATTGAGAAAAGATTCATTCAAAGGGGCAAATAGACCAATGGGTTTTAATGTAAGAAAATACAGAAAGTTCACTGATTTCTTTCAGATTACACATTGGAAATGAACTTTAGGAATCTACCACTTGTCAAGTTTTAGCATAGTATTAAGAAGAATATCCTTGAAAAGGCTATTAAAATATCCCTCCTTCTCTGACAGTCTCTGAGACTGGACTTTCCTCTTATATTTCAACCCAAAACGATTTATTGCAACATGTTGAATGCAAAGGCAGATATGAGAGTCCATTGCAAAAATGTAAACCAATACTACTCTTCTCTCTGAAATTTTTGTTTTGAAAAATACATTTTCATTAAAATGTGTCTTAGATGTTGACACGTAATACATGTGTATTGTTATTTTAAGGGAATCAGTAACTATGAATTTTGGGAATTTCCTAATTTTCATTTGTAATACAATACACATCAGTAGATACTACCTACATGTATAAATCGCTCCAGGGTCCTCAATGCTTTTCAAGAATACAAAACATCTTAAGATGAAAAGAGAACCACTGGTCTAAGAGGAAGACGCAGATCTATAAGTAATTCTGACCTCCTGCGTTAAGGGCTTTGATGGGGAGAAGCACGAGATAACATGGGAGGGTACAGGACAAGCATTCAGCCCAGTCTTGGGGAGTGATGGAAAGCTCCCTGGAGGAGGTTATCTTTAAGTTAGGACTTGATGGATGATAAGTGAGCGTGCTAAGGGGGGAGGATATGACGTTCAAGATGGAAGGAAAAACGTATACACAGTTTCCAGGAGAAAGAGAGGATGGCTGGTTCATGAAAATAAAAGTCATTTGGGGGAGGGAGAGAATAGTTTGTGATGATGTAGGTTGTTCTGATTCTATAATCATCTCAATCAAATAAGTATATATCATTTCAATAAGGTAACTTAATAAAGGGTGAAAAATTGACTCTGGTCTCAAGTATACGTGATACGACTGGTGACGGGCAAGCTAGAAACGGTGCTTGGTATACTGTACCTGTTCATAGGAAGTCTGAAAAAAAACCACCTTAATAAGTTTTCACAAATATGTGATTACAAATTGTAATCTGTATTCCGTGATATCTCTAGACTTAAGCCGAAAGATCTTTTTTTCTTTTTTTTTTTCCGAAAGATCTTTTTTCATGTTTAAAACAATTCTAATGAGATATCTAAAGTTTGATTTGAATTTGAAACAATACAAGTTGCCGTTTGAAGCCTTATATTCTTTATAAATACTCGATTTCCACCCAGATCAGTGATAGTTATCTCACTAACTTGGGTTATCTCCAACAGTGATCTTTCTTTACGAGTGACATAGAGGGTAATATGAATTTCTTCCTGTCTTGAAGGCGTCTTTGTCATGTTTACCTTATGGCCATGGTTTCCTGATTTTCCTTTTTTTTTTTTTTTCTTTTTTAGTGTCTTCCCACAACACTAAAGAAAACCTTTAAATCGATGCCCTGGAGAACTCCCCCAGGAGTTTGATGTTGGCAGATGCCCAGGCAGGCAGGCATGTGTCCTGAAGGCTGGGGCAGGTAATCAGCCACTCTAAGAGGCATGTCCCTAGTCAAAGCCCCTGCATTTATCCCATGGGCATTCATGAGCTGGAATAGACCTTCTGAGAATGATTTTTTTCTCTTTCTGGAAGGGGTTCAGAAGAAGCAGAAACAAATATTTACAGCTTAGAGGTCAGGCCTAGTACGACTGGTATCTGGGAGTAGAAAGCCACCTGCAAGCACATCACGGCAACCTTCAGATGACAGGCTACTGTTACGTGTTACAGAATTAGGAGTCGCTGTCAGGAGAACGCAGCGGCAAGGTCATGTTGCTGTACTTCACGAACTTTATCTGAGTGGCCCTATGTAGTTTGAGATGTTTGCAGGGCGATCCGGAGCACATTTTTGGCAGGGATCATATCTATTGACTTTGGTTCGCTGCATATACGTTGCTTTATCAGTATGCCATTTGCATTATATGTTGTTAGTTATTTTGTGGCTCCTGAGAACTCTGAAGGACAAGATAATACAACCACGGGTGGATTATACTTTGACATTTTTTTTACAGTATATTACATTTTAAGGCACTATCACAAACAACAGAAAAGCAGCAAAACTAGGTCAACGCAGTGAAACTAATTTAAAACTAGAATTGATTTTGTAACTATGGATACCACCTATATCTCCCAGAAGATTCTAAAATAAATTAGACATGTAAATACGCCATATCCCTAGCAACTGTCTGACACCAACGTGTTCATAATGAGTGGTGTATGAGTAAATGAACAGATGACTAAACTCTCACGCAGAACCGACAGATATCTACAGTTTTCAAATGAGGAAATCGAGACACAATGAGGTGAGGTCGCTTGTCGGACACAGAGTGAAAGAACACTGGGCCTGGGCTTCGACCATAGGCTCACTTGATTAACGTCTACACCACACTTTAATGGTATATAAACCAAGTTTGAGGGATCATTTATATTTAGGTAGTGGGACATCCTCCCATCCAATATGTTGATTAAATACTTAGTGATTGTTTGTTGGGTGAGAAGAAGTCAGACGCACAGCCCTGGTCTGGCCTCCCGGCTGTCAGTAATCACTCCCTGCATCATGTCACTGGGGGTGGCCGGGGTCCCCGGGGGAAATTGCCAGGGCTCAGACACTAGCTCAGTGGGTTTCGTGTTAGGATGAGCCCCCAGGTAGCATCTTCTTGCACCGCCCCCATACCCCGTGCCACGGCCTCCATGATCAATGCCTTCTGAAGTCCCCAGTGCTCAACAGGCAGTGGAGGTTTCTGTTTCCTGCAGGAGCGCACGTGGCTTCAGGGGCTGGGACACGAGGATTTGGTTGGGTTACCTCAAGGTCGCAACGACACGTGTCGGTGGTGGTCCAAGGGAGCTTCCTGCATGGGTCCTGCCCTTCCGGGGGCGGAGGCCTGGCATCGGGGGACGATGTCCCCGAAGCCTGCTGCGGACCCTAAGGCTCGACAAATGCCTGGTGCTCGGGGACTGTTCTCAGTCGGGGCCTCATCCCACACTCTGTTGTCCCTCGAAACTTCTCGGGCCGTGTCCTCTCGGGTGGCCAGCTTCTCACTCCCCGCTGCGGATGGGGGAAGGGTGTTCAGGGACCTCGGGCTGCTGCTTCCTTCCATGTGCCATCTGTACGGCCTCACCATTCTCTCAGCGGCTTTCTGTCCAGTGGACCTGCTAAAGAATGTTTAAAATGCCCATTTCTCCATTTTCCCTGCTCTTTCCTATCTGCCCTTCTCCTCCCTGGAAAGTAAGCTTTATGCGGGTTAGAGACCAAGCTTGTGTTTCTCAGCACTGTAGCTTAGGAACTGCGCTAGGACCTGGTACGTGGTGGGTGCTTGTTAAAGGGTCATGGACTAAATGATGGGATGAGTAACCAAATAAATGACCTTTTTTTTTTTTGGTGTGTGTGCTGACATCACAGCTGGAGTTGTTTTCTTTCAATCTCATTATCTGGAGATGATTGCTGTTTTTCCCGATCCTCTTTAAAAAGTGCTCTCTCGCGGAAAGAATCCATCTCAAAGCAGCTAATCCATAAGCAGCTGTGGGATTCTAAACAAAACCAAGCTCCTTTCAGAAATGGTGGAACTTGGGGTGACTGGTGGCTCAGAGGGTGAGCGTCTGCTTTGGGCTCAGGGCTTGACCCCGAGGTCCCGGGATCAAGTCCTGCATCAGGCTCCCTGCAAGGAGCCTGCTCCTCCCTCTGCCTGGGTCTCTGCCTCTCTCTATGTCTCTCATGAATAAGTAAAACCTTAAAATAAAAATGGTAGAACTCAAAATCAGATACTTGCTGACCATAGGATTTGAGAGAAGGTGCCCATAGTTTTCTTTATTGCTAATGGAAATCCCAGTGGATTTCAGATGTTCCTGATCCAGCTTCAACCTATTTAGAGAAGGAATACCACGTACCCTGACTGTGCTCTTGGGAAGCACAGAGGTGAGAAGTGCTGAATCAGGCAGCTCGGGAGGCTGTCCCAGTCCTTCGCCTGTTCTCAATCGTCATCACCCCTCCCATAATGTGGGATGGAATTGGGGCACAGTCATCTAAGACACCAGGCCCTGTAGGAGCTTTCCAGAAGGAATTACACAAGGAATCTACCTCCCAAAGTGCGCAACACCTGTGTTGGTTTCCTACCTGCTGCTGCAATAAACTGCCACCACTTTGGGGCTTTAAAACAGCACAAAATTAATATTTTACAGTTCTAGGGACTGCAAGTCCTAACATCAAGGTGTCAGCACTTTCGTTCCTTCTGGAGGCCCTAGGGGAGAATCCATTTCCTTGCCTTTTCTGGCTTCTAGACACTGCCCACAGTCCTTGGCTCATGGCCCTTCCTTCACTTTCAAAGCAACCTGTGTACTTCCAATCTCCATCTCTGTCTTTCCACTCATCACATCTCTCTTCCTGCACATCTCTAACTCGGACACTCCTATGTCCCTCTCATAAAGACTTCTGGGGTTCCATTGGACCTACCCAGGTAATCCAGGATAATCTTCCCATTTAAAAAATCCTTATTAACCATAACTGCAAAGTCTCTTTTGCCAGATAAAGTAACATATTCACAAATTCCAGGGATTATGGCGTGAACCCCTCCAGGGGCCATAATTCCACCCACCCCCCCACTCCCCCACCCCACCCACTTTCTTCCTAATGGCCTCATAAAGTGGCATTCAGGTCCTCCCATCTCCCAGGGCCAAGCACATTCACTGGCTGCTAGAAGCTTCTGTATCACTTCCTCCTTCTGAGTTTTCCTTGGTCATCCCAGCTGGATGCACCTGTTTCTTCCTGAATACTCCTTTGAGCAACCTGAACCTTCTCAGGGCATTCCTTTCTTGTTCCTTGCACCATATTCATGTGTGTGTGTATTATTTTTCCTGACCAGCATGAGCCAGAAGCCAACTCCGTGCCCTCCTGGGGCTCAGAACAGTGTGGCAGATTGCAGGGACTCAGCTGTCGCTGCTAGTTCTCAGCAGAGGACAAGTGAGCCACTTCTCCCTGGGCCTGGTGCCTTCCAGAGGTTTCATCCAGAGATGGGGAAACCCTAGAGTACCATTGCTAGCAAGTGAGGCTCCCCTGCCTGTGAACTGGTTGGAATCCACATTCACTATCTGCTTAGAATACCTCGTCCCTGGGGGCTGCTGGTGCCCGGGGGAGGGAGACTGCATTAATATCTCCAGCTTTCCACCTTGCACAAGCCAGGCTTCTTACGGCTTAGCCATTTGTAGTGGAAGGGGCTGCTTGTCTGCAGTGCTGGCTGAGAAGCTCCATCTCTAAGCAAGCTTGGCTATTTCCGGTATAATTCTCTTCCCCTCAGGATGCCATCCTCTACATGTGTTGGAATGACTCACTTGGCACTTGCACTTGGTAAGAGCTTGAGCTTGGTGAAAAGGCACTGGTTGAGAACGTCCCAGTCTTATTTTCAGCCACTCCCTGGGAAGGCCTCACCTTGACCCAGGTGGACTCTTAACCTCCCGAGCAGCCAAGAAATGTAGAAGTATGAGCTGTTTAATTGTCAGGCACTAGGTGAAGCTTGGAATGGGGGTAGAAGTGGATTAAAAAGGGTAGGGTGGGTGAGGAAATAAAGCCATGAAATCAAAGTTGCTGCTTTGACACATTTCACAATCACCTGGGGAGAGAGATAAGTCACCAAGCCATTACAAAATTCTGCAAAATCTCCTATCAGGTAAGTGCTGGGAGGTGAGGAGAAACATAAGTGGTTTCTATCTCACAGTCTTCATCTGGATAAATCCAAAATATTAAACATGAGATCTTACAAATACTAGAGAAAACCGTGGGAGAATTTTTCTTATATGATCTCAGAATAGGCAAAGGCCTTTCTAAATATGAATAGGACTCATAAGCTGCAAGTCAAACAAGAGTTAAATTTGACTACATAAAAAAAAAAACATCTCCCACAGCAAAATCTATAATACATAAAACTAAACAATTGCCAAACTGAGAAAAAGTATTTATAAGTCATATTACATGACAAGACTAAGTTCTCTAATGTGTGAAGGATGCATATAAATCAATAAGAAAACACCAACCATCCCAATAGGCAAACAGGCAAAGGATATGAGCAGACACTTCATAGAAAAGGAAATGCCGATGGCCCTTACACATAAGATGCTCTGCGTCACTTAAACTAACAAAAATGCAACTAAAATTCAGAGAGATGTACTGCTTTGCTTAAAAATTGGCAAAATTACAAAAGTTGGAAAATACTTCTGTTGCAAGGAATCAGCAGCCCATTAATGCTACTGGTCGGAGCACCTATTGGTACCACACCAACAGCAGGCATATTTTCAACATCTATCACAATTATAGACCTGCAAACTCTATAACTCAGTGATTTTGCTAGGGATTTATCCTATGGACAGCCTCTGACCTATTAAAAATGACATCTATAAGGCCTGATTTTATAGATGCAGGACTGTTCTCTACAGTACTATTTCTATTATCCAAAGATTGGAAGTAATCATCAATAGATGAATGATTAAAAAAACAAACCAGGAGAGTGATAAATTATGATACAATGGGGTTCTGTACTTTTCTCAGAAGAAATGGGCATGCTCTTTATGGCTATTATGGAAATATTTTGAAGATACGTTAAGGGACAAAAGCAAGGCACAGAACAGTGCGTTCAGTGAGCTGCATTTTAGTATAAAAGAAGGGAGGAGTAAACAACTGGCTGTTTTCAAGAATAAGCTCAATATTATGGGTGTTTTTGCTCATGCTATTCTCTTCCTGTAAATTGTGCTTTCTCCATTTCTGCCCATTGGAAAATATTTATTCTTCCAGGACAATTTCAAATATTTCTTCCTTTATGAACCTTTATTGATCTCCTGGATTAAATGCTTTCTTGATTGAACAAAAATTATTAAGAGAATAGTTTTAAGATTTTGGGTGAGGGGTCCTTCTTAAGGAAGACAACATTTATAAAGGGAGAAGACTGATTTAATTTTATAAGACATTTAATATTTTATATGGTCAAAGACATCATAAATGGACTTACAAAAAAAGCTAACAGACTGAGCATCATATATTGATGACAGAGGCATCCGGATTATATAAATAGCTCCTACAAACCGACAAAGACAAAACCAACAGTCCAATAGAAAAAAAGGGCATATTTTAAGGACAAATGCAGTTTGTTAAAAAAAAATGTTCAATTTTAAATAAATATTTTTCTCCTTTTGTTGAGTAAAACAGATTTTTACTATGATGTGGGGAAACAGTCAAGGATGTGGTGGGGGTACAAATTGTTAAATTCTCTTTGTAGAGTAATTTGGCAGGAGTCATTAAATGTTAAAAATATGTATCACCATCCATTGGACTTCTAGGCATCTGTGCTCAGAGATGCTTATATGCACATAGAAGCATTTACAAACATCATCATTGTAACATTATTTGTAATAGGAAAAAACAAAGATCTCTCAAGGACCACCGATAGGGGAAAGTACACATGAACCAGGATAAAATCGTTCTGTGGTTATGGTGCAGTAATTTAAAAAATAAAGTAGATTTCTTCCTATTTGCATGGAAAGAGCCCCAAAGGGAAATGGCACTGAAGGTTAGTATGTAAAATACTATTCTGTGTATGGCCCTGTAGTAAGAAACTGAGGGCAGCTGACAGCTAGTGAGGCATTGAATCCTGCCAATAACCGCATGCCTGAGCTCAGGAGCAGATCCTTCTCCAGGCAGGCCTTCAGATGGTCACAGCCACAGCCCCAGCCAACACTTGGCAGCCCTCTGAGCGACCCTGAAGCAGGCAGCTCATCTAAGCTGTACCTGGACTCCTGACCAAGAGAAATGGAAATAATAAACACTGTTTTAAGCCAATATAATAAAATGGAATATTACTCTGTTTATGGGCAGTAAAGCTATATGTATGAATGTTTGTGTGTAGGGGGATAGGAATGTGTCTGTGCATATACACAGAATCTACGTAACTGTGTACACACATACATAGATGTGAAAAAGTATATATATAAACAGTTTAGCTTAATAACTGTCATTACCTCTAGGGAGGGGAATAGACTTAGTGCAGAAGGAGGGGCTTTGATTTTGTGCTCTATCCCTTTACGAGGTTTTATTGTTTGTTGTTGAAAGTTGGTGATGAAAAGGACTCAGTTCACACAACTTGGAGAAGGGATTTGATCTCAGTTAGTCGGCCTCCTGGTGTGATATTTTTTCCCCACCGTTCCCCAAAAGAAAAGAAGAGGCATTTCCTGAGTCAAGGATGATTAAGTAGAAATAAATATGAGACATTTTCCCGGCTTTCCAGGGCACTGCTGAATCTTCAGACCCTTTCCTCTTACAACTAACCTAAATAGCCATTGTTGAAAGAAAGACCCATTGATTTTATGCGCAGAGGATTTAGCTGCACCTACCATGATATAGCATATAGATCATACTTTAAAAATCTTGAATACCCCATACATTGTAAATCTGTTCCTTAACTTTTCTTTTTCCCTTCCTCTGATTCTGTTAATTTTTCTATGGCTAACTTAAAATTTAGAAAGAAAGGACTAACCAACCCTGAATAAATAAAGACTATTCTTTAACCCTTTACATGACACATTGCCTTAAATGACATTCTAGAGTCATTTTAAACAGTAACATAATATTAGAGGCTCATTCGATGTGAAATTTAGTCTGACTTTTAGGTCCTTCTCTCTTATTCCTCTTCCTAACCAATAATTTGCTGCACTTGGTTTCCTTTCATTTGCTTTAATTCCTATAGCACGGAGGAAGAGCGTTAGATAGGGAGGGTCATGGACTTTGAAGTCTGACGTACCTGAGTTTTCATAGGTTTACTGTGATTTGGAGAAAACTTTTCTGCATGCCAGTTTTTCATTTGTCAACTGGCAATAATAATAACTCACGGCAAAAAAGAAATCACAATGAAATTAGAAAATACGAAGGGAATAAAATGAAAGAACATATCAATGTGTGGGATGCAGCTAAGGCAGGACTTGGGAATGTTATCGTCTTTCTTACATATATCAGAAAAAAACAAACCCTGAAATCAATTGTCTGAGCTTCCCAAGGAGCTAAAAAGGAAGATAAAACCTAAATAAATCAGAAGGAGTGAAATAGTATAGCTAATAATGGAATTAATGAAAATATATGCCCATAGAGTAGAAAATGATCAGTAACATCAAATATAGTAAAGATAATCAAGACTGATACTGATAAAGCCCTAGCAGGAACGAACAAGAAAAAAAGAGAAAATACAGATTAACAAAACAAAAAAAACACAACCAAATCTAGCTCTAAGCTAGCTAAGGTCATTTTGGATTACCAAAATCGGAAATGCAGAAGAGACATGAGGGCCATTAAAATGATAAGTGACGATATCAATTTCTCTTAGTGAGAATTCACTGAAACCATATACTTAAAGCACCAGGCTCAGTAACGTGGCTTCTGGAAGCTATTCACATTGTTGATGCACTTGATTGAGCACACGGTCTGTGCTGGGCCCTGGGAATCCTCAGGCAAGTTGGTGGTCAGGTGTGAGAGTGGGAGGATAAACGTAGCTCTGGCTTCCATGAAGCAGAGAGTCCAGTGGCGAAGAGACAAATTTTTAAAATTAAATATAAAGATGTGAAATTACATTGATGGCAAGGGCTACAAAAAAGAAGTGGCGCATGGAGCTGAGTATCTATGAGTGCACGTAAAAAAGCTAACGGACCTCGTAAGGAGGCTCAGGGAAGGCCTCCTTGAGGAGGTGATAGCTCCTTAAGGAGGCTCCTCAAGGGAAGGCCTCCTTGAGGAGGTGATAGCTGAGATGCCATCTGCAGGGCAAGCAGACATCAACTAGGTGAAGTTAACTAGTAAGAGCTTTTGCCAGGCCAAAGAGAAGTGGGAAGGGTCCTGTGTTTGGAAGAAGCATGCTCTGATGTTACATCAGTGTGGCTGAAGCTGGAAAGTAAGGATGAGGAGGTGGCTAGATATAGCCAAGGAGACTTGTGGGACCTTGTAGGCCATGCTAAGGAGTTTGATCTTTATCCTAAAAACAATATGGAGCCAGTTAAGAGTTTCAGGTATGAGTGGGTAACAGGACCAGATCAGAAAAGATCACACTCCATGTAGTGTGAAGCATGGATTGGATGAGCATCCCATTGGAAATACTGATGCCAGTCAGGTGACCATTGCTACTGCACAGGCCAAAACAATACAACTCTTGTTTATAATATAAATTAAGTTGGAAATGATGTCGTAATGCCAATCAATAATGGACGGGTTAAATAAATTATAGTAAATAAAGACAATGGGTTACCATGCAGCTATAAGGAATGAGGAATATAGAAATATTCATCTGTGCTGTTATGGAGATATCTCCATGCTATATTGTTGAGTAAAAAAAACAAAATGGGAAAATGTGTGTATATGTGCTGTTTATCTAAAAGAGGTAGGGAAAGGTATATATAATTAAACATATATATGTTATATAAATGTATATATGAGACATATATTTATGTTATATAAATAAATTATATATAAATATATATAAATGTATATATATACATATATATATATATGTTTTTTTTTAAATGGAAGGCTAAACCTGGGCAAAAGAGTTAGAGAGGGAAAGGGAGGAGAAAGAGGCTAAAGTTCTCTGAATACAAATTATTCTGTAGATTTGATTTGGGGAGCAAATATTTTACCTAGTTATAAAGTATAAAAATATCAACTCATAAAAACCAAAAACCAAAATGAAACAGATGAGCCCAACTATGTATCGAGTTAGCGGCATGATCATATAAGAATGGGTTGATTGAAGTGACTTTAAAACTGCACCCCTTTGTTATCTAATAACAAAGAAAACTGAAAAAAAAATCCTAAACCGCTTTTAACATTTTTATTGTTATTCTGAGAGTATTATGTATGAATGACTTCGGAAACCAATTTCTAACCTGTACACTGTTGCCTGTCATGGTGATAGTAGGTCAGAGTAGGGTGTCGATAGTAGAGAGAAGTGGATGGATTGAGGAGATACTTAGGTCAAACTGACCAGACTCCATGCTCAGGTGTACACGGACAGGGCCAGGGCTCAGGGAGGAGTGGAGACACCTAGGAGACACCTAGGAGGCATCATAGGGTACGTGGTGAGACTGCTCACTCAACTAAGAAAAGTGAGATCAGGTTTGGGGGGCAAAGATGGTTTTGGTTTGGAGCGTGTTGAGTCTGAGGTATCTTTGGGACATCCAGGTGATGTCAGGTGGCAGCAGGCCACACAGGCACTCTTCGATGTTAGTTTTCCCCTTCTACCTCCTTAGTGCTAGATTTGTGATTTGTTTTTTGTTTTTTTTTTGAGGTGGGGATAGGTGATGACTACTTTTCTAGTTTGCAGTGTCACTTAATATTGTTTCAGAGGTCTTGGTAGTTATGCCCGACTCGATGTCACCCGCATATTTTTGTAAGGATGTTTTTACTCCATTGTCCAGCAAACTGGGACCAAACAGGTGTATCCATCAACCACTCCTCGAGGGCCCAGGATTCCAATCACTGTGTTAGGTACCTACACTTTCTATGGTTTATGCCTTTCTTACAAAGTTACTCGTGTGTTTATAAAGATCTTATTGTCTCCAGGATAGTAATGAAGAGACTAAAGATCAAGAAGAAGAAGTCACTTGGCCAGAGTTACAAACCTGTACTATAGCAGTCTGCATCTCTCATCAGTTTTCTGTCATTATGTCTGTGTTTTGCAAAGTCTGGGTGGTGACTTAGGTGGTTCATGGTCATGGCATTTCACTGCACTGACTCACACAGTAAGAGAGCTCTCGTGTTATTTTCATCCAACCTTCTGCGATGACATGGAAAACAACTCAGTTCGGTGGTAGTGTGTCTTACTGCCTCTCCAACACTTGCTAATCTCTCTTTTTAATCTAATGAGCCTACTCCTGAGGGTCAGAGTCTTTTTTTTAAAATCTTTTTTATTTTTATTTATTCATTATAGTTACACACACACACACACACACACACACAGAGAGAGAGAGAGAGAGAGAGAGAGGCAGGACATAGGCAGAGGGAGAAGCAGGCTCCATGCACCGGGAGCCCGATGTGGGATTCGATCCCCGGTCTCCAGGATCGCGCCTTGGGCCAAAGGCAGGCGCTAAACCGCTGCGCCACCCAGGGATCCCTAGGGTCAGAGTCTTGAGCAAATAGCGGTGTGTGGCAGGAGGTGAACTGTATGATCTTATTCTCATCGTGTTTATCTTAGGGATACCTTCCCTTTCAAAGTGACGTTAGTGTTTCCACTTGCACAGCAGTAAAGAATTTCATGAAAAATAAATCTTAAGTAAAAAAAAAATGGAGCGAAAGAAAATTATTACATAAATAAAAGTAATGGTGGTTCAGAGAAATGAAGGACAATCAGTATGTGACAGTGGGCTCCGATGGCTTCGCTCTGGAAAACAAGGCTCCTGACCAAACCTCCTCCCCCACTTATGGGCGCTGGTGCTACCCTTACCTCTCTAAGAGGAATTGAGGGCCTTCTACGACCAAGAAATGATCTGTTACTATCTCACTTGGGAACTCTTTGTCACTGTTCACTGGCGAATGTGGCTCACCAGTGAGCCTGTCACAGACCTCAACTGCTGTGGGCCAGATGGTACCTTATTCCCCGTTGACCAGACTGGCATGTAGGAAGTCATCATGGCCTTTGGCTGCCTACCATGTCTCCCATGCCAGGGTTTCAGGAAAGAGCTAAGAGCAAAGCGTGAATCACCAATAAATCATGGTGGTAAATGGGTAAGACAATGGTCTGACTTGGAAATCTTAGCCTACCCATCCAGGCGATTTTGTTTTGTCCCTAATATGCATTCTAGTGTTAAAACTCTATTGACTAATCTAATTTCCATGCAGGCCTCTTTCTTAAGCTTCTAATCCTAAATCTATCTTTTATGATAGTACCATGTTTGCACATTTTGTTCCTTTTTTTTAAAAAAGATTTTATTTATTTATTCATGAGGGACACAGAGAGAGAGAGAGAGAGAGAGAAAGGCAGAGACACAGGCAGAGGGAGAAGCAGGCTCCCTGCGGGGAGCCTGATGCAGGACTCGATCCCAGGACCGGGGATCACACATGCCCTGAGCCCAAGGCAGATGCTCAACCGCTGAGCCCTCCCATTTTCTTCCTTCTTCATCCCCACCAGCCCTTTCCTGGGGCAGAAGCTATATTCAGGAGATCTGTGAGACATGGTTGTAGGTGGGCTGCCTTTAAACACTTTTTTCTGTGTTCTAAACACAAAGGCAACAACAATCCCCGATGCTATGTATATTTTTTAAAAGATATCACCATCACACGAAATCATTTTGCTTGTGTGTTCCTTAGGGGACCGAGAAGCACATTGTAGTCCCTGTAATCCTGCTGGGATAGAGAGGGGCCTTCTCTTTTTATTCTTTGTTAGGCCCGATGCTAGCTGTTCAGCATATCATTAAGGGGAAGAAATCTGTATCTGGAAAACCGCATCTGTAGTCCTCTCATTTCCTTTTTTTTTTTACGAATTTGTTATTGGTGTTCAATTTGCCAACATAGAGCATCACACCCAGTGCTCATCCCATCAAGTGCCCCCTCAGTGCCCGTCACCTAGTCCCCCCCGCACCCCTTTCCCATAAGCACCACAAAGCCAGTGCTCTTTCCTTTGCACTGGGAATTGCAGACTGGGGGCCCAAAGCCTGAACAACGTTGGACCCCGGGTTTGCATTTTTTGGCGCATCAGGCGGGGGGTGGGCCGTACTGGTTAGGCGCGTGTCTCCCTGAGCCCACAAGGTCAGAGCGAAGGCGGGGTGCGCGTCCCCGGAGCTGGGGGCCCCGGGGTCACGGCACCTGAGCTCGGCCCTCGAGGTCGCGGGCGGGGCGCGAGGCCCGGGCCTGCACCCGGCACCTGGGCGAGGTCCGCCCCGCGGCGGGGGGGGTGCGGGGGGTGCGGCGTGCGCCCCCGGCCCGGCTGCGGCGGGGTCCCCACGGGCACGGCCCCGGCTGCGGGCGCTGCCCCGACCATTGTCCGCACACCTCTTCCTCCGGCTTCCGGGCCGCGGGCGAGATGATTTGCTGCAGATGACATCAGCCCGGGCCGCCGGCTGCAGGCGCGGAGGCAGCCGCCGCGTGAGGATGTGCCGGGTGGTCCCTGCCTCCTCCTCTTCCTCCTCCTCCCGGCTCGCGGCCCGGGCTCCGTATAAAAGCGGCGCCGCGTCCCCGCCCGCTCGCAGTGCCCGCTCCGCTCCGCCGCGCGCTCCGGGGAGGGCGGAGGGAGGCGGCGCGGCGCCGGGAGGGGCGCGGGGGGCGGAGCGCGGGCTGCACCTCGGCGGCCGAGCCTCTCCTGCCGCAGACGAGCCGGGCGGCGGGGCAGCTCGCGCAGCGCAGCGCGCCGGCAGGATGGCGACCGTGGTGCTGGAGGCCGCCGAGCCCGAGCCCGCCGGCGGCATCGCCAACCCCGCGGCGTCCACGTCGCCCAGCCTGTCGCACCGCTTCCTCGACAGCAAGTTCTACCTGCTGGTGGTCGTCGGCGAGATCGTGACCGAGGAGCACCTGCGGCGCGCCATCGGCAACATCGAGCTCGGTAAGCGGCCCCGCGCGCCCCCCCCGGCCCGCCCCGCCCAGGGCGCGCCCCGCACCCGCACCCGCACCCGCGGGGCTGCGCTCGCCGACGGGCATCCCGCGGATGCTCGGGTGCGGGGCGCGGTGGGCACGGCCTCCGCCTCCCGCAGGGACCTGTCACAGGTCCGCAGCCCCCCCGCCGGCCGCCGCCCCGCCCGCCCGGGAACTGCAGGTGGCCACAATAGAGCCGAGCCCCGGGAGCGGGGGGGCGGGGGCGCTTGGCGCAGACGCCCTATTTAGTCCCCTTGCCTCCCCCCCCCCACGGCTCCCCCAGGGCTGGGACCCCCAGCATGCGCCAGGGCCCGCGTGGGAATCGGCCTCCCCGCAGCCACCTCGGCCCCCGAGAAATGCCTTTTCTGGCGTAAAACCTCCCGATGTGCTCTCCCCCCACCCCGCAATGACTAGGCTAGTCCTGGGGCCACGCCCGCCCCCCTCCCGTCCCCTCCCCGGGACGCAGGGATGGAGAACCGCCTGCGCCCGCCTCGCCACCGCCCCTGGGACCCCGGTGGCAGCCTCCAGAAAGGACAATGGGACCCCAAGTTGCGGGGTGGGGCTTCTGCTTTGGGAAGTCTCAGCCTCGGTGGCGAGGGCTTAGGGGAGGGGGGGTGTCGGCGGGCAGGGCCAGCGCCGCGCCCGGTGCGCGCACTAGGAGCGCGCTCTGCGGAGGCCGAATAGCGGTTCGCCGGGAAGCCAGGGCGGGGCCGGCGCGCCGGGCGGGCGGGCGCAGCCTCGAGCGCGCGGCCCGGCCCGCCCCCGGCCCCACCCGGGCTGCCGCAGTGCTCCCGTCGGCTCACCGCACCTGCCCCCCGCACTGCGGCGCCCCCGCCGGGCCTCGGGCTCGGAGCTGCGCGCGCCCACCGGTCCCCGGGCCCGGCTTTGTTGCGCCCCAAGCGCCCCCGGCCCCCACGGGCGGCTCAGGTCTGCACCCGAGCCCTCGCCCCGGGCGCCCCGGCCCTGCCCTGGGCCCCGCCGCAGGCCCCCCGCCCGGCCCGCGCTCCAGGCTCCCGGAGACACCGGCTGGTGGGCGTGGTGCCCGCACTGCGGTCTCTACGGCAGCCCGGGGCGGACAAAGGGCGTGCACGCCCGCCTCGCTCCCGGGCCCCGGGGCCCCCCGCCCACCCCCACCGGAGACCTAGGGGAACCCTGATTTTCCATGAAAGAAAAAAAAAAAGAAAGCTTGCTTTCTGACTCTGCATTTGGAAACGGCCCCCTTGTCCCCAGAACAAAAGGCTGCAGGGTGGGGATTGGACTCGCAAACCTGGTTCTTTTGTTTAACTTTAAAGCACTGATTTTTTTTCTTCCCCTTTCAGCTTAAAAAAAAAAAAAATGCAGTCGTGTAGTTTTATTTGAAAAAAAAAAAAATTCAAGAGAAAGAGATTGCAATAGGGAGATGCCTTATTTGAGCATCTCAGAAACCCTCCGTTTTCAAACTAGAGGCCTTAAGTCTGGTCTGTCTTTAGTTTGCACGTTTTTCTCCTTGGAAAATTTCAGCCCTACTGACTCTGGGTGTGGCTGCCATAGGAATCGATGATTCTGGATTAAAAGCAGTTATTGCCAGGGAGTCCTAATAGCTGCAGAGGGGTTTAGGCATCTCTGATTTTTGTGACCCGCCCAGGTGGGGCCGGCAGAGGGGCCCTCACCTGTGTTAGAGATGGGCCCTAGGGGGGCAGGAAGGATCCTGGGCCTGCTCAAGGTCACATCGGCCCTAAGGGACAGGAGTGCCCCCTGCACCCACCCCGATTCTCTGGCCCTGTCATCATGTCGGTGCGGGGTCCAAGGCGGTAGTTTGCAGAGCTTGCCTTTGTATGGCCATCCACTGGTGGGCAGCACCCTGCGCAGAGAGGGGGCCCGGCCCTCACCTTCCTACCCTAATCATCGTCCTGCTTTGTTACTCTGCGGATCATCCTTTCTGAACCCCATCCCTCAGGGCCTTTATTCAGCCCGCTTCTCTTTGAGGAAAAGAATAGATGCATCCAAGTGCTGCTGTGAAGGGCTCTCTGTCTTCACTCCTTTTCACACCATTAGCTTGCAGTAATACAGTTCAGATGTGCGTTTTGGACGTCAAAAAATATTTTTCTTTTTAATGGATTGAGATAATATAGAGAAAGGAAGAAAGCAGAGATCACAGACGAGGAGCTCGGTGAATTTCCACAAGGTGGACACACCTGGGCCACGTCGCTCAAGGAGCAGACATTACTGGAATCCCAGAAGCCCCTTCACGTTCCCGTTTCAATCACCAGGCCTTCCTGATTTTTTTGGTTCGCTAATTTGGTCAGGTTTTTGCACAGAACTCCCAAATTGCTGTATTGATCCCGTTAACAATCAATCAAGTGAGCGAGCACAGCCACTTCCTCACACACAGTAGCAGATGCTGCTTTTCCTCTGGAGATTGCTCTCCTGGGTCCTGGGTTCTCAGATGCAGCTGAAGCTCCAGGGCCCCTCAAGGACGAAGCACAATTGCTCCCCTGGCTTTTCAGACAGTCTGAGATGACTTAGCAACAGGGCAGCCTGGCTCCTTGTCCCTCTGTGTCCCTGTGGCTGGCGCGCTGCTGCCTCGGCCTGCAGGTCCCAGCTGGGCCTCCTCCAGAGGTCACTCTGGCACCACCGCTGCTACTGCTGGTGCCTGTGGGCTGCAGCATGTGACGGGGATGGAGATGCTCCTGTTGGGCAGGGGGGAGGGGGGGGGGCGCGGCTCCGACTGAGTCCTGCAGGCTGGGAATGCAGTGCTTCATGTGTTAGGCTTGCTTCCTATTTCCCCTCCCATCTTAACTGACCTCCTGTGGGTTTGGGGACCCTGGTGATTTGGAATTTTGCCATCTGATTACCGAGGGTTCTTTGGGAAGCCTCGAAGATAAACCTGTAGGAAGATGGTGGTAATACGATAAATCCACAGGCCTGGAACATCCCGGCATGGATGCTTAGGAAAGCTTTCTGCAACCGCGGAAGAGAGATGCGCCCTCATTTTCTCAGCAGTATTCAAAATGTCTAAAGTAAGGTTTGATCATACCTTCTCAAGGTTGAAACAATGGTCTTCCTCCCGTGGACTGGTCTAGCTTTGTTAGTTATGCAGCACTGGGTGCCAAACCACTGTCGCTCCCATCAAATACCACTCCTGGGCATCTCTTTTCACCCTCATCCCAATTAGCCCCCACCTTAGACCTAATAGCCATCCCCATTTTTAGCAGAGCCTCTACTCCTCCAGTTTATTGTAGGACATAGACTACATAAATCCATACCTTGTAAACTGAATGCCTTATGAAAGTTTTCATTGCTTTATTTTATTGCTTTATAGGAATTAAGACCTATTAGGAATATTAACTGTCAGGTCCGTGCTTTCAGTTACTGATAGAGTGTAGCTTTTCTCTGGCTAACACTGGGAAGCAGCAAGATGCGTTTATAAAAAGATAGATGTGTGTAACATCTAGTGCCCTGGATTTTGAAATGTAAGCTTAGCCGATTGCATTGTAACCTTCTGATGGTACTTTATTGATTGTCTTCAAGATGGCTAAGGGAATTAAGAACACAGGAAAGAGGTGGGGTTTGGTTCTCATATTAATAGGAAAAAAAAGCCAACACATGGTGGAGGTTAGAAGAAATGTTGGAGAATGATAAGTATATTATGTTCATCTTTATACTTTGCAAAGTCAAAAGGTAGATGGATTTCTGCTTGTGCTGCTTAATTGATATTATCTGGTAAGGGTTCTGTGAGCCGTGCCGGAACCCAAGCCAGTTCCCAAATGGAAGGTCATTAAATTGATGATTCATTCTTTTTTTTTTTTTTTTAAGATTTTATTTATCTATTTGAGAGAGAGAGAGCGAGAGCGAGAGAGAGAGAGAAAGCGCGCGCATGGGCAGAGTGAGGGGTAGAGCGAGAAGCAGACTCCTGGCTGAGCAGGGAGCCCGACTTGGGCTTGATGCCAGGACCAGGGATCGTGACCTGAGCTAAAGGCAGACGCCTAACCGACTGAGCCACCCAGGCGCCCCTGATGATTCATTCTTAATCTTCTATAAAGGCTTACTTTTAAAATAAGCTCTGACTTTCTGACCAATAATAACTATAAATCACTTCTTTTGTTTTCAATGTGGGAAGCTATCCAAAGACCTAAATTATTTATCATCAATGCATTGCATGTATACATTATGAACATCAAGTATTTGGATTAAAAAAGCCAATTGAAAGTTTGGACAAGGGAAAAAAATAGGAAAACTTCTTTGAGAAATAAACCTTGAATTTAGCTCTTTTTTGTTTCAATTCTGTTTCTTTAATTTATGATTCTAATCTGCCTCCCAGTCACTTTTTAGCATAGTTTTACAAATGGAATCTTACAGTTCATAGGTTAACCGTTTAGGTACCAGCAAAAAATATTCAAAAGCTTATGGATCCGAGGGATCAATGAGAAAGTTTATAGGAAAAAAAAAACAACTTTGAAAAGCCCAAATACTGTTGAGTAGAACACGTGTGCCATTGCAACATGTAATGAATGATCACTTTGTTGGTTTTTCCAGTTTATAATCTCTTTTAGGAATATAGATTTTAGCTTTCAATGGGAGGTGCTTTAAAAAAAAAAATTGTTGGTTTTATTCAATAATCCTGCAAAATGTTTGCATGATTGGTAACCTTGGCAAGATATAACCTGTATAAAGTGAGGGAAAGTGGCTGCTCACCCATCACTCTGACTTGTCCTATAATGACCCCCCCACCACCACACACACCCATTTTATTTCTCCTGTTTCCATCTGCAAACTTCATGTGCACTTTAGCCTCCCCTTTGTGCCCTGCTTTCCCCTGGATTCAGAGAATGGAATTCTTGGCTGGAGCACTGGCCTGCAGACAGTGATGGTGCCCGTTCTGTGGCTGGGCACCAGCCCCAGATTATGTGGGGGAGTCCTCAGGGTACCCAGCCACAGGTCACCTTCCCAGCGGTGACAGATGCCCCCTGGGCCCAGAAATTTAATAAATGCGGAGGTTGACCTCCCATTGGTAGAGTTCTGTTCTGCCCTGACCTAGGTCAGCTAGTAAGGGGCACAGTCTTAGCAGTGTGCTGGAGAAGCAATGGCTTAAGACAGAGTTTGACCTGGCATATATTGGGGTGGAGCATCAGAAAAAGGGCTGGGAATTTATCTTGACATTTTCTAGTATCCATGAGAGACCAGGATGTTCTGCTTCTGAAAGCCTCCTCAGAATCTGTTTATCAGCACCCTACGGGCCCCCAGTCAGGCTCTCGAGAGAGGAGAATGTGGCAAGACAAAGAAGATCCTTTTCTGCCCTTTAAGCTTCAGAGGGCTTATGGCTGCCTTCCTGTTAGGCACAGAGGGAAGATATATAAACCTACTAAATGCAGTAGGAGCCTTCCTTGAGAAATACTATTTCTTTTTGCTAGTATTACCCAGTAGAAGGTACAATGTAATCACAAAATTGTCATTTCTAAAATTGGTATAGAAAGTGGCCTCGTTCCCAAGTTTTCCTTTCCAACTAAAATAACCAGTGAGTCCTTTGTGACCTTGATTTTATAAGTGGTAGTAGTGAGGTAGGCATTGTTAAGACATAATTTGGCTGGAAATTGCCCCCTTGGAAAGAGAACCCTAGATTTTTAGTGTCGTTAGCAGTATGAAACTGAGAAATAATATTTCTATCGGCCGTTTACTAGTATAATTTAAAAATTAATTTCCAAATGAGCTTTTCTGTTTTGTACTTTCCCCCCCTTGCTAACTCACAAATCATACAGCCAGGAGTTTTTGAAATATAAAGCAAACGTTTAATCGCATGTGTCATGACAAGTTAATTAAAGCCAAGGGGAAAATGGTAAACAACAGTGTAAGAGCAAGTCTCCGTATAACCCTAGATGAAGTCATTCAAATGATGTAGCAATTTGGACATAGCGAAGAACAAAGGCAGAAGAACCCTATGAATTTAATTTAAATACATATGTCTCATTATTAACTTAGTGACCCAACGTGACAAGCCCGGAGACAAAGTGGAGCTCAGACCTGGAGCACAGAGAAGCCAGTTAACAATTACCAATTAAGCGGCTCAGACAGGAGCTTGACGGTTTTTTCACGCTGGCCTCGCATATAGCGTATACGTCGAAGTAAAATATTCTAATGAATTCAGACCTCTCAACCTGTCAAGCCTTCTGCGGAACAAAAAGAACCCATTTATCATTTCTGCGCTAAAAAGATCTGCAAAATCGCAACATGCCTTTCTTGTTAAAATTTAAATACTCCATTAGCACAAATGCAAGCTGAGGCTGTTGATGTTTCCAGGGAGACCCATAATATTCCCCCTTAGGATTTAGCCTCTCTTTAGGGCCGTTAACTCTTCCACACCTGAAATCTTCCCGTGCATCGTGCGATCAATTCTCTGCCTCTCCTGGGTGGACGTGCACCTGTTTGAAAATACTCCTCGCAGTCCAAGGGTGTTTGGTGTATAATCTGAAGAGTCTAGATAGATGTGCAGTCAAGTGAGTTTCCAGAATCTCTGTGTCGTACGTTTGTGCATATAGACGACACACACACGTAGAAGCACACGCACACCCGTATCTTGTTTCTTTGCAAGATAAGAAGACTGAACAAGATATAAATGGGGGGTGAATACAGGCGTTCAGGATTTATGGGTGTGTTTAAATAATGTGCTGCCATTTGTACTCCCGAGTCTGTGGGAGCGACTATGGAGCCGCAAAACTGGTGAGATGACCCGGGGCTTGCGTGGAGATGGCTCCTCGGCTGTTTTGCCGAGTTTCAAGGCCCGGCTCCTAGGAGCCAGGCAGTAAACGGCTGCTGTTGCAGAGTTTCTTCCTGGCAATTGAGGATGCTCCATGCAAGGGTGCGGTCATGGGTCCTACCGATGGCTCTCCCGGAAGCTACCTATTTGGAAAAGTATAAAAATCCATAGAAAACAAACACATTGCAGAGTGTTGTGGTTTCTCAGTCCTCCCTGGCTTGCTCCCCAGTTCTTGCTTCTTTGATGTCCTCTGGGTTCCCTCTGGCCACCCCCCTTTGGAAGGACGGGGGCGGGGGGACCGAGGCAGGGCATCCGAGCTCCTTCTGCCCCAGCCTCGGGCCTGGTGAGCGGAAGGCAGTTCATGGCCACTGACTCTGTACGATTTTTTAAAGCTGTTGCCACACTCGGTGCCTCCCGGTAAGAACACTGAGCACCGCTGGCGCAAGCGATCAAAGGAACATCTGTGAGGCTGGTCAGATAAAGGCGGGGGCGGGGGCAGAGAGGCCGTGACTTTAGGGCTGAGGTCCAGTCTTCTCGTGCAGGTGGCGCAGCGGGGGGGCCCGACAGCTGGCCGCTGAGCCGCCCGGGTCCCAAGGTGTAGAGACCAAGGCCCGCAGGTGCCTCGGCGCCCCCCCCGCCCCCGTTGGGAGCGGCCCCGCCAGCGCTGCTCGGGACAGCCGGGCCTGCGTGATGGCCTCTCCACCTGGAACCTGACCGCCTCCTGTCCTTCCCACTCCCTCCCTGGAGAAAAGCCTGTCATTTCCCCAGTAGCCGCTTTCCTTGCGCTCCCAGAAGAGCCGCATGTGCGTCTTATGAGGGCAGAGGCCTGGTCCCCCGGGCCTGTCCCTTGTGTCGCGGCCTGCGGCAGGGACCTCCTAGCCCTCCCCCTCCACGGGCTCGTCACTCGAGAAGTCTGCACATCCTCCCTGAAAGCCTGAGAAATGTCACGGCGATGTTGGCCAAACCGCTCCGAAATAACTAACTGGACCGCTGTCCCTTCTCTTCCTGCCCCTCCCTAGGAATCCGATCATGGGACACCAACCTGATTGAGTGCAACCTGGACCAAGAACTGAAACTTTTTGTGTCTCGACACTCAGCCAGATTCTCTCCTGAAGTCCCAGGTGAGGCCTTGCTCTCCGTGTAGGTCCCCTAAGAGCCCGCGGCCTGCAGAGCCTTGTCCCCCACTCCCCCTGGGGGCACCAAGAGGAATTTCCTTTTATTGCCAAAAACTTCTTTGTAGTTGTGCTTATCGGTGAGGTTGGCCCGAAGCAGCATTTCATGAAAGTCAATTCTAAGTTATCTCCGCGTGGGTTATCTGTTTCGTGGATTCTTAGTGAAAAGTTTTAAAGGTCTGGCGGACAGTGTTCCCCTCCCCCACCCCCATTTCACTGTACTCTCTGGCCTTGAGTGACTGTAGGCTATTTAAATATTAATTTTATTCAAATAAAGCTATGAATACAAATTGGGTGCCCTCCGCCCTGAACGCCACAACCTCCTACCCTCCTTAGAGAGAGGAAACGTCTCCATTTACCTACTCCATCCTTTTTCGCCATCGCATGACCACACACTTTTCTCGTTGTGGGTAAAAGAGCCTGACATTGCAAATTGCTATTAAAATAGCCTTTCTTTCAGAGGTGGAAAAGAATACTGCAGAGTAAAGGTAAGGACACGAAACTTGTTACCTGGGGAAATGCTAGGCCTGGGGGTGTAGCGAGACTGTACTGGGCCTGGTCCGCGTTGCCTTCCTCGTGTGAGCTGGGGCGGGTGGTTCTCCCTCTTGGTCACCTCTGAGGATTATGAGCAGAGGGGCTCGCCCATAAAGACTCCAGACCTGTGTTTCTCCAAAGCTCTGCCTTTGATCTGCCACGGACAGCTGTATTGCATTTTATTTCTTGCATATCACTGACATTTTATGTGAAATGGAGAAACATTCTTTCCTGCCTACCTTGTTCTGTTATATGATTGTGACTTTATTGGCATTGGTATCAAACCAGGAGGGGGAGGACGGTCAGCCTTTTTTATTTTTTTTGATCGATTCCATCCTGTCCCATTGGCCTTATACATACTGAGATTTGAAACTGCTTATGGACGGTCGTCGCTTCACAGATCACACTTGGCCGCAGCACTGTGCCCCCGAGACCATCCTCGTTCCTCGTTCTTCTCTTCGGGTTTGTTATGACAGTGAAATCCCACACGTTTCAGTTGTCCAAATGAATTGTTGCTTTCAAGCACGGAATTGAGTAAATGTGCTAAGGAACACAGCAGGAACTGGTTCTGTAAAAGTTTAACTTGCTGCAAAGCCCTGTGAAAAGTCAGCTTTTAAGTAACTTTGCTTTGAGGAAAAAGAGAGAGAGATCCAGAGGCTGTCAGCACACGATTTGCTAAAGTAAAGGTACAGTATATGATTGCGCCGGGGTTATTGTGTTGTATCTGTATGTCCTGCACGTCTCCGTGACTTTTATTTATTTATTTTAATTTTTTTAAAATAAATTAATTTTTTATTGGTGTTCAATTTACCAACATACAGAATAACACCCAGTGCTTATCCCGTCAAGTGTCCCCCTCAGTGCCCGTCACCCACTCACCCCCACCCCCCGCCCTCCTCCCCTTCCACCACCCCTAGTTCGTTTCCCAGAGTTAGGAGTCTTTATGTTCTGTCTCCCTTTCTGATATTTCCCACACATTTCTTCTTCCTTCCCTTATATTCCCTTTCACTATTATTTATATTCCCCAAATGAATGAGAACATACACTGTTTGTCCTTCTCCGATGGACTTACTTCACTCAGCATAATACCCTCCAGTTCCATCCACGTTGAAGCAAATGGTGGGTATTTGTCGTTTCTATCTCCGTGACTTTTAAAACCATCTCACAAAAATAAAAACAAGGGAAGTACCCTTTTCCAACACGTGTGTCTCAGAATGCAGAAGGCAAGTTTTTATCCTCTCTCTGTGGCTTGTTCTGACTTTCTTACCAAGACTGTTTGTAAAGCTACTTTTTTTTTTTTTGGTATACAAATCGTGATTCCTCTTATGTTCATTCATCCTTGGGCTGGTGTTGCGGAACGACAGCTGTGTATTGCAAAATGAAAGGCTGCAGGGACTGCTGAAGACTTTACCGTTTTGGGGCCAAAAGACCTGAGATGACTTTTGTGGACCAGGGAGGCCGGGTGCCCCACCCAGCACGTTAGCCTGGCTTACCGTGCGCTCCCTCCTTTTTCTGCTCTCCCTGCGGTGAGGGTTGGCTTCCCACCTAGCTGGATCCGTGCAGTGCTAGATGCTACATCTGGACACGCGGCAGCCGTCCCGTTCCTGGTGATGGCACGACAGGGGTGGTGGTGGTAGGAGCTTCCCTTTGAAGCCTACGAGTGCACTGTGCAGGCCTGGGCCTCCCCGCTGAGGCCTGAGCGTGGAGAATAGGCCCCCTGGGAGGATTCCCCCTGTGTGGGGAGCGTCCAGCGTGGCGTGCAGGTTTCTAACCAAGGCTACCATAGATGAGGGAAGCACATGTCAGATTCAGTTTCAGGTAAGTACATGTGTTTTAGAAAGAAGTTTTGTTAGAGGACATGATGCAACATGGCAGTGAGTGGACATCATGGGATGGTCACTGGCATAGACCCGAGGAAGCTGTTCGTTCGCTTTTCCTGAACAAACTGGGAACGGTTTTAGGGGAAATTTGAAATCTCTTTCTGAGTGGGTCCCAGTCTAGTGGTCTCTTCCACACTCCCCGAAATTCTGTAGGAAGTAATGCGTGCACCTCTGGCCCCCTCAAGTGGAGCCGGCTGAACCTCTGCCTTCAGACGTTCAGGATTGCGAGTTAGCCTAGAGGCAGGGGGATGAGGCGCAGGATGGGTTCATTAAAAAAAATAAAGCCATTCAGTCTGTTAGAAAATACTTAAATAGCACCTCCTATGTCCCAGGTGCTACGGGGTGAGGGTGGGTGACCACACAGTGATGAGCAAAACCAACATGGTCACTGTTTCGACTGTGAGAGGGCATCCAGCCGTCACGGGCAGACTTGCATCAACTCCGGTGCCCTGTGTCAAGTCTACACCCTTTGTGTTTGGTTGGGTTATTTATTTATTTGTTTGTTTTTAGGCTAGCAGAGTGGCAGTAAAATATTCATTGTCTTCCCTGACACAAATAGATAAGGAGCTAGGGTTGCTCTTTCATCTGCTTGACATTCATGTTATTATGCGTTTGTTTTCAAGAACTGGAGATCACTTACAAAAGACGGGCGGTAGCTTCCAAGGCAGCCAAGAAAGACATCGTGTGGGTGCTGTAAGCTCGTGTGTTGTCTGGTATGAGTTTACCTCTTGCATTCCCTTCTATTTATTTTTTTAAGATTTTATTTGTTTTATTTATTTTATTTGTTTATTTGCAAAAGAGCGAGAGCCAGAGAAATCACAGAGGGAGAGGGAGAAGCCACTTGCCACTGAGCAGGGGAGCCCTATGCGGGACTCGATCCCAGGACCCCGGGGTCATGACCCAAGCCAAGGGCAGATGCTTAACCAACTGAGCCACCCAGGTGCCCCTCTTGTATTTATTCTTAAATATAATTTTGAGATTCGATGTGGCTGTTTCTTCAGGATTAAAGGCCTCATTCAAGACCCCTCTGGAAGATTTAGTCATCTTGAACAAAAATATGCTTTGAGCAGGAATCTGGAACATGAGTGTTTTCTCCATGCAAGGTGGGGGCCATTTAGGGTGAGTGGTGAGGTAGTGGTTCCCCGAGTTCCCTGGAGCTGAGTCCTGGGATCACTAAGCGCCCCCCCCACCCCACACTCTGGCAGACTGTAATTTTTGGAATGATCAGTCATCTGGACCATCTTTTATAGTCTGGAACCTGTTGCAGGTTGACTTGCCTAAAGATCACTCAACAAACATCTGGTTTGTGCCCAGGGCAGGTCTGCTGCTTTGCCCCATTGTATAGAACCATTCTTGGCCCCGTCTAAACTGGGGTCCCGCAAGACTCGTTACCTTGAGAGACAAGGTTAGACCCTCCACTGAGAATACTCTCTAGTCTTTCACTCAAGGAGAACCCAATACTTGAGTCTTTTCAAAATAGAGCCATCCTTTTGTTTCCTTATATTGATGAATATAAGGAATTCCACTTGATGGGGTTGATGAATCCCACTACTATCAAGGTCTTTCTTTATACGTCATAGCACGTGTTTTGTACCTTCATCACTTTGGCTGAGGATCATTGTCATAAGTTTCACTACAAGGATAGAGCTGGGGTTACCTTGCGGTAGAGCATTTATTTCATTCTTTCTTATTTGCCTTTCTCCCTAATATAACTTTAGGTCTGTTATCATAACAGTGGAGGAGGATATGTCCCAGGGAGGGTAGCACCCCATGGTCATCTGTGTTAGGCATCAGTTCACAACAGCAAAATAAGTACAAATCAATCCCAGGGCACGGGATGCTGGAGTGAAAATTCACTTCCGTTTTCTTTTTTCCTTCATTTGCCATTGCTATCTGCCTATTAAAATAATTTTTATGATTTGGTGAACACCCAAATCCTCCCCACCAACATAGCACAATTATTAAGAGTGAGAGATCATGGAGCTAACCTACTTGAGTTTTGATCCTAGCTCTGACATTTTTTTTTGCTATAGGATCTTGGGGAAACTTAATCATTCTATGCCTTGGTTTTAGAGCCTGTAAAATAGGGACAGTCGCATCTATCTCACAGCACTTGGGTGAGGATCGAGTAAAATCTTGAAACAGTGCCTTGTCACATAGTAAACCAGTCAACGTAGGTTAGCATTCAAAGTGGCTATTTTGCTGAAAGCCTATCTGCGTTGTGCATTTGCTGATTATTATCATCTGTGGGAAATACTGGCTTTGGATGTTGGCTGGCTTCCTTTTGGCAATTTTATTAAAATTTGTATCAAAGATGTTTTTCAGAGAAACAATTGCCTGGGTATTATCAGAAGACACGTAGCCTCCGGTCATGGGTAGGAGGTGGCCATGCGGTGTGACCAAATTTAGGAAGGTCCCTTGAGCATGAGAGTGAAAAGGAGGTGATGCGTTCAGGTGCTGGTATAGCAGGACCTCTGGGCAGGGCTGGAGACGGTCCATCACGTGGTCCTGCTGGACCCAGATGCTGATGTTGGTGAGGGTGCTGCATAGGGTATCCACCCGTGGGGGATGGCTTCCCCTCCATTCTCCTACGTGGTTCTCTGTCCAGGCAACAAGTGGCCATAGACCTTGCCAATTTTAAGAAGCCAAGATTTCTGGTGGTTTATTTTCTTAGTGGAATCAACGGTAAGACCTTGGCAGATTTGCATTTTGCCAATGGTTTTAGAGTTTAGGATTCATTGCAATTGTAGAGATCTTTCTGCAACGTGATGGGTTTTGTAGTGTGTATGGGTGGTTCTGCTTGGGAAGCCATACCTCTCCTCTGCAGGAGACACAAACCACTGCCGAGCATCCTTAGATTTGTGCTACATGACTGCTAAAAATATCTGGCCTCTAGATGGGTTTTTGATGGAGAATTAAAATGGAGCCTTTTGAATTTAAGTCATGCGGATCCTCTACTCCCCCTGACATTAATGAGGCAAAGTTTCACAACATTTGCCAGTAGAATGATAAGAAAATGCCAAAGTGCTCTTAGAAGAGGTCCAAGAGTATTTTTAGTTGCCCTCTCTATCAGTCTAGACTTGTCTGTTTAGTCTGTCGTGCGGAATGATAGCTTAATTGTATGTGCCTAGGATGCGTCACCTGCTCTATGACAGGGAGTAATGAGTGTGTTTTCAGCCCTGCTCCCAACCTTTAAACCAGAAAGCACACAAATGCACATTTAGTTGTGTTCGGGAGGTTGACTTGACCCTCAGAGAACCTGTGATTTCAGAGGGAAAGCAAATACGTCATCTTCATGTTCTCTCTCTCTCTCTGGGGTTGCACATGCATAGGTACAGACGCTTGCCCACATGCCTACAGGATTCATCTTTTCTCACAGCACCATCACCCAAGGTTATGGGAGGAACCCTGGTAGGAGAGGCAAACCACAGTCTTATTTTGTGGAAGCCACCAGGCCCCTGTTGGACATCCATTGAGGTCAATGTGTGCGCCTGGGAAGGGAACTCCCATTTTCATGCAAACCATGGGCCTCTCCCCCACTTGCCCCCTGCCCTTGGCCTCCCACCCAGCCGTGGTTGGCTGCTGGAGAATTGGCAGCCCTTCCCGCTACACTGCTCCCATTCACATGTCACAGCCTGAGAGCAGAGCATGGCACTGCCTGGTCACCCCCACCGGTTATTTGAAACCGTGAAAAGGTCGAACTTTCTGTGGTGAAGAACCGGAATTTTGTAGTGTATATGCAACACAAGGTGTAACTCCTGTGAGGTTTATATTTTGCTCAACTTTGAAATTTGGGGATCTGTATGTTATTTTATCCTCACACACGAGTGTGATGTTTTTTTCCCCTGGTGTAGGTGTGGCCAACAGGGAGGAATAAAATGGTGTTTCATTGCCACGTTCATGTGCCTTCATTGCCATCATTAACGATGGCTCCTTCAGACCGCCCTGGAAATACCTATTCATCTCATTTTTTTTTTTTTAAGAGTAAAAAAAAAATATTTTACTCTGCCGACCGTAATGGTTCCTAATGGGCACCGTGAAACCACTCAACAGATAGACATGGGCAGGAAGGCAGAAAAGTAGCTCCCGGGGCCCAGTAGCCATTTGGGGGAATGACAGTAACCTGGCCATTAAATCCAACTAAGTGGATTTCAGAACAGCTGTTAACATCGCCAGCCAAGGACGGTGTCTCATGTGGAATGTTGGCGCTTTGGTCTTCATTTCCAGACAGCAAAGAAAGCCCCTAGGGTTTTTTTTTTTTTTTTTTTTTTTTTAATTTTATTTATTCATGAGAGACAGAGAGAGAGAGAGAGAGAGGCAGAGACACAGGCAGAGGGAGAAGCAGGCTCCATGCAGGGAGCCCAGCGGGGGACTCGATCCCGGGTCTCCAGGATCACACCCTGGGCTGCAGGCAGACGCTCAACCACTGAGCCTCCCCAGGCTGCCCGCCCCTGGTTTTTTTTGCTGGTAGAGATTTATTGTTGTCGTTTTGTTTTTCTACTTTTTAAAAAATTTATTATTATTTTTTTAAAGCAGCCGTGTCAGCAAACCACACCAAGTGACTCTAGTGCCTTTCCTTTTTCCTTGCCTGATTTTGCATGTTCTTTCTGGGGCACTTTGTTGAGCATCTATGGAAGCCATGCTGGAAATACGGGTGGAAGATGAGGAACAAAGTATGAACTAACAGATTTTTTTAAATAAAAGGCGATAGTATTTTTTTTTTTTTTTTTTTTTTTAGTGCTTATTATTGAGTGAGGAATTGTACAGGGATGTATGGGGAATGAGGTATCCCACTGTTGACAGTTTACTCGGAAAAATAAGTCATTCACAGCTTTAAAAAACACTAACAAAGAGTGTTTTCTTTATTTACAAAGTGCGTGTGTGAGAGACAGACACACGGGGTGGGGGGGGTGGGGCGGGAGAAAGAGAGAGAGAAGCAGATTTACTCAAATCCCTGCAGAAGACAAGGGGTAAGAATGGAGATCATAACAAGCATTGCATTTTGATTGTCCAAGTGCAGATTTAGTCCTAATGACAAAGGTTACCCAGGTACCAGCACCCCCAGCCACAACCCGGGGCTAATTAAACGCTACCCAGGCAACCATCAAGTATCCTCAAACATCATACTCCAGGGCTTACGCCTTTTGTTTTCTCTCTCTGGTCTAAGGGTAATTTCTATTGCGTGTGAAGTCAGATTTCCTTGGTCCTAGAGAAATGAGAGAAAGTAAGAAGTGCCCCTGGGGGAAGCACACTTAAAAAACGGACCACAGGCACTGCAGGAATTAGCATAAACACAAGACAAAAATTACGTTGTTTTTATAAAGCATCCCAGCCTATGTTAAAGACCTGCCTGCAGTGAGGACTGCCGAGAGGTCTGCTTACAGAAAATGCAACCAGAGGCTACAGATGATTTAAGCATAAAATTTCCTAATTAAAAATAAACACTACAAGCCTAGGGCAGGTGGTGTTTTATTGGATGTGTCTCCCCTCTCTTAGACCGCACCTCATTTTAAAGACTCCAACTGAGGCTGCCTCTAAAAATTGCCCTGCGGGGTTAATTGCCCGAGGGGCTCAGATAAAGTAGGAGCTACCCGGAGTCTGCCTTGGTCTGGAACGTTCTCTCAACCTGCCCTTTACCAGCGCTGCCTTAATCAAGCAGGTGGTCATTGGAGGCTATCCGTAGATGAGCCACAGTTGAGGATTTGGGACCAAATTCACAGATTCCTTGTTTGCATCTCACATGGAGAGTCTGGGGAAGGAACTGCTGCTCCCCAGGGGGACCCCACTTATCTAGCACACTGTGCCCCAAGGACACTGCACCGTATAGATGTTGTTCTTTGGTTCCCGAGATGTCAGTCGATGGAAATGTCTCATCTGGGGCAGCTAACTTGATAGCAGTAAAGCTGGAGACGAAACGGATTCTGTAGCCCAAGCCAACAACATTCTCTTGGTGCAGAGCTCTGCAGCCATCTGGAGCAGTTGTGTTTGGCCTTCGAAACTCTCCTGGGGTTTGATGTCCGCCCATAAAAGACCAGTGAAATGGGTGAAAACTGCTTGCTGGAACTCTTCCCTTTCAGATGTTTGTGACCAAGCGTGAGAGGGGCGTGGGAAGGGAAGGGAAGGGGACAGGGAGGGATCCCTTATCATACTCTGATCCAGGGGAGAGAAGATGATCTTTTCACAGTATATGGTATGTCTTTTTAGAAGGTGCCCTATTATGAGCCAGTCTGTCATTAAATAGTTATGTAAGTCGTTCCTGCAGTAAAGACACAGTTTGAGTGCCTGGGCCTGCAGGCCATGAGAAGATGTGTGAGTAATCCTGGCCTGAGAGGTACTTACAGTTGAATGTGGAAATAAGATAACGAACAGGAGGGAGTGTATACTATGCGTCCAGTGGGGATTTTGCAGGAGGGCCCTTCTGTACATTCTGTTTGTTCAGGTTATTTTAAAAAATACACATGCATTAAAAATATGCCCCGAAATTGTATTAACCTATACAGATTGGGGCATACATACAACAGATCTAATGTACTGGGTTCTCTTTGTGACCAAGGACTATTGGCTCCAAACCGAATCATTTCCTAGTACAGGGCTACATTTTAGTTAAGCCCTTTAATTCTGAAAAGATTGAATTGCCTTTTTAAGGATTCACCCCCCACTGAAAGCATGTGAAAACAAAACTGCTCGACTCCATGTATAGGCTTGATTTCAAGTTTGTCTTCATCTTTGAGTGCTGAAAAGTTGTCCATTGGTCGACTCTGAAGACGCTCGGGAGAGATGGTGAAAGGGAAAGATTTTATGAAAATAAAGCTGCAGTAAGTTGTTCAGTGTCCCAAGGCTAAAACAGGCACTTTGGAGATGGAAAGTACCTGATTCCATTGTTCTCTAGCAGGGAAGGAACGTCTGTTGTGAGCTGCTGTCCGTCTCCAGAGAGTTCTGGAAGCCTGACTCCATGCAGCAGCTTGGGCCACCCAAGACTGTTATTGGCTCTGTAGCCCCCTGAGGTTGCTGTGAGGCCTTTCTTGGTTTGCAGCATAAAGGGGTTAGACTAGGTGAGGGTATCTGGAATTTCTGCTGGCTGCTCAGTGAAATGATAGACGGTGGTGAAGAAGTCCACAGTGTGAGTCTGGGAACTATGGCCCATGCGCCGTAAAGTATGTAACTGCAGGTGAATGGGCCTGTTTAATGTCATATAACCGTTATGTTTCCCTAACCTCTCTGACTAGTCACTTTGACCCTCATTCTTTCCCCGGGTTCTAGATTTCTGTAGAACACAATTTGGGAGAGGGTGGACTAAGTGATCTCTGAGTTCCTTCCAGTTTTTATGTTCCATGGTTCCTTGAAGTTTTACTAAATTGTCTCATCACTGACGTGCAGAAGAGATTTTGTCTTGTTCCCTGTTGAGCTTAAAATAGTTTTTAATCCAGGTTTTAAAATATCGATGAAAGAATTTAGTTTAGAAAATCTGTCTGTCCCATCTGCTAGCATTAATTTTAGGGGGAGGTGCACAGCTTTTTGACACTTAAGCAATTTCTCAGTGGGATTCTTGGCCTTTGGGGCTTTTCACATCTGTCTTCACCTTGGGGACACACCAAACAAGACAAAACTTAATCCTGTTTGCACAATGCCAAACACCTGCATGGCAAGTATTTCAAAAGTCAAATGCATGAGTGTTTCATCTACATAATGACAAACAGGAAATAGCTACATTTTTTTCTCCATTAAAATTAGAATTTCCACATTGATGTTTGGTACTGCATTCAGCTTTAGATGAGCTCCTTATTCACAGACCTTGGCAAGGAGGCTAAAGATTGAACCTCATGAGTTCATCTCTCGGTTGAGTGTGTTAAAAGTGCCAGGGACATCATTTGTTATGGACAATTGGCCTGCATTTTAATAAGCATGATCAGCTATGCATGTCTTGTCATGCGAACCACCAAATTAGCACAGTGTAAGCTAACAAGTCACTACATGTAGAAATGAATGCCCTTGGGAGGCAAAGCTCAAACCAAATCATTACTGACAGTGTACATCTTGCATGCAGGTAATCGTTATTAGAAAGCCATGATTATACAGAAGGAGATGTGATTTTTATGGTAATACATCATACGATTGACTGTTGGTATCTAGTACCTTTAAGGTAATGTTTTCAATTTGTCTTATTCCTAAAATGATCATGTTTGCAAAAAAAAAAAAAAAAGGTTTAATATGCCTACTAGAACCATTACTATTTTTACAGCAAAACTTACAGCTTGTTCTAAAAACCTGAATGAAGTAAAATATGTACAACATTAATGATGTTCTCTCTATGGATGAGAAGAATGGTGGTTCGGCTCATCCAATATTCTGGTTAATAGAAGGTTGCCAATAATTCCTTGTGTGATTATTACCTTTTTGAGAATATAGAGTCCAGTAATATATTCCTTTCTGTTATATGCACGACTCAGATTTATCTAGAATGTACTTAGAGTTCTATGCTAAATTTATATGATAGCCCAGGATGTACGTGAGTTAGAAAACCTCCCCTAGGAATATGTTATTCATTTTTCTTCCAAAATAAAGTGGTATTTTCAAAGATGGCTTTTAAAACTCATGGCACTCATCAGGCAGATATTGACGTGGTATTGAAGCTCAGCCAAGAGAGACTCACTCTCACAAAAGAATGCACTTTGCTCCCTCCATGGAACCCAACCATAGAGTAATCTAACTGAGCTTTCCTTGGATGATTGATTCAGGAAGAAAGTCCTGTGTGTCTCAGATCCTCACTGTGAACACTAGTGGTAACTGCTCTGTGCATGTGGGGGTTTGTTGTTTAGAAGTGAGTTCTTAATCCTGAGACCTTAATGAGCAAACCATTTATATTATAGAGTTGGCCAAATGTCATGTCACTGCGGATATAACTCTATAGAGAAGAACAGATATCCCTGGCTGTTACACTGCTTTAGAAAAAGAGTCATTGGTTCTAGATATTGCAACAGGACCCAGAACTGCTCTAGAGAAACAGATGATGGCAATTTTCCAGGCAGCTAAAAAAAAAAAAAAAAAAAGCTTAGTTTGCAACATATGTATTAGCCTGATACGTTTTACATTGTCTTCTAAGGTACAACCAGTGTACCCCACTCATAAATCCCAACATTTTTCCTTCCTAGTTCCTATGCTCTTGTATATGAAAACTTAGTTTTTAAATAGATAATTGTCTTCTCCATTTCACCATCTCCCTTCTGATGAGCTAATAAACACAAAACCTGACCAAGTGATGAAAGAAATGAGAAATGACATTATTTTAAAAGGCCTCTTGCCTGTGCTTTCGGACTGCCCAGAGTAGCTGTAGATCCTAGGACCTGACTGGTTTTAGGGCTAAAATTGTGTGGACATGTGTAGGTACATGTGTAATTATATGTGTGTGTGAGGATGCTTTTGCTTTTATATTATTTCAAAACCATAATTTCCTCTTAAAGAAGCGTTAGAACATCCACATTAATCTCTGTTGATGAAAAAGACATTTCATGTGGGTTCACCTCCTGTCCTTTCATTGGTTTCTCACCTGTGTCATT